>NW_027183487.1:0-645511 GCF_041296385.1 Aphelocoma coerulescens | reverse complement strand
ATCGGCGAAGGAAGCTGCCTAGCCGCAGTGTGTTGTGCTCAGTTTCCAGGCTGCTTCGAGAAGGGGCACCTTGAAGAACGCCTTCTTTCTCGACGCGTCCTTCTGGGTGCGCTCAAGCTGCGTGGACTCTGCAACACGGCAGGGTGCAAGCAACTGTTTCTGGCCAGGTTGTGTGATGATGGAGTGCAAGGGCTGCGCCTTACTCGCGGAAGCTGCCGGAGCATTCTCATCAGCTGAATGCGCTTGTGAAGCAGCTCTCTGCTGGACTTTGGAAGCCGGCACGCTGAGCCCCTTAGAATGCCTGCCCGCTGCCCGGCTGCTGCGTTCTTCGCCTTCTGTGCTCTGGATGGCGAACTGAAGCCCAGCGATGGCTTTGAGCTGTCCCGCTCTTCAGCGCGTGTATAACTGCACGCATCCACAGTGCTCTGTGCACGGATTTTCCTCAGCTCGAGGTGCAATCATTTTCTTGCTGGTTTACAGTGTCCAAAGCGTCCGTGGAGCTCTCGCTCGGCCAAATGCGTCAAGAGAGAAGCCCTTGCTGGATTCGCCTTTCGCTGGCCAAGACTTTCAACACAGCACCACAATCCGGGCGACGACGAGGAGGAAAGGGGGAACATCTTTTCGTCCTGGCACGTTCTTCTGTGCGGGACGTCTGTCCGCATCTTCGCTCTCTGCAAGGCTGGAAGGTGCGCGGTGGTACTCGGAAGCGAGAAGAAGGCTGCAGAGAGCACCGCGCTCTGCCGGCGCTGTGCAGGCTGTACAGGCAAGAAGCCTAGCCCTGGAATGTGGTGCAAATACAAGCTTCCACGCATCGGGGGCAAGCTCTGGGTAAGCTCGCTGACCTAAAAGTGTTCTGTGGGCGAGACGCAGCCGAGAAGCTCTCCCTTAAGGTTCAGGCTACCACGCAGACGGAAGGTGCCGCTACCTAGCGCTGCGAGGGAAAGTGCATAGCCCAGGCGTGTTTCGGCAGAAGCAGCAGCCTGGAGGCTTTCGCTGCCGGCACCGTGCTCTCTGGGCGAGAAGCAGACGACCGTTCGTCTGCAGCGAAACGAAAGCGCGACGTGGTACGAAGGGGCAGAAGAACGAAGGCGCAGAGCACCACCGGGCTGCCGTGCGACTCGCACAGGCTGCAAGAGGAAGCGTGCCTGCCACTCGCTCGTTCGCGGATTCACTTTAGCAGTCGGAAACAGAAAGCTCGACTTGCGGCTACTTGTGCTGCTGCCTAGTTCTCTTCCAGTAGCCCCTGGAAACAACGATGCTCGGTTTATGCTTCGAGACGCAGCGATCACGGTGGTAGGTGCGGTGGAGAAGGGAAAGCCAGCGTGCAGAGGACAGTTTCTCGTTGCTCTACGTGAGGCAAGGGGAAGGTTCAGCCCAGCAGTGGCTGTTGCTCCTGGAGCCTTTTTCTTTGGGAGCAGCTGCTGCAAGCGGGCAACGGAGCTGCGAGAGTGCCTAATGGGTGGGACGGCACGTCTATCGGCGAAGGAAGCTGCCTAGCCGCAGTGTGTTGTGCTCAGTTTCCAGGCTGCTTCGAGAAGGGGCACCTTGAAGAACGCCTTCTTTCTCGACGCGTCCTTCTGGGTGCGCTCAAGCTGCGTGGACTCTGCAACACGGCAGGGTGCAAGCAACTGTTTCTGGCCAGGTTGTGTGATGATGGAGTGCAAGGGCTGCGCCTTACTCTCGGAAGCTGCCGGAGCATTCTCATCAGCTGAATGCGCTTGTGAAGCAGCTCTCTGCTGGACTTTGGAAGCCGGCACGCTGAGCCCCTTAGAATGCCTGCCCGCTGCCCGGCTGCTGCGTTCTTCGCCTTCTGTGCTCTGGATGGCGAACTGAAGCCCAGCGATGGCTTTGAGCTGTCCCGCTCTTCAGCGCGTGTATAACTGCACGCATCCACAGTGCTCTGTGCACGGATTTTCCTCAGCTCGAGGTGCAATCATTTTCTTGCTGGTTTACAGTGTCCAAAGCGTCCGTGGAGCTCTCGCTCGGCCAAATGCGTCAAGAGAGAAGCCCTTGCTGGATTCGCCTTTCGCTGGCCAAGACTTTCAACACAGCACCACAATCCGGGCGACGACGAGGAGGAAAGGGGGAACATCTTTTCGTCCTGGCACGTTCTTCTGTGCGGGACGTCTGTCCGCATCTTCGCTCTCTGCAAGGCTGGAAGGTGCGCGGTGGTACTCGGAAGCGAGAAGAAGGCTGCAGAGAGCACCGCGCTCTGCCGGCGCTGTGCAGGCTGTACAGGCAAGAAGCCTAGCCCTGGAATGTGGTGCAAATACAAGCTTCCACGCATCGGGGGCAAGCTCTGGGTAAGCTCGCTGACCTAAAAGTGTTCTGTGGGCGAGACGCAGCCGAGAAGCTCTCCCTTAAGGTTCAGGCTACCACGCAGACGGAAAGTGCCGCTACCTAGCGCTGCGAGGGAAAGTGCATAGCCCAGGCGTGTTTCGGCAGAAGCAGCAGCCTGGAGGCTTTCGCTGCCGGCACCGTGCTCTCTGGGCGAGAAGCAGACGACCGTTCGTCTGCAGCGAAACGAAAGCGCGACGTGGTACGAAGGGGCAGAAGAACGAAGGCGCAGAGCACCACCGGGCTGCCGTGCGACTCGCACAGGCTGCAAGAGGAAGCGTGCCTGCCACTCGCTCGTTCGCGGATTCACTTTAGCAGTCGGAAACAGAAAGCTCGACTTGCGGCTACTTGTGCTGCTGCCTAGTTCTCTTCCAGTAGCCCCTGGAAACAACGATGCTCGGTTTATGCTTCGAGACGCAGCGATCACGGTGGTAGGTGCGGTGGAGAAGGGAAAGCCAGCGTGCAGAGGACAGTTTCTCGTTGCTCTACGTGAGGCAAGGGGAAGGTTCAGCCCAGCAGTGGCTGTTGCTCCTGGAGCCTTTTTCTTTGGGAGCAGCTGCTGCAAGCGGGCAACGGAGCTGCGAGAGTGCCTAATGGGTGGGACGGCACGTCTATCGGCGAAGGAAGCTGCCTAGCCGCAGTGTGTTGTGCTCAGTTTCCAGGCTGCTTCGAGAAGGGGCACCTTGAAGAACGCCTTCTTTCTCGACGCGTCCTTCTGGGTGCGCTCAAGCTGCGTGGACTCTGCAACACGGCAGGGTGCAAGCAACTGTTTCTGGCCAGGTTGTGTGATGATGGAGTGCAAGGGCTGCGCCTTACTCGCGGAAGCTGCCGGAGCATTCTCATCAGCTGAATGCGCTTGTGAAGCAGCTCTCTGCTGGACTTTGGAAGCCGGCACGCTGAGCCCCTTAGAATGCCTGCCCGCTGCCCGGCTGCTGCGTTCTTCGCCTTCTGTGCTCTGGATGGCGAACTGAAGCCCAGCGATGGCTTTGAGCTGTCCCGCTCTTCAGCGCGTGTATAACTGCACGCATCCACAGTGCTCTGTGCACGGATTTTCCTCAGCTCGAGGTGCAATCATTTTCTTGCTGGTTTACAGTGTCCAAAGCGTCCGTGGAGCTCTCGCTCGGCCAAATGCGTCAAGAGAGAAGCCCTTGCTGGATTCGCCTTTCGCTGGCCAAGACTTTCAACACAGCACCACAATCCGGGCGACGACGAGGAGGAAAGGGGGAACATCTTTTCGTCCTGGCACGTTCTTCTGTGCGGGACGTCTGTCCGCATCTTCGCTCTCTGCAGGGCTGGAAGGTGCGCGGTGGTACTCGGAAGCGAGAAGAAGGCTGCAGAGAGCACCGCGCTCTGCCGGCGCTGTGCAGGCTGTACAGGCAAGAAGCCTAGCCCTGGAATGTGGTGCAAATACAAGCTTCCACGCATCGGGGGCAAGCTCTGGGTAAGCTCGCTGACCTAAAAGTGTTCTGTGGGCGAGACGCAGCCGAGAAGCTCTCCCTTAAGGTTCAGGCTACCACGCAGACGGAAGGTGCCGCTACCTAGCGCTGCGAGGGAAAGTGCATAGCCCAGGCGTGTTTCGGCAGAAGCAGCAGCCTGGAGGCTTTCGCTGCCGGCACCGTGCTCTCTGGGCGAGAAGCAGACGACCGTTCGTCTGCAGCGAAACGAAAGCGCGACGTGGTACGAAGGGGCAGAAGAACGAAGGCGCAGAGCACCACCGGGCTGCCGTGCGACTCGCACAGGCTGCAAGAGGAAGCGTGCCTGCCACTCGCTCGTTCGCGGATTCACTTTAGCAGTCGGAAACAGAAAGCTCGACTTGCGGCTACTTGTGCTGCTGCCTAGTTCTCTTCCAGTAGCCCCTGGAAACAACGATGCTCGGTTTATGCTTCGAGACGCAGCGATCACGGTGGTAGGTGCGGTGGAGAAGGGAAAGCCAGCGTGCAGAGGACAGTTTCTCGTTGCTCTACGTGAGGCAAGGGGAAGGTTCAGCCCAGCAGTGGCTGTTGCTCCTGGAGCCTTTTTCTTTGGGAGCAGCTGCTGCAAGCGGGCAACGGAGCTGCGAGAGTGCCTAATGGGTGGGACGGCACGTCTATCGGCGAAGGAAGCTGCCTAGCCGCAGTGTGTTGTGCTCAGTTTCCAGGCTGCTTCGAGAAGGGGCACCTTGAAGAACGCCTTCTTTCTCGACGCGTCCTTCTGGGTGCGCTCAAGCTGCGTGGACTCTGCAACACGGCAGGGTGCAAGCAACTGTTTCTGGCCAGGTTGTGTGATGATGGAGTGCAAGGGCTGCGCCTTACTCTCGGAAGCTGCCGGAGCATTCTCATCAGCTGAATGCGCTTGTGAAGCAGCTCTCTGCTGGACTTTGGAAGCCGGCACGCTGAGCCCCTTAGAATGCCTGCCCGCTGCCCGGCTGCTGCGTTCTTCGCCTTCTGTGCTCTGGATGGCGAACTGAAGCCCAGCGATGGCTTTGAGCTGTCCCGCTCTTCAGCGCGTGTATAACTGCACGCATCCACAGTGCTCTGTGCACGGATTTTCCTCAGCTCGAGGTGCAATCATTTTCTTGCTGGTTTACAGTGTCCAAAGCGTCCGTGGAGCTCTCGCTCGGCCAAATGCGTCAAGAGAGAAGCCCTTGCTGGATTCGCCTTTCGCTGGCCAAGACTTTCAACACAGCACCACAATCCGGGCGACGACGAGGAGGAAAGGGGGAACATCTTTTCGTCCTGGCACGTTCTTCTGTGCGGGACGTCTGTCCGCATCTTCGCTCTCTGCAAGGCTGGAAGGTGCGCGGTGGTACTCGGAAGCGAGAAGAAGGCTGCAGAGAGCACCGCGCTCTGCCGGCGCTGTGCAGGCTGTACAGGCAAGAAGCCTAGCCCTGGAATGTGGTGCAAATACAAGCTTCCACGCATCGGGGGCAAGCTCTGGGTAAGCTCGCTGACCTAAAAGTGTTCTGTGGGCGAGACGCAGCCGAGAAGCTCTCCCTTAAGGTTCAGGCTACCACGCAGACGGAAAGTGCCGCTACCTAGCGCTGCGAGGGAAAGTGCATAGCCCAGGCGTGTTTCGGCAGAAGCAGCAGCCTGGAGGCTTTCGCTGCCGGCACCGTGCTCTCTGGGCGAGAAGCAGACGACCGTTCGTCTGCAGCGAAACGAAAGCGCGACGTGGTACGAAGGGGCAGAAGAACGAAGGCGCAGAGCACCACCGGGCTGCCGTGCGACTCGCACAGGCTGCAAGAGGAAGCGTGCCTGCCACTCGCTCGTTCGCGGATTCACTTTAGCAGTCGGAAACAGAAAGCTCGACTTGCGGCTACTTGTGCTGCTGCCTAGTTCTCTTCCAGTAGCCCCTGGAAACAACGATGCTCGGTTTATGCTTCGAGACGCAGCGATCACGGTGGTAGGTGCGGTGGAGAAGGGAAAGCCAGCGTGCAGAGGACAGTTTCTCGTTGCTCTACGTGAGGCAAGGGGAAGGTTCAGCCCAGCAGTGGCTGTTGCTCCTGGAGCCTTTTTCTTTGGGAGCAGCTGCTGCAAGCGGGCAACGGAGCTGCGAGAGTGCCTAATGGGTGGGACGGCACGTCTATCGGCGAAGGAAGCTGCCTAGCCGCAGTGTGTTGTGCTCAGTTTCCAGGCTGCTTCGAGAAGGGGCACCTTGAAGAACGCCTTCTTTCTCGACGCGTCCTTCTGGGTGCGCTCAAGCTGCGTGGACTCTGCAACACGGCAGGGTGCAAGCAACTGTTTCTGGCCAGGTTGTGTGATGATGGAGTGCAAGGGCTGCGCCTTACTCGCGGAAGCTGCCGGAGCATTCTCATCAGCTGAATGCGCTTGTGAAGCAGCTCTCTGCTGGACTTTGGAAGCCGGCACGCTGAGCCCCTTAGAATGCCTGCCCGCTGCCCGGCTGCTGCGTTCTTCGCCTTCTGTGCTCTGGATGGCGAACTGAAGCCCAGCGATGGCTTTGAGCTGTCCCGCTCTTCAGCGCGTGTATAACTGCACGCATCCACAGTGCTCTGTGCACGGATTTTCCTCAGCTCGAGGTGCAATCATTTTCTTGCTGGTTTACAGTGTCCAAAGCGTCCGTGGAGCTCTCGCTCGGCCAAATGCGTCAAGAGAGAAGCCCTTGCTGGATTCGCCTTTCGCTGGCCAAGACTTTCAACACAGCACCACAATCCGGGCGACGACGAGGAGGAAAGGGGGAACATCTTTTCGTCCTGGCACGTTCTTCTGTGCGGGACGTCTGTCCGCATCTTCGCTCTCTGCAGGGCTGGAAGGTGCGCGGTGGTACTCGGAAGCGAGAAGAAGGCTGCAGAGAGCACCGCGCTCTGCCGGCGCTGTGCAGGCTGTACAGGCAAGAAGCCTAGCCCTGGAATGTGGTGCAAATACAAGCTTCCACGCATCGGGGGCAAGCTCTGGGTAAGCTCGCTGACCTAAAAGTGTTCTGTGGGCGAGACGCAGCCGAGAAGCTCTCCCTTAAGGTTCAGGCTACCACGCAGACGGAAGGTGCCGCTACCTAGCGCTGCGAGGGAAAGTGCATAGCCCAGGCGTGTTTCGGCAGAAGCAGCAGCCTGGAGGCTTTCGCTGCCGGCACCGTGCTCTCTGGGCGAGAAGCAGACGACCGTTCGTCTGCAGCGAAACGAAAGCGCGACGTGGTACGAAGGGGCAGAAGAACGAAGGCGCAGAGCACCACCGGGCTGCCGTGCGACTCGCACAGGCTGCAAGAGGAAGCGTGCCTGCCACTCGCTCGTTCGCGGATTCACTTTAGCAGTCGGAAACAGAAAGCTCGACTTGCGGCTACTTGTGCTGCTGCCTAGTTCTCTTCCAGTAGCCCCTGGAAACAACGATGCTCGGTTTATGCTTCGAGACGCAGCGATCACGGTGGTAGGTGCGGTGGAGAAGGGAAAGCCAGCGTGCAGAGGACAGTTTCTCGTTGCTCTACGTGAGGCAAGGGGAAGGTTCAGCCCAGCAGTGGCTGTTGCTCCTGGAGCCTTTTTCTTTGGGAGCAGCTGCTGCAAGCGGGCAACGGAGCTGCGAGAGTGCCTAATGGGTGGGACGGCACGTCTATCGGCGAAGGAAGCTGCCTAGCCGCAGTGTGTTGTGCTCAGTTTCCAGGCTGCTTCGAGAAGGGGCACCTTGAAGAACGCCTTCTTTCTCGACGCGTCCTTCTGGGTGCGCTCAAGCTGCGTGGACTCTGCAACACGGCAGGGTGCAAGCAACTGTTTCTGGCCAGGTTGTGTGATGATGGAGTGCAAGGGCTGCGCCTTACTCGCGGAAGCTGCCGGAGCATTCTCATCAGCTGAATGCGCTTGTGAAGCAGCTCTCTGCTGGACTTTGGAAGCCGGCACGCTGAGCCCCTTAGAATGCCTGCCCGCTGCCCGGCTGCTGCGTTCTTCGCCTTCTGTGCTCTGGATGGCGAACTGAAGCCCAGCGATGGCTTTGAGCTGTCCCGCTCTTCAGCGCGTGTATAACTGCACGCATCCACAGTGCTCTGTGCACGGATTTTCCTCAGCTCGAGGTGCAATCATTTTCTTGCTGGTTTACAGTGTCCAAAGCGTCCGTGGAGCTCTCGCTCGGCCAAATGCGTCAAGAGAGAAGCCCTTGCTGGATTCGCCTTTCGCTGGCCAAGACTTTCAACACAGCACCACAATCCGGGCGACGACGAGGAGGAAAGGGGGAACATCTTTTCGTCCTGGCACGTTCTTCTGTGCGGGACGTCTGTCCGCATCTTCGCTCTCTGCAAGGCTGGAAGGTGCGCGGTGGTACTCGGAAGCGAGAAGAAGGCTGCAGAGAGCACCGCGCTCTGCCGGCGCTGTGCAGGCTGTACAGGCAAGAAGCCTAGCCCTGGAATGTGGTGCAAATACAAGCTTCCACGCATCGGGGGCAAGCTCTGGGTAAGCTCGCTGACCTAAAAGTGTTCTGTGGGCGAGACGCAGCCGAGAAGCTCTCCCTTAAGGTTCAGGCTACCACGCAGACGGAAAGTGCCGCTACCTAGCGCTGCGAGGGAAAGTGCATAGCCCAGGCGTGTTTCGGCAGAAGCAGCAGCCTGGAGGCTTTCGCTGCCGGCACCGTGCTCTCTGGGCGAGAAGCAGACGACCGTTCGTCTGCAGCGAAACGAAAGCGCGACGTGGTACGAAGGGGCAGAAGAACGAAGGCGCAGAGCACCACCGGGCTGCCGTGCGACTCGCACAGGCTGCAAGAGGAAGCGTGCCTGCCACTCGCTCGTTCGCGGATTCACTTTAGCAGTCGGAAACAGAAAGCTCGACTTGCGGCTACTTGTGCTGCTGCCTAGTTCTCTTCCAGTAGCCCCTGGAAACAACGATGCTCGGTTTATGCTTCGAGACGCAGCGATCACGGTGGTAGGTGCGGTGGAGAAGGGAAAGCCAGCGTGCAGAGGACAGTTTCTCGTTGCTCTACGTGAGGCAAGGGGAAGGTTCAGCCCAGCAGTGGCTGTTGCTCCTGGAGCCTTTTTCTTTGGGAGCAGCTGCTGCAAGCGGGCAACGGAGCTGCGAGAGTGCCTAATGGGTGGGACGGCACGTCTATCGGCGAAGGAAGCTGCCTAGCCGCAGTGTGTTGTGCTCAGTTTCCAGGCTGCTTCGAGAAGGGGCACCTTGAAGAACGCCTTCTTTCTCGACGCGTCCTTCTGGGTGCGCTCAAGCTGCGTGGACTCTGCAACACGGCAGGGTGCAAGCAACTGTTTCTGGCCAGGTTGTGTGATGATGGAGTGCAAGGGCTGCGCCTTACTCGCGGAAGCTGCCGGAGCATTCTCATCAGCTGAATGCGCTTGTGAAGCAGCTCTCTGCTGGACTTTGGAAGCCGGCACGCTGAGCCCCTTAGAATGCCTGCCCGCTGCCCGGCTGCTGCGTTCTTCGCCTTCTGTGCTCTGGATGGCGAACTGAAGCCCAGCGATGGCTTTGAGCTGTCCCGCTCTTCAGCGCGTGTATAACTGCACGCATCCACAGTGCTCTGTGCACGGATTTTCCTCAGCTCGAGGTGCAATCATTTTCTTGCTGGTTTACAGTGTCCAAAGCGTCCGTGGAGCTCTCGCTCGGCCAAATGCGTCAAGAGAGAAGCCCTTGCTGGATTCGCCTTTCGCTGGCCAAGACTTTCAACACAGCACCACAATCCGGGCGACGACGAGGAGGAAAGGGGGAACATCTTTTCGTCCTGGCACGTTCTTCTGTGCGGGACGTCTGTCCGCATCTTCGCTCTCTGCAAGGCTGGAAGGTGCGCGGTGGTACTCGGAAGCGAGAAGAAGGCTGCAGAGAGCACCGCGCTCTGCCGGCGCTGTGCAGGCTGTACAGGCAAGAAGCCTAGCCCTGGAATGTGGTGCAAATACAAGCTTCCACGCATCGGGGGCAAGCTCTGGGTAAGCTCGCTGACCTAAAAGTGTTCTGTGGGCGAGACGCAGCCGAGAAGCTCTCCCTTAAGGTTCAGGCTACCACGCAGACGGAAGGTGCCGCTACCTAGCGCTGCGAGGGAAAGTGCATAGCCCAGGCGTGTTTCGGCAGAAGCAGCAGCCTGGAGGCTTTCGCTGCCGGCACCGTGCTCTCTGGGCGAGAAGCAGACGACCGTTCGTCTGCAGCGAAACGAAAGCGCGACGTGGTACGAAGGGGCAGAAGAACGAAGGCGCAGAGCACCACCGGGCTGCCGTGCGACTCGCACAGGCTGCAAGAGGAAGCGTGCCTGCCACTCGCTCGTTCGCGGATTCACTTTAGCAGTCGGAAACAGAAAGCTCGACTTGCGGCTACTTGTGCTGCTGCCTAGTTCTCTTCCAGTAGCCCCTGGAAACAACGATGCTCGGTTTATGCTTCGAGACGCAGCGATCACGGTGGTAGGTGCGGTGGAGAAGGGAAAGCCAGCGTGCAGAGGACAGTTTCTCGTTGCTCTACGTGAGGCAAGGGGAAGGTTCAGCCCAGCAGTGGCTGTTGCTCCTGGAGCCTTTTTCTTTGGGAGCAGCTGCTGCAAGCGGGCAACGGAGCTGCGAGAGTGCCTAATGGGTGGGACGGCACGTCTATCGGCGAAGGAAGCTGCCTAGCCGCAGTGTGTTGTGCTCAGTTTCCAGGCTGCTTCGAGAAGGGGCACCTTGAAGAACGCCTTCTTTCTCGACGCGTCCTTCTGGGTGCGCTCAAGCTGCGTGGACTCTGCAACACGGCAGGGTGCAAGCAACTGTTTCTGGCCAGGTTGTGTGATGATGGAGTGCAAGGGCTGCGCCTTACTCTCGGAAGCTGCCGGAGCATTCTCATCAGCTGAATGCGCTTGTGAAGCAGCTCTCTGCTGGACTTTGGAAGCCGGCACGCTGAGCCCCTTAGAATGCCTGCCCGCTGCCCGGCTGCTGCGTTCTTCGCCTTCTGTGCTCTGGATGGCGAACTGAAGCCCAGCGATGGCTTTGAGCTGTCCCGCTCTTCAGCGCGTGTATAACTGCACGCATCCACAGTGCTCTGTGCACGGATTTTCCTCAGCTCGAGGTGCAATCATTTTCTTGCTGGTTTACAGTGTCCAAAGCGTCCGTGGAGCTCTCGCTCGGCCAAATGCGTCAAGAGAGAAGCCCTTGCTGGATTCGCCTTTCGCTGGCCAAGACTTTCAACACAGCACCACAATCCGGGCGACGACGAGGAGGAAAGGGGGAACATCTTTTCGTCCTGGCACGTTCTTCTGTGCGGGACGTCTGTCCGCATCTTCGCTCTCTGCAAGGCTGGAAGGTGCGCGGTGGTACTCGGAAGCGAGAAGAAGGCTGCAGAGAGCACCGCGCTCTGCCGGCGCTGTGCAGGCTGTACAGGCAAGAAGCCTAGCCCTGGAATGTGGTGCAAATACAAGCTTCCACGCATCGGGGGCAAGCTCTGGGTAAGCTCGCTGACCTAAAAGTGTTCTGTGGGCGAGACGCAGCCGAGAAGCTCTCCCTTAAGGTTCAGGCTACCACGCAGACGGAAAGTGCCGCTACCTAGCGCTGCGAGGGAAAGTGCATAGCCCAGGCGTGTTTCGGCAGAAGCAGCAGCCTGGAGGCTTTCGCTGCCGGCACCGTGCTCTCTGGGCGAGAAGCAGACGACCGTTCGTCTGCAGCGAAACGAAAGCGCGACGTGGTACGAAGGGGCAGAAGAACGAAGGCGCAGAGCACCACCGGGCTGCCGTGCGACTCGCACAGGCTGCAAGAGGAAGCGTGCCTGCCACTCGCTCGTTCGCGGATTCACTTTAGCAGTCGGAAACAGAAAGCTCGACTTGCGGCTACTTGTGCTGCTGCCTAGTTCTCTTCCAGTAGCCCCTGGAAACAACGATGCTCGGTTTATGCTTCGAGACGCAGCGATCACGGTGGTAGGTGCGGTGGAGAAGGGAAAGCCAGCGTGCAGAGGACAGTTTCTCGTTGCTCTACGTGAGGCAAGGGGAAGGTTCAGCCCAGCAGTGGCTGTTGCTCCTGGAGCCTTTTTCTTTGGGAGCAGCTGCTGCAAGCGGGCAACGGAGCTGCGAGAGTGCCTAATGGGTGGGACGGCACGTCTATCTGCGAAGGAAGCTGCCTAGCCGCAGTGTGTTGTGCTCAGTTTCCAGGCTGCTTCGAGAGGGGGCACCTTGAAGAACGCCTTCTTTCTCGACGCGTCCTTCTGGGTGCGCTCAAGCTGCGTGGACTCTGCAACACGGCAGGGTGCAAGCAACTGTTTCTGGCTAGGTTGTGTGATGATGGAGTGCAAGGGCTGCGCCTTACTCGCGGAAGCTGCCGGAGCATTCTCATCAGCTGAATGCGCTTGTGAAGCAGCTCTCTGCTGGACTTTGGAAGCCGGCACGCTGAGCCCCTTAGAATGCCTGCCCGCTGCCCGGCTGCTGCGTTCTTCGCCTTCTGTGCTCTGGATGGCGAACTGAAGCCCAGCGATGGCTTTGAGCTGTCCCGCTCTTCAGCGCGTGTATAACTGCACGCATCCACAGTGCTCTGTGCACGGATTTTCCTCAGCTCGAAGTGCAATCATTTTCTTGCTGGTTTACAGTGTCCAAAGCGTCCGTGGAGCTCTCGCTCGGCCAAATGCGTCAAGAGAGAAGCCCTTGCTGGATTCGCCTTTCGCTGGCCAAGACTTTCAACACAGCACCACAATCCGGGCGACGACGAGGAGGAAAGGGGGAACATCTTTTCGTCCTGGCACGTTCTTCTGTGCGGGACGTCTGTCCGCATCTTCGCTCTCTGCAGGGCTGGAAGGTGCGCGGTGGTACTCGGAAGCGAGAAGAAGGCTGCAGAGAGCACCGCGCTCTGCCGGCGCTGTGCAGGCTGTACAGGCAAGAAGCCTAGCCCTGGAATGTGGTGCAAATACAAGCTTCCACGCATCGGGGGCAAGCTCTGGGTAAGCTCGCTGACCTAAAAGTGTTCTGTGGGCGAGACGCAGCCGAGAAGCTCTCCCTTAAGGTTCAGGCTACCACGCAGACGGAAGGTGCCGCTACCTAGCGCTGCGAGGGAAAGTGCATAGCCCAGGCGTGTTTCGGCAGAAGCAGCAGCCTGGAGGCTTTCGCTGCCGGCACCGTGCTCTCTGGGCGAGAAGCAGACGACCGTTCGTCTGCAGCGAAACGAAAGCGCGACGTGGTACGAAGGGGCAGAAGAACGAAGGCGCAGAGCACCACCGGGCTGCCGTGCGACTCGCACAGGCTGCAAGAGGAAGCGTGCCTGCCACTCGCTCGTTCGCGGATTCACTTTAGCAGTCGGAAACAGAAAGCTCGACTTGCGGCTACTTGTGCTGCTGCCTAGTTCTCTTCCAGTAGCCCCTGGAAACAACGATGCTCGGTTTATGCTTCGAGACGCAGCGATCACGGTGGTAGGTGCGGTGGAGAAGGGAAAGCCAGCGTGCAGAGGACAGTTTCTCGTTGCTCTACGTGAGGCAAGGGGAAGGTTCAGCCCAGCAGTGGCTGTTGCTCCTGGAGCCTTTTTCTTTGGGAGCAGCTGCTGCAAGCGGGCAACGGAGCTGCGAGAGTGCCTAATGGGTGGGACGGCACGTCTATCGGCGAAGGAAGCTGCCTAGCCGCAGTGTGTTGTGCTCAGTTTCCAGGCTGCTTCGAGAAGGGGCACCTTGAAGAACGCCTTCTTTCTCGACGCGTCCTTCTGGGTGCGCTCAAGCTGCGTGGACTCTGCAACACGGCAGGGTGCAAGCAACTGTTTCTGGCCAGGTTGTGTGATGATGGAGTGCAAGGGCTGCGCCTTACTCGCGGAAGCTGCCGGAGCATTCTCATCAGCTGAATGCGCTTGTGAAGCAGCTCTCTGCTGGACTTTGGAAGCCGGCACGCTGAGCCCCTTAGAATGCCTGCCCGCTGCCCGGCTGCTGCGTTCTTCGCCTTCTGTGCTCTGGATGGCGAACTGAAGCCCAGCGATGGCTTTGAGCTGTCCCGCTCTTCAGCGCGTGTATAACTGCACGCATCCACAGTGCTCTGTGCACGGATTTTCCTCAGCTCGAGGTGCAATCATTTTCTTGCTGGTTTACAGTGTCCAAAGCGTCCGTGGAGCTCTCGCTCGGCCAAATGCGTCAAGAGAGAAGCCCTTGCTGGATTCGCCTTTCGCTGGCCAAGACTTTCAACACAGCACCACAATCCGGGCGACGACGAGGAGGAAAGGGGGAACATCTTTTCGTCCTGGCACGTTCTTCTGTGCGGGACGTCTGTCCGCATCTTCGCTCTCTGCAGGGCTGGAAGGTGCGCGGTGGTACTCGGAAGCGAGAAGAAGGCTGCAGAGAGCACCGCGCTCTGCCGGCGCTGTGCAGGCTGTACAGGCAAGAAGCCTAGCCCTGGAATGTGGTGCAAATACAAGCTTCCACGCATCGGGGGCAAGCTCTGGGTAAGCTCGCTGACCTAAAAGTGTTCTGTGGGCGAGACGCAGCCGAGAAGCTCTCCCTTAAGGTTCAGGCTACCACGCAGACGGAAGGTGCCGCTACCTAGCGCTGCGAGGGAAAGTGCATAGCCCAGGCGTGTTTCGGCAGAAGCAGCAGCCTGGAGGCTTTCGCTGCCGGCACCGTGCTCTCTGGGCGAGAAGCAGACGACCGTTCGTCTGCAGCGAAACGAAAGCGCGACGTGGTACGAAGGGGCAGAAGAACGAAGGCGCAGAGCACCACCGGGCTGCCGTGCGACTCGCACAGGCTGCAAGAGGAAGCGTGCCTGCCACTCGCTCGTTCGCGGATTCACTTTAGCAGTCGGAAACAGAAAGCTCGACTTGCGGCTACTTGTGCTGCTGCCTAGTTCTCTTCCAGTAGCCCCTGGAAACAACGATGCTCGGTTTATGCTTCGAGACGCAGCGATCACGGTGGTAGGTGCGGTGGAGAAGGGAAAGCCAGCGTGCAGAGGACAGTTTCTCGTTGCTCTACGTGAGGCAAGGGGAAGGTTCAGCCCAGCAGTGGCTGTTGCTCCTGGAGCCTTTTTCTTTGGGAGCAGCTGCTGCAAGCGGGCAACGGAGCTGCGAGAGTGCCTAATGGGTGGGACGGCACGTCTATCGGCGAAGGAAGCTGCCTAGCCGCAGTGTGTTGTGCTCAGTTTCCAGGCTGCTTCGAGAAGGGGCACCTTGAAGAACGCCTTCTTTCTCGACGCGTCCTTCTGGGTGCGCTCAAGCTGCGTGGACTCTGCAACACGGCAGGGTGCAAGCAACTGTTTCTGGCCAGGTTGTGTGATGATGGAGTGCAAGGGCTGCGCCTTACTCGCGGAAGCTGCCGGAGCATTCTCATCAGCTGAATGCGCTTGTGAAGCAGCTCTCTGCTGGACTTTGGAAGCCGGCACGCTGAGCCCCTTAGAATGCCTGCCCGCTGCCCGGCTGCTGCGTTCTTCGCCTTCTGTGCTCTGGATGGCGAACTGAAGCCCAGCGATGGCTTTGAGCTGTCCCGCTCTTCAGCGCGTGTATAACTGCACGCATCCACAGTGCTCTGTGCACGGATTTTCCTCAGCTCGAGGTGCAATCATTTTCTTGCTGGTTTACAGTGTCCAAAGCGTCCGTGGAGCTCTCGCTCGGCCAAATGCGTCAAGAGAGAAGCCCTTGCTGGATTCGCCTTTCGCTGGCCAAGACTTTCAACACAGCACCACAATCCGGGCGACGACGAGGAGGAAAGGGGGAACATCTTTTCGTCCTGGCACGTTCTTCTGTGCGGGACGTCTGTCCGCATCTTCGCTCTCTGCAGGGCTGGAAGGTGCGCGGTGGTACTCGGAAGCGAGAAGAAGGCTGCAGAGAGCACCGCGCTCTGCCGGCGCTGTGCAGGCTGTACAGGCAAGAAGCCTAGCCCTGGAATGTGGTGCAAATACAAGCTTCCACGCATCGGGGGCAAGCTCTGGGTAAGCTCGCTGACCTAAAAGTGTTCTGTGGGCGAGACGCAGCCGAGAAGCTCTCCCTTAAGGTTCAGGCTACCACGCAGACGGAAGGTGCCGCTACCTAGCGCTGCGAGGGAAAGTGCATAGCCCAGGCGTGTTTCGGCAGAAGCAGCAGCCTGGAGGCTTTCGCTGCCGGCACCGTGCTCTCTGGGCGAGAAGCAGACGACCGTTCGTCTGCAGCGAAACGAAAGCGCGACGTGGTACGAAGGGGCAGAAGAACGAAGGCGCAGAGCACCACCGGGCTGCCGTGCGACTCGCACAGGCTGCAAGAGGAAGCGTGCCTGCCACTCGCTCGTTCGCGGATTCACTTTAGCAGTCGGAAACAGAAAGCTCGACTTGCGGCTACTTGTGCTGCTGCCTAGTTCTCTTCCAGTAGCCCCTGGAAACAACGATGCTCGGTTTATGCTTCGAGACGCAGCGATCACGGTGGTAGGTGCGGTGGAGAAGGGAAAGCCAGCGTGCAGAGGACAGTTTCTCGTTGCTCTACGTGAGGCAAGGGGAAGGTTCAGCCCAGCAGTGGCTGTTGCTCCTGGAGCCTTTTTCTTTGGGAGCAGCTGCTGCAAGCGGGCAACGGAGCTGCGAGAGTGCCTAATGGGTGGGACGGCACGTCTATCGGCGAAGGAAGCTGCCTAGCCGCAGTGTGTTGTGCTCAGTTTCCAGGCTGCTTCGAGAAGGGGCACCTTGAAGAACGCCTTCTTTCTCGACGCGTCCTTCTGGGTGCGCTCAAGCTGCGTGGACTCTGCAACACGGCAGGGTGCAAGCAACTGTTTCTGGCCAGGTTGTGTGATGATGGAGTGCAAGGGCTGCGCCTTACTCTCGGAAGCTGCCGGAGCATTCTCATCAGCTGAATGCGCTTGTGAAGCAGCTCTCTGCTGGACTTTGGAAGCCGGCACGCTGAGCCCCTTAGAATGCCTGCCCGCTGCCCGGCTGCTGCGTTCTTCGCCTTCTGTGCTCTGGATGGCGAACTGAAGCCCAGCGATGGCTTTGAGCTGTCCCGCTCTTCAGCGCGTGTATAACTGCACGCATCCACAGTGCTCTGTGCACGGATTTTCCTCAGCTCGAGGTGCAATCATTTTCTTGCTGGTTTACAGTGTCCAAAGCGTCCGTGGAGCTCTCGCTCGGCCAAATGCGTCAAGAGAGAAGCCCTTGCTGGATTCGCCTTTCGCTGGCCAAGACTTTCAACACAGCACCACAATCCGGGCGACGACGAGGAGGAAAGGGGGAACATCTTTTCGTCCTGGCACGTTCTTCTGTGCGGGACGTCTGTCCGCATCTTCGCTCTCTGCAAGGCTGGAAGGTGCGCGGTGGTACTCGGAAGCGAGAAGAAGGCTGCAGAGAGCACCGCGCTCTGCCGGCGCTGTGCAGGCTGTACAGGCAAGAAGCCTAGCCCTGGAATGTGGTGCAAATACAAGCTTCCACGCATCGGGGGCAAGCTCTGGGTAAGCTCGCTGACCTAAAAGTGTTCTGTGGGCGAGACGCAGCCGAGAAGCTCTCCCTTAAGGTTCAGGCTACCACGCAGACGGAAGGTGCCGCTACCTAGCGCTGCGAGGGAAAGTGCATAGCCCAGGCGTGTTTCGGCAGAAGCAGCAGCCTGGAGGCTTTCGCTGCCGGCACCGTGCTCTCTGGGCGAGAAGCAGACGACCGTTCGTCTGCAGCGAAACGAAAGCGCGACGTGGTACGAAGGGGCAGAAGAACGAAGGCGCAGAGCACCACCGGGCTGCCGTGCGACTCGCACAGGCTGCAAGAGGAAGCGTGCCTGCCACTCGCTCGTTCGCGGATTCACTTTAGCAGTCGGAAACAGAAAGCTCGACTTGCGGCTACTTGTGCTGCTGCCTAGTTCTCTTCCAGTAGCCCCTGGAAACAACGATGCTCGGTTTATGCTTCGAGACGCAGCGATCACGGTGGTAGGTGCGGTGGAGAAGGGAAAGCCAGCGTGCAGAGGACAGTTTCTCGTTGCTCTACGTGAGGCAAGGGGAAGGTTCAGCCCAGCAGTGGCTGTTGCTCCTGGAGCCTTTTTCTTTGGGAGCAGCTGCTGCAAGCGGGCAACGGAGCTGCGAGAGTGCCTAATGGGTGGGACGGCACGTCTATCGGCGAAGGAAGCTGCCTAGCCGCAGTGTGTTGTGCTCAGTTTCCAGGCTGCTTCGAGAGGGGGCACCTTGAAGAACGCCTTCTTTCTCGACGCGTCCTTCTGGGTGCGCTCAAGCTGCGTGGACTCTGCAACACGGCAGGGTGCAAGCAACTGTTTCTGGCTAGGTTGTGTGATGATGGAGTGCAAGGGCTGCGCCTTACTCGCGGAAGCTGCCGGAGCATTCTCATCAGCTGAATGCGCTTGTGAAGCAGCTCTCTGCTGGACTTTGGAAGCCGGCACGCTGAGCCCCTTAGAATGCCTGCCCGCTGCCCGGCTGCTGCGTTCTTCGCCTTCTGTGCTCTGGATGGCGAACTGAAGCCCAGCGATGGCTTTGAGCTGTCCCGCTCTTCAGCGCGTGTATAACTGCACGCATCCACAGTGCTCTGTGCACGGATTTTCCTCAGCTCGAAGTGCAATCATTTTCTTGCTGGTTTACAGTGTCCAAAGCGTCCGTGGAGCTCTCGCTCGGCCAAATGCGTCAAGAGAGAAGCCCTTGCTGGATTCGCCTTTCGCTGGCCAAGACTTTCAACACAGCACCACAATCCGGGCGACGACGAGGAGGAAAGGGGGAACATCTTTTCGTCCTGGCACGTTCTTCTGTGCGGGACGTCTGTCCGCATCTTCGCTCTCTGCAGGGCTGGAAGGTGCGCGGTGGTACTCGGAAGCGAGAAGAAGGCTGCAGAGAGCACCGCGCTCTGCCGGCGCTGTGCAGGCTGTACAGGCAAGAAGCCTAGCCCTGGAATGTGGTGCAAATACAAGCTTCCACGCATCGGGGGCAAGCTCTGGGTAAGCTCGCTGACCTAAAAGTGTTCTGTGGGCGAGACGCAGCCGAGAAGCTCTCCCTTAAGGTTCAGGCTACCACGCAGACGGAAGGTGCCGCTACCTAGCGCTGCGAGGGAAAGTGCATAGCCCAGGCGTGTTTCGGCAGAAGCAGCAGCCTGGAGGCTTTCGCTGCCGGCACCGTGCTCTCTGGGCGAGAAGCAGACGACCGTTCGTCTGCAGCGAAACGAAAGCGCGACGTGGTACGAAGGGGCAGAAGAACGAAGGCGCAGAGCACCACCGGGCTGCCGTGCGACTCGCACAGGCTGCAAGAGGAAGCGTGCCTGCCACTCGCTCGTTCGCGGATTCACTTTAGCAGTCGGAAACAGAAAGCTCGACTTGCGGCTACTTGTGCTGCTGCCTAGTTCTCTTCCAGTAGCCCCTGGAAACAACGATGCTCGGTTTATGCTTCGAGACGCAGCGATCACGGTGGTAGGTGCGGTGGAGAAGGGAAAGCCAGCGTGCAGAGGACAGTTTCTCGTTGCTCTACGTGAGGCAAGGGGAAGGTTCAGCCCAGCAGTGGCTGTTGCTCCTGGAGCCTTTTTCTTTGGGAGCAGCTGCTGCAAGCGGGCAACGGAGCTGCGAGAGTGCCTAATGGGTGGGACGGCACGTCTATCGGCGAAGGAAGCTGCCTAGCCGCAGTGTGTTGTGCTCAGTTTCCAGGCTGCTTCGAGAAGGGGCACCTTGAAGAACGCCTTCTTTCTCGACGCGTCCTTCTGGGTGCGCTCAAGCTGCGTGGACTCTGCAACACGGCAGGGTGCAAGCAACTGTTTCTGGCCAGGTTGTGTGATGATGGAGTGCAAGGGCTGCGCCTTACTCGCGGAAGCTGCCGGAGCATTCTCATCAGCTGAATGCGCTTGTGAAGCAGCTCTCTGCTGGACTTTGGAAGCCGGCACGCTGAGCCCCTTAGAATGCCTGCCCGCTGCCCGGCTGCTGCGTTCTTCGCCTTCTGTGCTCTGGATGGCGAACTGAAGCCCAGCGATGGCTTTGAGCTGTCCCGCTCTTCAGCGCGTGTATAACTGCACGCATCCACAGTGCTCTGTGCACGGATTTTCCTCAGCTCGAGGTGCAATCATTTTCTTGCTGGTTTACAGTGTCCAAAGCGTCCGTGGAGCTCTCGCTCGGCCAAATGCGTCAAGAGAGAAGCCCTTGCTGGATTCGCCTTTCGCTGGCCAAGACTTTCAACACAGCACCACAATCCGGGCGACGACGAGGAGGAAAGGGGGAACATCTTTTCGTCCTGGCACGTTCTTCTGTGCGGGACGTCTGTCCGCATCTTCGCTCTCTGCAGGGCTGGAAGGTGCGCGGTGGTACTCGGAAGCGAGAAGAAGGCTGCAGAGAGCACCGCGCTCTGCCGGCGCTGTGCAGGCTGTACAGGCAAGAAGCCTAGCCCTGGAATGTGGTGCAAATACAAGCTTCCACGCATCGGGGGCAAGCTCTGGGTAAGCTCGCTGACCTA
This sequence comes from Aphelocoma coerulescens, assembly GCF_041296385.1. Lineage (NCBI taxonomy): Eukaryota > Metazoa > Chordata > Aves > Passeriformes > Corvidae > Aphelocoma > Aphelocoma coerulescens. The sequence goes on along the minus strand of NW_027183487.1, from coordinate 625,491 downwards.
AAAGTGTTCTGTGGGCGAGACGCAGCCGAGAAGCTCTCCCTTAAGGTTCAGGCTACCACGCAGACGGAAGGTGCCGCTACCTAGCGCTGCGAGGGAAAGTGCATAGCCCAGGCGTGTTTCGGCAGAAGCAGCAGCCTGGAGGCTTTCGCTGCCGGCACCGTGCTCTCTGGGCGAGAAGCAGACGACCGTTCGTCTGCAGCGAAACGAAAGCGCGACGTGGTACGAAGGGGCAGAAGAACGAAGGCGCAGAGCACCACCGGGCTGCCGTGCGACTCGCACAGGCTGCAAGAGGAAGCGTGCCTGCCACTCGCTCGTTCGCGGATTCACTTTAGCAGTCGGAAACAGAAAGCTCGACTTGCGGCTACTTGTGCTGCTGCCTAGTTCTCTTCCAGTAGCCCCTGGAAACAACGATGCTCGGTTTATGCTTCGAGACGCAGCGATCACGGTGGTAGGTGCGGTGGAGAAGGGAAAGCCAGCGTGCAGAGGACAGTTTCTCGTTGCTCTACGTGAGGCAAGGGGAAGGTTCAGCCCAGCAGTGGCTGTTGCTCCTGGAGCCTTTTTCTTTGGGAGCAGCTGCTGCAAGCGGGCAACGGAGCTGCGAGAGTGCCTAATGGGTGGGACGGCACGTCTATCTGCGAAGGAAGCTGCCTAGCCGCAGTGTGTTGTGCTCAGTTTCCAGGCTGCTTCGAGAGGGGGCACCTTGAAGAACGCCTTCTTTCTCGACGCGTCCTTCTGGGTGCGCTCAAGCTGCGTGGACTCTGCAACACGGCAGGGTGCAAGCAACTGTTTCTGGCCAGGTTGTGTGATGATGGAGTGCAAGGGCTGCGCCTTACTCGCGGAAGCTGCCGGAGCATTCTCATCAGCTGAATGCGCTTGTGAAGCAGCTCTCTGCTGGACTTTGGAAGCCGGCACGCTGAGCCCCTTAGAATGCCTGCCCGCTGCCCGGCTGCTGCGTTCTTCGCCTTCTGTGCTCTGGATGGCGAACTGAAGCCCAGCGATGGCTTTGAGCTGTCCCGCTCTTCAGCGCGTGTATAACTGCACGCATCCACAGTGCTCTGTGCACGGATTTTCCTCAGCTCGAGGTGCAATCATTTTCTTGCTGGTTTACAGTGTCCAAAGCGTCCGTGGAGCTCTCGCTCGGCCAAATGCGTCAAGAGAGAAGCCCTTGCTGGATTCGCCTTTCGCTGGCCAAGACTTTCAACACAGCACCACAATCCGGGCGACGACGAGGAGGAAAGGGGGAACATCTTTTCGTCCTGGCACGTTCTTCTGTGCGGGACGTCTGTCCGCATCTTCGCTCTCTGCAAGGCTGGAAGGTGCGCGGTGGTACTCGGAAGCGAGAAGAAGGCTGCAGAGAGCACCGCGCTCTGCCGGCGCTGTGCAGGCTGTACAGGCAAGAAGCCTAGCCCTGGAATGTGGTGCAAATACAAGCTTCCACGCATCGGGGGCAAGCTCTGGGTAAGCTCGCTGACCTAAAAGTGTTCTGTGGGCGAGACGCAGCCGAGAAGCTCTCCCTTAAGGTTCAGGCTACCACGCAGACGGAAAGTGCCGCTACCTAGCGCTGCGAGGGAAAGTGCATAGCCCAGGCGTGTTTCGGCAGAAGCAGCAGCCTGGAGGCTTTCGCTGCCGGCACCGTGCTCTCTGGGCGAGAAGCAGACGACCGTTCGTCTGCAGCGAAACGAAAGCGCGACGTGGTACGAAGGGGCAGAAGAACGAAGGCGCAGAGCACCACCGGGCTGCCGTGCGACTCGCACAGGCTGCAAGAGGAAGCGTGCCTGCCACTCGCTCGTTCGCGGATTCACTTTAGCAGTCGGAAACAGAAAGCTCGACTTGCGGCTACTTGTGCTGCTGCCTAGTTCTCTTCCAGTAGCCCCTGGAAACAACGATGCTCGGTTTATGCTTCGAGACGCAGCGATCACGGTGGTAGGTGCGGTGGAGAAGGGAAAGCCAGCGTGCAGAGGACAGTTTCTCGTTGCTCTACGTGAGGCAAGGGGAAGGTTCAGCCCAGCAGTGGCTGTTGCTCCTGGAGCCTTTTTCTTTGGGAGCAGCTGCTGCAAGCGGGCAACGGAGCTGCGAGAGTGCCTAATGGGTGGGACGGCACGTCTATCTGCGAAGGAAGCTGCCTAGCCGCAGTGTGTTGTGCTCAGTTTCCAGGCTGCTTCGAGAGGGGGCACCTTGAAGAACGCCTTCTTTCTCGACGCGTCCTTCTGGGTGCGCTCAAGCTGCGTGGACTCTGCAACACGGCAGGGTGCAAGCAACTGTTTCTGGCCAGGTTGTGTGATGATGGAGTGCAAGGGCTGCGCCTTACTCGCGGAAGCTGCCGGAGCATTCTCATCAGCTGAATGCGCTTGTGAAGCAGCTCTCTGCTGGACTTTGGAAGCCGGCACGCTGAGCCCCTTAGAATGCCTGCCCGCTGCCCGGCTGCTGCGTTCTTCGCCTTCTGTGCTCTGGATGGCGAACTGAAGCCCAGCGATGGCTTTGAGCTGTCCCGCTCTTCAGCGCGTGTATAACTGCACGCATCCACAGTGCTCTGTGCACGGATTTTCCTCAGCTCGAGGTGCAATCATTTTCTTGCTGGTTTACAGTGTCCAAAGCGTCCGTGGAGCTCTCGCTCGGCCAAATGCGTCAAGAGAGAAGCCCTTGCTGGATTCGCCTTTCGCTGGCCAAGACTTTCAACACAGCACCACAATCCGGGCGACGACGAGGAGGAAAGGGGGAACATCTTTTCGTCCTGGCACGTTCTTCTGTGCGGGACGTCTGTCCGCATCTTCGCTCTCTGCAGGGCTGGAAGGTGCGCGGTGGTACTCGGAAGCGAGAAGAAGGCTGCAGAGAGCACCGCGCTCTGCCGGCGCTGTGCAGGCTGTACAGGCAAGAAGCCTAGCCCTGGAATGTGGTGCAAATACAAGCTTCCACGCATCGGGGGCAAGCTCTGGGTAAGCTCGCTGACCTAAAAGTGTTCTGTGGGCGAGACGCAGCCGAGAAGCTCTCCCTTAAGGTTCAGGCTACCACGCAGACGGAAAGTGCCGCTACCTAGCGCTGCGAGGGAAAGTGCATAGCCCAGGCGTGTTTCGGCAGAAGCAGCAGCCTGGAGGCTTTCGCTGCCGGCACCGTGCTCTCTGGGCGAGAAGCAGACGACCGTTCGTCTGCAGCGAAACGAAAGCGCGACGTGGTACGAAGGGGCAGAAGAACGAAGGCGCAGAGCACCACCGGGCTGCCGTGCGACTCGCACAGGCTGCAAGAGGAAGCGTGCCTGCCACTCGCTCGTTCGCGGATTCACTTTAGCAGTCGGAAACAGAAAGCTCGACTTGCGGCTACTTGTGCTGCTGCCTAGTTCTCTTCCAGTAGCCCCTGGAAACAACGATGCTCGGTTTATGCTTCGAGACGCAGCGATCACGGTGGTAGGTGCGGTGGAGAAGGGAAAGCCAGCGTGCAGAGGACAGTTTCTCGTTGCTCTACGTGAGGCAAGGGGAAGGTTCAGCCCAGCAGTGGCTGTTGCTCCTGGAGCCTTTTTCTTTGGGAGCAGCTGCTGCAAGCGGGCAACGGAGCTGCGAGAGTGCCTAATGGGTGGGACGGCACGTCTATCGGCGAAGGAAGCTGCCTAGCCGCAGTGTGTTGTGCTCAGTTTCCAGGCTGCTTCGAGAAGGGGCACCTTGAAGAACGCCTTCTTTCTCGACGCGTCCTTCTGGGTGCGCTCAAGCTGCGTGGACTCTGCAACACGGCAGGGTGCAAGCAACTGTTTCTGGCCAGGTTGTGTGATGATGGAGTGCAAGGGCTGCGCCTTACTCTCGGAAGCTGCCGGAGCATTCTCATCAGCTGAATGCGCTTGTGAAGCAGCTCTCTGCTGGACTTTGGAAGCCGGCACGCTGAGCCCCTTAGAATGCCTGCCCGCTGCCCGGCTGCTGCGTTCTTCGCCTTCTGTGCTCTGGATGGCGAACTGAAGCCCAGCGATGGCTTTGAGCTGTCCCGCTCTTCAGCGCGTGTATAACTGCACGCATCCACAGTGCTCTGTGCACGGATTTTCCTCAGCTCGAGGTGCAATCATTTTCTTGCTGGTTTACAGTGTCCAAAGCGTCCGTGGAGCTCTCGCTCGGCCAAATGCGTCAAGAGAGAAGCCCTTGCTGGATTCGCCTTTCGCTGGCCAAGACTTTCAACACAGCACCACAATCCGGGCGACGACGAGGAGGAAAGGGGGAACATCTTTTCGTCCTGGCACGTTCTTCTGTGCGGGACGTCTGTCCGCATCTTCGCTCTCTGCAGGGCTGGAAGGTGCGCGGTGGTACTCGGAAGCGAGAAGAAGGCTGCAGAGAGCACCGCGCTCTGCCGGCGCTGTGCAGGCTGTACAGGCAAGAAGCCTAGCCCTGGAATGTGGTGCAAATACAAGCTTCCACGCATCGGGGGCAAGCTCTGGGTAAGCTCGCTGACCTAAAAGTGTTCTGTGGGCGAGACGCAGCCGAGAAGCTCTCCCTTAAGGTTCAGGCTACCACGCAGACGGAAAGTGCCGCTACCTAGCGCTGCGAGGGAAAGTGCATAGCCCAGGCGTGTTTCGGCAGAAGCAGCAGCCTGGAGGCTTTCGCTGCCGGCACCGTGCTCTCTGGGCGAGAAGCAGACGACCGTTCGTCTGCAGCGAAACGAAAGCGCGACGTGGTACGAAGGGGCAGAAGAACGAAGGCGCAGAGCACCACCGGGCTGCCGTGCGACTCGCACAGGCTGCAAGAGGAAGCGTGCCTGCCACTCGCTCGTTCGCGGATTCACTTTAGCAGTCGGAAACAGAAAGCTCGACTTGCGGCTACTTGTGCTGCTGCCTAGTTCTCTTCCAGTAGCCCCTGGAAACAACGATGCTCGGTTTATGCTTCGAGACGCAGCGATCACGGTGGTAGGTGCGGTGGAGAAGGGAAAGCCAGCGTGCAGAGGACAGTTTCTCGTTGCTCTACGTGAGGCAAGGGGAAGGTTCAGCCCAGCAGTGGCTGTTGCTCCTGGAGCCTTTTTCTTTGGGAGCAGCTGCTGCAAGCGGGCAACGGAGCTGCGAGAGTGCCTAATGGGTGGGACGGCACGTCTATCTGCGAAGGAAGCTGCCTAGCCGCAGTGTGTTGTGCTCAGTTTCCAGGCTGCTTCGAGAGGGGGCACCTTGAAGAACGCCTTCTTTCTCGACGCGTCCTTCTGGGTGCGCTCAAGCTGCGTGGACTCTGCAACACGGCAGGGTGCAAGCAACTGTTTCTGGCCAGGTTGTGTGATGATGGAGTGCAAGGGCTGCGCCTTACTCTCGGAAGCTGCCGGAGCATTCTCATCAGCTGAATGCGCTTGTGAAGCAGCTCTCTGCTGGACTTTGGAAGCCGGCACGCTGAGCCCCTTAGAATGCCTGCCCGCTGCCCGGCTGCTGCGTTCTTCGCCTTCTGTGCTCTGGATGGCGAACTGAAGCCCAGCGATGGCTTTGAGCTGTCCCGCTCTTCAGCGCGTGTATAACTGCACGCATCCACAGTGCTCTGTGCACGGATTTTCCTCAGCTCGAGGTGCAATCATTTTCTTGCTGGTTTACAGTGTCCAAAGCGTCCGTGGAGCTCTCGCTCGGCCAAATGCGTCAAGAGAGAAGCCCTTGCTGGATTCGCCTTTCGCTGGCCAAGACTTTCAACACAGCACCACAATCCGGGCGACGACGAGGAGGAAAGGGGGAACATCTTTTCGTCCTGGCACGTTCTTCTGTGCGGGACGTCTGTCCGCATCTTCGCTCTCTGCAAGGCTGGAAGGTGCGCGGTGGTACTCGGAAGCGAGAAGAAGGCTGCAGAGAGCACCGCGCTCTGCCGGCGCTGTGCAGGCTGTACAGGCAAGAAGCCTAGCCCTGGAATGTGGTGCAAATACAAGCTTCCACGCATCGGGGGCAAGCTCTGGGTAAGCTCGCTGACCTAAAAGTGTTCTGTGGGCGAGACGCAGCCGAGAAGCTCTCCCTTAAGGTTCAGGCTACCACGCAGACGGAAAGTGCCGCTACCTAGCGCTGCGAGGGAAAGTGCATAGCCCAGGCGTGTTTCGGCAGAAGCAGCAGCCTGGAGGCTTTCGCTGCCGGCACCGTGCTCTCTGGGCGAGAAGCAGACGACCGTTCGTCTGCAGCGAAACGAAAGCGCGACGTGGTACGAAGGGGCAGAAGAACGAAGGCGCAGAGCACCACCGGGCTGCCGTGCGACTCGCACAGGCTGCAAGAGGAAGCGTGCCTGCCACTCGCTCGTTCGCGGATTCACTTTAGCAGTCGGAAACAGAAAGCTCGACTTGCGGCTACTTGTGCTGCTGCCTAGTTCTCTTCCAGTAGCCCCTGGAAACAACGATGCTCGGTTTATGCTTCGAGACGCAGCGATCACGGTGGTAGGTGCGGTGGAGAAGGGAAAGCCAGCGTGCAGAGGACAGTTTCTCGTTGCTCTACGTGAGGCAAGGGGAAGGTTCAGCCCAGCAGTGGCTGTTGCTCCTGGAGCCTTTTTCTTTGGGAGCAGCTGCTGCAAGCGGGCAACGGAGCTGCGAGAGTGCCTAATGGGTGGGACGGCACGTCTATCGGCGAAGGAAGCTGCCTAGCCGCAGTGTGTTGTGCTCAGTTTCCAGGCTGCTTCGAGAAGGGGCACCTTGAAGAACGCCTTCTTTCTCGACGCGTCCTTCTGGGTGCGCTCAAGCTGCGTGGACTCTGCAACACGGCAGGGTGCAAGCAACTGTTTCTGGCCAGGTTGTGTGATGATGGAGTGCAAGGGCTGCGCCTTACTCGCGGAAGCTGCCGGAGCATTCTCATCAGCTGAATGCGCTTGTGAAGCAGCTCTCTGCTGGACTTTGGAAGCCGGCACGCTGAGCCCCTTAGAATGCCTGCCCGCTGCCCGGCTGCTGCGTTCTTCGCCTTCTGTGCTCTGGATGGCGAACTGAAGCCCAGCGATGGCTTTGAGCTGTCCCGCTCTTCAGCGCGTGTATAACTGCACGCATCCACAGTGCTCTGTGCACGGATTTTCCTCAGCTCGAGGTGCAATCATTTTCTTGCTGGTTTACAGTGTCCAAAGCGTCCGTGGAGCTCTCGCTCGGCCAAATGCGTCAAGAGAGAAGCCCTTGCTGGATTCGCCTTTCGCTGGCCAAGACTTTCAACACAGCACCACAATCCGGGCGACGACGAGGAGGAAAGGGGGAACATCTTTTCGTCCTGGCACGTTCTTCTGTGCGGGACGTCTGTCCGCATCTTCGCTCTCTGCAAGGCTGGAAGGTGCGCGGTGGTACTCGGAAGCGAGAAGAAGGCTGCAGAGAGCACCGCGCTCTGCCGGCGCTGTGCAGGCTGTACAGGCAAGAAGCCTAGCCCTGGAATGTGGTGCAAATACAAGCTTCCACGCATCGGGGGCAAGCTCTGGGTAAGCTCGCTGACCTAAAAGTGTTCTGTGGGCGAGACGCAGCCGAGAAGCTCTCCCTTAAGGTTCAGGCTACCACGCAGACGGAAGGTGCCGCTACCTAGCGCTGCGAGGGAAAGTGCATAGCCCAGGCGTGTTTCGGCAGAAGCAGCAGCCTGGAGGCTTTCGCTGCCGGCACCGTGCTCTCTGGGCGAGAAGCAGACGACCGTTCGTCTGCAGCGAAACGAAAGCGCGACGTGGTACGAAGGGGCAGAAGAACGAAGGCGCAGAGCACCACCGGGCTGCCGTGCGACTCGCACAGGCTGCAAGAGGAAGCGTGCCTGCCACTCGCTCGTTCGCGGATTCACTTTAGCAGTCGGAAACAGAAAGCTCGACTTGCGGCTACTTGTGCTGCTGCCTAGTTCTCTTCCAGTAGCCCCTGGAAACAACGATGCTCGGTTTATGCTTCGAGACGCAGCGATCACGGTGGTAGGTGCGGTGGAGAAGGGAAAGCCAGCGTGCAGAGGACAGTTTCTCGTTGCTCTACGTGAGGCAAGGGGAAGGTTCAGCCCAGCAGTGGCTGTTGCTCCTGGAGCCTTTTTCTTTGGGAGCAGCTGCTGCAAGCGGGCAACGGAGCTGCGAGAGTGCCTAATGGGTGGGACGGCACGTCTATCGGCGAAGGAAGCTGCCTAGCCGCAGTGTGTTGTGCTCAGTTTCCAGGCTGCTTCGAGAAGGGGCACCTTGAAGAACGCCTTCTTTCTCGACGCGTCCTTCTGGGTGCGCTCAAGCTGCGTGGACTCTGCAACACGGCAGGGTGCAAGCAACTGTTTCTGGCCAGGTTGTGTGATGATGGAGTGCAAGGGCTGCGCCTTACTCTCGGAAGCTGCCGGAGCATTCTCATCAGCTGAATGCGCTTGTGAAGCAGCTCTCTGCTGGACTTTGGAAGCCGGCACGCTGAGCCCCTTAGAATGCCTGCCCGCTGCCCGGCTGCTGCGTTCTTCGCCTTCTGTGCTCTGGATGGCGAACTGAAGCCCAGCGATGGCTTTGAGCTGTCCCGCTCTTCAGCGCGTGTATAACTGCACGCATCCACAGTGCTCTGTGCACGGATTTTCCTCAGCTCGAGGTGCAATCATTTTCTTGCTGGTTTACAGTGTCCAAAGCGTCCGTGGAGCTCTCGCTCGGCCAAATGCGTCAAGAGAGAAGCCCTTGCTGGATTCGCCTTTCGCTGGCCAAGACTTTCAACACAGCACCACAATCCGGGCGACGACGAGGAGGAAAGGGGGAACATCTTTTCGTCCTGGCACGTTCTTCTGTGCGGGACGTCTGTCCGCATCTTCGCTCTCTGCAAGGCTGGAAGGTGCGCGGTGGTACTCGGAAGCGAGAAGAAGGCTGCAGAGAGCACCGCGCTCTGCCGGCGCTGTGCAGGCTGTACAGGCAAGAAGCCTAGCCCTGGAATGTGGTGCAAATACAAGCTTCCACGCATCGGGGGCAAGCTCTGGGTAAGCTCGCTGACCTAAAAGTGTTCTGTGGGCGAGACGCAGCCGAGAAGCTCTCCCTTAAGGTTCAGGCTACCACGCAGACGGAAAGTGCCGCTACCTAGCGCTGCGAGGGAAAGTGCATAGCCCAGGCGTGTTTCGGCAGAAGCAGCAGCCTGGAGGCTTTCGCTGCCGGCACCGTGCTCTCTGGGCGAGAAGCAGACGACCGTTCGTCTGCAGCGAAACGAAAGCGCGACGTGGTACGAAGGGGCAGAAGAACGAAGGCGCAGAGCACCACCGGGCTGCCGTGCGACTCGCACAGGCTGCAAGAGGAAGCGTGCCTGCCACTCGCTCGTTCGCGGATTCACTTTAGCAGTCGGAAACAGAAAGCTCGACTTGCGGCTACTTGTGCTGCTGCCTAGTTCTCTTCCAGTAGCCCCTGGAAACAACGATGCTCGGTTTATGCTTCGAGACGCAGCGATCACGGTGGTAGGTGCGGTGGAGAAGGGAAAGCCAGCGTGCAGAGGACAGTTTCTCGTTGCTCTACGTGAGGCAAGGGGAAGGTTCAGCCCAGCAGTGGCTGTTGCTCCTGGAGCCTTTTTCTTTGGGAGCAGCTGCTGCAAGCGGGCAACGGAGCTGCGAGAGTGCCTAATGGGTGGGACGGCACGTCTATCGGCGAAGGAAGCTGCCTAGCCGCAGTGTGTTGTGCTCAGTTTCCAGGCTGCTTCGAGAAGGGGCACCTTGAAGAACGCCTTCTTTCTCGACGCGTCCTTCTGGGTGCGCTCAAGCTGCGTGGACTCTGCAACACGGCAGGGTGCAAGCAACTGTTTCTGGCCAGGTTGTGTGATGATGGAGTGCAAGGGCTGCGCCTTACTCGCGGAAGCTGCCGGAGCATTCTCATCAGCTGAATGCGCTTGTGAAGCAGCTCTCTGCTGGACTTTGGAAGCCGGCACGCTGAGCCCCTTAGAATGCCTGCCCGCTGCCCGGCTGCTGCGTTCTTCGCCTTCTGTGCTCTGGATGGCGAACTGAAGCCCAGCGATGGCTTTGAGCTGTCCCGCTCTTCAGCGCGTGTATAACTGCACGCATCCACAGTGCTCTGTGCACGGATTTTCCTCAGCTCGAGGTGCAATCATTTTCTTGCTGGTTTACAGTGTCCAAAGCGTCCGTGGAGCTCTCGCTCGGCCAAATGCGTCAAGAGAGAAGCCCTTGCTGGATTCGCCTTTCGCTGGCCAAGACTTTCAACACAGCACCACAATCCGGGCGACGACGAGGAGGAAAGGGGGAACATCTTTTCGTCCTGGCACGTTCTTCTGTGCGGGACGTCTGTCCGCATCTTCGCTCTCTGCAAGGCTGGAAGGTGCGCGGTGGTACTCGGAAGCGAGAAGAAGGCTGCAGAGAGCACCGCGCTCTGCCGGCGCTGTGCAGGCTGTACAGGCAAGAAGCCTAGCCCTGGAATGTGGTGCAAATACAAGCTTCCACGCATCGGGGGCAAGCTCTGGGTAAGCTCGCTGACCTAAAAGTGTTCTGTGGGCGAGACGCAGCCGAGAAGCTCTCCCTTAAGGTTCAGGCTACCACGCAGACGGAAAGTGCCGCTACCTAGCGCTGCGAGGGAAAGTGCATAGCCCAGGCGTGTTTCGGCAGAAGCAGCAGCCTGGAGGCTTTCGCTGCCGGCACCGTGCTCTCTGGGCGAGAAGCAGACGACCGTTCGTCTGCAGCGAAACGAAAGCGCGACGTGGTACGAAGGGGCAGAAGAACGAAGGCGCAGAGCACCACCGGGCTGCCGTGCGACTCGCACAGGCTGCAAGAGGAAGCGTGCCTGCCACTCGCTCGTTCGCGGATTCACTTTAGCAGTCGGAAACAGAAAGCTCGACTTGCGGCTACTTGTGCTGCTGCCTAGTTCTCTTCCAGTAGCCCCTGGAAACAACGATGCTCGGTTTATGCTTCGAGACGCAGCGATCACGGTGGTAGGTGCGGTGGAGAAGGGAAAGCCAGCGTGCAGAGGACAGTTTCTCGTTGCTCTACGTGAGGCAAGGGGAAGGTTCAGCCCAGCAGTGGCTGTTGCTCCTGGAGCCTTTTTCTTTGGGAGCAGCTGCTGCAAGCGGGCAACGGAGCTGCGAGAGTGCCTAATGGGTGGGACGGCACGTCTATCTGCGAAGGAAGCTGCCTAGCCGCGGTGTGTTGTGCTCAGTTTCCAGGCTGCTTCGAGAGGGGGCACCTTGAAGAACGCCTTCTTTCTCGACGCGTCCTTCTGGGTGCGCTCAAGCTGCGTGGACTCTGCAACACGGCAGGGTGCAAGCAACTGTTTCTGGCCAGGTTGTGTGATGATGGAGTGCAAGGGCTGCGCCTTACTCGCGGAAGCTGCCGGAGCATTCTCATCAGCTGAATGCGCTTGTGAAGCAGCTCTCTGCTGGACTTTGGAAGCCGGCACGCTGAGCCCCTTAGAATGCCTGCCCGCTGCCCGGCTGCTGCGTTCTTCGCCTTCTGTGCTCTGGATGGCGAACTGAAGCCCAGCGATGGCTTTGAGCTGTCCCGCTCTTCAGCGCGTGTATAACTGCACGCATCCACAGTGCTCTGTGCACGGATTTTCCTCAGCTCGAAGTGCAATCATTTTCTTGCTGGTTTACAGTGTCCAAAGCGTCCGTGGAGCTCTCGCTCGGCCAAATGCGTCAAGAGAGAAGCCCTTGCTGGATTCGCCTTTCGCTGGCCAAGACTTTCAACACAGCACCACAATCCGGGCGACGACGAGGAGGAAAGGGGGAACATCTTTTCGTCCTGGCACGTTCTTCTGTGCGGGACGTCTGTCCGCATCTTCGCTCTCTGCAGGGCTGGAAGGTGCGCGGTGGTACTCGGAAGCGAGAAGAAGGCTGCAGAGAGCACCGCGCTCTGCCGGCGCTGTGCAGGCTGTACAGGCAAGAAGCCTAGCCCTGGAATGTGGTGCAAATACAAGCTTCCACGCATCGGGGGCAAGCTCTGGGTAAGCTCGCTGACCTAAAAGTGTTCTGTGGGCGAGACGCAGCCGAGAAGCTCTCCCTTAAGGTTCAGGCTACCACGCAGACGGAAAGTGCCGCTACCTAGCGCTGCGAGGGAAAGTGCATAGCCCAGGCGTGTTTCGGCAGAAGCAGCAGCCTGGAGGCTTTCGCTGCCGGCACCGTGCTCTCTGGGCGAGAAGCAGACGACCGTTCGTCTGCAGCGAAACGAAAGCGCGACGTGGTACGAAGGGGCAGAAGAACGAAGGCGCAGAGCACCACCGGGCTGCCGTGCGACTCGCACAGGCTGCAAGAGGAAGCGTGCCTGCCACTCGCTCGTTCGCGGATTCACTTTAGCAGTCGGAAACAGAAAGCTCGACTTGCGGCTACTTGTGCTGCTGCCTAGTTCTCTTCCAGTAGCCCCTGGAAACAACGATGCTCGGTTTATGCTTCGAGACGCAGCGATCACGGTGGTAGGTGCGGTGGAGAAGGGAAAGCCAGCGTGCAGAGGACAGTTTCTCGTTGCTCTACGTGAGGCAAGGGGAAGGTTCAGCCCAGCAGTGGCTGTTGCTCCTGGAGCCTTTTTCTTTGGGAGCAGCTGCTGCAAGCGGGCAACGGAGCTGCGAGAGTGCCTAATGGGTGGGACGGCACGTCTATCGGCGAAGGAAGCTGCCTAGCCGCAGTGTGTTGTGCTCAGTTTCCAGGCTGCTTCGAGAGGGGGCACCTTGAAGAACGCCTTCTTTCTCGACGCGTCCTTCTGGGTGCGCTCAAGCTGCGTGGACTCTGCAACACGGCAGGGTGCAAGCAACTGTTTCTGGCCAGGTTGTGTGATGATGGAGTGCAAGGGCTGCGCCTTACTCGCGGAAGCTGCCGGAGCATTCTCATCAGCTGAATGCGCTTGTGAAGCAGCTCTCTGCTGGACTTTGGAAGCCGGCACGCTGAGCCCCTTAGAATGCCTGCCCGCTGCCCGGCTGCTGCGTTCTTCGCCTTCTGTGCTCTGGATGGCGAACTGAAGCCCAGCGATGGCTTTGAGCTGTCCCGCTCTTCAGCGCGTGTATAACTGCACGCATCCACAGTGCTCTGTGCACGGATTTTCCTCAGCTCGAGGTGCAATCATTTTCTTGCTGGTTTACAGTGTCCAAAGCGTCCGTGGAGCTCTCGCTCGGCCAAATGCGTCAAGAGAGAAGCCCTTGCTGGATTCGCCTTTCGCTGGCCAAGACTTTCAACACAGCACCACAATCCGGGCGACGACGAGGAGGAAAGGGGGAACATCTTTTCGTCCTGGCACGTTCTTCTGTGCGGGACGTCTGTCCGCATCTTCGCTCTCTGCAGGGCTGGAAGGTGCGCGGTGGTACTCGGAAGCGAGAAGAAGGCTGCAGAGAGCACCGCGCTCTGCCGGCGCTGTGCAGGCTGTACAGGCAAGAAGCCTAGCCCTGGAATGTGGTGCAAATACAAGCTTCCACGCATCGGGGGCAAGCTCTGGGTAAGCTCGCTGACCTAAAAGTGTTCTGTGGGCGAGACGCAGCCGAGAAGCTCTCCCTTAAGGTTCAGGCTACCACGCAGACGGAAGGTGCCGCTACCTAGCGCTGCGAGGGAAAGTGCATAGCCCAGGCGTGTTTCGGCAGAAGCAGCAGCCTGGAGGCTTTCGCTGCCGGCACCGTGCTCTCTGGGCGAGAAGCAGACGACCGTTCGTCTGCAGCGAAACGAAAGCGCGACGTGGTACGAAGGGGCAGAAGAACGAAGGCGCAGAGCACCACCGGGCTGCCGTGCGACTCGCACAGGCTGCAAGAGGAAGCGTGCCTGCCACTCGCTCGTTCGCGGATTCACTTTAGCAGTCGGAAACAGAAAGCTCGACTTGCGGCTACTTGTGCTGCTGCCTAGTTCTCTTCCAGTAGCCCCTGGAAACAACGATGCTCGGTTTATGCTTCGAGACGCAGCGATCACGGTGGTAGGTGCGGTGGAGAAGGGAAAGCCAGCGTGCAGAGGACAGTTTCTCGTTGCTCTACGTGAGGCAAGGGGAAGGTTCAGCCCAGCAGTGGCTGTTGCTCCTGGAGCCTTTTTCTTTGGGAGCAGCTGCTGCAAGCGGGCAACGGAGCTGCGAGAGTGCCTAATGGGTGGGACGGCACGTCTATCGGCGAAGGAAGCTGCCTAGCCGCAGTGTGTTGTGCTCAGTTTCCAGGCTGCTTCGAGAAGGGGCACCTTGAAGAACGCCTTCTTTCTCGACGCGTCCTTCTGGGTGCGCTCAAGCTGCGTGGACTCTGCAACACGGCAGGGTGCAAGCAACTGTTTCTGGCCAGGTTGTGTGATGATGGAGTGCAAGGGCTGCGCCTTACTCGCGGAAGCTGCCGGAGCATTCTCATCAGCTGAATGCGCTTGTGAAGCAGCTCTCTGCTGGACTTTGGAAGCCGGCACGCTGAGCCCCTTAGAATGCCTGCCCGCTGCCCGGCTGCTGCGTTCTTCGCCTTCTGTGCTCTGGATGGCGAACTGAAGCCCAGCGATGGCTTTGAGCTGTCCCGCTCTTCAGCGCGTGTATAACTGCACGCATCCACAGTGCTCTGTGCACGGATTTTCCTCAGCTCGAGGTGCAATCATTTTCTTGCTGGTTTACAGTGTCCAAAGCGTCCGTGGAGCTCTCGCTCGGCCAAATGCGTCAAGAGAGAAGCCCTTGCTGGATTCGCCTTTCGCTGGCCAAGACTTTCAACACAGCACCACAATCCGGGCGACGACGAGGAGGAAAGGGGGAACATCTTTTCGTCCTGGCACGTTCTTCTGTGCGGGACGTCTGTCCGCATCTTCGCTCTCTGCAAGGCTGGAAGGTGCGCGGTGGTACTCGGAAGCGAGAAGAAGGCTGCAGAGAGCACCGCGCTCTGCCGGCGCTGTGCAGGCTGTACAGGCAAGAAGCCTAGCCCTGGAATGTGGTGCAAATACAAGCTTCCACGCATCGGGGGCAAGCTCTGGGTAAGCTCGCTGACCTAAAAGTGTTCTGTGGGCGAGACGCAGCCGAGAAGCTCTCCCTTAAGGTTCAGGCTACCACGCAGACGGAAAGTGCCGCTACCTAGCGCTGCGAGGGAAAGTGCATAGCCCAGGCGTGTTTCGGCAGAAGCAGCAGCCTGGAGGCTTTCGCTGCCGGCACCGTGCTCTCTGGGCGAGAAGCAGACGACCGTTCGTCTGCAGCGAAACGAAAGCGCGACGTGGTACGAAGGGGCAGAAGAACGAAGGCGCAGAGCACCACCGGGCTGCCGTGCGACTCGCACAGGCTGCAAGAGGAAGCGTGCCTGCCACTCGCTCGTTCGCGGATTCACTTTAGCAGTCGGAAACAGAAAGCTCGACTTGCGGCTACTTGTGCTGCTGCCTAGTTCTCTTCCAGTAGCCCCTGGAAACAACGATGCTCGGTTTATGCTTCGAGACGCAGCGATCACGGTGGTAGGTGCGGTGGAGAAGGGAAAGCCAGCGTGCAGAGGACAGTTTCTCGTTGCTCTACGTGAGGCAAGGGGAAGGTTCAGCCCAGCAGTGGCTGTTGCTCCTGGAGCCTTTTTCTTTGGGAGCAGCTGCTGCAAGCGGGCAACGGAGCTGCGAGAGTGCCTAATGGGTGGGACGGCACGTCTATCTGCGAAGGAAGCTGCCTAGCCGCGGTGTGTTGTGCTCAGTTTCCAGGCTGCTTCGAGAGGGGGCACCTTGAAGAACGCCTTCTTTCTCGACGCGTCCTTCTGGGTGCGCTCAAGCTGCGTGGACTCTGCAACACGGCAGGGTGCAAGCAACTGTTTCTGGCCAGGTTGTGTGATGATGGAGTGCAAGGGCTGCGCCTTACTCGCGGAAGCTGCCGGAGCATTCTCATCAGCTGAATGCGCTTGTGAAGCAGCTCTCTGCTGGACTTTGGAAGCCGGCACGCTGAGCCCCTTAGAATGCCTGCCCGCTGCCCGGCTGCTGCGTTCTTCGCCTTCTGTGCTCTGGATGGCGAACTGAAGCCCAGCGATGGCTTTGAGCTGTCCCGCTCTTCAGCGCGTGTATAACTGCACGCATCCACAGTGCTCTGTGCACGGATTTTCCTCAGCTCGAAGTGCAATCATTTTCTTGCTGGTTTACAGTGTCCAAAGCGTCCGTGGAGCTCTCGCTCGGCCAAATGCGTCAAGAGAGAAGCCCTTGCTGGATTCGCCTTTCGCTGGCCAAGACTTTCAACACAGCACCACAATCCGGGCGACGACGAGGAGGAAAGGGGGAACATCTTTTCGTCCTGGCACGTTCTTCTGTGCGGGACGTCTGTCCGCATCTTCGCTCTCTGCAGGGCTGGAAGGTGCGCGGTGGTACTCGGAAGCGAGAAGAAGGCTGCAGAGAGCACCGCGCTCTGCCGGCGCTGTGCAGGCTGTACAGGCAAGAAGCCTAGCCCTGGAATGTGGTGCAAATACAAGCTTCCACGCATCGGGGGCAAGCTCTGGGTAAGCTCGCTGACCTAAAAGTGTTCTGTGGGCGAGACGCAGCCGAGAAGCTCTCCCTTAAGGTTCAGGCTACCACGCAGACGGAAAGTGCCGCTACCTAGCGCTGCGAGGGAAAGTGCATAGCCCAGGCGTGTTTCGGCAGAAGCAGCAGCCTGGAGGCTTTCGCTGCCGGCACCGTGCTCTCTGGGCGAGAAGCAGACGACCGTTCGTCTGCAGCGAAACGAAAGCGCGACGTGGTACGAAGGGGCAGAAGAACGAAGGCGCAGAGCACCACCGGGCTGCCGTGCGACTCGCACAGGCTGCAAGAGGAAGCGTGCCTGCCACTCGCTCGTTCGCGGATTCACTTTAGCAGTCGGAAACAGAAAGCTCGACTTGCGGCTACTTGTGCTGCTGCCTAGTTCTCTTCCAGTAGCCCCTGGAAACAACGATGCTCGGTTTATGCTTCGAGACGCAGCGATCACGGTGGTAGGTGCGGTGGAGAAGGGAAAGCCAGCGTGCAGAGGACAGTTTCTCGTTGCTCTACGTGAGGCAAGGGGAAGGTTCAGCCCAGCAGTGGCTGTTGCTCCTGGAGCCTTTTTCTTTGGGAGCAGCTGCTGCAAACGGGCAACGGAGCTGCGAGAGTGCCTAATGGGTGGGACGGCACGTCTATCGGCGAAGGAAGCTGCCTAGCCGCAGTGTGTTGTGCTCAGTTTCCAGGCTGCTTCGAGAGGGGGCACCTTGAAGAACGCCTTCTTTCTCGACGCGTCCTTCTGGGTGCGCTCAAGCTGCGTGGACTCTGCAACACGGCAGGGTGCAAGCAACTGTTTCTGGCCAGGTTGTGTGATGATGGAGTGCAAGGGCTGCGCCTTACTCGCGGAAGCTGCCGGAGCATTCTCATCAGCTGAATGCGCTTGTGAAGCAGCTCTCTGCTGGACTTTGGAAGCCGGCACGCTGAGCCCCTTAGAATGCCTGCCCGCTGCCCGGCTGCTGCGTTTTTCGCCTTCTGTGCTCTGGATGGCGAACTGAAGCCCAGCGATGGCTTTGAGCTGTCCCGCTCTTCAGCGCGTGTATAACTGCACGCATCCACAGTGCTCTGTGCACGGATTTTCCTCAGCTCGAGGTGCAATCATTTTCTTGCTGGTTTACAGTGTCCAAAGCGTCCGTGGAGCTCTCGCTCGGCCAAATGCGTCAAGAGAGAAGCCCTTGCTGGATTCGCCTTTCGCTGGCCAAGACTTTCAACACAGCACCACAATCCGGGCGACGACGAGGAGGAAAGGGGGAACATCTTTTCGTCCTGGCACGTTCTTCTGTGCGGGACGTCTGTCCGCATCTTCGCTCTCTGCAGGGCTGGAAGGTGCGCGGTGGTACTCGGAAGCGAGAAGAAGGCTGCAGAGAGCACCGCGCTCTGCCGGCGCTGTGCAGGCTGTACAGGCAAGAAGCCTAGCCCTGGAATGTGGTGCAAATACAAGCTTCCACGCATCGGGGGCAAGCTCTGGGTAAGCTCGCTGACCTAAAAGTGTTCTGTGGGCGAGACGCAGCCGAGAAGCTCTCCCTTAAGGTTCAGGCTACCACGCAGACGGAAGGTGCCGCTACCTAGCGCTGCGAGGGAAAGTGCATAGCCCAGGCGTGTTTCGGCAGAAGCAGCAGCCTGGAGGCTTTCGCTGCCGGCACCGTGCTCTCTGGGCGAGAAGCAGACGACCGTTCGTCTGCAGCGAAACGAAAGCGCGACGTGGTACGAAGGGGCAGAAGAACGAAGGCGCAGAGCACCACCGGGCTGCCGTGCGACTCGCACAGGCTGCAAGAGGAAGCGTGCCTGCCACTCGCTCGTTCGCGGATTCACTTTAGCAGTCGGAAACAGAAAGCTCGACTTGCGGCTACTTGTGCTGCTGCCTAGTTCTCTTCCAGTAGCCCCTGGAAACAACGATGCTCGGTTTATGCTTCGAGACGCAGCGATCACGGTGGTAGGTGCGGTGGAGAAGGGAAAGCCAGCGTGCAGAGGACAGTTTCTCGTTGCTCTACGTGAGGCAAGGGGAAGGTTCAGCCCAGCAGTGGCTGTTGCTCCTGGAGCCTTTTTCTTTGGGAGCAGCTGCTGCAAGCGGGCAACGGAGCTGCGAGAGTGCCTAATGGGTGGGACGGCACGTCTATCGGCGAAGGAAGCTGCCTAGCCGCAGTGTGTTGTGCTCAGTTTCCAGGCTGCTTCGAGAAGGGGCACCTTGAAGAACGCCTTCTTTCTCGACGCGTCCTTCTGGGTGCGCTCAAGCTGCGTGGACTCTGCAACACGGCAGGGTGCAAGCAACTGTTTCTGGCCAGGTTGTGTGATGATGGAGTGCAAGGGCTGCGCCTTACTCTCGGAAGCTGCCGGAGCATTCTCATCAGCTGAATGCGCTTGTGAAGCAGCTCTCTGCTGGACTTTGGAAGCCGGCACGCTGAGCCCCTTAGAATGCCTGCCCGCTGCCCGGCTGCTGCGTTCTTCGCCTTCTGTGCTCTGGATGGCGAACTGAAGCCCAGCGATGGCTTTGAGCTGTCCCGCTCTTCAGCGCGTGTATAACTGCACGCATCCACAGTGCTCTGTGCACGGATTTTCCTCAGCTCGAGGTGCAATCATTTTCTTGCTGGTTTACAGTGTCCAAAGCGTCCGTGGAGCTCTCGCTCGGCCAAATGCGTCAAGAGAGAAGCCCTTGCTGGATTCGCCTTTCGCTGGCCAAGACTTTCAACACAGCACCACAATCCGGGCGACGACGAGGAGGAAAGGGGGAACATCTTTTCGTCCTGGCACGTTCTTCTGTGCGGGACGTCTGTCCGCATCTTCGCTCTCTGCAAGGCTGGAAGGTGCGCGGTGGTACTCGGAGGCGAGAAGAAGGCTGCAGAGAGCACCGCGCTCTGCCGGCGCTGTGCAGGCTGTACAGGCAAGAAGCCTAGCCCTGGAATGTGGTGCAAATACAAGCTTCCACGCATCGGGGGCAAGCTCTGGGTAAGCTCGCTGACCTAAAAGTGTTCTGTGGGCGAGACGCAGCCGAGAAGCTCTCCCTTAAGGTTCAGGCTACCACGCAGACGGAAGGTGCCGCTACCTAGCGCTGCGAGGGAAAGTGCATAGCCCAGGCGTGTTTCGGCAGAAGCAGCAGCCTGGAGGCTTTCGCTGCCGGCACCGTGCTCTCTGGGCGAGAAGCAGACGACCGTTCGTCTGCAGCGAAACGAAAGCGCGACGTGGTACGAAGGGGCAGAAGAACGAAGGCGCAGAGCACCACCGGGCTGCCGTGCGACTCGCACAGGCTGCAAGAGGAAGCGTGCCTGCCACTCGCTCGTTCGCGGATTCACTTTAGCAGTCGGAAACAGAAAGCTCGACTTGCGGCTACTTGTGCTGCTGCCTAGTTCTCTTCCAGTAGCCCCTGGAAACAACGATGCTCGGTTTATGCTTCGAGACGCAGCGATCACGGTGGTAGGTGCGGTGGAGAAGGGAAAGCCAGCGTGCAGAGGACAGTTTCTCGTTGCTCTACGTGAGGCAAGGGGAAGGTTCAGCCCAGCAGTGGCTGTTGCTCCTGGAGCCTTTTTCTTTGGGAGCAGCTGCTGCAAGCGGGCAACGGAGCTGCGAGAGTGCCTAATGGGTGGGACGGCACGTCTATCGGCGAAGGAAGCTGCCTAGCCGCAGTGTGTTGTGCTCAGTTTCCAGGCTGCTTCGAGAAGGGGCACCTTGAAGAACGCCTTCTTTCTCGACGCGTCCTTCTGGGTGCGCTCAAGCTGCGTGGACTCTGCAACACGGCAGGGTGCAAGCAACTGTTTCTGGCCAGGTTGTGTGATGATGGAGTGCAAGGGCTGCGCCTTACTCGCGGAAGCTGCCGGAGCATTCTCATCAGCTGAATGCGCTTGTGAAGCAGCTCTCTGCTGGACTTTGGAAGCCGGCACGCTGAGCCCCTTAGAATGCCTGCCCGCTGCCCGGCTGCTGCGTTCTTCGCCTTCTGTGCTCTGGATGGCGAACTGAAGCCCAGCGATGGCTTTGAGCTGTCCCGCTCTTCAGCGCGTGTATAACTGCACGCATCCACAGTGCTCTGTGCACGGATTTTCCTCAGCTCGAGGTGCAATCATTTTCTTGCTGGTTTACAGTGTCCAAAGCGTCCGTGGAGCTCTCGCTCGGCCAAATGCGTCAAGAGAGAAGCCCTTGCTGGATTCGCCTTTCGCTGGCCAAGACTTTCAACACAGCACCACAATCCGGGCGACGACGAGGAGGAAAGGGGGAACATCTTTTCGTCCTGGCACGTTCTTCTGTGCGGGACGTCTGTCCGCATCTTCGCTCTCTGCAAGGCTGGAAGGTGCGCGGTGGTACTCGGAAGCGAGAAGAAGGCTGCAGAGAGCACCGCGCTCTGCCGGCGCTGTGCAGGCTGTACAGGCAAGAAGCCTAGCCCTGGAATGTGGTGCAAATACAAGCTTCCACGCATCGGGGGCAAGCTCTGGGTAAGCTCGCTGACCTAAAAGTGTTCTGTGGGCGAGACGCAGCCGAGAAGCTCTCCCTTAAGGTTCAGGCTACCACGCAGACGGAAGGTGCCGCTACCTAGCGCTGCGAGGGAAAGTGCATAGCCCAGGCGTGTTTCGGCAGAAGCAGCAGCCTGGAGGCTTTCGCTGCCGGCACCGTGCTCTCTGGGCGAGAAGCAGACGACCGTTCGTCTGCAGCGAAACGAAAGCGCGACGTGGTACGAAGGGGCAGAAGAACGAAGGCGCAGAGCACCACCGGGCTGCCGTGCGACTCGCACAGGCTGCAAGAGGAAGCGTGCCTGCCACTCGCTCGTTCGCGGATTCACTTTAGCAGTCGGAAACAGAAAGCTCGACTTGCGGCTACTTGTGCTGCTGCCTAGTTCTCTTCCAGTAGCCCCTGGAAACAACGATGCTCGGTTTATGCTTCGAGACGCAGCGATCACGGTGGTAGGTGCGGTGGAGAAGGGAAAGCCAGCGTGCAGAGGACAGTTTCTCGTTGCTCTACGTGAGGCAAGGGGAAGGTTCAGCCCAGCAGTGGCTGTTGCTCCTGGAGCCTTTTTCTTTGGGAGCAGCTGCTGCAAGCGGGCAACGGAGCTGCGAGAGTGCCTAATGGGTGGGACGGCACGTCTATCGGCGAAGGAAGCTGCCTAGCCGCAGTGTGTTGTGCTCAGTTTCCAGGCTGCTTCGAGAAGGGGCACCTTGAAGAACGCCTTCTTTCTCGACGCGTCCTTCTGGGTGCGCTCAAGCTGCGTGGACTCTGCAACACGGCAGGGTGCAAGCAACTGTTTCTGGCCAGGTTGTGTGATGATGGAGTGCAAGGGCTGCGCCTTACTCGCGGAAGCTGCCGGAGCATTCTCATCAGCTGAATGCGCTTGTGAAGCAGCTCTCTGCTGGACTTTGGAAGCCGGCACGCTGAGCCCCTTAGAATGCCTGCCCGCTGCCCGGCTGCTGCGTTCTTCGCCTTCTGTGCTTTGGATGGCGAACTGAAGCCCAGCGATGGCTTTGAGCTGTCCCGCTCTTCAGCGCGTGTATAACTGCACGCATCCACAGTGCTCTGTGCACGGATTTTCCTCAGCTCGAGGTGCAATCATTTTCTTGCTGGTTTACAGTGTCCAAAGCGTCCGTGGAGCTCTCGCTCGGCCAAATGCGTCAAGAGAGAAGCCCTTGCTGGATTCGCCTTTCGCTGGCCAAGACTTTCAACACAGCACCACAATCCGGGCGACGACGAGGAGGAAAGGGGGAACATCTTTTCGTCCTGGCACGTTCTTCTGTGCGGGACGTCTGTCCGCATCTTCGCTCTCTGCAGGGCTGGAAGGTGCGCGGTGGTACTCGGAAGCGAGAAGAAGGCTGCAGAGAGCACCGCGCTCTGCCGGCGCTGTGCAGGCTGTACAGGCAAGAAGCCTAGCCCTGGAATGTGGTGCAAATACAAGCTTCCACGCATCGGGGGCAAGCTCTGGGTAAGCTCGCTGACCTGAAAGTGTTCTGTGGGCGAGACGCAGCCGAGAAGCTCTCCCTTAAGGTTCAGGCTACCACGCAGACGGAAGGTGCCGCTACCTAGCGCTGCGAGGGAAAGTGCATAGCCCAGGCGTGTTTCGGCAGAAGCAGCAGCCTGGAGGCTTTCGCTGCCGGCACCGTGCTCTCTGGGCGAGAAGCAGACGACCGTTCGTCTGCAGCGAAACGAAAGCGCGACGTGGTACGAAGGGGCAGAAGAACGAAGGCGCAGAGCACCACCGGGCTGCCGTGCGACTCGCACAGGCTGCAAGAGGAAGCGTGCCTGCCACTCGCTCGTTCGCGGATTCACTTTAGCAGTCGGAAACAGAAAGCTCGACTTGCGGCTACTTGTGCTGCTGCCTAGTTCTCTTCCAGTAGCCCCTGGAAACAACGATGCTCGGTTTATGCTTCGAGACGCAGCGATCACGGTGGTAGGTGCGGTGGAGAAGGGAAAGCCAGCGTGCAGAGGACAGTTTCTCGTTGCTCTACGTGAGGCAAGGGGAAGGTTCAGCCCAGCAGTGGCTGTTGCTCCTGGAGCCTTTTTCTTTGGGAGCAGCTGCTGCAAGCGGGCAACGGAGCTGCGAGAGTGCCTAATGGGTGGGACGGCACGTCTATCGGCGAAGGAAGCTGCCTAGCCGCAGTGTGTTGTGCTCAGTTTCCAGGCTGCTTCGAGAAGGGGCACCTTGAAGAACGCCTTCTTTCTCGACGCGTCCTTCTGGGTGCGCTCAAGCTGCGTGGACTCTGCAACACGGCAGGGTGCAAGCAACTGTTTCTGGCCAGGTTGTGTGATGATGGAGTGCAAGGGCTGCGCCTTACTCGCGGAAGCTGCCGGAGCATTCTCATCAGCTGAATGCGCTTGTGAAGCAGCTCTCTGCTGGACTTTGGAAGCCGGCACGCTGAGCCCCTTAGAATGCCTGCCCGCTGCCCGGCTGCTGCGTTCTTCGCCTTCTGTGCTCTGGATGGCGAACTGAAGCCCAGCGATGGCTTTGAGCTGTCCCGCTCTTCAGCGCGTGTATAACTGCACGCATCCACAGTGCTCTGTGCACGGATTTTCCTCAGCTCGAGGTGCAATCATTTTCTTGCTGGTTTACAGTGTCCAAAGCGTCCGTGGAGCTCTCGCTCGGCCAAATGCGTCAAGAGAGAAGCCCTTGCTGGATTCGCCTTTCGCTGGCCAAGACTTTCAACACAGCACCACAATCCGGGCGACGACGAGGAGGAAAGGGGGAACATCTTTTCGTCCTGGCACGTTCTTCTGTGCGGGACGTCTGTCCGCATCTTCGCTCTCTGCAAGGCTGGAAGGTGCGCGGTGGTACTCGGAAGCGAGAAGAAGGCTGCAGAGAGCACCGCGCTCTGCCGGCGCTGTGCAGGCTGTACAGGCAAGAAGCCTAGCCCTGGAATGTGGTGCAAATACAAGCTTCCACGCATCGGGGGCAAGCTCTGGGTAAGCTCGCTGACCTAAAAGTGTTCTGTGGGCGAGACGCAGCCGAGAAGCTCTCCCTTAAGGTTCAGGCTACCACGCAGACGGAAAGTGCCGCTACCTAGCGCTGCGAGGGAAAGTGCATAGCCCAGGCGTGTTTCGGCAGAAGCAGCAGCCTGGAGGCTTTCGCTGCCGGCACCGTGCTCTCTGGGCGAGAAGCAGACGACCGTTCGTCTGCAGCGAAACGAAAGCGCGACGTGGTACGAAGGGGCAGAAGAACGAAGGCGCAGAGCACCACCGGGCTGCCGTGCGACTCGCACAGGCTGCAAGAGGAAGCGTGCCTGCCACTCGCTCGTTCGCGGATTCACTTTAGCAGTCGGAAACAGAAAGCTCGACTTGCGGCTACTTGTGCTGCTGCCTAGTTCTCTTCCAGTAGCCCCTGGAAACAACGATGCTCGGTTTATGCTTCGAGACGCAGCGATCACGGTGGTAGGTGCGGTGGAGAAGGGAAAGCCAGCGTGCAGAGGACAGTTTCTCGTTGCTCTACGTGAGGCAAGGGGAAGGTTCAGCCCAGCAGTGGCTGTTGCTCCTGGAGCCTTTTTCTTTGGGAGCAGCTGCTGCAAGCGGGCAACGGAGCTGCGAGAGTGCCTAATGGGTGGGACGGCACGTCTATCTGCGAAGGAAGCTGCCTAGCCGCGGTGTGTTGTGCTCAGTTTCCAGGCTGCTTCGAGAGGGGGCACCTTGAAGAACGCCTTCTTTCTCGACGCGTCCTTCTGGGTGCGCTCAAGCTGCGTGGACTCTGCAACACGGCAGGGTGCAAGCAACTGTTTCTGGCCAGGTTGTGTGATGATGGAGTGCAAGGGCTGCGCCTTACTCGCGGAAGCTGCCGGAGCATTCTCATCAGCTGAATGCGCTTGTGAAGCAGCTCTCTGCTGGACTTTGGAAGCCGGCACGCTGAGCCCCTTAGAATGCCTGCCCGCTGCCCGGCTGCTGCGTTCTTCGCCTTCTGTGCTCTGGATGGCGAACTGAAGCCCAGCGATGGCTTTGAGCTGTCCCGCTCTTCAGCGCGTGTATAACTGCACGCATCCACAGTGCTCTGTGCACGGATTTTCCTCAGCTCGAAGTGCAATCATTTTCTTGCTGGTTTACAGTGTCCAAAGCGTCCGTGGAGCTCTCGCTCGGCCAAATGCGTCAAGAGAGAAGCCCTTGCTGGATTCGCCTTTCGCTGGCCAAGACTTTCAACACAGCACCACAATCCGGGCGACGACGAGGAGGAAAGGGGGAACATCTTTTCGTCCTGGCACGTTCTTCTGTGCGGGACGTCTGTCCGCATCTTCGCTCTCTGCAGGGCTGGAAGGTGCGCGGTGGTACTCGGAAGCGAGAAGAAGGCTGCAGAGAGCACCGCGCTCTGCCGGCGCTGTGCAGGCTGTACAGGCAAGAAGCCTAGCCCTGGAATGTGGTGCAAATACAAGCTTCCACGCATCGGGGGCAAGCTCTGGGTAAGCTCGCTG
This sequence comes from Aphelocoma coerulescens, assembly GCF_041296385.1. Classification (NCBI taxonomy): domain Eukaryota; kingdom Metazoa; phylum Chordata; class Aves; order Passeriformes; family Corvidae; genus Aphelocoma; species Aphelocoma coerulescens. The sequence continues at coordinate 600,421 of NW_027183487.1, read as the reverse complement.
ACCTAAAAGTGTTCTGTGGGCGAGACGCAGCCGAGAAGCTCTCCCTTAAGGTTCAGGCTACCACGCAGACGGAAAGTGCCGCTACCTAGCGCTGCGAGGGAAAGTGCATAGCCCAGGCGTGTTTCGGCAGAAGCAGCAGCCTGGAGGCTTTCGCTGCCGGCACCGTGCTCTCTGGGCGAGAAGCAGACGACCGTTCGTCTGCAGCGAAACGAAAGCGCGACGTGGTACGAAGGGGCAGAAGAACGAAGGCGCAGAGCACCACCGGGCTGCCGTGCGACTCGCACAGGCTGCAAGAGGAAGCGTGCCTGCCACTCGCTCGTTCGCGGATTCACTTTAGCAGTCGGAAACAGAAAGCTCGACTTGCGGCTACTTGTGCTGCTGCCTAGTTCTCTTCCAGTAGCCCCTGGAAACAACGATGCTCGGTTTATGCTTCGAGACGCAGCGATCACGGTGGTAGGTGCGGTGGAGAAGGGAAAGCCAGCGTGCAGAGGACAGTTTCTCGTTGCTCTACGTGAGGCAAGGGGAAGGTTCAGCCCAGCAGTGGCTGTTGCTCCTGGAGCCTTTTTCTTTGGGAGCAGCTGCTGCAAGCGGGCAACGGAGCTGCGAGAGTGCCTAATGGGTGGGACGGCACGTCTATCGGCGAAGGAAGCTGCCTAGCCGCAGTGTGTTGTGCTCAGTTTCCAGGCTGCTTCGAGAGGGGGCACCTTGAAGAACGCCTTCTTTCTCGACGCGTCCTTCTGGGTGCGCTCAAGCTGCGTGGACTCTGCAACACGGCAGGGTGCAAGCAACTGTTTCTGGCCAGGTTGTGTGATGATGGAGTGCAAGGGCTGCGCCTTACTCGCGGAAGCTGCCGGAGCATTCTCATCAGCTGAATGCGCTTGTGAAGCAGCTCTCTGCTGGACTTTGGAAGCCGGCACGCTGAGCCCCTTAGAATGCCTGCCCGCTGCCCGGCTGCTGCGTTCTTCGCCTTCTGTGCTCTGGATGGCGAACTGAAGCCCAGCGATGGCTTTGAGCTGTCCCGCTCTTCAGCGCGTGTATAACTGCACGCATCCACAGTGCTCTGTGCACGGATTTTCCTCAGCTCGAGGTGCAATCATTTTCTTGCTGGTTTACAGTGTCCAAAGCGTCCGTGGAGCTCTCGCTCGGCCAAATGCGTCAAGAGAGAAGCCCTTGCTGGATTCGCCTTTCGCTGGCCAAGACTTTCAACACAGCACCACAATCCGGGCGACGACGAGGAGGAAAGGGGGAACATCTTTTCGTCCTGGCACGTTCTTCTGTGCGGGACGTCTGTCCGCATCTTCGCTCTCTGCAGGGCTGGAAGGTGCGCGGTGGTACTCGGAAGCGAGAAGAAGGCTGCAGAGAGCACCGCGCTCTGCCGGCGCTGTGCAGGCTGTACAGGCAAGAAGCCTAGCCCTGGAATGTGGTGCAAATACAAGCTTCCACGCATCGGGGGCAAGCTCTGGGTAAGCTCGCTGACCTAAAAGTGTTCTGTGGGCGAGACGCAGCCGAGAAGCTCTCCCTTAAGGTTCAGGCTACCACGCAGACGGAAGGTGCCGCTACCTAGCGCTGCGAGGGAAAGTGCATAGCCCAGGCGTGTTTCGGCAGAAGCAGCAGCCTGGAGGCTTTCGCTGCCGGCACCGTGCTCTCTGGGCGAGAAGCAGACGACCGTTCGTCTGCAGCGAAACGAAAGCGCGACGTGGTACGAAGGGGCAGAAGAACGAAGGCGCAGAGCACCACCGGGCTGCCGTGCGACTCGCACAGGCTGCAAGAGGAAGCGTGCCTGCCACTCGCTCGTTCGCGGATTCACTTTAGCAGTCGGAAACAGAAAGCTCGACTTGCGGCTACTTGTGCTGCTGCCTAGTTCTCTTCCAGTAGCCCCTGGAAACAACGATGCTCGGTTTATGCTTCGAGACGCAGCGATCACGGTGGTAGGTGCGGTGGAGAAGGGAAAGCCAGCGTGCAGAGGACAGTTTCTCGTTGCTCTACGTGAGGCAAGGGGAAGGTTCAGCCCAGCAGTGGCTGTTGCTCCTGGAGCCTTTTTCTTTGGGAGCAGCTGCTGCAAGCGGGCAACGGAGCTGCGAGAGTGCCTAATGGGTGGGACGGCACGTCTATCGGCGAAGGAAGCTGCCTAGCCGCAGTGTGTTGTGCTCAGTTTCCAGGCTGCTTCGAGAAGGGGCACCTTGAAGAACGCCTTCTTTCTCGACGCGTCCTTCTGGGTGCGCTCAAGCTGCGTGGACTCTGCAACACGGCAGGGTGCAAGCAACTGTTTCTGGCCAGGTTGTGTGATGATGGAGTGCAAGGGCTGCGCCTTACTCTCGGAAGCTGCCGGAGCATTCTCATCAGCTGAATGCGCTTGTGAAGCAGCTCTCTGCTGGACTTTGGAAGCCGGCACGCTGAGCCCCTTAGAATGCCTGCCCGCTGCCCGGCTGCTGCGTTCTTCGCCTTCTGTGCTCTGGATGGCGAACTGAAGCCCAGCGATGGCTTTGAGCTGTCCCGCTCTTCAGCGCGTGTATAACTGCACGCATCCACAGTGCTCTGTGCACGGATTTTCCTCAGCTCGAGGTGCAATCATTTTCTTGCTGGTTTACAGTGTCCAAAGCGTCCGTGGAGCTCTCGCTCGGCCAAATGCGTCAAGAGAGAAGCCCTTGCTGGATTCGCCTTTCGCTGGCCAAGACTTTCAACACAGCACCACAATCCGGGCGACGACGAGGAGGAAAGGGGGAACATCTTTTCGTCCTGGCACGTTCTTCTGTGCGGGACGTCTGTCCGCATCTTCGCTCTCTGCAAGGCTGGAAGGTGCGCGGTGGTACTCGGAGGCGAGAAGAAGGCTGCAGAGAGCACCGCGCTCTGCCGGCGCTGTGCAGGCTGTACAGGCAAGAAGCCTAGCCCTGGAATGTGGTGCAAATACAAGCTTCCACGCATCGGGGGCAAGCTCTGGGTAAGCTCGCTGACCTAAAAGTGTTCTGTGGGCGAGACGCAGCCGAGAAGCTCTCCCTTAAGGTTCAGGCTACCACGCAGACGGAAGGTGCCGCTACCTAGCGCTGCGAGGGAAAGTGCATAGCCCAGGCGTGTTTCGGCAGAAGCAGCAGCCTGGAGGCTTTCGCTGCCGGCACCGTGCTCTCTGGGCGAGAAGCAGACGACCGTTCGTCTGCAGCGAAACGAAAGCGCGACGTGGTACGAAGGGGCAGAAGAACGAAGGCGCAGAGCACCACCGGGCTGCCGTGCGACTCGCACAGGCTGCAAGAGGAAGCGTGCCTGCCACTCGCTCGTTCGCGGATTCACTTTAGCAGTCGGAAACAGAAAGCTCGACTTGCGGCTACTTGTGCTGCTGCCTAGTTCTCTTCCAGTAGCCCCTGGAAACAACGATGCTCGGTTTATGCTTCGAGACGCAGCGATCACGGTGGTAGGTGCGGTGGAGAAGGGAAAGCCAGCGTGCAGAGGACAGTTTCTCGTTGCTCTACGTGAGGCAAGGGGAAGGTTCAGCCCAGCAGTGGCTGTTGCTCCTGGAGCCTTTTTCTTTGGGAGCAGCTGCTGCAAGCGGGCAACGGAGCTGCGAGAGTGCCTAATGGGTGGGACGGCACGTCTATCGGCGAAGGAAGCTGCCTAGCCGCAGTGTGTTGTGCTCAGTTTCCAGGCTGCTTCGAGAAGGGGCACCTTGAAGAACGCCTTCTTTCTCGACGCGTCCTTCTGGGTGCGCTCAAGCTGCGTGGACTCTGCAACACGGCAGGGTGCAAGCAACTGTTTCTGGCCAGGTTGTGTGATGATGGAGTGCAAGGGCTGCGCCTTACTCGCGGAAGCTGCCGGAGCATTCTCATCAGCTGAATGCGCTTGTGAAGCAGCTCTCTGCTGGACTTTGGAAGCCGGCACGCTGAGCCCCTTAGAATGCCTGCCCGCTGCCCGGCTGCTGCGTTCTTCGCCTTCTGTGCTCTGGATGGCGAACTGAAGCCCAGCGATGGCTTTGAGCTGTCCCGCTCTTCAGCGCGTGTATAACTGCACGCATCCACAGTGCTCTGTGCACGGATTTTCCTCAGCTCGAGGTGCAATCATTTTCTTGCTGGTTTACAGTGTCCAAAGCGTCCGTGGAGCTCTCGCTCGGCCAAATGCGTCAAGAGAGAAGCCCTTGCTGGATTCGCCTTTCGCTGGCCAAGACTTTCAACACAGCACCACAATCCGGGCGACGACGAGGAGGAAAGGGGGAACATCTTTTCGTCCTGGCACGTTCTTCTGTGCGGGACGTCTGTCCGCATCTTCGCTCTCTGCAAGGCTGGAAGGTGCGCGGTGGTACTCGGAAGCGAGAAGAAGGCTGCAGAGAGCACCGCGCTCTGCCGGCGCTGTGCAGGCTGTACAGGCAAGAAGCCTAGCCCTGGAATGTGGTGCAAATACAAGCTTCCACGCATCGGGGGCAAGCTCTGGGTAAGCTCGCTGACCTAAAAGTGTTCTGTGGGCGAGACGCAGCCGAGAAGCTCTCCCTTAAGGTTCAGGCTACCACGCAGACGGAAGGTGCCGCTACCTAGCGCTGCGAGGGAAAGTGCATAGCCCAGGCGTGTTTCGGCAGAAGCAGCAGCCTGGAGGCTTTCGCTGCCGGCACCGTGCTCTCTGGGCGAGAAGCAGACGACCGTTCGTCTGCAGCGAAACGAAAGCGCGACGTGGTACGAAGGGGCAGAAGAACGAAGGCGCAGAGCACCACCGGGCTGCCGTGCGACTCGCACAGGCTGCAAGAGGAAGCGTGCCTGCCACTCGCTCGTTCGCGGATTCACTTTAGCAGTCGGAAACAGAAAGCTCGACTTGCGGCTACTTGTGCTGCTGCCTAGTTCTCTTCCAGTAGCCCCTGGAAACAACGATGCTCGGTTTATGCTTCGAGACGCAGCGATCACGGTGGTAGGTGCGGTGGAGAAGGGAAAGCCAGCGTGCAGAGGACAGTTTCTCGTTGCTCTACGTGAGGCAAGGGGAAGGTTCAGCCCAGCAGTGGCTGTTGCTCCTGGAGCCTTTTTCTTTGGGAGCAGCTGCTGCAAGCGGGCAACGGAGCTGCGAGAGTGCCTAATGGGTGGGACGGCACGTCTATCGGCGAAGGAAGCTGCCTAGCCGCAGTGTGTTGTGCTCAGTTTCCAGGCTGCTTCGAGAAGGGGCACCTTGAAGAACGCCTTCTTTCTCGACGCGTCCTTCTGGGTGCGCTCAAGCTGCGTGGACTCTGCAACACGGCAGGGTGCAAGCAACTGTTTCTGGCCAGGTTGTGTGATGATGGAGTGCAAGGGCTGCGCCTTACTCGCGGAAGCTGCCGGAGCATTCTCATCAGCTGAATGCGCTTGTGAAGCAGCTCTCTGCTGGACTTTGGAAGCCGGCACGCTGAGCCCCTTAGAATGCCTGCCCGCTGCCCGGCTGCTGCGTTCTTCGCCTTCTGTGCTTTGGATGGCGAACTGAAGCCCAGCGATGGCTTTGAGCTGTCCCGCTCTTCAGCGCGTGTATAACTGCACGCATCCACAGTGCTCTGTGCACGGATTTTCCTCAGCTCGAGGTGCAATCATTTTCTTGCTGGTTTACAGTGTCCAAAGCGTCCGTGGAGCTCTCGCTCGGCCAAATGCGTCAAGAGAGAAGCCCTTGCTGGATTCGCCTTTCGCTGGCCAAGACTTTCAACACAGCACCACAATCCGGGCGACGACGAGGAGGAAAGGGGGAACATCTTTTCGTCCTGGCACGTTCTTCTGTGCGGGACGTCTGTCCGCATCTTCGCTCTCTGCAGGGCTGGAAGGTGCGCGGTGGTACTCGGAAGCGAGAAGAAGGCTGCAGAGAGCACCGCGCTCTGCCGGCGCTGTGCAGGCTGTACAGGCAAGAAGCCTAGCCCTGGAATGTGGTGCAAATACAAGCTTCCACGCATCGGGGGCAAGCTCTGGGTAAGCTCGCTGACCTGAAAGTGTTCTGTGGGCGAGACGCAGCCGAGAAGCTCTCCCTTAAGGTTCAGGCTACCACGCAGACGGAAGGTGCCGCTACCTAGCGCTGCGAGGGAAAGTGCATAGCCCAGGCGTGTTTCGGCAGAAGCAGCAGCCTGGAGGCTTTCGCTGCCGGCACCGTGCTCTCTGGGCGAGAAGCAGACGACCGTTCGTCTGCAGCGAAACGAAAGCGCGACGTGGTACGAAGGGGCAGAAGAACGAAGGCGCAGAGCACCACCGGGCTGCCGTGCGACTCGCACAGGCTGCAAGAGGAAGCGTGCCTGCCACTCGCTCGTTCGCGGATTCACTTTAGCAGTCGGAAACAGAAAGCTCGACTTGCGGCTACTTGTGCTGCTGCCTAGTTCTCTTCCAGTAGCCCCTGGAAACAACGATGCTCGGTTTATGCTTCGAGACGCAGCGATCACGGTGGTAGGTGCGGTGGAGAAGGGAAAGCCAGCGTGCAGAGGACAGTTTCTCGTTGCTCTACGTGAGGCAAGGGGAAGGTTCAGCCCAGCAGTGGCTGTTGCTCCTGGAGCCTTTTTCTTTGGGAGCAGCTGCTGCAAGCGGGCAACGGAGCTGCGAGAGTGCCTAATGGGTGGGACGGCACGTCTATCGGCGAAGGAAGCTGCCTAGCCGCAGTGTGTTGTGCTCAGTTTCCAGGCTGCTTCGAGAAGGGGCACCTTGAAGAACGCCTTCTTTCTCGACGCGTCCTTCTGGGTGCGCTCAAGCTGCGTGGACTCTGCAACACGGCAGGGTGCAAGCAACTGTTTCTGGCCAGGTTGTGTGATGATGGAGTGCAAGGGCTGCGCCTTACTCGCGGAAGCTGCCGGAGCATTCTCATCAGCTGAATGCGCTTGTGAAGCAGCTCTCTGCTGGACTTTGGAAGCCGGCACGCTGAGCCCCTTAGAATGCCTGCCCGCTGCCCGGCTGCTGCGTTCTTCGCCTTCTGTGCTCTGGATGGCGAACTGAAGCCCAGCGATGGCTTTGAGCTGTCCCGCTCTTCAGCGCGTGTATAACTGCACGCATCCACAGTGCTCTGTGCACGGATTTTCCTCAGCTCGAGGTGCAATCATTTTCTTGCTGGTTTACAGTGTCCAAAGCGTCCGTGGAGCTCTCGCTCGGCCAAATGCGTCAAGAGAGAAGCCCTTGCTGGATTCGCCTTTCGCTGGCCAAGACTTTCAACACAGCACCACAATCCGGGCGACGACGAGGAGGAAAGGGGGAACATCTTTTCGTCCTGGCACGTTCTTCTGTGCGGGACGTCTGTCCGCATCTTCGCTCTCTGCAAGGCTGGAAGGTGCGCGGTGGTACTCGGAAGCGAGAAGAAGGCTGCAGAGAGCACCGCGCTCTGCCGGCGCTGTGCAGGCTGTACAGGCAAGAAGCCTAGCCCTGGAATGTGGTGCAAATACAAGCTTCCACGCATCGGGGGCAAGCTCTGGGTAAGCTCGCTGACCTAAAAGTGTTCTGTGGGCGAGACGCAGCCGAGAAGCTCTCCCTTAAGGTTCAGGCTACCACGCAGACGGAAGGTGCCGCTACCTAGCGCTGCGAGGGAAAGTGCATAGCCCAGGCGTGTTTCGGCAGAAGCAGCAGCCTGGAGGCTTTCGCTGCCGGCACCGTGCTCTCTGGGCGAGAAGCAGACGACCGTTCGTCTGCAGCGAAACGAAAGCGCGACGTGGTACGAAGGGGCAGAAGAACGAAGGCGCAGAGCACCACCGGGCTGCCGTGCGACTCGCACAGGCTGCAAGAGGAAGCGTGCCTGCCACTCGCTCGTTCGCGGATTCACTTTAGCAGTCGGAAACAGAAAGCTCGACTTGCGGCTACTTGTGCTGCTGCCTAGTTCTCTTCCAGTAGCCCCTGGAAACAACGATGCTCGGTTTATGCTTCGAGACGCAGCGATCACGGTGGTAGGTGCGGTGGAGAAGGGAAAGCCAGCGTGCAGAGGACAGTTTCTCGTTGCTCTACGTGAGGCAAGGGGAAGGTTCAGCCCAGCAGTGGCTGTTGCTCCTGGAGCCTTTTTCTTTGGGAGCAGCTGCTGCAAGCGGGCAACGGAGCTGCGAGAGTGCCTAATGGGTGGGACGGCACGTCTATCGGCGAAGGAAGCTGCCTAGCCGCAGTGTGTTGTGCTCAGTTTCCAGGCTGCTTCGAGAAGGGGCACCTTGAAGAACGCCTTCTTTCTCGACGCGTCCTTCTGGGTGCGCTCAAGCTGCGTGGACTCTGCAACACGGCAGGGTGCAAGCAACTGTTTCTGGCCAGGTTGTGTGATGATGGAGTGCAAGGGCTGCGCCTTACTCGCGGAAGCTGCCGGAGCATTCTCATCAGCTGAATGCGCTTGTGAAGCAGCTCTCTGCTGGACTTTGGAAGCCGGCACGCTGAGCCCCTTAGAATGCCTGCCCGCTGCCCGGCTGCTGCGTTCTTCGCCTTCTGTGCTCTGGATGGCGAACTGAAGCCCAGCGATGGCTTTGAGCTGTCCCGCTCTTCAGCGCGTGTATAACTGCACGCATCCACAGTGCTCTGTGCACGGATTTTCCTCAGCTCGAGGTGCAATCATTTTCTTGCTGGTTTACAGTGTCCAAAGCGTCCGTGGAGCTCTCGCTCGGCCAAATGCGTCAAGAGAGAAGCCCTTGCTGGATTCGCCTTTCGCTGGCCAAGACTTTCAACACAGCACCACAATCCGGGCGACGACGAGGAGGAAAGGGGGAACATCTTTTCGTCCTGGCACGTTCTTCTGTGCGGGACGTCTGTCCGCATCTTCGCTCTCTGCAGGGCTGGAAGGTGCGCGGTGGTACTCGGAAGCGAGAAGAAGGCTGCAGAGAGCACCGCGCTCTGCCGGCGCTGTGCAGGCTGTACAGGCAAGAAGCCTAGCCCTGGAATGTGGTGCAAATACAAGCTTCCACGCATCGGGGGCAAGCTCTGGGTAAGCTCGCTGACCTAAAAGTGTTCTGTGGGCGAGACGCAGCCGAGAAGCTCTCCCTTAAGGTTCAGGCTACCACGCAGACGGAAGGTGCCGCTACCTAGCGCTGCGAGGGAAAGTGCATATAGCCCAGGCGTGTTTCGGCAGAAGCAGCAGCCTGGAGGCTTTCGCTGCCGGCACCGTGCTCTCTGGGCGAGAAGCAGACGACCGTTCGTCTGCAGCGAAACGAAAGCGCGACGTGGTACGAAGGGGCAGAAGAACGAAGGCGCAGAGCACCACCGGGCTGCCGTGCGACTCGCACAGGCTGCAAGAGGAAGCGTGCCTGCCACTCGCTCGTTCGCGGATTCACTTTAGCAGTCGGAAACAGAAAGCTCGACTTGCGGCTACTTGTGCTGCTGCCTAGTTCTCTTCCAGTAGCCCCTGGAAACAACGATGCTCGGTTTATGCTTCGAGACGCAGCGATCACGGTGGTAGGTGCGGTGGAGAAGGGAAAGCCAGCGTGCAGAGGACAGTTTCTCGTTGCTCTACGTGAGGCAAGGGGAAGGTTCAGCCCAGCAGTGGCTGTTGCTCCTGGAGCCTTTTTCTTTGGGAGCAGCTGCTGCAAGCGGGCAACGGAGCTGCGAGAGTGCCTAATGGGTGGGACGGCACGTCTATCGGCGAAGGAAGCTGCCTAGCCGCAGTGTGTTGTGCTCAGTTTCCAGGCTGCTTCGAGAAGGGGCACCTTGAAGAACGCCTTCTTTCTCGACGCGTCCTTCTGGGTGCGCTCAAGCTGCGTGGACTCTGCAACACGGCAGGGTGCAAGCAACTGTTTCTGGCCAGGTTGTGTGATGATGGAGTGCAAGGGCTGCGCCTTACTCGCGGAAGCTGCCGGAGCATTCTCATCAGCTGAATGCGCTTGTGAAGCAGCTCTCTGCTGGACTTTGGAAGCCGGCACGCTGAGCCCCTTAGAATGCCTGCCCGCTGCCCGGCTGCTGCGTTCTTCGCCTTCTGTGCTCTGGATGGCGAACTGAAGCCCAGCGATGGCTTTGAGCTGTCCCGCTCTTCAGCGCGTGTATAACTGCACGCATCCACAGTGCTCTGTGCACGGATTTTCCTCAGCTCGAGGTGCAATCATTTTCTTGCTGGTTTACAGTGTCCAAAGCGTCCGTGGAGCTCTCGCTCGGCCAAATGCGTCAAGAGAGAAGCCCTTGCTGGATTCGCCTTTCGCTGGCCAAGACTTTCAACACAGCACCACAATCCGGGCGACGACGAGGAGGAAAGGGGGAACATCTTTTCGTCCTGGCACGTTCTTCTGTGCGGGACGTCTGTCCGCATCTTCGCTCTCTGCAAGGCTGGAAGGTGCGCGGTGGTACTCGGAAGCGAGAAGAAGGCTGCAGAGAGCACCGCGCTCTGCCGGCGCTGTGCAGGCTGTACAGGCAAGAAGCCTAGCCCTGGAATGTGGTGCAAATACAAGCTTCCACGCATCGGGGGCAAGCTCTGGGTAAGCTCGCTGACCTGAAAGTGTTCTGTGGGCGAGACGCAGCCGAGAAGCTCTCCCTTAAGGTTCAGGCTACCACGCAGACGGAAGGTGCCGCTACCTAGCGCTGCGAGGGAAAGTGCATAGCCCAGGCGTGTTTCGGCAGAAGCAGCAGCCTGGAGGCTTTCGCTGCCGGCACCGTGCTCTCTGGGCGAGAAGCAGACGACCGTTCGTCTGCAGCGAAACGAAAGCGCGACGTGGTACGAAGGGGCAGAAGAACGAAGGCGCAGAGCACCACCGGGCTGCCGTGCGACTCGCACAGGCTGCAAGAGGAAGCGTGCCTGCCACTCGCTCGTTCGCGGATTCACTTTAGCAGTCGGAAACAGAAAGCTCGACTTGCGGCTACTTGTGCTGCTGCCTAGTTCTCTTCCAGTAGCCCCTGGAAACAACGATGCTCGGTTTATGCTTCGAGACGCAGCGATCACGGTGGTAGGTGCGGTGGAGAAGGGAAAGCCAGCGTGCAGAGGACAGTTTCTCGTTGCTCTACGTGAGGCAAGGGGAAGGTTCAGCCCAGCAGTGGCTGTTGCTCCTGGAGCCTTTTTCTTTGGGAGCAGCTGCTGCAAGCGGGCAACGGAGCTGCGAGAGTGCCTAATGGGTGGGACGGCACGTCTATCGGCGAAGGAAGCTGCCTAGCCGCAGTGTGTTGTGCTCAGTTTCCAGGCTGCTTCGAGAAGGGGCACCTTGAAGAACGCCTTCTTTCTCGACGCGTCCTTCTGGGTGCGCTCAAGCTGCGTGGACTCTGCAACACGGCAGGGTGCAAGCAACTGTTTCTGGCCAGGTTGTGTGATGATGGAGTGCAAGGGCTGCGCCTTACTCGCGGAAGCTGCCGGAGCATTCTCATCAGCTGAATGCGCTTGTGAAGCAGCTCTCTGCTGGACTTTGGAAGCCGGCACGCTGAGCCCCTTAGAATGCCTGCCCGCTGCCCGGCTGCTGCGTTCTTCGCCTTCTGTGCTCTGGATGGCGAACTGAAGCCCAGCGATGGCTTTGAGCTGTCCCGCTCTTCAGCGCGTGTATAACTGCACGCATCCACAGTGCTCTGTGCACGGATTTTCCTCAGCTCGAGGTGCAATCATTTTCTTGCTGGTTTACAGTGTCCAAAGCGTCCGTGGAGCTCTCGCTCGGCCAAATGCGTCAAGAGAGAAGCCCTTGCTGGATTCGCCTTTCGCTGGCCAAGACTTTCAACACAGCACCACAATCCGGGCGACGACGAGGAGGAAAGGGGGAACATCTTTTCGTCCTGGCACGTTCTTCTGTGCGGGACGTCTGTCCGCATCTTCGCTCTCTGCAAGGCTGGAAGGTGCGCGGTGGTACTCGGAAGCGAGAAGAAGGCTGCAGAGAGCACCGCGCTCTGCCGGCGCTGTGCAGGCTGTACAGGCAAGAAGCCTAGCCCTGGAATGTGGTGCAAATACAAGCTTCCACGCATCGGGGGCAAGCTCTGGGTAAGCTCGCTGACCTAAAAGTGTTCTGTGGGCGAGACGCAGCCGAGAAGCTCTCCCTTAAGGTTCAGGCTACCACGCAGACGGAAGGTGCCGCTACCTAGCGCTGCGAGGGAAAGTGCATATAGCCCAGGCGTGTTTCGGCAGAAGCAGCAGCCTGGAGGCTTTCGCTGCCGGCACCGTGCTCTCTGGGCGAGAAGCAGACGACCGTTCGTCTGCAGCGAAACGAAAGCGCGACGTGGTACGAAGGGGCAGAAGAACGAAGGCGCAGAGCACCACCGGGCTGCCGTGCGACTCGCACAGGCTGCAAGAGGAAGCGTGCCTGCCACTCGCTCGTTCGCGGATTCACTTTAGCAGTCGGAAACAGAAAGCTCGACTTGCGGCTACTTGTGCTGCTGCCTAGTTCTCTTCCAGTAGCCCCTGGAAACAACGATGCTCGGTTTATGCTTCGAGACGCAGCGATCACGGTGGTAGGTGCGGTGGAGAAGGGAAAGCCAGCGTGCAGAGGACAGTTTCTCGTTGCTCTACGTGAGGCAAGGGGAAGGTTCAGCCCAGCAGTGGCTGTTGCTCCTGGAGCCTTTTTCTTTGGGAGCAGCTGCTGCAAGCGGGCAACGGAGCTGCGAGAGTGCCTAATGGGTGGGACGGCACGTCTATCGGCGAAGGAAGCTGCCTAGCCGCAGTGTGTTGTGCTCAGTTTCCAGGCTGCTTCGAGAAGGGGCACCTTGAAGAACGCCTTCTTTCTCGACGCGTCCTTCTGGGTGCGCTCAAGCTGCGTGGACTCTGCAACACGGCAGGGTGCAAGCAACTGTTTCTGGCCAGGTTGTGTGATGATGGAGTGCAAGGGCTGCGCCTTACTCGCGGAAGCTGCCGGAGCATTCTCATCAGCTGAATGCGCTTGTGAAGCAGCTCTCTGCTGGACTTTGGAAGCCGGCACGCTGAGCCCCTTAGAATGCCTGCCCGCTGCCCGGCTGCTGCGTTCTTCGCCTTCTGTGCTCTGGATGGCGAACTGAAGCCCAGCGATGGCTTTGAGCTGTCCCGCTCTTCAGCGCGTGTATAACTGCACGCATCCACAGTGCTCTGTGCACGGATTTTCCTCAGCTCGAGGTGCAATCATTTTCTTGCTGGTTTACAGTGTCCAAAGCGTCCGTGGAGCTCTCGCTCGGCCAAATGCGTCAAGAGAGAAGCCCTTGCTGGATTCGCCTTTCGCTGGCCAAGACTTTCAACACAGCACCACAATCCGGGCGACGACGAGGAGGAAAGGGGGAACATCTTTTCGTCCTGGCACGTTCTTCTGTGCGGGACGTCTGTCCGCATCTTCGCTCTCTGCAAGGCTGGAAGGTGCGCGGTGGTACTCGGAAGCGAGAAGAAGGCTGCAGAGAGCACCGCGCTCTGCCGGCGCTGTGCAGGCTGTACAGGCAAGAAGCCTAGCCCTGGAATGTGGTGCAAATACAAGCTTCCACGCATCGGGGGCAAGCTCTGGGTAAGCTCGCTGACCTAAAAGTGTTCTGTGGGCGAGACGCAGCCGAGAAGCTCTCCCTTAAGGTTCAGGCTACCACGCAGACGGAAGGTGCCGCTACCTAGCGCTGCGAGGGAAAGTGCATAGCCCAGGCGTGTTTCGGCAGAAGCAGCAGCCTGGAGGCTTTCGCTGCCGGCACCGTGCTCTCTGGGCGAGAAGCAGACGACCGTTCGTCTGCAGCGAAACGAAAGCGCGACGTGGTACGAAGGGGCAGAAGAACGAAGGCGCAGAGCACCACCGGGCTGCCGTGCGACTCGCACAGGCTGCAAGAGGAAGCGTGCCTGCCACTCGCTCGTTCGCGGATTCACTTTAGCAGTCGGAAACAGAAAGCTCGACTTGCGGCTACTTGTGCTGCTGCCTAGTTCTCTTCCAGTAGCCCCTGGAAACAACGATGCTCGGTTTATGCTTCGAGACGCAGCGATCACGGTGGTAGGTGCGGTGGAGAAGGGAAAGCCAGCGTGCAGAGGACAGTTTCTCGTTGCTCTACGTGAGGCAAGGGGAAGGTTCAGCCCAGCAGTGGCTGTTGCTCCTGGAGCCTTTTTCTTTGGGAGCAGCTGCTGCAAGCGGGCAACGGAGCTGCGAGAGTGCCTAATGGGTGGGACGGCACGTCTATCGGCGAAGGAAGCTGCCTAGCCGCAGTGTGTTGTGCTCAGTTTCCAGGCTGCTTCGAGAAGGGGCACCTTGAAGAACGCCTTCTTTCTCGACGCGTCCTTCTGGGTGCGCTCAAGCTGCGTGGACTCTGCAACACGGCAGGGTGCAAGCAACTGTTTCTGGCCAGGTTGTGTGATGATGGAGTGCAAGGGCTGCGCCTTACTCGCGGAAGCTGCCGGAGCATTCTCATCAGCTGAATGCGCTTGTGAAGCAGCTCTCTGCTGGACTTTGGAAGCCGGCACGCTGAGCCCCTTAGAATGCCTGCCCGCTGCCCGGCTGCTGCGTTCTTCGCCTTCTGTGCTCTGGATGGCGAACTGAAGCCCAGCGATGGCTTTGAGCTGTCCCGCTCTTCAGCGCGTGTATAACTGCACGCATCCACAGTGCTCTGTGCACGGATTTTCCTCAGCTCGAGGTGCAATCATTTTCTTGCTGGTTTACAGTGTCCAAAGCGTCCGTGGAGCTCTCGCTCGGCCAAATGCGTCAAGAGAGAAGCCCTTGCTGGATTCGCCTTTCGCTGGCCAAGACTTTCAACACAGCACCACAATCCGGGCGACGACGAGGAGGAAAGGGGGAACATCTTTTCGTCCTGGCACGTTCTTCTGTGCGGGACGTCTGTCCGCATCTTCGCTCTCTGCAAGGCTGGAAGGTGCGCGGTGGTACTCGGAAGCGAGAAGAAGGCTGCAGAGAGCACCGCGCTCTGCCGGCGCTGTGCAGGCTGTACAGGCAAGAAGCCTAGCCCTGGAATGTGGTGCAAATACAAGCTTCCACGCATCGGGGGCAAGCTCTGGGTAAGCTCGCTGACCTGAAAGTGTTCTGTGGGCGAGACGCAGCCGAGAAGCTCTCCCTTAAGGTTCAGGCTACCACGCAGACGGAAGGTGCCGCTACCTAGCGCTGCGAGGGAAAGTGCATAGCCCAGGCGTGTTTCGGCAGAAGCAGCAGCCTGGAGGCTTTCGCTGCCGGCACCGTGCTCTCTGGGCGAGAAGCAGACGACCGTTCGTCTGCAGCGAAACGAAAGCGCGACGTGGTACGAAGGGGCAGAAGAACGAAGGCGCAGAGCACCACCGGGCTGCCGTGCGACTCGCACAGGCTGCAAGAGGAAGCGTGCCTGCCACTCGCTCGTTCGCGGATTCACTTTAGCAGTCGGAAACAGAAAGCTCGACTTGCGGCTACTTGTGCTGCTGCCTAGTTCTCTTCCAGTAGCCCCTGGAAACAACGATGCTCGGTTTATGCTTCGAGACGCAGCGATCACGGTGGTAGGTGCGGTGGAGAAGGGAAAGCCAGCGTGCAGAGGACAGTTTCTCGTTGCTCTACGTGAGGCAAGGGGAAGGTTCAGCCCAGCAGTGGCTGTTGCTCCTGGAGCCTTTTTCTTTGGGAGCAGCTGCTGCAAGCGGGCAACGGAGCTGCGAGAGTGCCTAATGGGTGGGACGGCACGTCTATCGGCGAAGGAAGCTGCCTAGCCGCAGTGTGTTGTGCTCAGTTTCCAGGCTGCTTCGAGAAGGGGCACCTTGAAGAACGCCTTCTTTCTCGACGCGTCCTTCTGGGTGCGCTCAAGCTGCGTGGACTCTGCAACACGGCAGGGTGCAAGCAACTGTTTCTGGCCAGGTTGTGTGATGATGGAGTGCAAGGGCTGCGCCTTACTCGCGGAAGCTGCCGGAGCATTCTCATCAGCTGAATGCGCTTGTGAAGCAGCTCTCTGCTGGACTTTGGAAGCCGGCACGCTGAGCCCCTTAGAATGCCTGCCCGCTGCCCGGCTGCTGCGTTCTTCGCCTTCTGTGCTCTGGATGGCGAACTGAAGCCCAGCGATGGCTTTGAGCTGTCCCGCTCTTCAGCGCGTGTATAACTGCACGCATCCACAGTGCTCTGTGCACGGATTTTCCTCAGCTCGAGGTGCAATCATTTTCTTGCTGGTTTACAGTGTCCAAAGCGTCCGTGGAGCTCTCGCTCGGCCAAATGCGTCAAGAGAGAAGCCCTTGCTGGATTCGCCTTTCGCTGGCCAAGACTTTCAACACAGCACCACAATCCGGGCGACGACGAGGAGGAAAGGGGGAACATCTTTTCGTCCTGGCACGTTCTTCTGTGCGGGACGTCTGTCCGCATCTTCGCTCTCTGCAAGGCTGGAAGGTGCGCGGTGGTACTCGGAAGCGAGAAGAAGGCTGCAGAGAGCACCGCGCTCTGCCGGCGCTGTGCAGGCTGTACAGGCAAGAAGCCTAGCCCTGGAATGTGGTGCAAATACAAGCTTCCACGCATCGGGGGCAAGCTCTGGGTAAGCTCGCTGACCTGAAAGTGTTCTGTGGGCGAGACGCAGCCGAGAAGCTCTCCCTTAAGGTTCAGGCTACCACGCAGACGGAAGGTGCCGCTACCTAGCGCTGCGAGGGAAAGTGCATAGCCCAGGCGTGTTTCGGCAGAAGCAGCAGCCTGGAGGCTTTCGCTGCCGGCACCGTGCTCTCTGGGCGAGAAGCAGACGACCGTTCGTCTGCAGCGAAACGAAAGCGCGACGTGGTACGAAGGGGCAGAAGAACGAAGGCGCAGAGCACCACCGGGCTGCCGTGCGACTCGCACAGGCTGCAAGAGGAAGCGTGCCTGCCACTCGCTCGTTCGCGGATTCACTTTAGCAGTCGGAAACAGAAAGCTCGACTTGCGGCTACTTGTGCTGCTGCCTAGTTCTCTTCCAGTAGCCCCTGGAAACAACGATGCTCGGTTTATGCTTCGAGACGCAGCGATCACGGTGGTAGGTGCGGTGGAGAAGGGAAAGCCAGCGTGCAGAGGACAGTTTCTCGTTGCTCTACGTGAGGCAAGGGGAAGGTTCAGCCCAGCAGTGGCTGTTGCTCCTGGAGCCTTTTTCTTTGGGAGCAGCTGCTGCAAGCGGGCAACGGAGCTGCGAGAGTGCCTAATGGGTGGGACGGCACGTCTATCGGCGAAGGAAGCTGCCTAGCCGCAGTGTGTTGTGCTCAGTTTCCAGGCTGCTTCGAGAAGGGGCACCTTGAAGAACGCCTTCTTTCTCGACGCGTCCTTCTGGGTGCGCTCAAGCTGCGTGGACTCTGCAACACGGCAGGGTGCAAGCAACTGTTTCTGGCCAGGTTGTGTGATGATGGAGTGCAAGGGCTGCGCCTTACTCGCGGAAGCTGCCGGAGCATTCTCATCAGCTGAATGCGCTTGTGAAGCAGCTCTCTGCTGGACTTTGGAAGCCGGCACGCTGAGCCCCTTAGAATGCCTGCCCGCTGCCCGGCTGCTGCGTTCTTCGCCTTCTGTGCTCTGGATGGCGAACTGAAGCCCAGCGATGGCTTTGAGCTGTCCCGCTCTTCAGCGCGTGTATAACTGCACGCATCCACAGTGCTCTGTGCACGGATTTTCCTCAGCTCGAGGTGCAATCATTTTCTTGCTGGTTTACAGTGTCCAAAGCGTCCGTGGAGCTCTCGCTCGGCCAAATGCGTCAAGAGAGAAGCCCTTGCTGGATTCGCCTTTCGCTGGCCAAGACTTTCAACACAGCACCACAATCCGGGCGACGACGAGGAGGAAAGGGGGAACATCTTTTCGTCCTGGCACGTTCTTCTGTGCGGGACGTCTGTCCGCATCTTCGCTCTCTGCAGGGCTGGAAGGTGCGCGGTGGTACTCGGAAGCGAGAAGAAGGCTGCAGAGAGCACCGCGCTCTGCCGGCGCTGTGCAGGCTGTACAGGCAAGAAGCCTAGCCCTGGAATGTGGTGCAAATACAAGCTTCCACGCATCGGGGGCAAGCTCTGGGTAAGCTCGCTGACCTGAAAGTGTTCTGTGGGCGAGACGCAGCCGAGAAGCTCTCCCTTAAGGTTCAGGCTACCACGCAGACGGAAGGTGCCGCTACCTAGCGCTGCGAGGGAAAGTGCATAGCCCAGGCGTGTTTCGGCAGAAGCAGCAGCCTGGAGGCTTTCGCTGCCGGCACCGTGCTCTCTGGGCGAGAAGCAGACGACCGTTCGTCTGCAGCGAAACGAAAGCGCGACGTGGTACGAAGGGGCAGAAGAACGAAGGCGCAGAGCACCACCGGGCTGCCGTGCGACTCGCACAGGCTGCAAGAGGAAGCGTGCCTGCCACTCGCTCGTTCGCGGATTCACTTTAGCAGTCGGAAACAGAAAGCTCGACTTGCGGCTACTTGTGCTGCTGCCTAGTTCTCTTCCAGTAGCCCCTGGAAACAACGATGCTCGGTTTATGCTTCGAGACGCAGCGATCACGGTGGTAGGTGCGGTGGAGAAGGGAAAGCCAGCGTGCAGAGGACAGTTTCTCGTTGCTCTACGTGAGGCAAGGGGAAGGTTCAGCCCAGCAGTGGCTGTTGCTCCTGGAGCCTTTTTCTTTGGGAGCAGCTGCTGCAAGCGGGCAACGGAGCTGCGAGAGTGCCTAATGGGTGGGACGGCACGTCTATCGGCGAAGGAAGCTGCCTAGCCGCAGTGTGTTGTGCTCAGTTTCCAGGCTGCTTCGAGAAGGGGCACCTTGAAGAACGCCTTCTTTCTCGACGCGTCCTTCTGGGTGCGCTCAAGCTGCGTGGACTCTGCAACACGGCAGGGTGCAAGCAACTGTTTCTGGCCAGGTTGTGTGATGATGGAGTGCAAGGGCTGCGCCTTACTCGCGGAAGCTGCCGGAGCATTCTCATCAGCTGAATGCGCTTGTGAAGCAGCTCTCTGCTGGACTTTGGAAGCCGGCACGCTGAGCCCCTTAGAATGCCTGCCCGCTGCCCGGCTGCTGCGTTCTTCGCCTTCTGTGCTCTGGATGGCGAACTGAAGCCCAGCGATGGCTTTGAGCTGTCCCGCTCTTCAGCGCGTGTATAACTGCACGCATCCACAGTGCTCTGTGCACGGATTTTCCTCAGCTCGAGGTGCAATCATTTTCTTGCTGGTTTACAGTGTCCAAAGCGTCCGTGGAGCTCTCGCTCGGCCAAATGCGTCAAGAGAGAAGCCCTTGCTGGATTCGCCTTTCGCTGGCCAAGACTTTCAACACAGCACCACAATCCGGGCGACGACGAGGAGGAAAGGGGGAACATCTTTTCGTCCTGGCACGTTCTTCTGTGCGGGACGTCTGTCCGCATCTTCGCTCTCTGCAAGGCTGGAAGGTGCGCGGTGGTACTCGGAAGCGAGAAGAAGGCTGCAGAGAGCACCGCGCTCTGCCGGCGCTGTGCAGGCTGTACAGGCAAGAAGCCTAGCCCTGGAATGTGGTGCAAATACAAGCTTCCACGCATCGGGGGCAAGCTCTGGGTAAGCTCGCTGACCTGAAAGTGTTCTGTGGGCGAGACGCAGCCGAGAAGCTCTCCCTTAAGGTTCAGGCTACCACGCAGACGGAAGGTGCCGCTACCTAGCGCTGCGAGGGAAAGTGCATAGCCCAGGCGTGTTTCGGCAGAAGCAGCAGCCTGGAGGCTTTCGCTGCCGGCACCGTGCTCTCTGGGCGAGAAGCAGACGACCGTTCGTCTGCAGCGAAACGAAAGCGCGACGTGGTACGAAGGGGCAGAAGAACGAAGGCGCAGAGCACCACCGGGCTGCCGTGCGACTCGCACAGGCTGCAAGAGGAAGCGTGCCTGCCACTCGCTCGTTCGCGGATTCACTTTAGCAGTCGGAAACAGAAAGCTCGACTTGCGGCTACTTGTGCTGCTGCCTAGTTCTCTTCCAGTAGCCCCTGGAAACAACGATGCTCGGTTTATGCTTCGAGACGCAGCGATCACGGTGGTAGGTGCGGTGGAGAAGGGAAAGCCAGCGTGCAGAGGACAGTTTCTCGTTGCTCTACGTGAGGCAAGGGGAAGGTTCAGCCCAGCAGTGGCTGTTGCTCCTGGAGCCTTTTTCTTTGGGAGCAGCTGCTGCAAGCGGGCAACGGAGCTGCGAGAGTGCCTAATGGGTGGGACGGCACGTCTATCGGCGAAGGAAGCTGCCTAGCCGCAGTGTGTTGTGCTCAGTTTCCAGGCTGCTTCGAGAAGGGGCACCTTGAAGAACGCCTTCTTTCTCGACGCGTCCTTCTGGGTGCGCTCAAGCTGCGTGGACTCTGCAACACGGCAGGGTGCAAGCAACTGTTTCTGGCCAGGTTGTGTGATGATGGAGTGCAAGGGCTGCGCCTTACTCGCGGAAGCTGCCGGAGCATTCTCATCAGCTGAATGCGCTTGTGAAGCAGCTCTCTGCTGGACTTTGGAAGCCGGCACGCTGAGCCCCTTAGAATGCCTGCCCGCTGCCCGGCTGCTGCGTTCTTCGCCTTCTGTGCTCTGGATGGCGAACTGAAGCCCAGCGATGGCTTTGAGCTGTCCCGCTCTTCAGCGTGTGTATAACTGCACGCATCCACAGTGCTCTGTGCACGGATTTTCCTCAGCTCGAGGTGCAATCATTTTCTTGCTGGTTTACAGTGTCCAAAGCGTCCGTGGAGCTCTCGCTCGGCCAAATGCGTCAAGAGAGAAGCCCTTGCTGGATTCGCCTTTCGCTGGCCAAGACTTTCAACACAGCACCACAATCCGGGCGACGACGAGGAGGAAAGGGGGAACATCTTTTCGTCCTGGCACGTTCTTCTGTGCGGGACGTCTGTCCGCATCTTCGCTCTCTGCAAGGCTGGAAGGTGCGCGGTGGTACTCGGAAGCGAGAAGAAGGCTGCAGAGAGCACCGCGCTCTGCCGGCGCTGTGCAGGCTGTACAGGCAAGAAGCCTAGCCCTGGAATGTGGTGCAAATACAAGCTTCCACGCATCGGGGGCAAGCTCTGGGTAAGCTCGCTGACCTGAAAGTGTTCTGTGGGCGAGACGCAGCCGAGAAGCTCTCCCTTAAGGTTCAGGCTACCACGCAGACGGAAGGTGCCGCTACCTAGCGCTGCGAGGGAAAGTGCATAGCCCAGGCGTGTTTCGGCAGAAGCAGCAGCCTGGAGGCTTTCGCTGCCGGCACCGTGCTCTCTGGGCGAGAAGCAGACGACCGTTCGTCTGCAGCGAAACGAAAGCGCGACGTGGTACGAAGGGGCAGAAGAACGAAGGCGCAGAGCACCACCGGGCTGCCGTGCGACTCGCACAGGCTGCAAGAGGAAGCGTGCCTGCCACTCGCTCGTTCGCGGATTCACTTTAGCAGTCGGAAACAGAAAGCTCGACTTGCGGCTACTTGTGCTGCTGCCTAGTTCTCTTCCAGTAGCCCCTGGAAACAACGATGCTCGGTTTATGCTTCGAGACGCAGCGATCACGGTGGTAGGTGCGGTGGAGAAGGGAAAGCCAGCGTGCAGAGGACAGTTTCTCGTTGCTCTACGTGAGGCAAGGGGAAGGTTCAGCCCAGCAGTGGCTGTTGCTCCTGGAGCCTTTTTCTTTGGGAGCAGCTGCTGCAAGCGGGCAACGGAGCTGCGAGAGTGCCTAATGGGTGGGACGGCACGTCTATCGGCGAAGGAAGCTGCCTAGCCGCAGTGTGTTGTGCTCAGTTTCCAGGCTGCTTCGAGAAGGGGCACCTTGAAGAACGCCTTCTTTCTCGACGCGTCCTTCTGGGTGCGCTCAAGCTGCGTGGACTCTGCAACACGGCAGGGTGCAAGCAACTGTTTCTGGCCAGGTTGTGTGATGATGGAGTGCAAGGGCTGCGCCTTACTCGCGGAAGCTGCCGGAGCATTCTCATCAGCTGAATGCGCTTGTGAAGCAGCTCTCTGCTGGACTTTGGAAGCCGGCACGCTGAGCCCCTTAGAATGCCTGCCCGCTGCCCGGCTGCTGCGTTCTTCGCCTTCTGTGCTCTGGATGGCGAACTGAAGCCCAGCGATGGCTTTGAGCTGTCCCGCTCTTCAGCGCGTGTATAACTGCACGCATCCACAGTGCTCTGTGCACGGATTTTCCTCAGCTCGAGGTGCAATCATTTTCTTGCTGGTTTACAGTGTCCAAAGCGTCCGTGGAGCTCTCGCTCGGCCAAATGCGTCAAGAGAGAAGCCCTTGCTGGATTCGCCTTTCGCTGGCCAAGACTTTCAACACAGCACCACAATCCGGGCGACGACGAGGAGGAAAGGGGGAACATCTTTTCGTCCTGGCACGTTCTTCTGTGCGGGACGTCTGTCCGCATCTTCGCTCTCTGCAAGGCTGGAAGGTGCGCGGTGGTACTCGGAAGCGAGAAGAAGGCTGCAGAGAGCACCGCGCTCTGCCGGCGCTGTGCAGGCTGTACAGGCAAGAAGCCTAGCCCTGGAATGTGGTGCAAATACAAGCTTCCACGCATCGGGGGCAAGCTCTGGGTAAGCTCGCTGACCTGAAAGTGTTCTGTGGGCGAGACGCAGCCGAGAAGCTCTCCCTTAAGGTTCAGGCTACCACGCAGACGGAAGGTGCCGCTACCTAGCGCTGCGAGGGAAAGTGCATAGCCCAGGCGTGTTTCGGCAGAAGCAGCAGCCTGGAGGCTTTCGCTGCCGGCACCGTGCTCTCTGGGCGAGAAGCAGACGACCGTTCGTCTGCAGCGAAACGAAAGCGCGACGTGGTACGAAGGGGCAGAAGAACGAAGGCGCAGAGCACCACCGGGCTGCCGTGCGACTCGCACAGGCTGCAAGAGGAAGCGTGCCTGCCACTCGCTCGTTCGCGGATTCACTTTAGCAGTCGGAAACAGAAAGCTCGACTTGCGGCTACTTGTGCTGCTGCCTAGTTCTCTTCCAGTAGCCCCTGGAAACAACGATGCTCGGTTTATGCTTCGAGACGCAGCGATCACGGTGGTAGGTGCGGTGGAGAAGGGAAAGCCAGCGTGCAGAGGACAGTTTCTCGTTGCTCTACGTGAGGCAAGGGGAAGGTTCAGCCCAGCAGTGGCTGTTGCTCCTGGAGCCTTTTTCTTTGGGAGCAGCTGCTGCAAGCGGGCAACGGAGCTGCGAGAGTGCCTAATGGGTGGGACGGCACGTCTATCGGCGAAGGAAGCTGCCTAGCCGCAGTGTGTTGTGCTCAGTTTCCAGGCTGCTTCGAGAAGGGGCACCTTGAAGAACGCCTTCTTTCTCGACGCGTCCTTCTGGGTGCGCTCAAGCTGCGTGGACTCTGCAACACGGCAGGGTGCAAGCAACTGTTTCTGGCCAGGTTGTGTGATGATGGAGTGCAAGGGCTGCGCCTTACTCGCGGAAGCTGCCGGAGCATTCTCATCAGCTGAATGCGCTTGTGAAGCAGCTCTCTGCTGGACTTTGGAAGCCGGCACGCTGAGCCCCTTAGAATGCCTGCCCGCTGCCCGGCTGCTGCGTTCTTCGCCTTCTGTGCTCTGGATGGCGAACTGAAGCCCAGCGATGGCTTTGAGCTGTCCCGCTCTTCAGCGCGTGTATAACTGCACGCATCCACAGTGCTCTGTGCACGGATTTTCCTCAGCTCGAGGTGCAATCATTTTCTTGCTGGTTTACAGTGTCCAAAGCGTCCGTGGAGCTCTCGCTCGGCCAAATGCGTCAAGAGAGAAGCCCTTGCTGGATTCGCCTTTCGCTGGCCAAGACTTTCAACACAGCACCACAATCCGGGCGACGACGAGGAGGAAAGGGGGAACATCTTTTCGTCCTGGCACGTTCTTCTGTGCGGGACGTCTGTCCGCATCTTCGCTCTCTGCAAGGCTGGAAGGTGCGCGGTGGTACTCGGAAGCGAGAAGAAGGCTGCAGAGAGCACCGCGCTCTGCCGGCGCTGTGCAGGCTGTACAGGCAAGAAGCCTAGCCCTGGAATGTGGTGCAAATACAAGCTTCCACGCATCGGGGGCAAGCTCTGGGTAAGCTCGCTGACCTAAAAGTGTTCTGTGGGCGAGACGCAGCCGAGAAGCTCTCCCTTAAGGTTCAGGCTACCACGCAGACGGAAGGTGCCGCTACCTAGCGCTGCGAGGGAAAGTGCATAGCCCAGGCGTGTTTCGGCAGAAGCAGCAGCCTGGAGGCTTTCGCTGCCGGCACCGTGCTCTCTGGGCGAGAAGCAGACGACCGTTCGTCTGCAGCGAAACGAAAGCGCGACGTGGTACGAAGGGGCAGAAGAACGAAGGCGCAGAGCACCACCGGGCTGCCGTGCGACTCGCACAGGCTGCAAGAGGAAGCGTGCCTGCCACTCGCTCGTTCGCGGATTCACTTTAGCAGTCGGAAACAGAAAGCTCGACTTGCGGCTACTTGTGCTGCTGCCTAGTTCTCTTCCAGTAGCCCCTGGAAACAACGATGCTCGGTTTATGCTTCGAGACGCAGCGATCACGGTGGTAGGTGCGGTGGAGAAGGGAAAGCCAGCGTGCAGAGGACAGTTTCTCGTTGCTCTACGTGAGGCAAGGGGAAGGTTCAGCCCAGCAGTGGCTGTTGCTCCTGGAGCCTTTTTCTTTGGGAGCAGCTGCTGCAAGCGGGCAACGGAGCTGCGAGAGTGCCTAATGGGTGGGACGGCACGTCTATCGGCGAAGGAAGCTGCCTAGCCGCAGTGTGTTGTGCTCAGTTTCCAGGCTGCTTCGAGAAGGGGCACCTTGAAGAACGCCTTCTTTCTCGACGCGTCCTTCTGGGTGCGCTCAAGCTGCGTGGACTCTGCAACACGGCAGGGTGCAAGCAACTGTTTCTGGCCAGGTTGTGTGATGATGGAGTGCAAGGGCTGCGCCTTACTCTCGGAAGCTGCCGGAGCATTCTCATCAGCTGAATGCGCTTGTGAAGCAGCTCTCTGCTGGACTTTGGAAGCCGGCACGCTGAGCCCCTTAGAATGCCTGCCCGCTGCCCGGCTGCTGCGTTCTTCGCCTTCTGTGCTCTGGATGGCGAACTGAAGCCCAGCGATGGCTTTGAGCTGTCCCGCTCTTCAGCGCGTGTATAACTGCACGCATCCACAGTGCTCTGTGCACGGATTTTCCTCAGCTCGAGGTGCAATCATTTTCTTGCTGGTTTACAGTGTCCAAAGCGTCCGTGGAGCTCTCGCTCGGCCAAATGCGTCAAGAGAGAAGCCCTTGCTGGATTCGCCTTTCGCTGGCCAAGACTTTCAACACAGCACCACAATCCGGGCGACGACGAGGAGGAAAGGGGGAACATCTTTTCGTCCTGGCACGTTCTTCTGTGCGGGACGTCTGTCCGCATCTTCGCTCTCTGCAAGGCTGGAAGGTGCGCGGTGGTACTCGGAAGCGAGAAGAAGGCTGCAGAGAGCACCGCGCTCTGCCGGCGCTGTGCAGGCTGTACAGGCAAGAAGCCTAGCCCTGGAATGTGGTGCAAATACAAGCTTCCACGCATCGGGGGCAAGCTCTGGGTAAGCTCGCTGACCTAAAAGTGTTCTGTGGGCGAGACGCAGCCGAGAAGCTCTCCCTTAAGGTTCAGGCTACCACGCAGACGGAAGGTGCCGCTACCTAGCGCTGCGAGGGAAAGTGCATAGCCCAGGCGTGTTTCGGCAGAAGCAGCAGCCTGGAGGCTTTCGCTGCCGGCACCGTGCTCTCTGGGCGAGAAGCAGACGACCGTTCGTCTGCAGCGAAACGAAAGCGCGACGTGGTACGAAGGGGCAGAAGAACGAAGGCGCAGAGCACCACCGGGCTGCCGTGCGACTCGCACAGGCTGCAAGAGGAAGCGTGCCTGCCACTCGCTCGTTCGCGGATTCACTTTAGCAGTCGGAAACAGAAAGCTCGACTTGCGGCTACTTGTGCTGCTGCCTAGTTCTCTTCCAGTAGCCCCTGGAAACAACGATGCTCGGTTTATGCTTCGAGACGCAGCGATCACGGTGGTAGGTGCGGTGGAGAAGGGAAAGCCAGCGTGCAGAGGACAGTTTCTCGTTGCTCTACGTGAGGCAAGGGGAAGGTTCAGCCCAGCAGTGGCTGTTGCTCCTGGAGCCTTTTTCTTTGGGAGCAGCTGCTGCAAGCGGGCAACGGAGCTGCGAGAGTGCCTAATGGGTGGGACGGCACGTCTATCGGCGAAGGAAGCTGCCTAGCCGCAGTGTGTTGTGCTCAGTTTCCAGGCTGCTTCGAGAAGGGGCACCTTGAAGAACGCCTTCTTTCTCGACGCGTCCTTCTGGGTGCGCTCAAGCTGCGTGGACTCTGCAACACGGCAGGGTGCAAGCAACTGTTTCTGGCCAGGTTGTGTGATGATGGAGTGCAAGGGCTGCGCCTTACTCGCGGAAGCTGCCGGAGCATTCTCATCAGCTGAATGCGCTTGTGAAGCAGCTCTCTGCTGGACTTTGGAAGCCGGCACGCTGAGCCCCTTAGAATGCCTGCCCGCTGCCCGGCTGCTGCGTTCTTCGCCTTCTGTGCTCTGGATGGCGAACTGAAGCCCAGCGATGGCTTTGAGCTGTCCCGCTCTTCAGCGCGTGTATAACTGCACGCATCCACAGTGCTCTGTGCACGGATTTTCCTCAGCTCGAGGTGCAATCATTTTCTTGCTGGTTTACAGTGTCCAAAGCGTCCGTGGAGCTCTCGCTCGGCCAAATGCGTCAAGAGAGAAGCCCTTGCTGGATTCGCCTTTCGCTGGCCAAGACTTTCAACACAGCACCACAATCCGGGCGACGACGAGGAGGAAAGGGGGAACATCTTTTCGTCCTGGCACGTTCTTCTGTGCGGGACGTCTGTCCGCATCTTCGCTCTCTGCAGGGCTGGAAGGTCCGCGGTGGTACTCGGAAGCGAGAAGAAGGCTGCAGAGAGCACCGCGCTCTGCCGGCGCTGTGCAGGCTGTACAGGCAAGAAGCCTAGCCCTGGAATGTGGTGCAAATACAAGCTTCCACGCATCGGGGGCAAGCTCTGGGTAAGCTCGCTGACCTGAAAGTGTTCTGTGGGCGAGACGCAGCCGAGAAGCTCTCCCTTAAGGTTCAGGCTACCACGCAGACGGAAGGTGCCGCTACCTAGCGCTGCGAGGGAAAGTGCATAGCCCAGGCGTGTTTCGGCAGAAGCAGCAGCCTGGAGGCTTTCGCTGCCGGCACCGTGCTCTCTGGGCGAGAAGCAGACGACCGTTCGTCTGCAGCGAAACGAAAGCGCGACGTGGTACGAAGGGGCAGAAGAACGAAGGCGCAGAGCACCACCGGGCTGCCGTGCGACTCGCACAGGCTGCAAGAGGAAGCGTGCCTGCCACTCGCTCGTTCGCGGATTCACTTTAGCAGTCGGAAACAGAAAGCTCGACTTGCGGCTACTTGTGCTGCTGCCTAGTTCTCTTCCAGTAGCCCCTGGAAACAACGATGCTCGGTTTATGCTTCGAGACGCAGCGATCACGGTGGTAGGTGCGGTGGAGAAGGGAAAGCCAGCGTGCAGAGGACAGTTTCTCGTTGCTCTACGTGAGGCAAGGGGAAGGTTCAGCCCAGCAGTGGCTGTTGCTCCTGGAGCCTTTTTCTTTGGGAGCAGCTGCTGCAAGCGGGCAACGGAGCTGCGAGAGTGCCTAATGGGTGGGACGGCACGTCTATCGGCGAAGGAAGCTGCCTAGCCGCAGTGTGTTGTGCTCAGTTTCCAGGCTGCTTCGAGAAGGGGCACCTTGAAGAACGCCTTCTTTCTCGACGCGTCCTTCTGGGTGCGCTCAAGCTGCGTGGACTCTGCAACACGGCAGGGTGCAAGCAACTGTTTCTGGCCAGGTTGTGTGATGATGGAGTGCAAGGGCTGCGCCTTACTCGCGGAAGCTGCCGGAGCATTCTCATCAGCTGAATGCGCTTGTGAAGCAGCTCTCTGCTGGACTTTGGAAGCCGGCACGCTGAGCCCCTTAGAATGCCTGCCCGCTGCCCGGCTGCTGCGTTCTTCGCCTTCTGTGCTCTGGATGGCGAACTGAAGCCCAGCGATGGCTTTGAGCTGTCCCGCTCTTCAGCGCGTGTATAACTGCACGCATCCACAGTGCTCTGTGCACGGATTTTCCTCAGCTCGAGGTGCAATCATTTTCTTGCTGGTTTACAGTGTCCAAAGCGTCCGTGGAGCTCTCGCTCGGCCAAATGCGTCAAGAGAGAAGCCCTTGCTGGATTCGCCTTTCGCTGGCCAAGACTTTCAACACAGCACCACAATCCGGGCGACGACGAGGAGGAAAGGGGGAACATCTTTTCGTCCTGGCACGTTCTTCTGTGCGGGACGTCTGTCCGCATCTTCGCTCTCTGCAAGGCTGGAAGGTGCGCGGTGGTACTCGGAAGCGAGAAGAAGGCTGCAGAGAGCACCGCGCTCTGCCGGCGCTGTGCAGGCTGTACAGGCAAGAAGCCTAGCCCTGGAATGTGGTGCAAATACAAGCTTCCACGCATCGGGGGCAAGCTCTGGGTAAGCTCGCTGACCTGAAAGTGTTCTGTGGGCGAGACGCAGCCGAGAAGCTCTCCCTTAAGGTTCAGGCTACCACGCAGACGGAAGGTGCCGCTACCTAGCGCTGCGAGGGAAAGTGCATAGCCCAGGCGTGTTTCGGCAGAAGCAGCAGCCTGGAGGCTTTCGCTGCCGGCACCGTGCTCTCTGGGCGAGAAGCAGACGACCGTTCGTCTGCAGCGAAACGAAAGCGCGACGTGGTACGAAGGGGCAGAAGAACGAAGGCGCAGAGCACCACCGGGCTGCCGTGCGACTCGCACAGGCTGCAAGAGGAAGCGTGCCTGCCACTCGCTCGTTCGCGGATTCACTTTAGCAGTCGGAAACAGAAAGCTCGACTTGCGGCTACTTGTGCTGCTGCCTAGTTCTCTTCCAGTAGCCCCTGGAAACAACGATGCTCGGTTTATGCTTCGAGACGCAGCGATCACGGTGGTAGGTGCGGTGGAGAAGGGAAAGCCAGCGTGCAGAGGACAGTTTCTCGTTGCTCTACGTGAGGCAAGGGGAAGGTTCAGCCCAGCAGTGGCTGTTGCTCCTGGAGCCTTTTTCTTTGGGAGCAGCTGCTGCAAGCGGGCAACGGAGCTGCGAGAGTGCCTAATGGGTGGGACGGCACGTCTATCGGCGAAGGAAGCTGCCTAGCCGCAGTGTGTTGTGCTCAGTTTCCAGGCTGCTTCGAGAAGGGGCACCTTGAAGAACGCCTTCTTTCTCGACGCGTCCTTCTGGGTGCGCTCAAGCTGCGTGGACTCTGCAACACGGCAGGGTGCAAGCAACTGTTTCTGGCCAGGTTGTGTGATGATGGAGTGCAAGGGCTGCGCCTTACTCTCGGAAGCTGCCGGAGCATTCTCATCAGCTGAATGCGCTTGTGAAGCAGCTCTCTGCTGGACTTTGGAAGCTGGCACGCTGAGCCCCTTAGAATGCCTGCCCGCTGCCCGGCTGCTGCGTTCTTCGCCTTCTGTGCTCTGGATGGCGAACTGAAGCCCAGCGATGGCTTTGAGCTGTCCCGCTCTTCAGCGCGTGTATAACTGCACGCATCCACAGTGCTCTGTGCACGGATTTTCCTCAGCTCGAGGTGCAATCATTTTCTTGCTGGTTTACAGTGTCCAAAGCGTCCGTGGAGCTCTCGCTCGGCCAAATGCGTCAAGAGAGAAGCCCTTGCTGGATTCGCCTTTCGCTGGCCAAGACTTTCAACACAGCACCACAATCCGGGCGACGACGAGGAGGAAAGGGGGAACATCTTTTCGTCCTGGCACGTTCTTCTGTGCGGGACGTCTGTCCGCATCTTCGCTCTCTGCAAGGCTGGAAGGTGCGCGGTGGTACTCGGAAGCGAGAAGAAGGCTGCAGAGAGCACCGCGCTCTGCCGGCGCTGTGCAGGCTGTACAGGCAAGAAGCCTAGCCCTGGAATGTGGTGCAAATACAAGCTTCCACGCATCGGGGGCAAGCTCTGGGTAAGCTCGCTGACCTAAAAGTGTTCTGTGGGCGAGACGCAGCCGAGAAGCTCTCCCTTAAGGTTCAGGCTACCACGCAGACGGAAGGTGCCGCTACCTAGCGCTGCGAGGGAAAGTGCATAGCCCAGGCGTGTTTCGGCAGAAGCAGCAGCCTGGAGGCTTTCGCTGCCGGCACCGTGCTCTCTGGGCGAGAAGCAGACGACCGTTCGTCTGCAGCGAAACGAAAGCGCGACGTGGTACGAAGGGGCAGAAGAACGAAGGCGCAGAGCACCACCGGGCTGCCGTGCGACTCGCACAGGCTGCAAGAGGAAGCGTGCCTGCCACTCGCTCGTTCGCGGATTCACTTTAGCAGTCGGAAACAGAAAGCTCGACTTGCGGCTACTTGTGCTGCTGCCTAGTTCTCTTCCAGTAGCCCCTGGAAACAACGATGCTCGGTTTATGCTTCGAGACGCAGCGATCACGGTGGTAGGTGCGGTGGAGAAGGGAAAGCCAGCGTGCAGAGGACAGTTTCTCGTTGCTCTACGTGAGGCAAGGGGAAGGTTCAGCCCAGCAGTGGCTGTTGCTCCTGGAGCCTTTTTCTTTGGGAGCAGCTGCTGCAAGCGGGCAACGGAGCTGCGAGAGTGCCTAATGGGTGGGACGGCACGTCTATCGGCGAAGGAAGCTGCCTAGCCGCAGTGTGTTGTGCTCAGTTTCCAGGCTGCTTCGAGAAGGGGCACCTTGAAGAACGCCTTCTTTCTCGACGCGTCCTTCTGGGTGCGCTCAAGCTGCGTGGACTCTGCAACACGGCAGGGTGCAAGCAACTGTTTCTGGCCAGGTTGTGTGATGATGGAGTGCAAGGGCTGCGCCTTACTCGCGGAAGCTGCCGGAGCATTCTCATCAGCTGAATGCGCTTGTGAAGCAGCTCTCTGCTGGACTTTGGAAGCCGGCACGCTGAGCCCCTTAGAATGCCTGCCCGCTGCCCGGCTGCTGCGTTCTTCGCCTTCTGTGCTCTGGATGGCGAACTGAAGCCCAGCGATGGCTTTGAGCTGTCCCGCTCTTCAGCGCGTGTATAACTGCACGCATCCACAGTGCTCTGTGCACGGATTTTCCTCAGCTCGAGGTGCAATCATTTTCTTGCTGGTTTACAGTGTCCAAAGCGTCCGTGGAGCTCTCGCTCGGCCAAATGCGTCAAGAGAGAAGCCCTTGCTGGATTCGCCTTTCGCTGGCCAAGACTTTCAACACAGCACCACAATCCGGGCGACGACGAGGAGGAAAGGGGGAACATCTTTTCGTCCTGGCACGTTCTTCTGTGCGGGACGTCTGTCCGCATCTTCGCTCTCTGCAAGGCTGGAAGGTGCGCGGTGGTACTCGGAGGCGAGAAGAAGGCTGCAGAGAGCACCGCGCTCTGCCGGCGCTGTGCAGGCTGTACAGGCAAGAAGCCTAGCCCTGGAATGTGGTGCAAATACAAGCTTCCACGCATCGGGGGCAAGCTCTGGGTAAGCTCGCTGACCTAAAAGTGTTCTGTGGGCGAGACGCAGCCGAGAAGCTCTCCCTTAAGGTTCAGGCTACCACGCAGACGGAAGGTGCCGCTACCTAGCGCTGCGAGGGAAAGTGCATAGCCCAGGCGTGTTTCGGCAGAAGCAGCAGCCTGGAGGCTTTCGCTGCCGGCACTGTGCTCTCTGGGCGAGAAGCAGACGACCGTTCGTCTGCAGCGAAACGAAAGCGCGACGTGGTACGAAGGGGCAGAAGAACGAAGGCGCAGAGCACCACCGGGCTGCCGTGCGACTCGCACAGGCTGCAAGAGGAAGCGTGCCTGCCACTCGCTCGTTCGCGGATTCACTTTAGCAGTCGGAAACAGAAAGCTCGACTTGCGGCTACTTGTGCTGCTGCCTAGTTCTCTTCCAGTAGCCCCTGGAAACAACGATGCTCGGTTTATGCTTCGAGACGCAGCGATCACGGTGGTAGGTGCGGTGGAGAAGGGAAAGCCAGCGTGCAGAGGACAGTTTCTCGTTGCTCTACGTGAGGCAAGGGGAAGGTTCAGCCCAGCAGTGGCTGTTGCTCCTGGAGCCTTTTTCTTTGGGAGCAGCTGCTGCAAGCGGGCAACGGAGCTGCGAGAGTGCCTAATGGGTGGGACGGCACGTCTATCGGCGAAGGAAGCTGCCTAGCCGCAGTGTGTTGTGCTCAGTTTCCAGGCTGCTTCGAGAAGGGGCACCTTGAAGAACGCCTTCTTTCTCGACGCGTCCTTCTGGGTGCGCTCAAGCTGCGTGGACTCTGCAACACGGCAGGGTGCAAGCAACTGTTTCTGGCCAGGTTGTGTGATGATGGAGTGCAAGGGCTGCGCCTTACTCGCGGAAGCTGCCGGAGCATTCTCATCAGCTGAATGCGCTTGTGAAGCAGCTCTCTGCTGGACTTTGGAAGCCGGCACGCTGAGCCCCTTAGAATGCCTGCCCGCTGCCCGGCTGCTGCGTTCTTCGCCTTCTGTGCTCTGGATGGCGAACTGAAGCCCAGCGATGGCTTTGAGCTGTCCCGCTCTTCAGCGCGTGTATAACTGCACGCATCCACAGTGCTCTGTGCACGGATTTTCCTCAGCTCGAGGTGCAATCATTTTCTTGCTGGTTTACAGTGTCCAAAGCGTCCGTGGAGCTCTCGCTCGGCCAAATGCGTCAAGAGAGAAGCCCTTGCTGGATTCGCCTTTCGCTGGCCAAGACTTTCAACACAGCACCACAATCCGGGCGACGACGAGGAGGAAAGGGGGAACATCTTTTCGTCCTGGCACGTTCTTCTGTGCGGGACGTCTGTCCGCATCTTCGCTCTCTGCAAGGCTGGAAGGTGCGCGGTGGTACTCGGAAGCGAGAAGAAGGCTGCAGAGAGCACCGCGCTCTGCCGGCGCTGTGCAGGCTGTACAGGCAAGAAGCCTAGCCCTGGAATGTGGTGCAAATACAAGCTTCCACGCATCGGGGGCAAGCTCTGGGTAAGCTCGCTGACCTGAAAGTGTTCTGTGGGCGAGACGCAGCCGAGAAGCTCTCCCTTAAGGTTCAGGCTACCACGCAGACGGAAGGTGCCGCTACCTAGCGCTGCGAGGGAAAGTGCATAGCCCAGGCGTGTTTCGGCAGAAGCAGCAGCCTGGAGGCTTTCGCTGCCGGCACCGTGCTCTCTGGGCGAGAAGCAGACGACCGTTCGTCTGCAGCGAAACGAAAGCGCGACGTGGTACGAAGGGGCAGAAGAACGAAGGCGCAGAGCACCACCGGGCTGCCGTGCGACTCGCACAGGCTGCAAGAGGAAGCGTGCCTGCCACTCGCTCGTTCGCGGATTCACTTTAGCAGTCGGAAACAGAAAGCTCGACTTGCGGCTACTTGTGCTGCTGCCTAGTTCTCTTCCAGTAGCCCCTGGAAACAACGATGCTCGGTTTATGCTTCGAGACGCAGCGATCACGGTGGTAGGTGCGGTGGAGAAGGGAAAGCCAGCGTGCAGAGGACAGTTTCTCGTTGCTCTACGTGAGGCAAGGGGAAGGTTCAGCCCAGCAGTGGCTGTTGCTCCTGGAGCCTTTTTCTTTGGGAGCAGCTGCTGCAAGCGGGCAACGGAGCTGCGAGAGTGCCTAATGGGTGGGACGGCACGTCTATCGGCGAAGGAAGCTGCCTAGCCGCAGTGTGTTGTGCTCAGTTTCCAGGCTGCTTCGAGAAGGGGCACCTTGAAGAACGCCTTCTTTCTCGACGCGTCCTTCTGGGTGCGCTCAAGCTGCGTGGACTCTGCAACACGGCAGGGTGCAAGCAACTGTTTCTGGCCAGGTTGTGTGATGATGGAGTGCAAGGGCTGCGCCTTACTCGCGGAAGCTGCCGGAGCATTCTCATCAGCTGAATGCGCTTGTGAAGCAGCTCTCTGCTGGACTTTGGAAGCCGGCACGCTGAGCCCCTTAGAATGCCTGCCCGCTGCCCGGCTGCTGCGTTCTTCGCCTTCTGTGCTCTGGATGGCGAACTGAAGCCCAGCGATGGCTTTGAGCTGTCCCGCTCTTCAGCGCGTGTATAACTGCACGCATCCACAGTGCTCTGTGCACGGATTTTCCTCAGCTCGAGGTGCAATCATTTTCTTGCTGGTTTACAGTGTCCAAAGCGTCCGTGGAGCTCTCGCTCGGCCAAATGCGTCAAGAGAGAAGCCCTTGCTGGATTCGCCTTTCGCTGGCCAAGACTTTCAACACAGCACCACAATCCGGGCGACGACGAGGAGGAAAGGGGGAACATCTTTTCGTCCTGGCACGTTCTTCTGTGCGGGACGTCTGTCCGCATCTTCGCTCTCTGCAGGGCTGGAAGGTGTGCGGTGGTACTCGGAAGCGAGAAGAAGGCTGCAGAGAGCACCGCGCTCTGCCGGCGCTGTGCAGGCTGTACAGGCAAGAAGCCTAGCCCTGGAATGTGGTGCAAATACAAGCTTCCACGCATCGGGGGCAAGCTCTGGGTAAGCTCGCTGACCTAAAAGTGTTCTGTGGGCGAGACGCAGCCGAGAAGCTCTCCCTTAAGGTTCAGGCTACCACGCAGACGGAAGGTGCCGCTACCTAGCGCTGCGAGGGAAAGTGCATAGCCCAGGCGTGTTTCGGCAGAAGCAGCAGCCTGGAGGCTTTCGCTGCCGGCACCGTGCTCTCTGGGCGAGAAGCAGACGACCGTTCGTCTGCAGCGAAACGAAAGCGCGACGTGGTACGAAGGGGCAGAAGAACGAAGGCGCAGAGCACCACCGGGCTGCCGTGCGACTCGCACAGGCTGCAAGAGGAAGCGTGCCTGCCACTCGCTCGTTCGCGGATTCACTTTAGCAGTCGGAAACAGAAAGCTCGACTTGCGGCTACTTGTGCTGCTGCCTAGTTCTCTTCCAGTAGCCCCTGGAAACAACGATGCTCGGTTTATGCTTCGAGACGCAGCGATCACGGTGGTAGGTGCGGTGGAGAAGGGAAAGCCAGCGTGCAGAGGACAGTTTCTCGTTGCTCTACGTGAGGCAAGGGGAAGGTTCAGCCCAGCAGTGGCTGTTGCTCCTGGAGCCTTTTTCTTTGGGAGCAGCTGCTGCAAGCGGGCAACGGAGCTGCGAGAGTGCCTAATGGGTGGGACGGCACGTCTATCGGCGAAGGAAGCTGCCTAGCCGCAGTGTGTTGTGCTCAGTTTCCAGGCTGCTTCGAGAAGGGGCACCTTGAAGAACGCCTTCTTTCTCGACGCGTCCTTCTGGGTGCGCTCAAGCTGCGTGGACTCTGCAACACGGCAGGGTGCAAGCAACTGTTTCTGGCCAGGTTGTGTGATGATGGAGTGCAAGGGCTGCGCCTTACTCTCGGAAGCTGCCGGAGCATTCTCATCAGCTGAATGCGCTTGTGAAGCAGCTCTCTGCTGGACTTTGGAAGCCGGCACGCTGAGCCCCTTAGAATGCCTGCCCGCTGCCCGGCTGCTGCGTTCTTCGCCTTCTGTGCTCTGGATGGCGAACTGAAGCCCAGCGATGGCTTTGAGCTGTCCCGCTCTTCAGCGCGTGTATAACTGCACGCATCCACAGTGCTCTGTGCACGGATTTTCCTCAGCTCGAGGTGCAATCATTTTCTTGCTGGTTTACAGTGTCCAAAGCGTCCGTGGAGCTCTCGCTCGGCCAAATGCGTCAAGAGAGAAGCCCTTGCTGGATTCGCCTTTCGCTGGCCAAGACTTTCAACACAGCACCACAATCCGGGCGACGACGAGGAGGAAAGGGGGAACATCTTTTCGTCCTGGCACGTTCTTCTGTGCGGGACGTCTGTCCGCATCTTCGCTCTCTGCAAGGCTGGAAGGTGCGCGGTGGTACTCGGAAGCGAGAAGAAGGCTGCAGAGAGCACCGCGCTCTGCCGGCGCTGTGCAGGCTGTACAGGCAAGAAGCCTAGCCCTGGAATGTGGTGCAAATACAAGCTTCCACGCATCGGGGGCAAGCTCTGGGTAAGCTCGCTGACCTAAAAGTGTTCTGTGGGCGAGACGCAGCCGAGAAGCTCTCCCTTAAGGTTCAGGCTACCACGCAGACGGAAGGTGCCGCTACCTAGCGCTGCGAGGGAAAGTGCATAGCCCAGGCGTGTTTCGGCAGAAGCAGCAGCCTGGAGGCTTTCGCTGCCGGCACCGTGCTCTCTGGGCGAGAAGCAGACGACCGTTCGTCTGCAGCGAAACGAAAGCGCGACGTGGTACGAAGGGGCAGAAGAACGAAGGCGCAGAGCACCACCGGGCTGCCGTGCGACTCGCACAGGCTGCAAGAGGAAGCGTGCCTGCCACTCGCTCGTTCGCGGATTCACTTTAGCAGTCGGAAACAGAAAGCTCGACTTGCGGCTACTTGTGCTGCTGCCTAGTTCTCTTCCAGTAGCCCCTGGAAACAACGATGCTCGGTTTATGCTTCGAGACGCAGCGATCACGGTGGTAGGTGCGGTGGAGAAGGGAAAGCCAGCGTGCAGAGGACAGTTTCTCGTTGCTCTACGTGAGGCAAGGGGAAGGTTCAGCCCAGCAGTGGCTGTTGCTCCTGGAGCCTTTTTCTTTGGGAGCAGCTGCTGCAAGCGGGCAACGGAGCTGCGAGAGTGCCTAATGGGTGGGACGGCACGTCTATCGGCGAAGGAAGCTGCCTAGCCGCAGTGTGTTGTGCTCAGTTTCCAGGCTGCTTCGAGAAGGGGCACCTTGAAGAACGCCTTCTTTCTCGACGCGTCCTTCTGGGTGCGCTCAAGCTGCGTGGACTCTGCAACACGGCAGGGTGCAAGCAACTGTTTCTGGCCAGGTTGTGTGATGATGGAGTGCAAGGGCTGCGCCTTACTCGCGGAAGCTGCCGGAGCATTCTCATCAGCTGAATGCGCTTGTGAAGCAGCTCTCTGCTGGACTTTGGAAGCCGGCACGCTGAGCCCCTTAGAATGCCTGCCCGCTGCCCGGCTGCTGCGTTCTTCGCCTTCTGTGCTCTGGATGGCGAACTGAAGCCCAGCGATGGCTTTGAGCTGTCCCGCTCTTCAGCGCGTGTATAACTGCACGCATCCACAGTGCTCTGTGCACGGATTTTCCTCAGCTCGAGGTGCAATCATTTTCTTGCTGGTTTACAGTGTCCAAAGCGTCCGTGGAGCTCTCGCTCGGCCAAATGCGTCAAGAGAGAAGCCCTTGCTGGATTCGCCTTTCGCTGGCCAAGACTTTCAACACAGCACCACAATCCGGGCGACGACGAGGAGGAAAGGGGGAACATCTTTTCGTCCTGGCACGTTCTTCTGTGCGGGACGTCTGTCCGCATCTTCGCTCTCTGCAGGGCTGGAAGGTGCGCGGTGGTACTCGGAAGCGAGAAGAAGGCTGCAGAGAGCACCGCGCTCTGCCGGCGCTGTGCAGGCTGTACAGGCAAGAAGCCTAGCCCTGGAATGTGGTGCAAATACAAGCTTCCACGCATCGGGGGCAAGCTCTGGGTAAGCTCGCTGACCTGAAAGTGTTCTGTGGGCGAGACGCAGCCGAGAAGCTCTCCCTTAAGGTTCAGGCTACCACGCAGACGGAAGGTGCCGCTACCTAGCGCTGCGAGGGAAAGTGCATAGCCCAGGCGTGTTTCGGCAGAAGCAGCAGCCTGGAGGCTTTCGCTGCCGGCACCGTGCTCTCTGGGCGAGAAGCAGACGACCGTTCGTCTGCAGCGAAACGAAAGCGCGACGTGGTACGAAGGGGCAGAAGAACGAAGGCGCAGAGCACCACCGGGCTGCCGTGCGACTCGCACAGGCTGCAAGAGGAAGCGTGCCTGCCACTCGCTCGTTCGCGGATTCACTTTAGCAGTCGGAAACAGAAAGCTCGACTTGCGGCTACTTGTGCTGCTGCCTAGTTCTCTTCCAGTAGCCCCTGGAAACAACGATGCTCGGTTTATGCTTCGAGACGCAGCGATCACGGTGGTAGGTGCGGTGGAGAAGGGAAAGCCAGCGTGCAGAGGACAGTTTCTCGTTGCTCTACGTGAGGCAAGGGGAAGGTTCAGCCCAGCAGTGGCTGTTGCTCCTGGAGCCTTTTTCTTTGGGAGCAGCTGCTGCAAGCGGGCAACGGAGCTGCGAGAGTGCCTAATGGGTGGGACGGCACGTCTATCGGCGAAGGAAGCTGCCTAGCCGCAGTGTGTTGTGCTCAGTTTCCAGGCTGCTTCGAGAAGGGGCACCTTGAAGAACGCCTTCTTTCTCGACGCGTCCTTCTGGGTGCGCTCAAGCTGCGTGGACTCTGCAACACGGCAGGGTGCAAGCAACTGTTTCTGGCCAGGTTGTGTGATGATGGAGTGCAAGGGCTGCGCCTTACTCGCGGAAGCTGCCGGAGCATTCTCATCAGCTGAATGCGCTTGTGAAGCAGCTCTCTGCTGGACTTTGGAAGCCGGCACGCTGAGCCCCTTAGAATGCCTGCCCGCTGCCCGGCTGCTGCGTTCTTCGCCTTCTGTGCTCTGGATGGCGAACTGAAGCCCAGCGATGGCTTTGAGCTGTCCCGCTCTTCAGCGCGTGTATAACTGCACGCATCCACAGTGCTCTGTGCACGGATTTTCCTCAGCTCGAGGTGCAATCATTTTCTTGCTGGTTTACAGTGTCCAAAGCGTCCGTGGAGCTCTCGCTCGGCCAAATGCGTCAAGAGAGAAGCCCTTGCTGGATTCGCCTTTCGCTGGCCAAGACTTTCAACACAGCACCACAATCCGGGCGACGACGAGGAGGAAAGGGGGAACATCTTTTCGTCCTGGCACGTTCTTCTGTGCGGGACGTCTGTCCGCATCTTCGCTCTCTGCAAGGCTGGAAGGTGCGCGGTGGTACTCGGAAGCGAGAAGAAGGCTGCAGAGAGCACCGCGCTCTGCCGGCGCTGTGCAGGCTGTACAGGCAAGAAGCCTAGCCCTGGAATGTGGTGCAAATACAAGCTTCCACGCATCGGGGGCAAGCTCTGGGTAAGCTCGCTGACCTGAAAGTGTTCTGTGGGCGAGACGCAGCCGAGAAGCTCTCCCTTAAGGTTCAGGCTACCACGCAGACGGAAGGTGCCGCTACCTAGCGCTGCGAGGGAAAGTGCATAGCCCAGGCGTGTTTCGGCAGAAGCAGCAGCCTGGAGGCTTTCGCTGCCGGCACCGTGCTCTCTGGGCGAGAAGCAGACGACCGTTCGTCTGCAGCGAAACGAAAGCGCGACGTGGTACGAAGGGGCAGAAGAACGAAGGCGCAGAGCACCACCGGGCTGCCGTGCGACTCGCACAGGCTGCAAGAGGAAGCGTGCCTGCCACTCGCTCGTTCGCGGATTCACTTTAGCAGTCGGAAACAGAAAGCTCGACTTGCGGCTACTTGTGCTGCTGCCTAGTTCTCTTCCAGTAGCCCCTGGAAACAACGATGCTCGGTTTATGCTTCGAGACGCAGCGATCACGGTGGTAGGTGCGGTGGAGAAGGGAAAGCCAGCGTGCAGAGGACAGTTTCTCGTTGCTCTACGTGAGGCAAGGGGAAGGTTCAGCCCAGCAGTGGCTGTTGCTCCTGGAGCCTTTTTCTTTGGGAGCAGCTGCTGCAAGCGGGCAACGGAGCTGCGAGAGTGCCTAATGGGTGGGACGGCACGTCTATCGGCGAAGGAAGCTGCCTAGCCGCAGTGTGTTGTGCTCAGTTTCCAGGCTGCTTCGAGAAGGGGCACCTTGAAGAACGCCTTCTTTCTCGACGCGTCCTTCTGGGTGCGCTCAAGCTGCGTGGACTCTGCAACACGGCAGGGTGCAAGCAACTGTTTCTGGCCAGGTTGTGTGATGATGGAGTGCAAGGGCTGCGCCTTACTCTCGGAAGCTGCCGGAGCATTCTCATCAGCTGAATGCGCTTGTGAAGCAGCTCTCTGCTGGACTTTGGAAGCCGGCACGCTGAGCCCCTTAGAATGCCTGCCCGCTGCCCGGCTGCTGCGTTCTTCGCCTTCTGTGCTCTGGATGGCGAACTGAAGCCCAGCGATGGCTTTGAGCTGTCCCGCTCTTCAGCGCGTGTATAACTGCACGCATCCACAGTGCTCTGTGCACGGATTTTCCTCAGCTCGAGGTGCAATCATTTTCTTGCTGGTTTACAGTGTCCAAAGCGTCCGTGGAGCTCTCGCTCGGCCAAATGCGTCAAGAGAGAAGCCCTTGCTGGATTCGCCTTTCGCTGGCCAAGACTTTCAACACAGCACCACAATCCGGGCGACGACGAGGAGGAAAGGGGGAACATCTTTTCGTCCTGGCACGTTCTTCTGTGCGGGACGTCTGTCCGCATCTTCGCTCTCTGCAAGGCTGGAAGGTGCGCGGTGGTACTCGGAAGCGAGAAGAAGGCTGCAGAGAGCACCGCGCTCTGCCGGCGCTGTGCAGGCTGTACAGGCAAGAAGCCTAGCCCTGGAATGTGGTGCAAATACAAGCTTCCACGCATCGGGGGCAAGCTCTGGGTAAGCTCGCTGACCTGAAAGTGTTCTGTGGGCGAGACGCAGCCGAGAAGCTCTCCCTTAAGGTTCAGGCTACCACGCAGACGGAAGGTGCCGCTACCTAGCGCTGCGAGGGAAAGTGCATAGCCCAGGCGTGTTTCGGCAGAAGCAGCAGCCTGGAGGCTTTCGCTGCCGGCACCGTGCTCTCTGGGCGAGAAGCAGACGACCGTTCGTCTGCAGCGAAACGAAAGCGCGACGTGGTACGAAGGGGCAGAAGAACGAAGGCGCAGAGCACCACCGGGCTGCCGTGCGACTCGCACAGGCTGCAAGAGGAAGCGTGCCTGCCACTCGCTCGTTCGCGGATTCACTTTAGCAGTCGGAAACAGAAAGCTCGACTTGCGGCTACTTGTGCTGCTGCCTAGTTCTCTTCCAGTAGCCCCTGGAAACAACGATGCTCGGTTTATGCTTCGAGACGCAGCGATCACGGTGGTAGGTGCGGTGGAGAAGGGAAAGCCAGCGTGCAGAGGACAGTTTCTCGTTGCTCTACGTGAGGCAAGGGGAAGGTTCAGCCCAGCAGTGGCTGTTGCTCCTGGAGCCTTTTTCTTTGGGAGCAGCTGCTGCAAGCGGGCAACGGAGCTGCGAGAGTGCCTAATGGGTGGGACGGCACGTCTATCGGCGAAGGAAGCTGCCTAGCCGCAGTGTGTTGTGCTCAGTTTCCAGGCTGCTTCGAGAAGGGGCACCTTGAAGAACGCCTTCTTTCTCGACGCGTCCTTCTGGGTGCGCTCAAGCTGCGTGGACTCTGCAACACGGCAGGGTGCAAGCAACTGTTTCTGGCCAGGTTGTGTGATGATGGAGTGCAAGGGCTGCGCCTTACTCGCGGAAGCTGCCGGAGCATTCTCATCAGCTGAATGCGCTTGTGAAGCAGCTCTCTGCTGGACTTTGGAAGCCGGCACGCTGAGCCCCTTAGAATGCCTGCCCGCTGCCCGGCTGCTGCGTTCTTCGCCTTCTGTGCTCTGGATGGCGAACTGAAGCCCAGCGATGGCTTTGAGCTGTCCCGCTCTTCAGCGCGTGTATAACTGCACGCATCCACAGTGCTCTGTGCACGGATTTTCCTCAGCTCGAGGTGCAATCATTTTCTTGCTGGTTTACAGTGTCCAAAGCGTCCGTGGAGCTCTCGCTCGGCCAAATGCGTCAAGAGAGAAGCCCTTGCTGGATTCGCCTTTCGCTGGCCAAGACTTTCAACACAGCACCACAATCCGGGCGACGACGAGGAGGAAAGGGGGAACATCTTTTCGTCCTGGCACGTTCTTCTGTGCGGGACGTCTGTCCGCATCTTCGCTCTCTGCAAGGCTGGAAGGTGCGCGGTGGTACTCGGAGGCGAGAAGAAGGCTGCAGAGAGCACCGCGCTCTGCCGGCGCTGTGCAGGCTGTACAGGCAAGAAGCCTAGCCCTGGAATGTGGTGCAAATACAAGCTTCCACGCATCGGGGGCAAGCTCTGGGTAAGCTCGCTGACCTAAAAGTGTTCTGTGGGCGAGACGCAGCCGAGAAGCTCTCCCTTAAGGTTCAGGCTACCACGCAGACGGAAGGTGCCGCTACCTAGCGCTGCGAGGGAAAGTGCATAGCCCAGGCGTGTTTCGGCAGAAGCAGCAGCCTGGAGGCTTTCGCTGCCGGCACCGTGCTCTCTGGGCGAGAAGCAGACGACCGTTCGTCTGCAGCGAAACGAAAGCGCGACGTGGTACGAAGGGGCAGAAGAACGAAGGCGCAGAGCACCACCGGGCTGCCGTGCGACTCGCACAGGCTGCAAGAGGAAGCGTGCCTGCCACTCGCTCGTTCGCGGATTCACTTTAGCAGTCGGAAACAGAAAGCTCGACTTGCGGCTACTTGTGCTGCTGCCTAGTTCTCTTCCAGTAGCCCCTGGAAACAACGATGCTCGGTTTATGCTTCGAGACGCAGCGATCACGGTGGTAGGTGCGGTGGAGAAGGGAAAGCCAGCGTGCAGAGGACAGTTTCTCGTTGCTCTACGTGAGGCAAGGGGAAGGTTCAGCCCAGCAGTGGCTGTTGCTCCTGGAGCCTTTTTCTTTGGGAGCAGCTGCTGCAAGCGGGCAACGGAGCTGCGAGAGTGCCTAATGGGTGGGACGGCACGTCTATCGGCGAAGGAAGCTGCCTAGCCGCAGTGTGTTGTGCTCAGTTTCCAGGCTGCTTCGAGAAGGGGCACCTTGAAGAACGCCTTCTTTCTCGACGCGTCCTTCTGGGTGCGCTCAAGCTGCGTGGACTCTGCAACACGGCAGGGTGCAAGCAACTGTTTCTGGCCAGGTTGTGTGATGATGGAGTGCAAGGGCTGCGCCTTACTCGCGGAAGCTGCCGGAGCATTCTCATCAGCTGAATGCGCTTGTGAAGCAGCTCTCTGCTGGACTTTGGAAGCCGGCACGCTGAGCCCCTTAGAATGCCTGCCCGCTGCCCGGCTGCTGCGTTCTTCGCCTTCTGTGCTCTGGATGGCGAACTGAAGCCCAGCGATGGCTTTGAGCTGTCCCGCTCTTCAGCGCGTGTATAACTGCACGCATCCACAGTGCTCTGTGCACGGATTTTCCTCAGCTCGAGGTGCAATCATTTTCTTGCTGGTTTACAGTGTCCAAAGCGTCCGTGGAGCTCTCGCTCGGCCAAATGCGTCAAGAGAGAAGCCCTTGCTGGATTCGCCTTTCGCTGGCCAAGACTTTCAACACAGCACCACAATCCGGGCGACGACGAGGAGGAAAGGGGGAACATCTTTTCGTCCTGGCACGTTCTTCTGTGCGGGACGTCTGTCCGCATCTTCGCTCTCTGCAGGGCTGGAAGGTGCGCGGTGGTACTCGGAAGCGAGAAGAAGGCTGCAGAGAGCACCGCGCTCTGCCGGCGCTGTGCAGGCTGTACAGGCAAGAAGCCTAGCCCTGGAATGTGGTGCAAATACAAGCTTCCACGCATCGGGGGCAAGCTCTGGGTAAGCTCGCTGACCTAAAAGTGTTCTGTGGGCGAGACGCAGCCGAGAAGCTCTCCCTTAAGGTTCAGGCTACCACGCAGACGGAAGGTGCCGCTACCTAGCGCTGCGAGGGAAAGTGCATAGCCCAGGCGTGTTTCGGCAGAAGCAGCAGCCTGGAGGCTTTCGCTGCCGGCACCGTGCTCTCTGGGCGAGAAGCAGACGACCGTTCGTCTGCAGCGAAACGAAAGCGCGACGTGGTACGAAGGGGCAGAAGAACGAAGGCGCAGAGCACCACCGGGCTGCCGTGCGACTCGCACAGGCTGCAAGAGGAAGCGTGCCTGCCACTCGCTCGTTCGCGGATTCACTTTAGCAGTCGGAAACAGAAAGCTCGACTTGCGGCTACTTGTGCTGCTGCCTAGTTCTCTTCCAGTAGCCCCTGGAAACAACGATGCTCGGTTTATGCTTCGAGACGCAGCGATCACGGTGGTAGGTGCGGTGGAGAAGGGAAAGCCAGCGTGCAGAGGACAGTTTCTCGTTGCTCTACGTGAGGCAAGGGGAAGGTTCAGCCCAGCAGTGGCTGTTGCTCCTGGAGCCTTTTTCTTTGGGAGCAGCTGCTGCAAGCGGGCAACGGAGCTGCGAGAGTGCCTAATGGGTGGGACGGCACGTCTATCGGCGAAGGAAGCTGCCTAGCCGCAGTGTGTTGTGCTCAGTTTCCAGGCTGCTTCGAGAAGGGGCACCTTGAAGAACGCCTTCTTTCTCGACGCGTCCTTCTGGGTGCGCTCAAGCTGCGTGGACTCTGCAACACGGCAGGGTGCAAGCAACTGTTTCTGGCCAGGTTGTGTGATGATGGAGTGCAAGGGCTGCGCCTTACTCGCGGAAGCTGCCGGAGCATTCTCATCAGCTGAATGCGCTTGTGAAGCAGCTCTCTGCTGGACTTTGGAAGCCGGCACGCTGAGCCCCTTAGAATGCCTGCCCGCTGCCCGGCTGCTGCGTTCTTCGCCTTCTGTGCTCTGGATGGCGAACTGAAGCCCAGCGATGGCTTTGAGCTGTCCCGCTCTTCAGCGCGTGTATAACTGCACGCATCCACAGTGCTCTGTGCACGGATTTTCCTCAGCTCGAGGTGCAATCATTTTCTTGCTGGTTTACAGTGTCCAAAGCGTCCGTGGAGCTCTCGCTCGGCCAAATGCGTCAAGAGAGAAGCCCTTGCTGGATTCGCCTTTCGCTGGCCAAGACTTTCAACACAGCACCACAATCCGGGCGACGACGAGGAGGAAAGGGGGAACATCTTTTCGTCCTGGCACGTTCTTCTGTGCGGGACGTCTGTCCGCATCTTCGCTCTCTGCAGGGCTGGAAGGTGCGCGGTGGTACTCGGAAGCGAGAAGAAGGCTGCAGAGAGCACCGCGCTCTGCCGGCGCTGTGCAGGCTGTACAGGCAAGAAGCCTAGCCCTGGAA
The DNA here is from genome assembly GCF_041296385.1 of Aphelocoma coerulescens. NCBI lineage: Eukaryota > Metazoa > Chordata > Aves > Passeriformes > Corvidae > Aphelocoma > Aphelocoma coerulescens. Next base: position 556,223 of record NW_027183487.1, on the reverse strand, counting down.
TGTGGTGCAAATACAAGCTTCCACGCATCGGGGGCAAGCTCTGGGTAAGCTCGCTGACCTAAAAGTGTTCTGTGGGCGAGACGCAGCCGAGAAGCTCTCCCTTAAGGTTCAGGCTACCACGCAGACGGAAGGTGCCGCTACCTAGCGCTGCGAGGGAAAGTGCATAGCCCAGGCGTGTTTCGGCAGAAGCAGCAGCCTGGAGGCTTTCGCTGCCGGCACCGTGCTCTCTGGGCGAGAAGCAGACGACCGTTCGTCTGCAGCGAAACGAAAGCGCGACGTGGTACGAAGGGGCAGAAGAACGAAGGCGCAGAGCACCACCGGGCTGCCGTGCGACTCGCACAGGCTGCAAGAGGAAGCGTGCCTGCCACTCGCTCGTTCGCGGATTCACTTTAGCAGTCGGAAACAGAAAGCTCGACTTGCGGCTACTTGTGCTGCTGCCTAGTTCTCTTCCAGTAGCCCCTGGAAACAACGATGCTCGGTTTATGCTTCGAGACGCAGCGATCACGGTGGTAGGTGCGGTGGAGAAGGGAAAGCCAGCGTGCAGAGGACAGTTTCTCGTTGCTCTACGTGAGGCAAGGGGAAGGTTCAGCCCAGCAGTGGCTGTTGCTCCTGGAGCCTTTTTCTTTGGGAGCAGCTGCTGCAAGCGGGCAACGGAGCTGCGAGAGTGCCTAATGGGTGGGACGGCACGTCTATCGGCGAAGGAAGCTGCCTAGCCGCAGTGTGTTGTGCTCAGTTTCCAGGCTGCTTCGAGAAGGGGCACCTTGAAGAACGCCTTCTTTCTCGACGCGTCCTTCTGGGTGCGCTCAAGCTGCGTGGACTCTGCAACACGGCAGGGTGCAAGCAACTGTTTCTGGCCAGGTTGTGTGATGATGGAGTGCAAGGGCTGCGCCTTACTCGCGGAAGCTGCCGGAGCATTCTCATCAGCTGAATGCGCTTGTGAAGCAGCTCTCTGCTGGACTTTGGAAGCCGGCACGCTGAGCCCCTTAGAATGCCTGCCCGCTGCCCGGCTGCTGCGTTCTTCGCCTTCTGTGCTCTGGATGGCGAACTGAAGCCCAGCGATGGCTTTGAGCTGTCCCGCTCTTCAGCGCGTGTATAACTGCACGCATCCACAGTGCTCTGTGCACGGATTTTCCTCAGCTCGAGGTGCAATCATTTTCTTGCTGGTTTACAGTGTCCAAAGCGTCCGTGGAGCTCTCGCTCGGCCAAATGCGTCAAGAGAGAAGCCCTTGCTGGATTCGCCTTTCGCTGGCCAAGACTTTCAACACAGCACCACAATCCGGGCGACGACGAGGAGGAAAGGGGGAACATCTTTTCGTCCTGGCACGTTCTTCTGTGCAGGACGTCTGTCCGCATCTTCGCTCTCTGCAAGGCTGGAAGGTGCGCGGTGGTACTCGGAAGCGAGAAGAAGGCTGCAGAGAGCACCGCGCTCTGCCGGCGCTGTGCAGGCTGTACAGGCAAGAAGCCTAGCCCTGGAATGTGGTGCAAATACAAGCTTCCACGCATCGGGGGCAAGCTCTGGGTAAGCTCGCTGACCTAAAAGTGTTCTGTGGGCGAGACGCAGCCGAGAAGCTCTCCCTTAAGGTTCAGGCTACCACGCAGACGGAAGGTGCCGCTACCTAGCGCTGCGAGGGAAAGTGCATATAGCCCAGGCGTGTTTCGGCAGAAGCAGCAGCCTGGAGGCTTTCGCTGCCGGCACCGTGCTCTCTGGGCGAGAAGCAGACGACCGTTCGTCTGCAGCGAAACGAAAGCGCGACGTGGTACGAAGGGGCAGAAGAACGAAGGCGCAGAGCACCACCGGGCTGCCGTGCGACTCGCACAGGCTGCAAGAGGAAGCGTGCCTGCCACTCGCTCGTTCGCGGATTCACTTTAGCAGTCGGAAACAGAAAGCTCGACTTGCGGCTACTTGTGCTGCTGCCTAGTTCTCTTCCAGTAGCCCCTGGAAACAACGATGCTCAGTTTATGCTTCGAGACGCAGCGATCACGGTGGTAGGTGCGGTGGAGAAGGGAAAGCCAGCGTGCAGAGGACAGTTTCTCGTTGCTCTACGTGAGGCAAGGGGAAGGTTCAGCCCAGCAGTGGCTGTTGCTCCTGGAGCCTTTTTCTTTGGGAGCAGCTGCTGCAAGCGGGCAACGGAGCTGCGAGAGTGCCTAATGGGTGGGACGGCACGTCTATCGGCGAAGGAAGCTGCCTAGCCGCAGTGTGTTGTGCTCAGTTTCCAGGCTGCTTCGAGAAGGGGCACCTTGAAGAACGCCTTCTTTCTCGACGCGTCCTTCTGGGTGCGCTCAAGCTGCGTGGACTCTGCAACACGGCAGGGTGCAAGCAACTGTTTCTGGCCAGGTTGTGTGATGATGGAGTGCAAGGGCTGCGCCTTACTCGCGGAAGCTGCCGGAGCATTCTCATCAGCTGAATGCGCTTGTGAAGCAGCTCTCTGCTGGACTTTGGAAGCCGGCACGCTGAGCCCCTTAGAATGCCTGCCCGCTGCCCGGCTGCTGCGTTCTTCGCCTTCTGTGCTCTGGATGGCGAACTGAAGCCCAGCGATGGCTTTGAGCTGTCCCGCTCTTCAGCGCGTGTATAACTGCACGCATCCACAGTGCTCTGTGCACGGATTTTCCTCAGCTCGAGGTGCAATCATTTTCTTGCTGGTTTACAGTGTCCAAAGCGTCCGTGGAGCTCTCGCTCGGCCAAATGCGTCAAGAGAGAAGCCCTTGCTGGATTCGCCTTTCGCTGGCCAAGACTTTCAACACAGCACCACAATCCGGGCGACGACGAGGAGGAAAGGGGGAACATCTTTTCGTCCTGGCACGTTCTTCTGTGCGGGACGTCTGTCCGCATCTTCGCTCTCTGCAAGGCTGGAAGGTGCGCGGTGGTACTCGGAAGCGAGAAGAAGGCTGCAGAGAGCACCGCGCTCTGCCGGCGCTGTGCAGGCTGTACAGGCAAGAAGCCTAGCCCTGGAATGTGGTGCAAATACAAGCTTCCACGCATCGGGGGCAAGCTCTGGGTAAGCTCGCTGACCTAAAAGTGTTCTGTGGGCGAGACGCAGCCGAGAAGCTCTCCCTTAAGGTTCAGGCTACCACGCAGACGGAAGGTGCCGCTACCTAGCGCTGCGAGGGAAAGTGCATAGCCCAGGCGTGTTTCGGCAGAAGCAGCAGCCTGGAGGCTTTCGCTGCCGGCACCGTGCTCTCTGGGCGAGAAGCAGACGACCGTTCGTCTGCAGCGAAACGAAAGCGCGACGTGGTACGAAGGGGCAGAAGAACGAAGGCGCAGAGCACCACCGGGCTGCCGTGCGACTCGCACAGGCTGCAAGAGGAAGCGTGCCTGCCACTCGCTCGTTCGCGGATTCACTTTAGCAGTCGGAAACAGAAAGCTCGACTTGCGGCTACTTGTGCTGCTGCCTAGTTCTCTTCCAGTAGCCCCTGGAAACAACGATGCTCGGTTTATGCTTCGAGACGCAGCGATCACGGTGGTAGGTGCGGTGGAGAAGGGAAAGCCAGCGTGCAGAGGACAGTTTCTCGTTGCTCTACGTGAGGCAAGGGGAAGGTTCAGCCCAGCAGTGGCTGTTGCTCCTGGAGCCTTTTTCTTTGGGAGCAGCTGCTGCAAGCGGGCAACGGAGCTGCGAGAGTGCCTAATGGGTGGGACGGCACGTCTATCGGCGAAGGAAGCTGCCTAGCCGCAGTGTGTTGTGCTCAGTTTCCAGGCTGCTTCGAGAAGGGGCACCTTGAAGAACGCCTTCTTTCTCGACGCGTCCTTCTGGGTGCGCTCAAGCTGCGTGGACTCTGCAACACGGCAGGGTGCAAGCAACTGTTTCTGGCCAGGTTGTGTGATGATGGAGTGCAAGGGCTGCGCCTTACTCGCGGAAGCTGCCGGAGCATTCTCATCAGCTGAATGCGCTTGTGAAGCAGCTCTCTGCTGGACTTTGGAAGCCGGCACGCTGAGCCCCTTAGAATGCCTGCCCGCTGCCCGGCTGCTGCGTTCTTCGCCTTCTGTGCTCTGGATGGCGAACTGAAGCCCAGCGATGGCTTTGAGCTGTCCCGCTCTTCAGCGCGTGTATAACTGCACGCATCCACAGTGCTCTGTGCACGGATTTTCCTCAGCTCGAGGTGCAATCATTTTCTTGCTGGTTTACAGTGTCCAAAGCGTCCGTGGAGCTCTCGCTCGGCCAAATGCGTCAAGAGAGAAGCCCTTGCTGGATTCGCCTTTCGCTGGCCAAGACTTTCAACACAGCACCACAATCCGGGCGACGACGAGGAGGAAAGGGGGAACATCTTTTCGTCCTGGCACGTTCTTCTGTGCGGGACGTCTGTCCGCATCTTCGCTCTCTGCAAGGCTGGAAGGTGCGCGGTGGTACTCGGAAGCGAGAAGAAGGCTGCAGAGAGCACCGCGCTCTGCCGGCGCTGTGCAGGCTGTACAGGCAAGAAGCCTAGCCCTGGAATGTGGTGCAAATACAAGCTTCCACGCATCGGGGGCAAGCTCTGGGTAAGCTCGCTGACCTGAAAGTGTTCTGTGGGCGAGACGCAGCCGAGAAGCTCTCCCTTAAGGTTCAGGCTACCACGCAGACGGAAGGTGCCGCTACCTAGCGCTGCGAGGGAAAGTGCATAGCCCAGGCGTGTTTCGGCAGAAGCAGCAGCCTGGAGGCTTTCGCTGCCGGCACCGTGCTCTCTGGGCGAGAAGCAGACGACCGTTCGTCTGCAGCGAAACGAAAGCGCGACGTGGTACGAAGGGGCAGAAGAACGAAGGCGCAGAGCACCACCGGGCTGCCGTGCGACTCGCACAGGCTGCAAGAGGAAGCGTGCCTGCCACTCGCTCGTTCGCGGATTCACTTTAGCAGTCGGAAACAGAAAGCTCGACTTGCGGCTACTTGTGCTGCTGCCTAGTTCTCTTCCAGTAGCCCCTGGAAACAACGATGCTCGGTTTATGCTTCGAGACGCAGCGATCACGGTGGTAGGTGCGGTGGAGAAGGGAAAGCCAGCGTGCAGAGGACAGTTTCTCGTTGCTCTACGTGAGGCAAGGGGAAGGTTCAGCCCAGCAGTGGCTGTTGCTCCTGGAGCCTTTTTCTTTGGGAGCAGCTGCTGCAAGCGGGCAACGGAGCTGCGAGAGTGCCTAATGGGTGGGACGGCACGTCTATCGGCGAAGGAAGCTGCCTAGCCGCAGTGTGTTGTGCTCAGTTTCCAGGCTGCTTCGAGAAGGGGCACCTTGAAGAACGCCTTCTTTCTCGACGCGTCCTTCTGGGTGCGCTCAAGCTGCGTGGACTCTGCAACACGGCAGGGTGCAAGCAACTGTTTCTGGCCAGGTTGTGTGATGATGGAGTGCAAGGGCTGCGCCTTACTCGCGGAAGCTGCCGGAGCATTCTCATCAGCTGAATGCGCTTGTGAAGCAGCTCTCTGCTGGACTTTGGAAGCCGGCACGCTGAGCCCCTTAGAATGCCTGCCCGCTGCCCGGCTGCTGCGTTCTTCGCCTTCTGTGCTCTGGATGGCGAACTGAAGCCCAGCGATGGCTTTGAGCTGTCCCGCTCTTCAGCGCGTGTATAACTGCACGCATCCACAGTGCTCTGTGCACGGATTTTCCTCAGCTCGAGGTGCAATCATTTTCTTGCTGGTTTACAGTGTCCAAAGCGTCCGTGGAGCTCTCGCTCGGCCAAATGCGTCAAGAGAGAAGCCCTTGCTGGATTCGCCTTTCGCTGGCCAAGACTTTCAACACAGCACCACAATCCGGGCGACGACGAGGAGGAAAGGGGGAACATCTTTTCGTCCTGGCACGTTCTTCTGTGCGGGACGTCTGTCCGCATCTTCGCTCTCTGCAAGGCTGGAAGGTGCGCGGTGGTACTCGGAAGCGAGAAGAAGGCTGCAGAGAGCACCGCGCTCTGCCGGCGCTGTGCAGGCTGTACAGGCAAGAAGCCTAGCCCTGGAATGTGGTGCAAATACAAGCTTCCACGCATCGGGGGCAAGCTCTGGGTAAGCTCGCTGACCTGAAAGTGTTCTGTGGGCGAGACGCAGCCGAGAAGCTCTCCCTTAAGGTTCAGGCTACCACGCAGACGGAAGGTGCCGCTACCTAGCGCTGCGAGGGAAAGTGCATAGCCCAGGCGTGTTTCGGCAGAAGCAGCAGCCTGGAGGCTTTCGCTGCCGGCACCGTGCTCTCTGGGCGAGAAGCAGACGACCGTTCGTCTGCAGCGAAACGAAAGCGCGACGTGGTACGAAGGGGCAGAAGAACGAAGGCGCAGAGCACCACCGGGCTGCCGTGCGACTCGCACAGGCTGCAAGAGGAAGCGTGCCTGCCACTCGCTCGTTCGCGGATTCACTTTAGCAGTCGGAAACAGAAAGCTCGACTTGCGGCTACTTGTGCTGCTGCCTAGTTCTCTTCCAGTAGCCCCTGGAAACAACGATGCTCGGTTTATGCTTCGAGACGCAGCGATCACGGTGGTAGGTGCGGTGGAGAAGGGAAAGCCAGCGTGCAGAGGACAGTTTCTCGTTGCTCTACGTGAGGCAAGGGGAAGGTTCAGCCCAGCAGTGGCTGTTGCTCCTGGAGCCTTTTTCTTTGGGAGCAGCTGCTGCAAGCGGGCAACGGAGCTGCGAGAGTGCCTAATGGGTGGGACGGCACGTCTATCGGCGAAGGAAGCTGCCTAGCCGCAGTGTGTTGTGCTCAGTTTCCAGGCTGCTTCGAGAAGGGGCACCTTGAAGAACGCCTTCTTTCTCGACGCGTCCTTCTGGGTGCGCTCAAGCTGCGTGGACTCTGCAACACGGCAGGGTGCAAGCAACTGTTTCTGGCCAGGTTGTGTGATGATGGAGTGCAAGGGCTGCGCCTTACTCGCGGAAGCTGCCGGAGCATTCTCATCAGCTGAATGCGCTTGTGAAGCAGCTCTCTGCTGGACTTTGGAAGCCGGCACGCTGAGCCCCTTAGAATGCCTGCCCGCTGCCCGGCTGCTGCGTTCTTCGCCTTCTGTGCTCTGGATGGCGAACTGAAGCCCAGCGATGGCTTTGAGCTGTCCCGCTCTTCAGCGCGTGTATAACTGCACGCATCCACAGTGCTCTGTGCACGGATTTTCCTCAGCTCGAGGTGCAATCATTTTCTTGCTGGTTTACAGTGTCCAAAGCGTCCGTGGAGCTCTCGCTCGGCCAAATGCGTCAAGAGAGAAGCCCTTGCTGGATTCGCCTTTCGCTGGCCAAGACTTTCAACACAGCACCACAATCCGGGCGACGACGAGGAGGAAAGGGGGAACATCTTTTCGTCCTGGCACGTTCTTCTGTGCGGGACGTCTGTCCGCATCTTCGCTCTCTGCAAGGCTGGAAGGTGCGCGGTGGTACTCGGAAGCGAGAAGAAGGCTGCAGAGAGCACCGCGCTCTGCCGGCGCTGTGCAGGCTGTACAGGCAAGAAGCCTAGCCCTGGAATGTGGTGCAAATACAAGCTTCCACGCATCGGGGGCAAGCTCTGGGTAAGCTCGCTGACCTAAAAGTGTTCTGTGGGCGAGACGCAGCCGAGAAGCTCTCCCTTAAGGTTCAGGCTACCACGCAGACGGAAGGTGCCGCTACCTAGCGCTGCGAGGGAAAGTGCATAGCCCAGGCGTGTTTCGGCAGAAGCAGCAGCCTGGAGGCTTTCGCTGCCGGCACCGTGCTCTCTGGGCGAGAAGCAGACGACCGTTCGTCTGCAGCGAAACGAAAGCGCGACGTGGTACGAAGGGGCAGAAGAACGAAGGCGCAGAGCACCACCGGGCTGCCGTGCGACTCGCACAGGCTGCAAGAGGAAGCGTGCCTGCCACTCGCTCGTTCGCGGATTCACTTTAGCAGTCGGAAACAGAAAGCTCGACTTGCGGCTACTTGTGCTGCTGCCTAGTTCTCTTCCAGTAGCCCCTGGAAACAACGATGCTCGGTTTATGCTTCGAGACGCAGCGATCACGGTGGTAGGTGCGGTGGAGAAGGGAAAGCCAGCGTGCAGAGGACAGTTTCTCGTTGCTCTACGTGAGGCAAGGGGAAGGTTCAGCCCAGCAGTGGCTGTTGCTCCTGGAGCCTTTTTCTTTGGGAGCAGCTGCTGCAAGCGGGCAACGGAGCTGCGAGAGTGCCTAATGGGTGGGACGGCACGTCTATCGGCGAAGGAAGCTGCCTAGCCGCAGTGTGTTGTGCTCAGTTTCCAGGCTGCTTCGAGAAGGGGCACCTTGAAGAACGCCTTCTTTCTCGACGCGTCCTTCTGGGTGCGCTCAAGCTGCGTGGACTCTGCAACACGGCAGGGTGCAAGCAACTGTTTCTGGCCAGGTTGTGTGATGATGGAGTGCAAGGGCTGCGCCTTACTCGCGGAAGCTGCCGGAGCATTCTCATCAGCTGAATGCGCTTGTGAAGCAGCTCTCTGCTGGACTTTGGAAGCCGGCACGCTGAGCCCCTTAGAATGCCTGCCCGCTGCCCGGCTGCTGCGTTCTTCGCCTTCTGTGCTCTGGATGGCGAACTGAAGCCCAGCGATGGCTTTGAGCTGTCCCGCTCTTCAGCGCGTGTATAACTGCACGCATCCACAGTGCTCTGTGCACGGATTTTCCTCAGCTCGAGGTGCAATCATTTTCTTGCTGGTTTACAGTGTCCAAAGCGTCCGTGGAGCTCTCGCTCGGCCAAATGCGTCAAGAGAGAAGCCCTTGCTGGATTCGCCTTTCGCTGGCCAAGACTTTCAACACAGCACCACAATCCGGGCGACGACGAGGAGGAAAGGGGGAACATCTTTTCGTCCTGGCACGTTCTTCTGTGCGGGACGTCTGTCCGCATCTTCGCTCTCTGCAAGGCTGGAAGGTGCGCGGTGGTACTCGGAAGCGAGAAGAAGGCTGCAGAGAGCACCGCGCTCTGCCGGCGCTGTGCAGGCTGTACAGGCAAGAAGCCTAGCCCTGGAATGTGGTGCAAATACAAGCTTCCACGCATCGGGGGCAAGCTCTGGGTAAGCTCGCTGACCTGAAAGTGTTCTGTGGGCGAGACGCAGCCGAGAAGCTCTCCCTTAAGGTTCAGGCTACCACGCAGACGGAAGGTGCCGCTACCTAGCGCTGCGAGGGAAAGTGCATAGCCCAGGCGTGTTTCGGCAGAAGCAGCAGCCTGGAGGCTTTCGCTGCCGGCACCGTGCTCTCTGGGCGAGAAGCAGACGACCGTTCGTCTGCAGCGAAACGAAAGCGCGACGTGGTACGAAGGGGCAGAAGAACGAAGGCGCAGAGCACCACCGGGCTGCCGTGCGACTCGCACAGGCTGCAAGAGGAAGCGTGCCTGCCACTCGCTCGTTCGCGGATTCACTTTAGCAGTCGGAAACAGAAAGCTCGACTTGCGGCTACTTGTGCTGCTGCCTAGTTCTCTTCCAGTAGCCCCTGGAAACAACGATGCTCGGTTTATGCTTCGAGACGCAGCGATCACGGTGGTAGGTGCGGTGGAGAAGGGAAAGCCAGCGTGCAGAGGACAGTTTCTCGTTGCTCTACGTGAGGCAAGGGGAAGGTTCAGCCCAGCAGTGGCTGTTGCTCCTGGAGCCTTTTTCTTTGGGAGCAGCTGCTGCAAGCGGGCAACGGAGCTGCGAGAGTGCCTAATGGGTGGGACGGCACGTCTATCGGCGAAGGAAGCTGCCTAGCCGCAGTGTGTTGTGCTCAGTTTCCAGGCTGCTTCGAGAAGGGGCACCTTGAAGAACGCCTTCTTTCTCGACGCGTCCTTCTGGGTGCGCTCAAGCTGCGTGGACTCTGCAACACGGCAGGGTGCAAGCAACTGTTTCTGGCCAGGTTGTGTGATGATGGAGTGCAAGGGCTGCGCCTTACTCGCGGAAGCTGCCGGAGCATTCTCATCAGCTGAATGCGCTTGTGAAGCAGCTCTCTGCTGGACTTTGGAAGCCGGCACGCTGAGCCCCTTAGAATGCCTGCCCGCTGCCCGGCTGCTGCGTTCTTCGCCTTCTGTGCTCTGGATGGCGAACTGAAGCCCAGCGATGGCTTTGAGCTGTCCCGCTCTTCAGCGCGTGTATAACTGCACGCATCCACAGTGCTCTGTGCACGGATTTTCCTCAGCTCGAGGTGCAATCATTTTCTTGCTGGTTTACAGTGTCCAAAGCGTCCGTGGAGCTCTCGCTCGGCCAAATGCGTCAAGAGAGAAGCCCTTGCTGGATTCGCCTTTCGCTGGCCAAGACTTTCAACACAGCACCACAATCCGGGCGACGACGAGGAGGAAAGGGGGAACATCTTTTCGTCCTGGCACGTTCTTCTGTGCGGGACGTCTGTCCGCATCTTCGCTCTCTGCAAGGCTGGAAGGTGCGCGGTGGTACTCGGAAGCGAGAAGAAGGCTGCAGAGAGCACCGCGCTCTGCCGGCGCTGTGCAGGCTGTACAGGCAAGAAGCCTAGCCCTGGAATGTGGTGCAAATACAAGCTTCCACGCATCGGGGGCAAGCTCTGGGTAAGCTCGCTGACCTAAAAGTGTTCTGTGGGCGAGACGCAGCCGAGAAGCTCTCCCTTAAGGTTCAGGCTACCACGCAGACGGAAGGTGCCGCTACCTAGCGCTGCGAGGGAAAGTGCATAGCCCAGGCGTGTTTCGGCAGAAGCAGCAGCCTGGAGGCTTTCGCTGCCGGCACCGTGCTCTCTGGGCGAGAAGCAGACGACCGTTCGTCTGCAGCGAAACGAAAGCGCGACGTGGTACGAAGGGGCAGAAGAACGAAGGCGCAGAGCACCACCGGGCTGCCGTGCGACTCGCACAGGCTGCAAGAGGAAGCGTGCCTGCCACTCGCTCGTTCGCGGATTCACTTTAGCAGTCGGAAACAGAAAGCTCGACTTGCGGCTACTTGTGCTGCTGCCTAGTTCTCTTCCAGTAGCCCCTGGAAACAACGATGCTCGGTTTATGCTTCGAGACGCAGCGATCACGGTGGTAGGTGCGGTGGAGAAGGGAAAGCCAGCGTGCAGAGGACAGTTTCTCGTTGCTCTACGTGAGGCAAGGGGAAGGTTCAGCCCAGCAGTGGCTGTTGCTCCTGGAGCCTTTTTCTTTGGGAGCAGCTGCTGCAAGCGGGCAACGGAGCTGCGAGAGTGCCTAATGGGTGGGACGGCACGTCTATCGGCGAAGGAAGCTGCCTAGCCGCAGTGTGTTGTGCTCAGTTTCCAGGCTGCTTCGAGAAGGGGCACCTTGAAGAACGCCTTCTTTCTCGACGCGTCCTTCTGGGTGCGCTCAAGCTGCGTGGACTCTGCAACACGGCAGGGTGCAAGCAACTGTTTCTGGCCAGGTTGTGTGATGATGGAGTGCAAGGGCTGCGCCTTACTCGCGGAAGCTGCCGGAGCATTCTCATCAGCTGAATGCGCTTGTGAAGCAGCTCTCTGCTGGACTTTGGAAGCCGGCACGCTGAGCCCCTTAGAATGCCTGCCCGCTGCCCGGCTGCTGCGTTCTTCGCCTTCTGTGCTCTGGATGGCGAACTGAAGCCCAGCGATGGCTTTGAGCTGTCCCGCTCTTCAGCGCGTGTATAACTGCACGCATCCACAGTGCTCTGTGCACGGATTTTCCTCAGCTCGAGGTGCAATCATTTTCTTGCTGGTTTACAGTGTCCAAAGCGTCCGTGGAGCTCTCGCTCGGCCAAATGCGTCAAGAGAGAAGCCCTTGCTGGATTCGCCTTTCGCTGGCCAAGACTTTCAACACAGCACCACAATCCGGGCGACGACGAGGAGGAAAGGGGGAACATCTTTTCGTCCTGGCACGTTCTTCTGTGCGGGACGTCTGTCCGCATCTTCGCTCTCTGCAAGGCTGGAAGGTGCGCGGTGGTACTCGGAAGCGAGAAGAAGGCTGCAGAGAGCACCGCGCTCTGCCGGCGCTGTGCAGGCTGTACAGGCAAGAAGCCTAGCCCTGGAATGTGGTGCAAATACAAGCTTCCACGCATCGGGGGCAAGCTCTGGGTAAGCTCGCTGACCTGAAAGTGTTCTGTGGGCGAGACGCAGCCGAGAAGCTCTCCCTTAAGGTTCAGGCTACCACGCAGACGGAAGGTGCCGCTACCTAGCGCTGCGAGGGAAAGTGCATAGCCCAGGCGTGTTTCGGCAGAAGCAGCAGCCTGGAGGCTTTCGCTGCCGGCACCGTGCTCTCTGGGCGAGAAGCAGACGACCGTTCGTCTGCAGCGAAACGAAAGCGCGACGTGGTACGAAGGGGCAGAAGAACGAAGGCGCAGAGCACCACCGGGCTGCCGTGCGACTCGCACAGGCTGCAAGAGGAAGCGTGCCTGCCACTCGCTCGTTCGCGGATTCACTTTAGCAGTCGGAAACAGAAAGCTCGACTTGCGGCTACTTGTGCTGCTGCCTAGTTCTCTTCCAGTAGCCCCTGGAAACAACGATGCTCGGTTTATGCTTCGAGACGCAGCGATCACGGTGGTAGGTGCGGTGGAGAAGGGAAAGCCAGCGTGCAGAGGACAGTTTCTCGTTGCTCTACGTGAGGCAAGGGGAAGGTTCAGCCCAGCAGTGGCTGTTGCTCCTGGAGCCTTTTTCTTTGGGAGCAGCTGCTGCAAGCGGGCAACGGAGCTGCGAGAGTGCCTAATGGGTGGGACGGCACGTCTATCGGCGAAGGAAGCTGCCTAGCCGCAGTGTGTTGTGCTCAGTTTCCAGGCTGCTTCGAGAAGGGGCACCTTGAAGAACGCCTTCTTTCTCGACGCGTCCTTCTGGGTGCGCTCAAGCTGCGTGGACTCTGCAACACGGCAGGGTGCAAGCAACTGTTTCTGGCCAGGTTGTGTGATGATGGAGTGCAAGGGCTGCGCCTTACTCGCGGAAGCTGCCGGAGCATTCTCATCAGCTGAATGCGCTTGTGAAGCAGCTCTCTGCTGGACTTTGGAAGCCGGCACGCTGAGCCCCTTAGAATGCCTGCCCGCTGCCCGGCTGCTGCGTTCTTCGCCTTCTGTGCTCTGGATGGCGAACTGAAGCCCAGCGATGGCTTTGAGCTGTCCCGCTCTTCAGCGCGTGTATAACTGCACGCATCCACAGTGCTCTGTGCACGGATTTTCCTCAGCTCGAGGTGCAATCATTTTCTTGCTGGTTTACAGTGTCCAAAGCGTCCGTGGAGCTCTCGCTCGGCCAAATGCGTCAAGAGAGAAGCCCTTGCTGGATTCGCCTTTCGCTGGCCAAGACTTTCAACACAGCACCACAATCCGGGCGACGACGAGGAGGAAAGGGGGAACATCTTTTCGTCCTGGCACGTTCTTCTGTGCGGGACGTCTGTCCGCATCTTCGCTCTCTGCAAGGCTGGAAGGTGCGCGGTGGTACTCGGAAGCGAGAAGAAGGCTGCAGAGAGCACCGCGCTCTGCCGGCGCTGTGCAGGCTGTACAGGCAAGAAGCCTAGCCCTGGAATGTGGTGCAAATACAAGCTTCCACGCATCGGGGGCAAGCTCTGGGTAAGCTCGCTGACCTAAAAGTGTTCTGTGGGCGAGACGCAGCCGAGAAGCTCTCCCTTAAGGTTCAGGCTACCACGCAGACGGAAGGTGCCGCTACCTAGCGCTGCGAGGGAAAGTGCATAGCCCAGGCGTGTTTCGGCAGAAGCAGCAGCCTGGAGGCTTTCGCTGCCGGCACCGTGCTCTCTGGGCGAGAAGCAGACGACCGTTCGTCTGCAGCGAAACGAAAGCGCGACGTGGTACGAAGGGGCAGAAGAACGAAGGCGCAGAGCACCACCGGGCTGCCGTGCGACTCGCACAGGCTGCAAGAGGAAGCGTGCCTGCCACTCGCTCGTTCGCGGATTCACTTTAGCAGTCGGAAACAGAAAGCTCGACTTGCGGCTACTTGTGCTGCTGCCTAGTTCTCTTCCAGTAGCCCCTGGAAACAACGATGCTCGGTTTATGCTTCGAGACGCAGCGATCACGGTGGTAGGTGCGGTGGAGAAGGGAAAGCCAGCGTGCAGAGGACAGTTTCTCGTTGCTCTACGTGAGGCAAGGGGAAGGTTCAGCCCAGCAGTGGCTGTTGCTCCTGGAGCCTTTTTCTTTGGGAGCAGCTGCTGCAAGCGGGCAACGGAGCTGCGAGAGTGCCTAATGGGTGGGACGGCACGTCTATCGGCGAAGGAAGCTGCCTAGCCGCAGTGTGTTGTGCTCAGTTTCCAGGCTGCTTCGAGAAGGGGCACCTTGAAGAACGCCTTCTTTCTCGACGCGTCCTTCTGGGTGCGCTCAAGCTGCGTGGACTCTGCAACACGGCAGGGTGCAAGCAACTGTTTCTGGCCAGGTTGTGTGATGATGGAGTGCAAGGGCTGCGCCTTACTCGCGGAAGCTGCCGGAGCATTCTCATCAGCTGAATGCGCTTGTGAAGCAGCTCTCTGCTGGACTTTGGAAGCCGGCACGCTGAGCCCCTTAGAATGCCTGCCCGCTGCCCGGCTGCTGCGTTCTTCGCCTTCTGTGCTCTGGATGGCGAACTGAAGCCCAGCGATGGCTTTGAGCTGTCCCGCTCTTCAGCGCGTGTATAACTGCACGCATCCACAGTGCTCTGTGCACGGATTTTCCTCAGCTCGAGGTGCAATCATTTTCTTGCTGGTTTACAGTGTCCAAAGCGTCCGTGGAGCTCTCGCTCGGCCAAATGCGTCAAGAGAGAAGCCCTTGCTGGATTCGCCTTTCGCTGGCCAAGACTTTCAACACAGCACCACAATCCGGGCGACGACGAGGAGGAAAGGGGGAACATCTTTTCGTCCTGGCACGTTCTTCTGTGCGGGACGTCTGTCCGCATCTTCGCTCTCTGCAAGGCTGGAAGGTGCGCGGTGGTACTCGGAAGCGAGAAGAAGGCTGCAGAGAGCACCGCGCTCTGCCGGCGCTGTGCAGGCTGTACAGGCAAGAAGCCTAGCCCTGGAATGTGGTGCAAATACAAGCTTCCACGCATCGGGGGCAAGCTCTGGGTAAGCTCGCTGACCTGAAAGTGTTCTGTGGGCGAGACGCAGCCGAGAAGCTCTCCCTTAAGGTTCAGGCTACCACGCAGACGGAAGGTGCCGCTACCTAGCGCTGCGAGGGAAAGTGCATAGCCCAGGCGTGTTTCGGCAGAAGCAGCAGCCTGGAGGCTTTCGCTGCCGGCACCGTGCTCTCTGGGCGAGAAGCAGACGACCGTTCGTCTGCAGCGAAACGAAAGCGCGACGTGGTACGAAGGGGCAGAAGAACGAAGGCGCAGAGCACCACCGGGCTGCCGTGCGACTCGCACAGGCTGCAAGAGGAAGCGTGCCTGCCACTCGCTCGTTCGCGGATTCACTTTAGCAGTCGGAAACAGAAAGCTCGACTTGCGGCTACTTGTGCTGCTGCCTAGTTCTCTTCCAGTAGCCCCTGGAAACAACGATGCTCGGTTTATGCTTCGAGACGCAGCGATCACGGTGGTAGGTGCGGTGGAGAAGGGAAAGCCAGCGTGCAGAGGACAGTTTCTCGTTGCTCTACGTGAGGCAAGGGGAAGGTTCAGCCCAGCAGTGGCTGTTGCTCCTGGAGCCTTTTTCTTTGGGAGCAGCTGCTGCAAGCGGGCAACGGAGCTGCGAGAGTGCCTAATGGGTGGGACGGCACGTCTATCGGCGAAGGAAGCTGCCTAGCCGCAGTGTGTTGTGCTCAGTTTCCAGGCTGCTTCGAGAAGGGGCACCTTGAAGAACGCCTTCTTTCTCGACGCGTCCTTCTGGGTGCGCTCAAGCTGCGTGGACTCTGCAACACGGCAGGGTGCAAGCAACTGTTTCTGGCCAGGTTGTGTGATGATGGAGTGCAAGGGCTGCGCCTTACTCGCGGAAGCTGCCGGAGCATTCTCATCAGCTGAATGCGCTTGTGAAGCAGCTCTCTGCTGGACTTTGGAAGCCGGCACGCTGAGCCCCTTAGAATGCCTGCCCGCTGCCCGGCTGCTGCGTTCTTCGCCTTCTGTGCTCTGGATGGCGAACTGAAGCCCAGCGATGGCTTTGAGCTGTCCCGCTCTTCAGCGCGTGTATAACTGCACGCATCCACAGTGCTCTGTGCACGGATTTTCCTCAGCTCGAGGTGCAATCATTTTCTTGCTGGTTTACAGTGTCCAAAGCGTCCGTGGAGCTCTCGCTCGGCCAAATGCGTCAAGAGAGAAGCCCTTGCTGGATTCGCCTTTCGCTGGCCAAGACTTTCAACACAGCACCACAATCCGGGCGACGACGAGGAGGAAAGGGGGAACATCTTTTCGTCCTGGCACGTTCTTCTGTGCGGGACGTCTGTCCGCATCTTCGCTCTCTGCAAGGCTGGAAGGTGCGCGGTGGTACTCGGAAGCGAGAAGAAGGCTGCAGAGAGCACCGCGCTCTGCCGGCGCTGTGCAGGCTGTACAGGCAAGAAGCCTAGCCCTGGAATGTGGTGCAAATACAAGCTTCCACGCATCGGGGGCAAGCTCTGGGTAAGCTCGCTGACCTGAAAGTGTTCTGTGGGCGAGACGCAGCCGAGAAGCTCTCCCTTAAGGTTCAGGCTACCACGCAGACGGAAGGTGCCGCTACCTAGCGCTGCGAGGGAAAGTGCATAGCCCAGGCGTGTTTCGGCAGAAGCAGCAGCCTGGAGGCTTTCGCTGCCGGCACCGTGCTCTCTGGGCGAGAAGCAGACGACCGTTCGTCTGCAGCGAAACGAAAGCGCGACGTGGTACGAAGGGGCAGAAGAACGAAGGCGCAGAGCACCACCGGGCTGCCGTGCGACTCGCACAGGCTGCAAGAGGAAGCGTGCCTGCCACTCGCTCGTTCGCGGATTCACTTTAGCAGTCGGAAACAGAAAGCTCGACTTGCGGCTACTTGTGCTGCTGCCTAGTTCTCTTCCAGTAGCCCCTGGAAACAACGATGCTCGGTTTATGCTTCGAGACGCAGCGATCACGGTGGTAGGTGCGGTGGAGAAGGGAAAGCCAGCGTGCAGAGGACAGTTTCTCGTTGCTCTACGTGAGGCAAGGGGAAGGTTCAGCCCAGCAGTGGCTGTTGCTCCTGGAGCCTTTTTCTTTGGGAGCAGCTGCTGCAAGCGGGCAACGGAGCTGCGAGAGTGCCTAATGGGTGGGACGGCACGTCTATCGGCGAAGGAAGCTGCCTAGCCGCAGTGTGTTGTGCTCAGTTTCCAGGCTGCTTCGAGAAGGGGCACCTTGAAGAACGCCTTCTTTCTCGACGCGTCCTTCTGGGTGCGCTCAAGCTGCGTGGACTCTGCAACACGGCAGGGTGCAAGCAACTGTTTCTGGCCAGGTTGTGTGATGATGGAGTGCAAGGGCTGCGCCTTACTCGCGGAAGCTGCCGGAGCATTCTCATCAGCTGAATGCGCTTGTGAAGCAGCTCTCTGCTGGACTTTGGAAGCCGGCACGCTGAGCCCCTTAGAATGCCTGCCCGCTGCCCGGCTGCTGCGTTCTTCGCCTTCTGTGCTCTGGATGGCGAACTGAAGCCCAGCGATGGCTTTGAGCTGTCCCGCTCTTCAGCGCGTGTATAACTGCACGCATCCACAGTGCTCTGTGCACGGATTTTCCTCAGCTCGAGGTGCAATCATTTTCTTGCTGGTTTACAGTGTCCAAAGCGTCCGTGGAGCTCTCGCTCGGCCAAATGCGTCAAGAGAGAAGCCCTTGCTGGATTCGCCTTTCGCTGGCCAAGACTTTCAACACAGCACCACAATCCGGGCGACGACGAGGAGGAAAGGGGGAACATCTTTTCGTCCTGGCACGTTCTTCTGTGCGGGACGTCTGTCCGCATCTTCGCTCTCTGCAAGGCTGGAAGGTGCGCGGTGGTACTCGGAAGCGAGAAGAAGGCTGCAGAGAGCACCGCGCTCTGCCGGCGCTGTGCAGGCTGTACAGGCAAGAAGCCTAGCCCTGGAATGTGGTGCAAATACAAGCTTCCACGCATCGGGGGCAAGCTCTGGGTAAGCTCGCTGACCTAAAAGTGTTCTGTGGGCGAGACGCAGCCGAGAAGCTCTCCCTTAAGGTTCAGGCTACCACGCAGACGGAAGGTGCCGCTACCTAGCGCTGCGAGGGAAAGTGCATAGCCCAGGCGTGTTTCGGCAGAAGCAGCAGCCTGGAGGCTTTCGCTGCCGGCACCGTGCTCTCTGGGCGAGAAGCAGACGACCGTTCGTCTGCAGCGAAACGAAAGCGCGACGTGGTACGAAGGGGCAGAAGAACGAAGGCGCAGAGCACCACCGGGCTGCCGTGCGACTCGCACAGGCTGCAAGAGGAAGCGTGCCTGCCACTCGCTCGTTCGCGGATTCACTTTAGCAGTCGGAAACAGAAAGCTCGACTTGCGGCTACTTGTGCTGCTGCCTAGTTCTCTTCCAGTAGCCCCTGGAAACAACGATGCTCGGTTTATGCTTCGAGACGCAGCGATCACGGTGGTAGGTGCGGTGGAGAAGGGAAAGCCAGCGTGCAGAGGACAGTTTCTCGTTGCTCTACGTGAGGCAAGGGGAAGGTTCAGCCCAGCAGTGGCTGTTGCTCCTGGAGCCTTTTTCTTTGGGAGCAGCTGCTGCAAGCGGGCAACGGAGCTGCGAGAGTGCCTAATGGGTGGGACGGCACGTCTATCGGCGAAGGAAGCTGCCTAGCCGCAGTGTGTTGTGCTCAGTTTCCAGGCTGCTTCGAGAAGGGGCACCTTGAAGAACGCCTTCTTTCTCGACGCGTCCTTCTGGGTGCGCTCAAGCTGCGTGGACTCTGCAACACGGCAGGGTGCAAGCAACTGTTTCTGGCCAGGTTGTGTGATGATGGAGTGCAAGGGCTGCGCCTTACTCGCGGAAGCTGCCGGAGCATTCTCATCAGCTGAATGCGCTTGTGAAGCAGCTCTCTGCTGGACTTTGGAAGCCGGCACGCTGAGCCCCTTAGAATGCCTGCCCGCTGCCCGGCTGCTGCGTTCTTCGCCTTCTGTGCTCTGGATGGCGAACTGAAGCCCAGCGATGGCTTTGAGCTGTCCCGCTCTTCAGCGCGTGTATAACTGCACGCATCCACAGTGCTCTGTGCACGGATTTTCCTCAGCTCGAGGTGCAATCATTTTCTTGCTGGTTTACAGTGTCCAAAGCGTCCGTGGAGCTCTCGCTCGGCCAAATGCGTCAAGAGAGAAGCCCTTGCTGGATTCGCCTTTCGCTGGCCAAGACTTTCAACACAGCACCACAATCCGGGCGACGACGAGGAGGAAAGGGGGAACATCTTTTCGTCCTGGCACGTTCTTCTGTGCGGGACGTCTGTCCGCATCTTCGCTCTCTGCAAGGCTGGAAGGTGCGCGGTGGTACTCGGAAGCGAGAAGAAGGCTGCAGAGAGCACCGCGCTCTGCCGGCGCTGTGCAGGCTGTACAGGCAAGAAGCCTAGCCCTGGAATGTGGTGCAAATACAAGCTTCCACGCATCGGGGGCAAGCTCTGGGTAAGCTCGCTGACCTGAAAGTGTTCTGTGGGCGAGACGCAGCCGAGAAGCTCTCCCTTAAGGTTCAGGCTACCACGCAGACGGAAGGTGCCGCTACCTAGCGCTGCGAGGGAAAGTGCATAGCCCAGGCGTGTTTCGGCAGAAGCAGCAGCCTGGAGGCTTTCGCTGCCGGCACCGTGCTCTCTGGGCGAGAAGCAGACGACCGTTCGTCTGCAGCGAAACGAAAGCGCGACGTGGTACGAAGGGGCAGAAGAACGAAGGCGCAGAGCACCACCGGGCTGCCGTGCGACTCGCACAGGCTGCAAGAGGAAGCGTGCCTGCCACTCGCTCGTTCGCGGATTCACTTTAGCAGTCGGAAACAGAAAGCTCGACTTGCGGCTACTTGTGCTGCTGCCTAGTTCTCTTCCAGTAGCCCCTGGAAACAACGATGCTCGGTTTATGCTTCGAGACGCAGCGATCACGGTGGTAGGTGCGGTGGAGAAGGGAAAGCCAGCGTGCAGAGGACAGTTTCTCGTTGCTCTACGTGAGGCAAGGGGAAGGTTCAGCCCAGCAGTGGCTGTTGCTCCTGGAGCCTTTTTCTTTGGGAGCAGCTGCTGCAAGCGGGCAACGGAGCTGCGAGAGTGCCTAATGGGTGGGACGGCACGTCTATCGGCGAAGGAAGCTGCCTAGCCGCAGTGTGTTGTGCTCAGTTTCCAGGCTGCTTCGAGAAGGGGCACCTTGAAGAACGCCTTCTTTCTCGACGCGTCCTTCTGGGTGCGCTCAAGCTGCGTGGACTCTGCAACACGGCAGGGTGCAAGCAACTGTTTCTGGCCAGGTTGTGTGATGATGGAGTGCAAGGGCTGCGCCTTACTCGCGGAAGCTGCCGGAGCATTCTCATCAGCTGAATGCGCTTGTGAAGCAGCTCTCTGCTGGACTTTGGAAGCCGGCACGCTGAGCCCCTTAGAATGCCTGCCCGCTGCCCGGCTGCTGCGTTCTTCGCCTTCTGTGCTCTGGATGGCGAACTGAAGCCCAGCGATGGCTTTGAGCTGTCCCGCTCTTCAGCGCGTGTATAACTGCACGCATCCACAGTGCTCTGTGCACGGATTTTCCTCAGCTCGAGGTGCAATCATTTTCTTGCTGGTTTACAGTGTCCAAAGCGTCCGTGGAGCTCTCGCTCGGCCAAATGCGTCAAGAGAGAAGCCCTTGCTGGATTCGCCTTTCGCTGGCCAAGACTTTCAACACAGCACCACAATCCGGGCGACGACGAGGAGGAAAGGGGGAACATCTTTTCGTCCTGGCACGTTCTTCTGTGCGGGACGTCTGTCCGCATCTTCGCTCTCTGCAAGGCTGGAAGGTGCGCGGTGGTACTCGGAAGCGAGAAGAAGGCTGCAGAGAGCACCGCGCTCTGCCGGCGCTGTGCAGGCTGTACAGGCAAGAAGCCTAGCCCTGGAATGTGGTGCAAATACAAGCTTCCACGCATCGGGGGCAAGCTCTGGGTAAGCTCGCTGACCTGAAAGTGTTCTGTGGGCGAGACGCAGCCGAGAAGCTCTCCCTTAAGGTTCAGGCTACCACGCAGACGGAAGGTGCCGCTACCTAGCGCTGCGAGGGAAAGTGCATAGCCCAGGCGTGTTTCGGCAGAAGCAGCAGCCTGGAGGCTTTCGCTGCCGGCACCGTGCTCTCTGGGCGAGAAGCAGACGACCGTTCGTCTGCAGCGAAACGAAAGCGCGACGTGGTACGAAGGGGCAGAAGAACGAAGGCGCAGAGCACCACCGGGCTGCCGTGCGACTCGCACAGGCTGCAAGAGGAAGCGTGCCTGCCACTCGCTCGTTCGCGGATTCACTTTAGCAGTCGGAAACAGAAAGCTCGACTTGCGGCTACTTGTGCTGCTGCCTAGTTCTCTTCCAGTAGCCCCTGGAAACAACGATGCTCGGTTTATGCTTCGAGACGCAGCGATCACGGTGGTAGGTGCGGTGGAGAAGGGAAAGCCAGCGTGCAGAGGACAGTTTCTCGTTGCTCTACGTGAGGCAAGGGGAAGGTTCAGCCCAGCAGTGGCTGTTGCTCCTGGAGCCTTTTTCTTTGGGAGCAGCTGCTGCAAGCGGGCAACGGAGCTGCGAGAGTGCCTAATGGGTGGGACGGCACGTCTATCGGCGAAGGAAGCTGCCTAGCCGCAGTGTGTTGTGCTCAGTTTCCAGGCTGCTTCGAGAAGGGGCACCTTGAAGAACGCCTTCTTTCTCGACGCGTCCTTCTGGGTGCGCTCAAGCTGCGTGGACTCTGCAACACGGCAGGGTGCAAGCAACTGTTTCTGGCCAGGTTGTGTGATGATGGAGTGCAAGGGCTGCGCCTTACTCGCGGAAGCTGCCGGAGCATTCTCATCAGCTGAATGCGCTTGTGAAGCAGCTCTCTGCTGGACTTTGGAAGCCGGCACGCTGAGCCCCTTAGAATGCCTGCCCGCTGCCCGGCTGCTGCGTTCTTCGCCTTCTGTGCTCTGGATGGCGAACTGAAGCCCAGCGATGGCTTTGAGCTGTCCCGCTCTTCAGCGCGTGTATAACTGCACGCATCCACAGTGCTCTGTGCACGGATTTTCCTCAGCTCGAGGTGCAATCATTTTCTTGCTGGTTTACAGTGTCCAAAGCGTCCGTGGAGCTCTCGCTCGGCCAAATGCGTCAAGAGAGAAGCCCTTGCTGGATTCGCCTTTCGCTGGCCAAGACTTTCAACACAGCACCACAATCTGGGCGACGACGAGGAGGAAAGGGGGAACATCTTTTCGTCCTGGCACGTTCTTCTGTGCGGGACGTCTGTCCGCATCTTCGCTCTCTGCAAGGCTGGAAGGTGCGCGGTGGTACTCGGAAGCGAGAAGAAGGCTGCAGAGAGCACCGCGCTCTGCCGGCGCTGTGCAGGCTGTACAGGCAAGAAGCCTAGCCCTGGAATGTGGTGCAAATACAAGCTTCCACGCATCGGGGGCAAGCTCTGGGTAAGCTCGCTGACCTAAAAGTGTTCTGTGGGCGAGACGCAGCCGAGAAGCTCTCCCTTAAGGTTCAGGCTACCACGCAGACGGAAGGTGCCGCTACCTAGCGCTGCGAGGGAAAGTGCATAGCCCAGGCGTGTTTCGGCAGAAGCAGCAGCCTGGAGGCTTTCGCTGCCGGCACCGTGCTCTCTGGGCGAGAAGCAGACGACCGTTCGTCTGCAGCGAAACGAAAGCGCGACGTGGTACGAAGGGGCAGAAGAACGAAGGCGCAGAGCACCACCGGGCTGCCGTGCGACTCGCACAGGCTGCAAGAGGAAGCGTGCCTGCCACTCGCTCGTTCGCGGATTCACTTTAGCAGTCGGAAACAGAAAGCTCGACTTGCGGCTACTTGTGCTGCTGCCTAGTTCTCTTCCAGTAGCCCCTGGAAACAACGATGCTCGGTTTATGCTTCGAGACGCAGCGATCACGGTGGTAGGTGCGGTGGAGAAGGGAAAGCCAGCGTGCAGAGGACAGTTTCTCGTTGCTCTACGTGAGGCAAGGGGAAGGTTCAGCCCAGCAGTGGCTGTTGCTCCTGGAGCCTTTTTCTTTGGGAGCAGCTGCTGCAAGCGGGCAACGGAGCTGCGAGAGTGCCTAATGGGTGGGACGGCACGTCTATCGGCGAAGGAAGCTGCCTAGCCGCAGTGTGTTGTGCTCAGTTTCCAGGCTGCTTCGAGAAGGGGCACCTTGAAGAACGCCTTCTTTCTCGACGCGTCCTTCTGGGTGCGCTCAAGCTGCGTGGACTCTGCAACACGGCAGGGTGCAAGCAACTGTTTCTGGCCAGGTTGTGTGATGATGGAGTGCAAGGGCTGCGCCTTACTCGCGGAAGCTGCCGGAGCATTCTCATCAGCTGAATGCGCTTGTGAAGCAGCTCTCTGCTGGACTTTGGAAGCCGGCACGCTGAGCCCCTTAGAATGCCTGCCCGCTGCCCGGCTGCTGCGTTCTTCGCCTTCTGTGCTCTGGATGGCGAACTGAAGCCCAGCGATGGCTTTGAGCTGTCCCGCTCTTCAGCGCGTGTATAACTGCACGCATCCACAGTGCTCTGTGCACGGATTTTCCTCAGCTCGAGGTGCAATCATTTTCTTGCTGGTTTACAGTGTCCAAAGCGTCCGTGGAGCTCTCGCTCGGCCAAATGCGTCAAGAGAGAAGCCCTTGCTGGATTCGCCTTTCGCTGGCCAAGACTTTCAACACAGCACCACAATCCGGGCGACGACGAGGAGGAAAGGGGGAACATCTTTTCGTCCTGGCACGTTCTTCTGTGCGGGACGTCTGTCCGCATCTTCGCTCTCTGCAAGGCTGGAAGGTGCGCGGTGGTACTCGGAAGCGAGAAGAAGGCTGCAGAGAGCACCGCGCTCTGCCGGCGCTGTGCAGGCTGTACAGGCAAGAAGCCTAGCCCTGGAATGTGGTGCAAATACAAGCTTCCACGCATCGGGGGCAAGCTCTGGGTAAGCTCGCTGACCTGAAAGTGTTCTGTGGGCGAGACGCAGCCGAGAAGCTCTCCCTTAAGGTTCAGGCTACCACGCAGACGGAAGGTGCCGCTACCTAGCGCTGCGAGGGAAAGTGCATAGCCCAGGCGTGTTTCGGCAGAAGCAGCAGCCTGGAGGCTTTCGCTGCCGGCACCGTGCTCTCTGGGCGAGAAGCAGACGACCGTTCGTCTGCAGCGAAACGAAAGCGCGACGTGGTACGAAGGGGCAGAAGAACGAAGGCGCAGAGCACCACCGGGCTGCCGTGCGACTCGCACAGGCTGCAAGAGGAAGCGTGCCTGCCACTCGCTCGTTCGCGGATTCACTTTAGCAGTCGGAAACAGAAAGCTCGACTTGCGGCTACTTGTGCTGCTGCCTAGTTCTCTTCCAGTAGCCCCTGGAAACAACGATGCTCGGTTTATGCTTCGAGACGCAGCGATCACGGTGGTAGGTGCGGTGGAGAAGGGAAAGCCAGCGTGCAGAGGACAGTTTCTCGTTGCTCTACGTGAGGCAAGGGGAAGGTTCAGCCCAGCAGTGGCTGTTGCTCCTGGAGCCTTTTTCTTTGGGAGCAGCTGCTGCAAGCGGGCAACGGAGCTGCGAGAGTGCCTAATGGGTGGGACGGCACGTCTATCGGCGAAGGAAGCTGCCTAGCCGCAGTGTGTTGTGCTCAGTTTCCAGGCTGCTTCGAGAAGGGGCACCTTGAAGAACGCCTTCTTTCTCGACGCGTCCTTCTGGGTGCGCTCAAGCTGCGTGGACTCTGCAACACGGCAGGGTGCAAGCAACTGTTTCTGGCCAGGTTGTGTGATGATGGAGTGCAAGGGCTGCGCCTTACTCGCGGAAGCTGCCGGAGCATTCTCATCAGCTGAATGCGCTTGTGAAGCAGCTCTCTGCTGGACTTTGGAAGCCGGCACGCTGAGCCCCTTAGAATGCCTGCCCGCTGCCCGGCTGCTGCGTTCTTCGCCTTCTGTGCTCTGGATGGCGAACTGAAGCCCAGCGATGGCTTTGAGCTGTCCCGCTCTTCAGCGCGTGTATAACTGCACGCATCCACAGTGCTCTGTGCACGGATTTTCCTCAGCTCGAGGTGCAATCATTTTCTTGCTGGTTTACAGTGTCCAAAGCGTCCGTGGAGCTCTCGCTCGGCCAAATGCGTCAAGAGAGAAGCCCTTGCTGGATTCGCCTTTCGCTGGCCAAGACTTTCAACACAGCACCACAATCCGGGCGACGACGAGGAGGAAAGGGGGAACATCTTTTCGTCCTGGCACGTTCTTCTGTGCGGGACGTCTGTCCGCATCTTCGCTCTCTGCAAGGCTGGAAGGTGCACGGTGGTACTCGGAAGCGAGAAGAAGGCTGCAGAGAGCACCGCGCTCTGCCGGCGCTGTGCAGGCTGTACAGGCAAGAAGCCTAGCCCTGGAATGTGGTGCAAATACAAGCTTCCACGCATCGGGGGCAAGCTCTGGGTAAGCTCGCTGACCTGAAAGTGTTCTGTGGGCGAGACGCAGCCGAGAAGCTCTCCCTTAAGGTTCAGGCTACCACGCAGACGGAAGGTGCCGCTACCTAGCGCTGCGAGGGAAAGTGCATAGCCCAGGCGTGTTTCGGCAGAAGCAGCAGCCTGGAGGCTTTCGCTGCCGGCACCGTGCTCTCTGGGCGAGAAGCAGACGACCGTTCGTCTGCAGCGAAACGAAAGCGCGACGTGGTACGAAGGGGCAGAAGAACGAAGGCGCAGAGCACCACCGGGCTGCCGTGCGACTCGCACAGGCTGCAAGAGGAAGCGTGCCTGCCACTCGCTCGTTCGCGGATTCACTTTAGCAGTCGGAAACAGAAAGCTCGACTTGCGGCTACTTGTGCTGCTGCCTAGTTCTCTTCCAGTAGCCCCTGGAAACAACGATGCTCGGTTTATGCTTCGAGACGCAGCGATCACGGTGGTAGGTGCGGTGGAGAAGGGAAAGCCAGCGTGCAGAGGACAGTTTCTCGTTGCTCTACGTGAGGCAAGGGGAAGGTTCAGCCCAGCAGTGGCTGTTGCTCCTGGAGCCTTTTTCTTTGGGAGCAGCTGCTGCAAGCGGGCAACGGAGCTGCGAGAGTGCCTAATGGGTGGGACGGCACGTCTATCGGCGAAGGAAGCTGCCTAGCCGCAGTGTGTTGTGCTCAGTTTCCAGGCTGCTTCGAGAAGGGGCACCTTGAAGAACGCCTTCTTTCTCGACGCGTCCTTCTGGGTGCGCTCAAGCTGCGTGGACTCTGCAACACGGCAGGGTGCAAGCAACTGTTTCTGGCCAGGTTGTGTGATGATGGAGTGCAAGGGCTGCGCCTTACTCGCGGAAGCTGCCGGAGCATTCTCATCAGCTGAATGCGCTTGTGAAGCAGCTCTCTGCTGGACTTTGGAAGCCGGCACGCTGAGCCCCTTAGAATGCCTGCCCGCTGCCCGGCTGCTGCGTTCTTCGCCTTCTGTGCTCTGGATGGCGAACTGAAGCCCAGCGATGGCTTTGAGCTGTCCCGCTCTTCAGCGCGTGTATAACTGCACGCATCCACAGTGCTCTGTGCACGGATTTTCCTCAGCTCGAGGTGCAATCATTTTCTTGCTGGTTTACAGTGTCCAAAGCGTCCGTGGAGCTCTCGCTCGGCCAAATGCGTCAAGAGAGAAGCCCTTGCTGGATTCGCCTTTCGCTGGCCAAGACTTTCAACACAGCACCACAATCCGGGCGACGACGAGGAGGAAAGGGGGAACATCTTTTCGTCCTGGCACGTTCTTCTGTGCGGGACGTCTGTCCGCATCTTCGCTCTCTGCAAGGCTGGAAGGTGCGCGGTGGTACTCGGAAGCGAGAAGAAGGCTGCAGAGAGCACCGCGCTCTGCCGGCGCTGTGCAGGCTGTACAGGCAAGAAGCCTAGCCCTGGAATGTGGTGCAAATACAAGCTTCCACGCATCGGGGGCAAGCTCTGGGTAAGCTCGCTGACCTGAAAGTGTTCTGTGGGCGAGACGCAGCCGAGAAGCTCTCCCTTAAGGTTCAGGCTACCACGCAGACGGAAGGTGCCGCTACCTAGCGCTGCGAGGGAAAGTGCATAGCCCAGGCGTGTTTCGGCAGAAGCAGCAGCCTGGAGGCTTTCGCTGCCGGCACCGTGCTCTCTGGGCGAGAAGCAGACGACCGTTCGTCTGCAGCGAAACGAAAGCGCGACGTGGTACGAAGGGGCAGAAGAACGAAGGCGCAGAGCACCACCGGGCTGCCGTGCGACTCGCACAGGCTGCAAGAGGAAGCGTGCCTGCCACTCGCTCGTTCGCGGATTCACTTTAGCAGTCGGAAACAGAAAGCTCGACTTGCGGCTACTTGTGCTGCTGCCTAGTTCTCTTCCAGTAGCCCCTGGAAACAACGATGCTCGGTTTATGCTTCGAGACGCAGCGATCACGGTGGTAGGTGCGGTGGAGAAGGGAAAGCCAGCGTGCAGAGGACAGTTTCTCGTTGCTCTACGTGAGGCAAGGGGAAGGTTCAGCCCAGCAGTGGCTGTTGCTCCTGGAGCCTTTTTCTTTGGGAGCAGCTGCTGCAAGCGGGCAACGGAGCTGCGAGAGTGCCTAATGGGTGGGACGGCACGTCTATCGGCGAAGGAAGCTGCCTAGCCGCAGTGTGTTGTGCTCAGTTTCCAGGCTGCTTCGAGAAGGGGCACCTTGAAGAACGCCTTCTTTCTCGACGCGTCCTTCTGGGTGCGCTCAAGCTGCGTGGACTCTGCAACACGGCAGGGTGCAAGCAACTGTTTCTGGCCAGGTTGTGTGATGATGGAGTGCAAGGGCTGCGCCTTACTCGCGGAAGCTGCCGGAGCATTCTCATCAGCTGAATGCGCTTGTGAAGCAGCTCTCTGCTGGACTTTGGAAGCCGGCACGCTGAGCCCCTTAGAATGCCTGCCCGCTGCCCGGCTGCTGCGTTCTTCGCCTTCTGTGCTCTGGATGGCGAACTGAAGCCCAGCGATGGCTTTGAGCTGTCCCGCTCTTCAGCGCGTGTATAACTGCACGCATCCACAGTGCTCTGTGCACGGATTTTCCTCAGCTCGAGGTGCAATCATTTTCTTGCTGGTTTACAGTGTCCAAAGCGTCCGTGGAGCTCTCGCTCGGCCAAATGCGTCAAGAGAGAAGCCCTTGCTGGATTCGCCTTTCGCTGGCCAAGACTTTCAACACAGCACCACAATCCGGGCGACGACGAGGAGGAAAGGGGGAACATCTTTTCGTCCTGGCACGTTCTTCTGTGCGGGACGTCTGTCCGCATCTTCGCTCTCTGCAGGGCTGGAAGGTGCGCGGTGGTACTCGGAAGCGAGAAGAAGGCTGCAGAGAGCACCGCGCTCTGCCGGCGCTGTGCAGGCTGTACAGGCAAGAAGCCTAGCCCTGGAATGTGGTGCAAATACAAGCTTCCACGCATCGGGGGCAAGCTCTGGGTAAGCTCGCTGACCTAAAAGTGTTCTGTGGGCGAGACGCAGCCGAGAAGCTCTCCCTTAAGGTTCAGGCTACCACGCAGACGGAAGGTGCCGCTACCTAGCGCTGCGAGGGAAAGTGCATAGCCCAGGCGTGTTTCGGCAGAAGCAGCAGCCTGGAGGCTTTCGCTGCCGGCACCGTGCTCTCTGGGCGAGAAGCAGACGACCGTTCGTCTGCAGCGAAACGAAAGCGCGACGTGGTACGAAGGGGCAGAAGAACGAAGGCGCAGAGCACCACCGGGCTGCCGTGCGACTCGCACAGGCTGCAAGAGGAAGCGTGCCTGCCACTCGCTCGTTCGCGGATTCACTTTAGCAGTCGGAAACAGAAAGCTCGACTTGCGGCTACTTGTGCTGCTGCCTAGTTCTCTTCCAGTAGCCCCTGGAAACAACGATGCTCGGTTTATGCTTCGAGACGCAGCGATCACGGTGGTAGGTGCGGTGGAGAAGGGAAAGCCAGCGTGCAGAGGACAGTTTCTCGTTGCTCTACGTGAGGCAAGGGGAAGGTTCAGCCCAGCAGTGGCTGTTGCTCCTGGAGCCTTTTTCTTTGGGAGCAGCTGCTGCAAGCGGGCAACGGAGCTGCGAGAGTGCCTAATGGGTGGGACGG
Source organism: Aphelocoma coerulescens (assembly GCF_041296385.1). Classification (NCBI taxonomy): domain Eukaryota; kingdom Metazoa; phylum Chordata; class Aves; order Passeriformes; family Corvidae; genus Aphelocoma; species Aphelocoma coerulescens. Next base: position 527,512 of record NW_027183487.1, on the reverse strand, counting down.
CACGTCTATCGGCGAAGGAAGCTGCCTAGCCGCAGTGTGTTGTGCTCAGTTTCCAGGCTGCTTCGAGAAGGGGCACCTTGAAGAACGCCTTCTTTCTCGACGCGTCCTTCTGGGTGCGCTCAAGCTGCGTGGACTCTGCAACACGGCAGGGTGCAAGCAACTGTTTCTGGCCAGGTTGTGTGATGATGGAGTGCAAGGGCTGCGCCTTACTCTCGGAAGCTGCCGGAGCATTCTCATCAGCTGAATGCGCTTGTGAAGCAGCTCTCTGCTGGACTTTGGAAGCCGGCACGCTGAGCCCCTTAGAATGCCTGCCCGCTGCCCGGCTGCTGCGTTCTTCGCCTTCTGTGCTCTGGATGGCGAACTGAAGCCCAGCGATGGCTTTGAGCTGTCCCGCTCTTCAGCGCGTGTATAACTGCACGCATCCACAGTGCTCTGTGCACGGATTTTCCTCAGCTCGAGGTGCAATCATTTTCTTGCTGGTTTACAGTGTCCAAAGCGTCCGTGGAGCTCTCGCTCGGCCAAATGCGTCAAGAGAGAAGCCCTTGCTGGATTCGCCTTTCGCTGGCCAAGACTTTCAACACAGCACCACAATCCGGGCGACGACGAGGAGGAAAGGGGGAACATCTTTTCGTCCTGGCACGTTCTTCTGTGCGGGACGTCTGTCCGCATCTTCGCTCTCTGCAAGGCTGGAAGGTGCGCGGTGGTACTCGGAGGCGAGAAGAAGGCTGCAGAGAGCACCGCGCTCTGCCGGCGCTGTGCAGGCTGTACAGGCAAGAAGCCTAGCCCTGGAATGTGGTGCAAATACAAGCTTCCACGCATCGGGGGCAAGCTCTGGGTAAGCTCGCTGACCTAAAAGTGTTCTGTGGGCGAGACGCAGCCGAGAAGCTCTCCCTTAAGGTTCAGGCTACCACGCAGACAGAAGGTGCCGCTACCTAGCGCTGCGAGGGAAAGTGCATAGCCCAGGCGTGTTTCGGCAGAAGCAGCAGCCTGGAGGCTTTCGCTGCCGGCACCGTGCTCTCTGGGCGAGAAGCAGACGACCGTTCGTCTGCAGCGAAACGAAAGCGCGACGTGGTACGAAGGGGCAGAAGAACGAAGGCGCAGAGCACCACCGGGCTGCCGTGCGACTCGCACAGGCTGCAAGAGGAAGCGTGCCTGCCACTCGCTCGTTCGCGGATTCACTTTAGCAGTCGGAAACAGAAAGCTCGACTTGCGGCTACTTGTGCTGCTGCCTAGTTCTCTTCCAGTAGCCCCTGGAAACAACGATGCTCGGTTTATGCTTCGAGACGCAGCGATCACGGTGGTAGGTGCGGTGGAGAAGGGAAAGCCAGCGTGCAGAGGACAGTTTCTCGTTGCTCTACGTGAGGCAAGGGGAAGGTTCAGCCCAGCAGTGGCTGTTGCTCCTGGAGCCTTTTTCTTTGGGAGCAGCTGCTGCAAGCGGGCAACGGAGCTGCGAGAGTGCCTAATGGGTGGGACGGCACGTCTATCGGCGAAGGAAGCTGCCTAGCCGCAGTGTGTTGTGCTCAGTTTCCAGGCTGCTTCGAGAAGGGGCACCTTGAAGAACGCCTTCTTTCTCGACGCGTCCTTCTGGGTGCGCTCAAGCTGCGTGGACTCTGCAACACGGCAGGGTGCAAGCAACTGTTTCTGGCCAGGTTGTGTGATGATGGAGTGCAAGGGCTGCGCCTTACTCGCGGAAGCTGCCGGAGCATTCTCATCAGCTGAATGCGCTTGTGAAGCAGCTCTCTGCTGGACTTTGGAAGCCGGCACGCTGAGCCCCTTAGAATGCCTGCCCGCTGCCCGGCTGCTGCGTTCTTCGCCTTCTGTGCTCTGGATGGCGAACTGAAGCCCAGCGATGGCTTTGAGCTGTCCCGCTCTTCAGCGCGTGTATAACTGCACGCATCCACAGTGCTCTGTGCACGGATTTTCCTCAGCTCGAGGTGCAATCATTTTCTTGCTGGTTTACAGTGTCCAAAGCGTCCGTGGAGCTCTCGCTCGGCCAAATGCGTCAAGAGAGAAGCCCTTGCTGGATTCGCCTTTCGCTGGCCAAGACTTTCAACACAGCACCACAATCCGGGCGACGACGAGGAGGAAAGGGGGAACATCTTTTCGTCCTGGCACGTTCTTCTGTGCGGGACGTCTGTCCGCATCTTCGCTCTCTGCAGGGCTGGAAGGTGCGCGGTGGTACTCGGAAGCGAGAAGAAGGCTGCAGAGAGCACCGCGCTCTGCCGGCGCTGTGCAGGCTGTACAGGCAAGAAGCCTAGCCCTGGAATGTGGTGCAAATACAAGCTTCCACGCATCGGGGGCAAGCTCTGGGTAAGCTCGCTGACCTAAAAGTGTTCTGTGGGCGAGACGCAGCCGAGAAGCTCTCCCTTAAGGTTCAGGCTACCACGCAGACGGAAGGTGCCGCTACCTAGCGCTGCGAGGGAAAGTGCATAGCCCAGGCGTGTTTCGGCAGAAGCAGCAGCCTGGAGGCTTTCGCTGCCGGCACCGTGCTCTCTGGGCGAGAAGCAGACGACCGTTCGTCTGCAGCGAAACGAAAGCGCGACGTGGTACGAAGGGGCAGAAGAACGAAGGCGCAGAGCACCACCGGGCTGCCGTGCGACTCGCACAGGCTGCAAGAGGAAGCGTGCCTGCCACTCGCTCGTTCGCGGATTCACTTTAGCAGTCGGAAACAGAAAGCTCGACTTGCGGCTACTTGTGCTGCTGCCTAGTTCTCTTCCAGTAGCCCCTGGAAACAACGATGCTCGGTTTATGCTTCGAGACGCAGCGATCACGGTGGTAGGTGCGGTGGAGAAGGGAAAGCCAGCGTGCAGAGGACAGTTTCTCGTTGCTCTACGTGAGGCAAGGGGAAGGTTCAGCCCAGCAGTGGCTGTTGCTCCTGGAGCCTTTTTCTTTGGGAGCAGCTGCTGCAAGCGGGCAACGGAGCTGCGAGAGTGCCTAATGGGTGGGACGGCACGTCTATCGGCGAAGGAAGCTGCCTAGCCGCAGTGTGTTGTGCTCAGTTTCCAGGCTGCTTCGAGAAGGGGCACCTTGAAGAACGCCTTCTTTCTCGACGCGTCCTTCTGGGTGCGCTCAAGCTGCGTGGACTCTGCAACACGGCAGGGTGCAAGCAACTGTTTCTGGCCAGGTTGTGTGATGATGGAGTGCAAGGGCTGCGCCTTACTCGCGGAAGCTGCCGGAGCATTCTCATCAGCTGAATGCGCTTGTGAAGCAGCTCTCTGCTGGACTTTGGAAGCCGGCACGCTGAGCCCCTTAGAATGCCTGCCCGCTGCCCGGCTGCTGCGTTCTTCGCCTTCTGTGCTCTGGATGGCGAACTGAAGCCCAGCGATGGCTTTGAGCTGTCCCGCTCTTCAGCGCGTGTATAACTGCACGCATCCACAGTGCTCTGTGCACGGATTTTCCTCAGCTCGAGGTGCAATCATTTTCTTGCTGGTTTACAGTGTCCAAAGCGTCCGTGGAGCTCTCGCTCGGCCAAATGCGTCAAGAGAGAAGCCCTTGCTGGATTCGCCTTTCGCTGGCCAAGACTTTCAACACAGCACCACAATCCGGGCGACGACGAGGAGGAAAGGGGGAACATCTTTTCGTCCTGGCACGTTCTTCTGTGCGGGACGTCTGTCCGCATCTTCGCTCTCTGCAAGGCTGGAAGGTGCGCGGTGGTACTCGGAGGCGAGAAGAAGGCTGCAGAGAGCACCGCGCTCTGCCGGCGCTGTGCAGGCTGTACAGGCAAGAAGCCTAGCCCTGGAATGTGGTGCAAATACAAGCTTCCACGCATCGGGGGCAAGCTCTGGGTAAGCTCGCTGACCTAAAAGTGTTCTGTGGGCGAGACGCAGCCGAGAAGCTCTCCCTTAAGGTTCAGGCTACCACGCAGACGGAAGGTGCCGCTACCTAGCGCTGCGAGGGAAAGTGCATAGCCCAGGCGTGTTTTGGCAGAAGCAGCAGCCTGGAGGCTTTCGCTGCCGGCACCGTGCTCTCTGGGCGAGAAGCAGACGACCGTTCGTCTGCAGCGAAACGAAAGCGCGACGTGGTACGAAGGGGCAGAAGAACGAAGGCGCAGAGCACCACCGGGCTGCCGTGCGACTCGCACAGGCTGCAAGAGGAAGCGTGCCTGCCACTCGCTCGTTCGCGGATTCACTTTAGCAGTCGGAAACAGAAAGCTCGACTTGCGGCTACTTGTGCTGCTGCCTAGTTCTCTTCCAGTAGCCCCTGGAAACAACGATGCTCGGTTTATGCTTCGAGACGCAGCGATCACGGTGGTAGGTGCGGTGGAGAAGGGAAAGCCAGCGTGCAGAGGACAGTTTCTCGTTGCTCTACGTGAGGCAAGGGGAAGGTTCAGCCCAGCAGTGGCTGTTGCTCCTGGAGCCTTTTTCTTTGGGAGCAGCTGCTGCAAGCGGGCAACGGAGCTGCGAGAGTGCCTAATGGGTGGGACGGCACGTCTATCGGCGAAGGAAGCTGCCTAGCCGCAGTGTGTTGTGCTCAGTTTCCAGGCTGCTTCGAGAAGGGGCACCTTGAAGAACGCCTTCTTTCTCGACGCGTCCTTCTGGGTGCGCTCAAGCTGCGTGGACTCTGCAACACGGCAGGGTGCAAGCAACTGTTTCTGGCCAGGTTGTGTGATGATGGAGTGCAAGGGCTGCGCCTTACTCGCGGAAGCTGCCGGAGCATTCTCATCAGCTGAATGCGCTTGTGAAGCAGCTCTCTGCTGGACTTTGGAAGCCGGCACGCTGAGCCCCTTAGAATGCCTGCCCGCTGCCCGGCTGCTGCGTTCTTCGCCTTCTGTGCTCTGGATGGCGAACTGAAGCCCAGCGATGGCTTTGAGCTGTCCCGCTCTTCAGCGCGTGTATAACTGCACGCATCCACAGTGCTCTGTGCACGGATTTTCCTCAGCTCGAGGTGCAATCATTTTCTTGCTGGTTTACAGTGTCCAAAGCGTCCGTGGAGCTCTCGCTCGGCCAAATGCGTCAAGAGAGAAGCCCTTGCTGGATTCGCCTTTCGCTGGCCAAGACTTTCAACACAGCACCACAATCCGGGCGACGACGAGGAGGAAAGGGGGAACATCTTTTCGTCCTGGCACGTTCTTCTGTGCGGGACGTCTGTCCGCATCTTCGCTCTCTGCAAGGCTGGAAGGTGCGCGGTGGTACTCGGAGGCGAGAAGAAGGCTGCAGAGAGCACCGCGCTCTGCCGGCGCTGTGCAGGCTGTACAGGCAAGAAGCCTAGCCCTGGAATGTGGTGCAAATACAAGCTTCCACGCATCGGGGGCAAGCTCTGGGTAAGCTCGCTGACCTAAAAGTGTTCTGTGGGCGAGACGCAGCCGAGAAGCTCTCCCTTAAGGTTCAGGCTACCACGCAGACGGAAGGTGCCGCTACCTAGCGCTGCGAGGGAAAGTGCATAGCCCAGGCGTGTTTTGGCAGAAGCAGCAGCCTGGAGGCTTTCGCTGCCGGCACCGTGCTCTCTGGGCGAGAAGCAGACGACCGTTCGTCTGCAGCGAAACGAAAGCGCGACGTGGTACGAAGGGGCAGAAGAACGAAGGCGCAGAGCACCACCGGGCTGCCGTGCGACTCGCACAGGCTGCAAGAGGAAGCGTGCCTGCCACTCGCTCGTTCGCGGATTCACTTTAGCAGTCGGAAACAGAAAGCTCGACTTGCGGCTACTTGTGCTGCTGCCTAGTTCTCTTCCAGTAGCCCCTGGAAACAACGATGCTCGGTTTATGCTTCGAGACGCAGCGATCACGGTGGTAGGTGCGGTGGAGAAGGGAAAGCCAGCGTGCAGAGGACAGTTTCTCGTTGCTCTACGTGAGGCAAGGGGAAGGTTCAGCCCAGCAGTGGCTGTTGCTCCTGGAGCCTTTTTCTTTGGGAGCAGCTGCTGCAAGCGGGCAACGGAGCTGCGAGAGTGCCTAATGGGTGGGACGGCACGTCTATCGGCGAAGGAAGCTGCCTAGCCGCAGTGTGTTGTGCTCAGTTTCCAGGCTGCTTCGAGAAGGGGCACCTTGAAGAACGCCTTCTTTCTCGACGCGTCCTTCTGGGTGCGCTCAAGCTGCGTGGACTCTGCAACACGGCAGGGTGCAAGCAACTGTTTCTGGCCAGGTTGTGTGATGATGGAGTGCAAGGGCTGCGCCTTACTCGCGGAAGCTGCCGGAGCATTCTCATCAGCTGAATGCGCTTGTGAAGCAGCTCTCTGCTGGACTTTGGAAGCCGGCACGCTGAGCCCCTTAGAATGCCTGCCCGCTGCCCGGCTGCTGCGTTCTTCGCCTTCTGTGCTCTGGATGGCGAACTGAAGCCCAGCGATGGCTTTGAGCTGTCCCGCTCTTCAGCGCGTGTATAACTGCACGCATCCACAGTGCTCTGTGCACGGATTTTCCTCAGCTCGAGGTGCAATCATTTTCTTGCTGGTTTACAGTGTCCAAAGCGTCCGTGGAGCTCTCGCTCGGCCAAATGCGTCAAGAGAGAAGCCCTTGCTGGATTCGCCTTTCGCTGGCCAAGACTTTCAACACAGCACCACAATCCGGGCGACGACGAGGAGGAAAGGGGGAACATCTTTTCGTCCTGGCACGTTCTTCTGTGCGGGACGTCTGTCCGCATCTTCGCTCTCTGCAAGGCTGGAAGGTGCGCGGTGGTACTCGGAAGCGAGAAGAAGGCTGCAGAGAGCACCGCGCTCTGCCGGCGCTGTGCAGGCTGTACAGGCAAGAAGCCTAGCCCTGGAATGTGGTGCAAATACAAGCTTCCACGCATCGGGGGCAAGCTCTGGGTAAGCTCGCTGACCTGAAAGTGTTCTGTGGGCGAGACGCAGCCGAGAAGCTCTCCCTTAAGGTTCAGGCTACCACGCAGACGGAAGGTGCCGCTACCTAGCGCTGCGAGGGAAAGTGCATAGCCCAGGCGTGTTTCGGCAGAAGCAGCAGCCTGGAGGCTTTCGCTGCCGGCACCGTGCTCTCTGGGCGAGAAGCAGACGACCGTTCGTCTGCAGCGAAACGAAAGCGCGACGTGGTACGAAGGGGCAGAAGAACGAAGGCGCAGAGCACCACCGGGCTGCCGTGCGACTCGCACAGGCTGCAAGAGGAAGCGTGCCTGCCACTCGCTCGTTCGCGGATTCACTTTAGCAGTCGGAAACAGAAAGCTCGACTTGCGGCTACTTGTGCTGCTGCCTAGTTCTCTTCCAGTAGCCCCTGGAAACAACGATGCTCGGTTTATGCTTCGAGACGCAGCGATCACGGTGGTAGGTGCGGTGGAGAAGGGAAAGCCAGCGTGCAGAGGACAGTTTCTCGTTGCTCTACGTGAGGCAAGGGGAAGGTTCAGCCCAGCAGTGGCTGTTGCTCCTGGAGCCTTTTTCTTTGGGAGCAGCTGCTGCAAGCGGGCAACGGAGCTGCGAGAGTGCCTAATGGGTGGGACGGCACGTCTATCGGCGAAGGAAGCTGCCTAGCCGCAGTGTGTTGTGCTCAGTTTCCAGGCTGCTTCGAGAAGGGGCACCTTGAAGAACGCCTTCTTTCTCGACGCGTCCTTCTGGGTGCGCTCAAGCTGCGTGGACTCTGCAACACGGCAGGGTGCAAGCAACTGTTTCTGGCCAGGTTGTGTGATGATGGAGTGCAAGGGCTGCGCCTTACTCGCGGAAGCTGCCGGAGCATTCTCATCAGCTGAATGCGCTTGTGAAGCAGCTCTCTGCTGGACTTTGGAAGCCGGCACGCTGAGCCCCTTAGAATGCCTGCCCGCTGCCCGGCTGCTGCGTTCTTCGCCTTCTGTGCTCTGGATGGCGAACTGAAGCCCAGCGATGGCTTTGAGCTGTCCCGCTCTTCAGCGCGTGTATAACTGCACGCATCCACAGTGCTCTGTGCACGGATTTTCCTCAGCTCGAGGTGCAATCATTTTCTTGCTGGTTTACAGTGTCCAAAGCGTCCGTGGAGCTCTCGCTCGGCCAAATGCGTCAAGAGAGAAGCCCTTGCTGGATTCGCCTTTCGCTGGCCAAGACTTTCAACACAGCACCACAATCCGGGCGACGACGAGGAGGAAAGGGGGAACATCTTTTCGTCCTGGCACGTTCTTCTGTGCGGGACGTCTGTCCGCATCTTCGCTCTCTGCAAGGCTGGAAGGTGCGCGGTGGTACTCGGAAGCGAGAAGAAGGCTGCAGAGAGCACCGCGCTCTGCCGGCGCTGTGCAGGCTGTACAGGCAAGAAGCCTAGCCCTGGAATGTGGTGCAAATACAAGCTTCCACGCATCGGGGGCAAGCTCTGGGTAAGCTCGCTGACCTAAAAGTGTTCTGTGGGCGAGACGCAGCCGAGAAGCTCTCCCTTAAGGTTCAGGCTACCACGCAGACGGAAGGTGCCGCTACCTAGCGCTGCGAGGGAAAGTGCATAGCCCAGGCGTGTTTCGGCAGAAGCAGCAGCCTGGAGGCTTTCGCTGCCGGCACCGTGCTCTCTGGGCGAGAAGCAGACGACCGTTCGTCTGCAGCGAAACGAAAGCGCGACGTGGTACGAAGGGGCAGAAGAACGAAGGCGCAGAGCACCACCGGGCTGCCGTGCGACTCGCACAGGCTGCAAGAGGAAGCGTGCCTGCCACTCGCTCGTTCGCGGATTCACTTTAGCAGTCGGAAACAGAAAGCTCGACTTGCGGCTACTTGTGCTGCTGCCTAGTTCTCTTCCAGTAGCCCCTGGAAACAACGATGCTCGGTTTATGCTTCGAGACGCAGCGATCACGGTGGTAGGTGCGGTGGAGAAGGGAAAGCCAGCGTGCAGAGGACAGTTTCTCGTTGCTCTACGTGAGGCAAGGGGAAGGTTCAGCCCAGCAGTGGCTGTTGCTCCTGGAGCCTTTTTCTTTGGGAGCAGCTGCTGCAAGCGGGCAACGGAGCTGCGAGAGTGCCTAATGGGTGGGACGGCACGTCTATCGGCGAAGGAAGCTGCCTAGCCGCAGTGTGTTGTGCTCAGTTTCCAGGCTGCTTCGAGAAGGGGCACCTTGAAGAACGCCTTCTTTCTCGACGCGTCCTTCTGGGTGCGCTCAAGCTGCGTGGACTCTGCAACACGGCAGGGTGCAAGCAACTGTTTCTGGCCAGGTTGTGTGATGATGGAGTGCAAGGGCTGCGCCTTACTCGCGGAAGCTGCCGGAGCATTCTCATCAGCTGAATGCGCTTGTGAAGCAGCTCTCTGCTGGACTTTGGAAGCCGGCACGCTGAGCCCCTTAGAATGCCTGCCCGCTGCCCGGCTGCTGCGTTCTTCGCCTTCTGTGCTCTGGATGGCGAACTGAAGCCCAGCGATGGCTTTGAGCTGTCCCGCTCTTCAGCGCGTGTATAACTGCACGCATCCACAGTGCTCTGTGCACGGATTTTCCTCAGCTCGAGGTGCAATCATTTTCTTGCTGGTTTACAGTGTCCAAAGCGTCCGTGGAGCTCTCGCTCGGCCAAATGCGTCAAGAGAGAAGCCCTTGCTGGATTCGCCTTTCGCTGGCCAAGACTTTCAACACAGCACCACAATCCGGGCGACGACGAGGAGGAAAGGGGGAACATCTTTTCGTCCTGGCACGTTCTTCTGTGCGGGACGTCTGTCCGCATCTTCGCTCTCTGCAGGGCTGGAAGGTGCGCGGTGGTACTCGGAAGCGAGAAGAAGGCTGCAGAGAGCACCGCGCTCTGCCGGCGCTGTGCAGGCTGTACAGGCAAGAAGCCTAGCCCTGGAATGTGGTGCAAATACAAGCTTCCACGCATCGGGGGCAAGCTCTGGGTAAGCTCGCTGACCTAAAAGTGTTCTGTGGGCGAGACGCAGCCGAGAAGCTCTCCCTTAAGGTTCAGGCTACCACGCAGACGGAAGGTGCCGCTACCTAGCGCTGCGAGGGAAAGTGCATAGCCCAGGCGTGTTTCGGCAGAAGCAGCAGCCTGGAGGCTTTCGCTGCCGGCACCGTGCTCTCTGGGCGAGAAGCAGACGACCGTTCGTCTGCAGCGAAACGAAAGCGCGACGTGGTACGAAGGGGCAGAAGAACGAAGGCGCAGAGCACCACCGGGCTGCCGTGCGACTCGCACAGGCTGCAAGAGGAAGCGTGCCTGCCACTCGCTCGTTCGCGGATTCACTTTAGCAGTCGGAAACAGAAAGCTCGACTTGCGGCTACTTGTGCTGCTGCCTAGTTCTCTTCCAGTAGCCCCTGGAAACAACGATGCTCGGTTTATGCTTCGAGACGCAGCGATCACGGTGGTAGGTGCGGTGGAGAAGGGAAAGCCAGCGTGCAGAGGACAGTTTCTCGTTGCTCTACGTGAGGCAAGGGGAAGGTTCAGCCCAGCAGTGGCTGTTGCTCCTGGAGCCTTTTTCTTTGGGAGCAGCTGCTGCAAGCGGGCAACGGAGCTGCGAGAGTGCCTAATGGGTGGGACGGCACGTCTATCGGCGAAGGAAGCTGCCTAGCCGCAGTGTGTTGTGCTCAGTTTCCAGGCTGCTTCGAGAAGGGGCACCTTGAAGAACGCCTTCTTTCTCGACGCGTCCTTCTGGGTGCGCTCAAGCTGCGTGGACTCTGCAACACGGCAGGGTGCAAGCAACTGTTTCTGGCCAGGTTGTGTGATGATGGAGTGCAAGGGCTGCGCCTTACTCTCGGAAGCTGCCGGAGCATTCTCATCAGCTGAATGCGCTTGTGAAGCAGCTCTCTGCTGGACTTTGGAAGCCGGCACGCTGAGCCCCTTAGAATGCCTGCCCGCTGCCCGGCTGCTGCGTTCTTCGCCTTCTGTGCTCTGGATGGCGAACTGAAGCCCAGCGATGGCTTTGAGCTGTCCCGCTCTTCAGCGCGTGTATAACTGCACGCATCCACAGTGCTCTGTGCACGGATTTTCCTCAGCTCGAGGTGCAATCATTTTCTTGCTGGTTTACAGTGTCCAAAGCGTCCGTGGAGCTCTCGCTCGGCCAAATGCGTCAAGAGAGAAGCCCTTGCTGGATTCGCCTTTCGCTGGCCAAGACTTTCAACACAGCACCACAATCCGGGCGACGACGAGGAGGAAAGGGGGAACATCTTTTCGTCCTGGCACGTTCTTCTGTGCGGGACGTCTGTCCGCATCTTCGCTCTCTGCAAGGCTGGAAGGTGCGCGGTGGTACTCGGAGGCGAGAAGAAGGCTGCAGAGAGCACCGCGCTCTGCCGGCGCTGTGCAGGCTGTACAGGCAAGAAGCCTAGCCCTGGAATGTGGTGCAAATACAAGCTTCCACGCATCGGGGGCAAGCTCTGGGTAAGCTCGCTGACCTAAAAGTGTTCTGTGGGCGAGACGCAGCCGAGAAGCTCTCCCTTAAGGTTCAGGCTACCACGCAGACAGAAGGTGCCGCTACCTAGCGCTGCGAGGGAAAGTGCATAGCCCAGGCGTGTTTCGGCAGAAGCAGCAGCCTGGAGGCTTTCGCTGCCGGCACCGTGCTCTCTGGGCGAGAAGCAGACGACCGTTCGTCTGCAGCGAAACGAAAGCGCGACGTGGTACGAAGGGGCAGAAGAACGAAGGCGCAGAGCACCACCGGGCTGCCGTGCGACTCGCACAGGCTGCAAGAGGAAGCGTGCCTGCCACTCGCTCGTTCGCGGATTCACTTTAGCAGTCGGAAACAGAAAGCTCGACTTGCGGCTACTTGTGCTGCTGCCTAGTTCTCTTCCAGTAGCCCCTGGAAACAACGATGCTCGGTTTATGCTTCGAGACGCAGCGATCACGGTGGTAGGTGCGGTGGAGAAGGGAAAGCCAGCGTGCAGAGGACAGTTTCTCGTTGCTCTACGTGAGGCAAGGGGAAGGTTCAGCCCAGCAGTGGCTGTTGCTCCTGGAGCCTTTTTCTTTGGGAGCAGCTGCTGCAAGCGGGCAACGGAGCTGCGAGAGTGCCTAATGGGTGGGACGGCACGTCTATCGGCGAAGGAAGCTGCCTAGCCGCAGTGTGTTGTGCTCAGTTTCCAGGCTGCTTCGAGAAGGGGCACCTTGAAGAACGCCTTCTTTCTCGACGCGTCCTTCTGGGTGCGCTCAAGCTGCGTGGACTCTGCAACACGGCAGGGTGCAAGCAACTGTTTCTGGCCAGGTTGTGTGATGATGGAGTGCAAGGGCTGCGCCTTACTCGCGGAAGCTGCCGGAGCATTCTCATCAGCTGAATGCGCTTGTGAAGCAGCTCTCTGCTGGACTTTGGAAGCCGGCACGCTGAGCCCCTTAGAATGCCTGCCCGCTGCCCGGCTGCTGCGTTCTTCGCCTTCTGTGCTCTGGATGGCGAACTGAAGCCCAGCGATGGCTTTGAGCTGTCCCGCTCTTCAGCGCGTGTATAACTGCACGCATCCACAGTGCTCTGTGCACGGATTTTCCTCAGCTCGAGGTGCAATCATTTTCTTGCTGGTTTACAGTGTCCAAAGCGTCCGTGGAGCTCTCGCTCGGCCAAATGCGTCAAGAGAGAAGCCCTTGCTGGATTCGCCTTTCGCTGGCCAAGACTTTCAACACAGCACCACAATCCGGGCGACGACGAGGAGGAAAGGGGGAACATCTTTTCGTCCTGGCACGTTCTTCTGTGCGGGACGTCTGTCCGCATCTTCGCTCTCTGCAGGGCTGGAAGGTGCGCGGTGGTACTCGGAAGCGAGAAGAAGGCTGCAGAGAGCACCGCGCTCTGCCGGCGCTGTGCAGGCTGTACAGGCAAGAAGCCTAGCCCTGGAATGTGGTGCAAATACAAGCTTCCACGCATCGGGGGCAAGCTCTGGGTAAGCTCGCTGACCTAAAAGTGTTCTGTGGGCGAGACGCAGCCGAGAAGCTCTCCCTTAAGGTTCAGGCTACCACGCAGACGGAAGGTGCCGCTACCTAGCGCTGCGAGGGAAAGTGCATAGCCCAGGCGTGTTTCGGCAGAAGCAGCAGCCTGGAGGCTTTCGCTGCCGGCACCGTGCTCTCTGGGCGAGAAGCAGACGACCGTTCGTCTGCAGCGAAACGAAAGCGCGACGTGGTACGAAGGGGCAGAAGAACGAAGGCGCAGAGCACCACCGGGCTGCCGTGCGACTCGCACAGGCTGCAAGAGGAAGCGTGCCTGCCACTCGCTCGTTCGCGGATTCACTTTAGCAGTCGGAAACAGAAAGCTCGACTTGCGGCTACTTGTGCTGCTGCCTAGTTCTCTTCCAGTAGCCCCTGGAAACAACGATGCTCGGTTTATGCTTCGAGACGCAGCGATCACGGTGGTAGGTGCGGTGGAGAAGGGAAAGCCAGCGTGCAGAGGACAGTTTCTCGTTGCTCTACGTGAGGCAAGGGGAAGGTTCAGCCCAGCAGTGGCTGTTGCTCCTGGAGCCTTTTTCTTTGGGAGCAGCTGCTGCAAGCGGGCAACGGAGCTGCGAGAGTGCCTAATGGGTGGGACGGCACGTCTATCGGCGAAGGAAGCTGCCTAGCCGCAGTGTGTTGTGCTCAGTTTCCAGGCTGCTTCGAGAAGGGGCACCTTGAAGAACGCCTTCTTTCTCGACGCGTCCTTCTGGGTGCGCTCAAGCTGCGTGGACTCTGCAACACGGCAGGGTGCAAGCAACTGTTTCTGGCCAGGTTGTGTGATGATGGAGTGCAAGGGCTGCGCCTTACTCGCGGAAGCTGCCGGAGCATTCTCATCAGCTGAATGCGCTTGTGAAGCAGCTCTCTGCTGGACTTTGGAAGCCGGCACGCTGAGCCCCTTAGAATGCCTGCCCGCTGCCCGGCTGCTGCGTTCTTCGCCTTCTGTGCTCTGGATGGCGAACTGAAGCCCAGCGATGGCTTTGAGCTGTCCCGCTCTTCAGCGCGTGTATAACTGCACGCATCCACAGTGCTCTGTGCACGGATTTTCCTCAGCTCGAGGTGCAATCATTTTCTTGCTGGTTTACAGTGTCCAAAGCGTCCGTGGAGCTCTCGCTCGGCCAAATGCGTCAAGAGAGAAGCCCTTGCTGGATTCGCCTTTCGCTGGCCAAGACTTTCAACACAGCACCACAATCCGGGCGACGACGAGGAGGAAAGGGGGAACATCTTTTCGTCCTGGCACGTTCTTCTGTGCGGGACGTCTGTCCGCATCTTCGCTCTCTGCAAGGCTGGAAGGTGCGCGGTGGTACTCGGAGGCGAGAAGAAGGCTGCAGAGAGCACCGCGCTCTGCCGGCGCTGTGCAGGCTGTACAGGCAAGAAGCCTAGCCCTGGAATGTGGTGCAAATACAAGCTTCCACGCATCGGGGGCAAGCTCTGGGTAAGCTCGCTGACCTAAAAGTGTTCTGTGGGCGAGACGCAGCCGAGAAGCTCTCCCTTAAGGTTCAGGCTACCACGCAGACGGAAGGTGCCGCTACCTAGCGCTGCGAGGGAAAGTGCATAGCCCAGGCGTGTTTTGGCAGAAGCAGCAGCCTGGAGGCTTTCGCTGCCGGCACCGTGCTCTCTGGGCGAGAAGCAGACGACCGTTCGTCTGCAGCGAAACGAAAGCGCGACGTGGTACGAAGGGGCAGAAGAACGAAGGCGCAGAGCACCACCGGGCTGCCGTGCGACTCGCACAGGCTGCAAGAGGAAGCGTGCCTGCCACTCGCTCGTTCGCGGATTCACTTTAGCAGTCGGAAACAGAAAGCTCGACTTGCGGCTACTTGTGCTGCTGCCTAGTTCTCTTCCAGTAGCCCCTGGAAACAACGATGCTCGGTTTATGCTTCGAGACGCAGCGATCACGGTGGTAGGTGCGGTGGAGAAGGGAAAGCCAGCGTGCAGAGGACAGTTTCTCGTTGCTCTACGTGAGGCAAGGGGAAGGTTCAGCCCAGCAGTGGCTGTTGCTCCTGGAGCCTTTTTCTTTGGGAGCAGCTGCTGCAAGCGGGCAACGGAGCTGCGAGAGTGCCTAATGGGTGGGACGGCACGTCTATCGGCGAAGGAAGCTGCCTAGCCGCAGTGTGTTGTGCTCAGTTTCCAGGCTGCTTCGAGAAGGGGCACCTTGAAGAACGCCTTCTTTCTCGACGCGTCCTTCTGGGTGCGCTCAAGCTGCGTGGACTCTGCAACACGGCAGGGTGCAAGCAACTGTTTCTGGCCAGGTTGTGTGATGATGGAGTGCAAGGGCTGCGCCTTACTCGCGGAAGCTGCCGGAGCATTCTCATCAGCTGAATGCGCTTGTGAAGCAGCTCTCTGCTGGACTTTGGAAGCCGGCACGCTGAGCCCCTTAGAATGCCTGCCCGCTGCCCGGCTGCTGCGTTCTTCGCCTTCTGTGCTCTGGATGGCGAACTGAAGCCCAGCGATGGCTTTGAGCTGTCCCGCTCTTCAGCGCGTGTATAACTGCACGCATCCACAGTGCTCTGTGCACGGATTTTCCTCAGCTCGAGGTGCAATCATTTTCTTGCTGGTTTACAGTGTCCAAAGCGTCCGTGGAGCTCTCGCTCGGCCAAATGCGTCAAGAGAGAAGCCCTTGCTGGATTCGCCTTTCGCTGGCCAAGACTTTCAACACAGCACCACAATCCGGGCGACGACGAGGAGGAAAGGGGGAACATCTTTTCGTCCTGGCACGTTCTTCTGTGCGGGACGTCTGTCCGCATCTTCGCTCTCTGCAAGGCTGGAAGGTGCGCGGTGGTACTCGGAGGCGAGAAGAAGGCTGCAGAGAGCACCGCGCTCTGCCGGCGCTGTGCAGGCTGTACAGGCAAGAAGCCTAGCCCTGGAATGTGGTGCAAATACAAGCTTCCACGCATCGGGGGCAAGCTCTGGGTAAGCTCGCTGACCTAAAAGTGTTCTGTGGGCGAGACGCAGCCGAGAAGCTCTCCCTTAAGGTTCAGGCTACCACGCAGACGGAAGGTGCCGCTACCTAGCGCTGCGAGGGAAAGTGCATAGCCCAGGCGTGTTTTGGCAGAAGCAGCAGCCTGGAGGCTTTCGCTGCCGGCACCGTGCTCTCTGGGCGAGAAGCAGACGACCGTTCGTCTGCAGCGAAACGAAAGCGCGACGTGGTACGAAGGGGCAGAAGAACGAAGGCGCAGAGCACCACCGGGCTGCCGTGCGACTCGCACAGGCTGCAAGAGGAAGCGTGCCTGCCACTCGCTCGTTCGCGGATTCACTTTAGCAGTCGGAAACAGAAAGCTCGACTTGCGGCTACTTGTGCTGCTGCCTAGTTCTCTTCCAGTAGCCCCTGGAAACAACGATGCTCGGTTTATGCTTCGAGACGCAGCGATCACGGTGGTAGGTGCGGTGGAGAAGGGAAAGCCAGCGTGCAGAGGACAGTTTCTCGTTGCTCTACGTGAGGCAAGGGGAAGGTTCAGCCCAGCAGTGGCTGTTGCTCCTGGAGCCTTTTTCTTTGGGAGCAGCTGCTGCAAGCGGGCAACGGAGCTGCGAGAGTGCCTAATGGGTGGGACGGCACGTCTATCGGCGAAGGAAGCTGCCTAGCCGCAGTGTGTTGTGCTCAGTTTCCAGGCTGCTTCGAGAAGGGGCACCTTGAAGAACGCCTTCTTTCTCGACGCGTCCTTCTGGGTGCGCTCAAGCTGCGTGGACTCTGCAACACGGCAGGGTGCAAGCAACTGTTTCTGGCCAGGTTGTGTGATGATGGAGTGCAAGGGCTGCGCCTTACTCGCGGAAGCTGCCGGAGCATTCTCATCAGCTGAATGCGCTTGTGAAGCAGCTCTCTGCTGGACTTTGGAAGCCGGCACGCTGAGCCCCTTAGAATGCCTGCCCGCTGCCCGGCTGCTGCGTTCTTCGCCTTCTGTGCTCTGGATGGCGAACTGAAGCCCAGCGATGGCTTTGAGCTGTCCCGCTCTTCAGCGCGTGTATAACTGCACGCATCCACAGTGCTCTGTGCACGGATTTTCCTCAGCTCGAGGTGCAATCATTTTCTTGCTGGTTTACAGTGTCCAAAGCGTCCGTGGAGCTCTCGCTCGGCCAAATGCGTCAAGAGAGAAGCCCTTGCTGGATTCGCCTTTCGCTGGCCAAGACTTTCAACACAGCACCACAATCCGGGCGACGACGAGGAGGAAAGGGGGAACATCTTTTCGTCCTGGCACGTTCTTCTGTGCGGGACGTCTGTCCGCATCTTCGCTCTCTGCAAGGCTGGAAGGTGCGCGGTGGTACTCGGAAGCGAGAAGAAGGCTGCAGAGAGCACCGCGCTCTGCCGGCGCTGTGCAGGCTGTACAGGCAAGAAGCCTAGCCCTGGAATGTGGTGCAAATACAAGCTTCCACGCATCGGGGGCAAGCTCTGGGTAAGCTCGCTGACCTGAAAGTGTTCTGTGGGCGAGACGCAGCCGAGAAGCTCTCCCTTAAGGTTCAGGCTACCACGCAGACGGAAGGTGCCGCTACCTAGCGCTGCGAGGGAAAGTGCATAGCCCAGGCGTGTTTCGGCAGAAGCAGCAGCCTGGAGGCTTTCGCTGCCGGCACCGTGCTCTCTGGGCGAGAAGCAGACGACCGTTCGTCTGCAGCGAAACGAAAGCGCGACGTGGTACGAAGGGGCAGAAGAACGAAGGCGCAGAGCACCACCGGGCTGCCGTGCGACTCGCACAGGCTGCAAGAGGAAGCGTGCCTGCCACTCGCTCGTTCGCGGATTCACTTTAGCAGTCGGAAACAGAAAGCTCGACTTGCGGCTACTTGTGCTGCTGCCTAGTTCTCTTCCAGTAGCCCCTGGAAACAACGATGCTCGGTTTATGCTTCGAGACGCAGCGATCACGGTGGTAGGTGCGGTGGAGAAGGGAAAGCCAGCGTGCAGAGGACAGTTTCTCGTTGCTCTACGTGAGGCAAGGGGAAGGTTCAGCCCAGCAGTGGCTGTTGCTCCTGGAGCCTTTTTCTTTGGGAGCAGCTGCTGCAAGCGGGCAACGGAGCTGCGAGAGTGCCTAATGGGTGGGACGGCACGTCTATCGGCGAAGGAAGCTGCCTAGCCGCAGTGTGTTGTGCTCAGTTTCCAGGCTGCTTCGAGAAGGGGCACCTTGAAGAACGCCTTCTTTCTCGACGCGTCCTTCTGGGTGCGCTCAAGCTGCGTGGACTCTGCAACACGGCAGGGTGCAAGCAACTGTTTCTGGCCAGGTTGTGTGATGATGGAGTGCAAGGGCTGCGCCTTACTCGCGGAAGCTGCCGGAGCATTCTCATCAGCTGAATGCGCTTGTGAAGCAGCTCTCTGCTGGACTTTGGAAGCCGGCACGCTGAGCCCCTTAGAATGCCTGCCCGCTGCCCGGCTGCTGCGTTCTTCGCCTTCTGTGCTCTGGATGGCGAACTGAAGCCCAGCGATGGCTTTGAGCTGTCCCGCTCTTCAGCGCGTGTATAACTGCACGCATCCACAGTGCTCTGTGCACGGATTTTCCTCAGCTCGAGGTGCAATCATTTTCTTGCTGGTTTACAGTGTCCAAAGCGTCCGTGGAGCTCTCGCTCGGCCAAATGCGTCAAGAGAGAAGCCCTTGCTGGATTCGCCTTTCGCTGGCCAAGACTTTCAACACAGCACCACAATCCGGGCGACGACGAGGAGGAAAGGGGGAACATCTTTTCGTCCTGGCACGTTCTTCTGTGCGGGACGTCTGTCCGCATCTTCGCTCTCTGCAAGGCTGGAAGGTGCGCGGTGGTACTCGGAAGCGAGAAGAAGGCTGCAGAGAGCACCGCGCTCTGCCGGCGCTGTGCAGGCTGTACAGGCAAGAAGCCTAGCCCTGGAATGTGGTGCAAATACAAGCTTCCACGCATCGGGGGCAAGCTCTGGGTAAGCTCGCTGACCTAAAAGTGTTCTGTGGGCGAGACGCAGCCGAGAAGCTCTCCCTTAAGGTTCAGGCTACCACGCAGACGGAAGGTGCCGCTACCTAGCGCTGCGAGGGAAAGTGCATAGCCCAGGCGTGTTTCGGCAGAAGCAGCAGCCTGGAGGCTTTCGCTGCCGGCACCGTGCTCTCTGGGCGAGAAGCAGACGACCGTTCGTCTGCAGCGAAACGAAAGCGCGACGTGGTACGAAGGGGCAGAAGAACGAAGGCGCAGAGCACCACCGGGCTGCCGTGCGACTCGCACAGGCTGCAAGAGGAAGCGTGCCTGCCACTCGCTCGTTCGCGGATTCACTTTAGCAGTCGGAAACAGAAAGCTCGACTTGCGGCTACTTGTGCTGCTGCCTAGTTCTCTTCCAGTAGCCCCTGGAAACAACGATGCTCGGTTTATGCTTCGAGACGCAGCGATCACGGTGGTAGGTGCGGTGGAGAAGGGAAAGCCAGCGTGCAGAGGACAGTTTCTCGTTGCTCTACGTGAGGCAAGGGGAAGGTTCAGCCCAGCAGTGGCTGTTGCTCCTGGAGCCTTTTTCTTTGGGAGCAGCTGCTGCAAGCGGGCAACGGAGCTGCGAGAGTGCCTAATGGGTGGGACGGCACGTCTATCGGCGAAGGAAGCTGCCTAGCCGCAGTGTGTTGTGCTCAGTTTCCAGGCTGCTTCGAGAAGGGGCACCTTGAAGAACGCCTTCTTTCTCGACGCGTCCTTCTGGGTGCGCTCAAGCTGCGTGGACTCTGCAACACGGCAGGGTGCAAGCAACTGTTTCTGGCCAGGTTGTGTGATGATGGAGTGCAAGGGCTGCGCCTTACTCGCGGAAGCTGCCGGAGCATTCTCATCAGCTGAATGCGCTTGTGAAGCAGCTCTCTGCTGGACTTTGGAAGCCGGCACGCTGAGCCCCTTAGAATGCCTGCCCGCTGCCCGGCTGCTGCGTTCTTCGCCTTCTGTGCTCTGGATGGCGAACTGAAGCCCAGCGATGGCTTTGAGCTGTCCCGCTCTTCAGCGCGTGTATAACTGCACGCATCCACAGTGCTCTGTGCACGGATTTTCCTCAGCTCGAGGTGCAATCATTTTCTTGCTGGTTTACAGTGTCCAAAGCGTCCGTGGAGCTCTCGCTCGGCCAAATGCGTCAAGAGAGAAGCCCTTGCTGGATTCGCCTTTCGCTGGCCAAGACTTTCAACACAGCACCACAATCCGGGCGACGACGAGGAGGAAAGGGGGAACATCTTTTCGTCCTGGCACGTTCTTCTGTGCGGGACGTCTGTCCGCATCTTCGCTCTCTGCAGGGCTGGAAGGTGCGCGGTGGTACTCGGAAGCGAGAAGAAGGCTGCAGAGAGCACCGCGCTCTGCCGGCGCTGTGCAGGCTGTACAGGCAAGAAGCCTAGCCCTGGAATGTGGTGCAAATACAAGCTTCCACGCATCGGGGGCAAGCTCTGGGTAAGCTCGCTGACCTAAAAGTGTTCTGTGGGCGAGACGCAGCCGAGAAGCTCTCCCTTAAGGTTCAGGCTACCACGCAGACGGAAGGTGCCGCTACCTAGCGCTGCGAGGGAAAGTGCATAGCCCAGGCGTGTTTCGGCAGAAGCAGCAGCCTGGAGGCTTTCGCTGCCGGCACCGTGCTCTCTGGGCGAGAAGCAGACGACCGTTCGTCTGCAGCGAAACGAAAGCGCGACGTGGTACGAAGGGGCAGAAGAACGAAGGCGCAGAGCACCACCGGGCTGCCGTGCGACTCGCACAGGCTGCAAGAGGAAGCGTGCCTGCCACTCGCTCGTTCGCGGATTCACTTTAGCAGTCGGAAACAGAAAGCTCGACTTGCGGCTACTTGTGCTGCTGCCTAGTTCTCTTCCAGTAGCCCCTGGAAACAACGATGCTCGGTTTATGCTTCGAGACGCAGCGATCACGGTGGTAGGTGCGGTGGAGAAGGGAAAGCCAGCGTGCAGAGGACAGTTTCTCGTTGCTCTACGTGAGGCAAGGGGAAGGTTCAGCCCAGCAGTGGCTGTTGCTCCTGGAGCCTTTTTCTTTGGGAGCAGCTGCTGCAAGCGGGCAACGGAGCTGCGAGAGTGCCTAATGGGTGGGACGGCACGTCTATCGGCGAAGGAAGCTGCCTAGCCGCAGTGTGTTGTGCTCAGTTTCCAGGCTGCTTCGAGAAGGGGCACCTTGAAGAACGCCTTCTTTCTCGACGCGTCCTTCTGGGTGCGCTCAAGCTGCGTGGACTCTGCAACACGGCAGGGTGCAAGCAACTGTTTCTGGCCAGGTTGTGTGATGATGGAGTGCAAGGGCTGCGCCTTACTCGCGGAAGCTGCCGGAGCATTCTCATCAGCTGAATGCGCTTGTGAAGCAGCTCTCTGCTGGACTTTGGAAGCCGGCACGCTGAGCCCCTTAGAATGCCTGCCCGCTGCCCGGCTGCTGCGTTCTTCGCCTTCTGTGCTCTGGATGGCGAACTGAAGCCCAGCGATGGCTTTGAGCTGTCCCGCTCTTCAGCGCGTGTATAACTGCACGCATCCACAGTGCTCTGTGCACGGATTTTCCTCAGCTCGAGGTGCAATCATTTTCTTGCTGGTTTACAGTGTCCAAAGCGTCCGTGGAGCTCTCGCTCGGCCAAATGCGTCAAGAGAGAAGCCCTTGCTGGATTCGCCTTTCGCTGGCCAAGACTTTCAACACAGCACCACAATCCGGGCGACGACGAGGAGGAAAGGGGGAACATCTTTTCGTCCTGGCACGTTCTTCTGTGCGGGACGTCTGTCCGCATCTTCGCTCTCTGCAAGGCTGGAAGGTGCGCGGTGGTACTCGGAGGCGAGAAGAAGGCTGCAGAGAGCACCGCGCTCTGCCGGCGCTGTGCAGGCTGTACAGGCAAGAAGCCTAGCCCTGGAATGTGGTGCAAATACAAGCTTCCACGCATCGGGGGCAAGCTCTGGGTAAGCTCGCTGACCTAAAAGTGTTCTGTGGGCGAGACGCAGCCGAGAAGCTCTCCCTTAAGGTTCAGGCTACCACGCAGACGGAAGGTGCCGCTACCTAGCGCTGCGAGGGAAAGTGCATAGCCCAGGCGTGTTTCGGCAGAAGCAGCAGCCTGGAGGCTTTCGCTGCCGGCACCGTGCTCTCTGGGCGAGAAGCAGACGACCGTTCGTCTGCAGCGAAACGAAAGCGCGACGTGGTACGAAGGGGCAGAAGAACGAAGGCGCAGAGCACCACCGGGCTGCCGTGCGACTCGCACAGGCTGCAAGAGGAAGCGTGCCTGCCACTCGCTCGTTCGCGGATTCACTTTAGCAGTCGGAAACAGAAAGCTCGACTTGCGGCTACTTGTGCTGCTGCCTAGTTCTCTTCCAGTAGCCCCTGGAAACAACGATGCTCGGTTTATGCTTCGAGACGCAGCGATCACGGTGGTAGGTGCGGTGGAGAAGGGAAAGCCAGCGTGCAGAGGACAGTTTCTCGTTGCTCTACGTGAGGCAAGGGGAAGGTTCAGCCCAGCAGTGGCTGTTGCTCCTGGAGCCTTTTTCTTTGGGAGCAGCTGCTGCAAGCGGGCAACGGAGCTGCGAGAGTGCCTAATGGGTGGGACGGCACGTCTATCGGCGAAGGAAGCTGCCTAGCCGCAGTGTGTTGTGCTCAGTTTCCAGGCTGCTTCGAGAAGGGGCACCTTGAAGAACGCCTTCTTTCTCGACGCGTCCTTCTGGGTGCGCTCAAGCTGCGTGGACTCTGCAACACGGCAGGGTGCAAGCAACTGTTTCTGGCCAGGTTGTGTGATGATGGAGTGCAAGGGCTGCGCCTTACTCGCGGAAGCTGCCGGAGCATTCTCATCAGCTGAATGCGCTTGTGAAGCAGCTCTCTGCTGGACTTTGGAAGCCGGCACGCTGAGCCCCTTAGAATGCCTGCCCGCTGCCCGGCTGCTGCGTTCTTCGCCTTCTGTGCTCTGGATGGCGAACTGAAGCCCAGCGATGGCTTTGAGCTGTCCCGCTCTTCAGCGCGTGTATAACTGCACGCATCCACAGTGCTCTGTGCACGGATTTTCCTCAGCTCGAGGTGCAATCATTTTCTTGCTGGTTTACAGTGTCCAAAGCGTCCGTGGAGCTCTCGCTCGGCCAAATGCGTCAAGAGAGAAGCCCTTGCTGGATTCGCCTTTCGCTGGCCAAGACTTTCAACACAGCACCACAATCCGGGCGACGACGAGGAGGAAAGGGGGAACATCTTTTCGTCCTGGCACGTTCTTCTGTGCGGGACGTCTGTCCGCATCTTCGCTCTCTGCAAGGCTGGAAGGTGCGCGGTGGTACTCGGAAGCGAGAAGAAGGCTGCAGAGAGCACCGCGCTCTGCCGGCGCTGTGCAGGCTGTACAGGCAAGAAGCCTAGCCCTGGAATGTGGTGCAAATACAAGCTTCCACGCATCGGGGGCAAGCTCTGGGTAAGCTCGCTGACCTAAAAGTGTTCTGTGGGCGAGACGCAGCCGAGAAGCTCTCCCTTAAGGTTCAGGCTACCACGCAGACGGAAGGTGCCGCTACCTAGCGCTGCGAGGGAAAGTGCATAGCCCAGGCGTGTTTCGGCAGAAGCAGCAGCCTGGAGGCTTTCGCTGCCGGCACCGTGCTCTCTGGGCGAGAAGCAGACGACCGTTCGTCTGCAGCGAAACGAAAGCGCGACGTGGTACGAAGGGGCAGAAGAACGAAGGCGCAGAGCACCACCGGGCTGCCGTGCGACTCGCACAGGCTGCAAGAGGAAGCGTGCCTGCCACTCGCTCGTTCGCGGATTCACTTTAGCAGTCGGAAACAGAAAGCTCGACTTGCGGCTACTTGTGCTGCTGCCTAGTTCTCTTCCAGTAGCCCCTGGAAACAACGATGCTCGGTTTATGCTTCGAGACGCAGCGATCACGGTGGTAGGTGCGGTGGAGAAGGGAAAGCCAGCGTGCAGAGGACAGTTTCTCGTTGCTCTACGTGAGGCAAGGGGAAGGTTCAGCCCAGCAGTGGCTGTTGCTCCTGGAGCCTTTTTCTTTGGGAGCAGCTGCTGCAAGCGGGCAACGGAGCTGCGAGAGTGCCTAATGGGTGGGACGGCACGTCTATCGGCGAAGGAAGCTGCCTAGCCGCAGTGTGTTGTGCTCAGTTTCCAGGCTGCTTCGAGAAGGGGCACCTTGAAGAACGCCTTCTTTCTCGACGCGTCCTTCTGGGTGCGCTCAAGCTGCGTGGACTCTGCAACACGGCAGGGTGCAAGCAACTGTTTCTGGCCAGGTTGTGTGATGATGGAGTGCAAGGGCTGCGCCTTACTCGCGGAAGCTGCCGGAGCATTCTCATCAGCTGAATGCGCTTGTGAAGCAGCTCTCTGCTGGACTTTGGAAGCCGGCACGCTGAGCCCCTTAGAATGCCTGCCCGCTGCCCGGCTGCTGCGTTCTTCGCCTTCTGTGCTCTGGATGGCGAACTGAAGCCCAGCGATGGCTTTGAGCTGTCCCGCTCTTCAGCGCGTGTATAACTGCACGCATCCACAGTGCTCTGTGCACGGATTTTCCTCAGCTCGAGGTGCAATCATTTTCTTGCTGGTTTACAGTGTCCAAAGCGTCCGTGGAGCTCTCGCTCGGCCAAATGCGTCAAGAGAGAAGCCCTTGCTGGATTCGCCTTTCGCTGGCCAAGACTTTCAACACAGCACCACAATCCGGGCGACGACGAGGAGGAAAGGGGGAACATCTTTTCGTCCTGGCACGTTCTTCTGTGCGGGACGTCTGTCCGCATCTTCGCTCTCTGCAAGGCTGGAAGGTGCGCGGTGGTACTCGGAAGCGAGAAGAAGGCTGCAGAGAGCACCGCGCTCTGCCGGCGCTGTGCAGGCTGTACAGGCAAGAAGCCTAGCCCTGGAATGTGGTGCAAATACAAGCTTCCACGCATCGGGGGCAAGCTCTGGGTAAGCTCGCTGACCTGAAAGTGTTCTGTGGGCGAGACGCAGCCGAGAAGCTCTCCCTTAAGGTTCAGGCTACCACGCAGACGGAAGGTGCCGCTACCTAGCGCTGCGAGGGAAAGTGCATAGCCCAGGCGTGTTTCGGCAGAAGCAGCAGCCTGGAGGCTTTCGCTGCCGGCACCGTGCTCTCTGGGCGAGAAGCAGACGACCGTTCGTCTGCAGCGAAACGAAAGCGCGACGTGGTACGAAGGGGCAGAAGAACGAAGGCGCAGAGCACCACCGGGCTGCCGTGCGACTCGCACAGGCTGCAAGAGGAAGCGTGCCTGCCACTCGCTCGTTCGCGGATTCACTTTAGCAGTCGGAAACAGAAAGCTCGACTTGCGGCTACTTGTGCTGCTGCCTAGTTCTCTTCCAGTAGCCCCTGGAAACAACGATGCTCGGTTTATGCTTCGAGACGCAGCGATCACGGTGGTAGGTGCGGTGGAGAAGGGAAAGCCAGCGTGCAGAGGACAGTTTCTCGTTGCTCTACGTGAGGCAAGGGGAAGGTTCAGCCCAGCAGTGGCTGTTGCTCCTGGAGCCTTTTTCTTTGGGAGCAGCTGCTGCAAGCGGGCAACGGAGCTGCGAGAGTGCCTAATGGGTGGGACGGCACGTCTATCGGCAAAGGAAGCTGCCTAGCCGCAGTGTGTTGTGCTCAGTTTCCAGGCTGCTTCGAGAAGGGGCACCTTGAAGAACGCCTTCTTTCTCGACGCGTCCTTCTGGGTGCGCTCAAGCTGCGTGGACTCTGCAACACGGCAGGGTGCAAGCAACTGTTTCTGGCCAGGTTGTGTGATGATGGAGTGCAAGGGCTGCGCCTTACTCTCGGAAGCTGCCGGAGCATTCTCATCAGCTGAATGCGCTTGTGAAGCAGCTCTCTGCTGGACTTTGGAAGCCGGCACGCTGAGCCCCTTAGAATGCCTGCCCGCTGCCCGGCTGCTGCGTTCTTCGCCTTCTGTGCTCTGGATGGCGAACTGAAGCCCAGCGATGGCTTTGAGCTGTCCCGCTCTTCAGCGCGTGTATAACTGCACGCATCCACAGTGCTCTGTGCACGGATTTTCCTCAGCTCGAGGTGCAATCATTTTCTTGCTGGTTTACAGTGTCCAAAGCGTCCGTGGAGCTCTCGCTCGGCCAAATGCGTCAAGAGAGAAGCCCTTGCTGGATTCGCCTTTCGCTGGCCAAGACTTTCAACACAGCACCACAATCCGGGCGACGACGAGGAGGAAAGGGGGAACATCTTTTCGTCCTGGCACGTTCTTCTGTGCGGGACGTCTGTCCGCATCTTCGCTCTCTGCAAGGCTGGAAGGTGCGCGGTGGTACTCGGAGGCGAGAAGAAGGCTGCAGAGAGCACCGCGCTCTGCCGGCGCTGTGCAGGCTGTACAGGCAAGAAGCCTAGCCCTGGAATGTGGTGCAAATACAAGCTTCCACGCATCGGGGGCAAGCTCTGGGTAAGCTCGCTGACCTGAAAGTGTTCTGTGGGCGAGACGCAGCCGAGAAGCTCTCCCTTAAGGTTCAGGCTACCACGCAGACGGAAGGTGCCGCTACCTAGCGCTGCGAGGGAAAGTGCATAGCCCAGGCGTGTTTCGGCAGAAGCAGCAGCCTGGAGGCTTTCGCTGCCGGCACCGTGCTCTCTGGGCGAGAAGCAGACGACCGTTCGTCTGCAGCGAAACGAAAGCGCGACGTGGTACGAAGGGGCAGAAGAACGAAGGCGCAGAGCACCACCGGGCTGCCGTGCGACTCGCACAGGCTGCAAGAGGAAGCGTGCCTGCCACTCGCTCGTTCGCGGATTCACTTTAGCAGTCGGAAACAGAAAGCTCGACTTGCGGCTACTTGTGCTGCTGCCTAGTTCTCTTCCAGTAGCCCCTGGAAACAACGATGCTCGGTTTATGCTTCGAGACGCAGCGATCACGGTGGTAGGTGCGGTGGAGAAGGGAAAGCCAGCGTGCAGAGGACAGTTTCTCGTTGCTCTACGTGAGGCAAGGGGAAGGTTCAGCCCAGCAGTGGCTGTTGCTCCTGGAGCCTTTTTCTTTGGGAGCAGCTGCTGCAAGCGGGCAACGGAGCTGCGAGAGTGCCTAATGGGTGGGACGGCACGTCTATCGGCGAAGGAAGCTGCCTAGCCGCAGTGTGTTGTGCTCAGTTTCCAGGCTGCTTCGAGAAGGGGCACCTTGAAGAACGCCTTCTTTCTCGACGCGTCCTTCTGGGTGCGCTCAAGCTGCGTGGACTCTGCAACACGGCAGGGTGCAAGCAACTGTTTCTGGCCAGGTTGTGTGATGATGGAGTGCAAGGGCTGCGCCTTACTCGCGGAAGCTGCCGGAGCATTCTCATCAGCTGAATGCGCTTGTGAAGCAGCTCTCTGCTGGACTTTGGAAGCCGGCACGCTGAGCCCCTTAGAATGCCTGCCCGCTGCCCGGCTGCTGCGTTCTTCGCCTTCTGTGCTCTGGATGGCGAACTGAAGCCCAGCGATGGCTTTGAGCTGTCCCGCTCTTCAGCGCGTGTATAACTGCACGCATCCACAGTGCTCTGTGCACGGATTTTCCTCAGCTCGAGGTGCAATCATTTTCTTGCTGGTTTACAGTGTCCAAAGCGTCCGTGGAGCTCTCGCTCGGCCAAATGCGTCAAGAGAGAAGCCCTTGCTGGATTCGCCTTTCGCTGGCCAAGACTTTCAACACAGCACCACAATCCGGGCGACGACGAGGAGGAAAGGGGGAACATCTTTTCGTCCTGGCACGTTCTTCTGTGCGGGACGTCTGTCCGCATCTTCGCTCTCTGCAAGGCTGGAAGGTGCGCGGTGGTACTCGGAAGCGAGAAGAAGGCTGCAGAGAGCACCGCGCTCTGCCGGCGCTGTGCAGGCTGTACAGGCAAGAAGCCTAGCCCTGGAATGTGGTGCAAATACAAGCTTCCACGCATCGGGGGCAAGCTCTGGGTAAGCTCGCTGACCTAAAAGTGTTCTGTGGGCGAGACGCAGCCGAGAAGCTCTCCCTTAAGGTTCAGGCTACCACGCAGACGGAAGGTGCCGCTACCTAGCGCTGCGAGGGAAAGTGCATAGCCCAGGCGTGTTTCGGCAGAAGCAGCAGCCTGGAGGCTTTCGCTGCCGGCACCGTGCTCTCTGGGCGAGAAGCAGACGACCGTTCGTCTGCAGCGAAACGAAAGCGCGACGTGGTACGAAGGGGCAGAAGAACGAAGGCGCAGAGCACCACCGGGCTGCCGTGCGACTCGCACAGGCTGCAAGAGGAAGCGTGCCTGCCACTCGCTCGTTCGCGGATTCACTTTAGCAGTCGGAAACAGAAAGCTCGACTTGCGGCTACTTGTGCTGCTGCCTAGTTCTCTTCCAGTAGCCCCTGGAAACAACGATGCTCGGTTTATGCTTCGAGACGCAGCGATCACGGTGGTAGGTGCGGTGGAGAAGGGAAAGCCAGCGTGCAGAGGACAGTTTCTCGTTGCTCTACGTGAGGCAAGGGGAAGGTTCAGCCCAGCAGTGGCTGTTGCTCCTGGAGCCTTTTTCTTTGGGAGCAGCTGCTGCAAGCGGGCAACGGAGCTGCGAGAGTGCCTAATGGGTGGGACGGCACGTCTATCGGCGAAGGAAGCTGCCTAGCCGCAGTGTGTTGTGCTCAGTTTCCAGGCTGCTTCGAGAAGGGGCACCTTGAAGAACGCCTTCTTTCTCGACGCGTCCTTCTGGGTGCGCTCAAGCTGCGTGGACTCTGCAACACGGCAGGGTGCAAGCAACTGTTTCTGGCCAGGTTGTGTGATGATGGAGTGCAAGGGCTGCGCCTTACTCTCGGAAGCTGCCGGAGCATTCTCATCAGCTGAATGCGCTTGTGAAGCAGCTCTCTGCTGGACTTTGGAAGCCGGCACGCTGAGCCCCTTAGAATGCCTGCCCGCTGCCCGGCTGCTGCGTTCTTCGCCTTCTGTGCTCTGGATGGCGAACTGAAGCCCAGCGATGGCTTTGAGCTGTCCCGCTCTTCAGCGCGTGTATAACTGCACGCATCCACAGTGCTCTGTGCACGGATTTTCCTCAGCTCGAGGTGCAATCATTTTCTTGCTGGTTTACAGTGTCCAAAGCGTCCGTGGAGCTCTCGCTCGGCCAAATGCGTCAAGAGAGAAGCCCTTGCTGGATTCGCCTTTCGCTGGCCAAGACTTTCAACACAGCACCACAATCCGGGCGACGACGAGGAGGAAAGGGGGAACATCTTTTCGTCCTGGCACGTTCTTCTGTGCGGGACGTCTGTCCGCATCTTCGCTCTCTGCAAGGCTGGAAGGTGCGCGGTGGTACTCGGAAGCGAGAAGAAGGCTGCAGAGAGCACCGCGCTCTGCCGGCGCTGTGCAGGCTGTACAGGCAAGAAGCCTAGCCCTGGAATGTGGTGCAAATACAAGCTTCCACGCATCGGGGGCAAGCTCTGGGTAAGCTCGCTGACCTAAAAGTGTTCTGTGGGCGAGACGCAGCCGAGAAGCTCTCCCTTAAGGTTCAGGCTACCACGCAGACGGAAGGTGCCGCTACCTAGCGCTGCGAGGGAAAGTGCATAGCCCAGGCGTGTTTCGGCAGAAGCAGCAGCCTGGAGGCTTTCGCTGCCGGCACCGTGCTCTCTGGGCGAGAAGCAGACGACCGTTCGTCTGCAGCGAAACGAAAGCGCGACGTGGTACGAAGGGGCAGAAGAACGAAGGCGCAGAGCACCACCGGGCTGCCGTGCGACTCGCACAGGCTGCAAGAGGAAGCGTGCCTGCCACTCGCTCGTTCGCGGATTCACTTTAGCAGTCGGAAACAGAAAGCTCGACTTGCGGCTACTTGTGCTGCTGCCTAGTTCTCTTCCAGTAGCCCCTGGAAACAACGATGCTCGGTTTATGCTTCGAGACGCAGCGATCACGGTGGTAGGTGCGGTGGAGAAGGGAAAGCCAGCGTGCAGAGGACAGTTTCTCGTTGCTCTACGTGAGGCAAGGGGAAGGTTCAGCCCAGCAGTGGCTGTTGCTCCTGGAGCCTTTTTCTTTGGGAGCAGCTGCTGCAAGCGGGCAACGGAGCTGCGAGAGTGCCTAATGGGTGGGACGGCACGTCTATCTGCGAAGGAAGCTGCCTAGCCGCAGTGTGTTGTGCTCAGTTTCCAGGCTGCTTCGAGAGGGGGCACCTTGAAGAACGCCTTCTTTCTCGACGCGTCCTTCTGGGTGCGCTCAAGCTGCGTGGACTCTGCAACACGGCAGGGTGCAAGCAACTGTTTCTGGCCAGGTTGTGTGATGATGGAGTGCAAGGGCTGCGCCTTACTCGCGGAAGCTGCCGGAGCATTCTCATCAGCTGAATGCGCTTGTGAAGCAGCTCTCTGCTGGACTTTGGAAGCCGGCACGCTGAGCCCCTTAGAATGCCTGCCCGCTGCCCGGCTGCTGCGTTCTTCGCCTTCTGTGCTCTGGATGGCGAACTGAAGCCCAGCGATGGCTTTGAGCTGTCCCGCTCTTCAGCGCGTGTATAACTGCACGCATCCACAGTGCTCTGTGCACGGATTTTCCTCAGCTCGAGGTGCAATCATTTTCTTGCTGGTTTACAGTGTCCAAAGCGTCCGTGGAGCTCTCGCTCGGCCAAATGCGTCAAGAGAGAAGCCCTTGCTGGATTCGCCTTTCGCTGGCCAAGACTTTCAACACAGCACCACAATCCGGGCGACGACGAGGAGGAAAGGGGGAACATCTTTTCGTCCTGGCACGTTCTTCTGTGCGGGACGTCTGTCCGCATCTTCGCTCTCTGCAAGGCTGGAAGGTGCGCGGTGGTACTCGGAGGCGAGAAGAAGGCTGCAGAGAGCACCGCGCTCTGCCGGCGCTGTGCAGGCTGTACAGGCAAGAAGCCTAGCCCTGGAATGTGGTGCAAATACAAGCTTCCACGCATCGGGGGCAAGCTCTGGGTAAGCTCGCTGACCTAAAAGTGTTCTGTGGGCGAGACGCAGCCGAGAAGCTCTCCCTTAAGGTTCAGGCTACCACGCAGACGGAAGGTGCCGCTACCTAGCGCTGCGAGGGAAAGTGCATAGCCCAGGCGTGTTTCGGCAGAAGCAGCAGCCTGGAGGCTTTCGCTGCCGGCACCGTGCTCTCTGGGCGAGAAGCAGACGACCGTTCGTCTGCAGCGAAACGAAAGCGCGACGTGGTACGAAGGGGCAGAAGAACGAAGGCGCAGAGCACCACCGGGCTGCCGTGCGACTCGCACAGGCTGCAAGAGGAAGCGTGCCTGCCACTCGCTCGTTCGCGGATTCACTTTAGCAGTCGGAAACAGAAAGCTCGACTTGCGGCTACTTGTGCTGCTGCCTAGTTCTCTTCCAGTAGCCCCTGGAAACAACGATGCTCGGTTTATGCTTCGAGACGCAGCGATCACGGTGGTAGGTGCGGTGGAGAAGGGAAAGCCAGCGTGCAGAGGACAGTTTCTCGTTGCTCTACGTGAGGCAAGGGGAAGGTTCAGCCCAGCAGTGGCTGTTGCTCCTGGAGCCTTTTTCTTTGGGAGCAGCTGCTGCAAGCGGGCAACGGAGCTGCGAGAGTGCCTAATGGGTGGGACGGCACGTCTATCGGCGAAGGAAGCTGCCTAGCCGCAGTGTGTTGTGCTCAGTTTCCAGGCTGCTTCGAGAAGGGGCACCTTGAAGAACGCCTTCTTTCTCGACGCGTCCTTCTGGGTGCGCTCAAGCTGCGTGGACTCTGCAACACGGCAGGGTGCAAGCAACTGTTTCTGGCCAGGTTGTGTGATGATGGAGTGCAAGGGCTGCGCCTTACTCGCGGAAGCTGCCGGAGCATTCTCATCAGCTGAATGCGCTTGTGAAGCAGCTCTCTGCTGGACTTTGGAAGCCGGCACGCTGAGCCCCTTAGAATGCCTGCCCGCTGCCCGGCTGCTGCGTTCTTCGCCTTCTGTGCTCTGGATGGCGAACTGAAGCCCAGCGATGGCTTTGAGCTGTCCCGCTCTTCAGCGCGTGTATAACTGCACGCATCCACAGTGCTCTGTGCACGGATTTTCCTCAGCTCGAGGTGCAATCATTTTCTTGCTGGTTTACAGTGTCCAAAGCGTCCGTGGAGCTCTCGCTCGGCCAAATGCGTCAAGAGAGAAGCCCTTGCTGGATTCGCCTTTCGCTGGCCAAGACTTTCAACACAGCACCACAATCCGGGCGACGACGAGGAGGAAAGGGGGAACATCTTTTCGTCCTGGCACGTTCTTCTGTGCGGGACGTCTGTCCGCATCTTCGCTCTCTGCAAGGCTGGAAGGTGCGCGGTGGTACTCGGAAGCGAGAAGAAGGCTGCAGAGAGCACCGCGCTCTGCCGGCGCTGTGCAGGCTGTACAGGCAAGAAGCCTAGCCCTGGAATGTGGTGCAAATACAAGCTTCCACGCATCGGGGGCAAGCTCTGGGTAAGCTCGCTGACCTGAAAGTGTTCTGTGGGCGAGACGCAGCCGAGAAGCTCTCCCTTAAGGTTCAGGCTACCACGCAGACGGAAGGTGCCGCTACCTAGCGCTGCGAGGGAAAGTGCATAGCCCAGGCGTGTTTCGGCAGAAGCAGCAGCCTGGAGGCTTTCGCTGCCGGCACCGTGCTCTCTGGGCGAGAAGCAGACGACCGTTCGTCTGCAGCGAAACGAAAGCGCGACGTGGTACGAAGGGGCAGAAGAACGAAGGCGCAGAGCACCACCGGGCTGCCGTGCGACTCGCACAGGCTGCAAGAGGAAGCGTGCCTGCCACTCGCTCGTTCGCGGATTCACTTTAGCAGTCGGAAACAGAAAGCTCGACTTGCGGCTACTTGTGCTGCTGCCTAGTTCTCTTCCAGTAGCCCCTGGAAACAACGATGCTCGGTTTATGCTTCGAGACGCAGCGATCACGGTGGTAGGTGCGGTGGAGAAGGGAAAGCCAGCGTGCAGAGGACAGTTTCTCGTTGCTCTACGTGAGGCAAGGGGAAGGTTCAGCCCAGCAGTGGCTGTTGCTCCTGGAGCCTTTTTCTTTGGGAGCAGCTGCTGCAAGCGGGCAACGGAGCTGCGAGAGTGCCTAATGGGTGGGACGGCACGTCTATCGGCGAAGGAAGCTGCCTAGCCGCAGTGTGTTGTGCTCAGTTTCCAGGCTGCTTCGAGAAGGGGCACCTTGAAGAACGCCTTCTTTCTCGACGCGTCCTTCTGGGTGCGCTCAAGCTGCGTGGACTCTGCAACACGGCAGGGTGCAAGCAACTGTTTCTGGCCAGGTTGTGTGATGATGGAGTGCAAGGGCTGCGCCTTACTCGCGGAAGCTGCCGGAGCATTCTCATCAGCTGAATGCGCTTGTGAAGCAGCTCTCTGCTGGACTTTGGAAGCCGGCACGCTGAGCCCCTTAGAATGCCTGCCCGCTGCCCGGCTGCTGCGTTCTTCGCCTTCTGTGCTCTGGATGGCGAACTGAAGCCCAGCGATGGCTTTGAGCTGTCCCGCTCTTCAGCGCGTGTATAACTGCACGCATCCACAGTGCTCTGTGCACGGATTTTCCTCAGCTCGAGGTGCAATCATTTTCTTGCTGGTTTACAGTGTCCAAAGCGTCCGTGGAGCTCTCGCTCGGCCAAATGCGTCAAGAGAGAAGCCCTTGCTGGATTCGCCTTTCGCTGGCCAAGACTTTCAACACAGCACCACAATCCGGGCGACGACGAGGAGGAAAGGGGGAACATCTTTTCGTCCTGGCACGTTCTTCTGTGCGGGACGTCTGTCCGCATCTTCGCTCTCTGCAAGGCTGGAAGGTGCGCGGTGGTACTCGGAAGCGAGAAGAAGGCTGCAGAGAGCACCGCGCTCTGCCGGCGCTGTGCAGGCTGTACAGGCAAGAAGCCTAGCCCTGGAATGTGGTGCAAATACAAGCTTCCACGCATCGGGGGCAAGCTCTGGGTAAGCTCGCTGACCTGAAAGTGTTCTGTGGGCGAGACGCAGCCGAGAAGCTCTCCCTTAAGGTTCAGGCTACCACGCAGACGGAAGGTGCCGCTACCTAGCGCTGCGAGGGAAAGTGCATAGCCCAGGCGTGTTTCGGCAGAAGCAGCAGCCTGGAGGCTTTCGCTGCCGGCACCGTGCTCTCTGGGCGAGAAGCAGACGACCGTTCGTCTGCAGCGAAACGAAAGCGCGACGTGGTACGAAGGGGCAGAAGAACGAAGGCGCAGAGCACCACCGGGCTGCCGTGCGACTCGCACAGGCTGCAAGAGGAAGCGTGCCTGCCACTCGCTCGTTCGCGGATTCACTTTAGCAGTCGGAAACAGAAAGCTCGACTTGCGGCTACTTGTGCTGCTGCCTAGTTCTCTTCCAGTAGCCCCTGGAAACAACGATGCTCGGTTTATGCTTCGAGACGCAGCGATCACGGTGGTAGGTGCGGTGGAGAAGGGAAAGCCAGCGTGCAGAGGACAGTTTCTCGTTGCTCTACGTGAGGCAAGGGGAAGGTTCAGCCCAGCAGTGGCTGTTGCTCCTGGAGCCTTTTTCTTTGGGAGCAGCTGCTGCAAGCGGGCAACGGAGCTGCGAGAGTGCCTAATGGGTGGGACGGCACGTCTATCGGCAAAGGAAGCTGCCTAGCCGCAGTGTGTTGTGCTCAGTTTCCAGGCTGCTTCGAGAAGGGGCACCTTGAAGAACGCCTTCTTTCTCGACGCGTCCTTCTGGGTGCGCTCAAGCTGCGTGGACTCTGCAACACGGCAGGGTGCAAGCAACTGTTTCTGGCCAGGTTGTGTGATGATGGAGTGCAAGGGCTGCGCCTTACTCTCGGAAGCTGCCGGAGCATTCTCATCAGCTGAATGCGCTTGTGAAGCAGCTCTCTGCTGGACTTTGGAAGCCGGCACGCTGAGCCCCTTAGAATGCCTGCCCGCTGCCCGGCTGCTGCGTTCTTCGCCTTCTGTGCTCTGGATGGCGAACTGAAGCCCAGCGATGGCTTTGAGCTGTCCCGCTCTTCAGCGCGTGTATAACTGCACGCATCCACAGTGCTCTGTGCACGGATTTTCCTCAGCTCGAGGTGCAATCATTTTCTTGCTGGTTTACAGTGTCCAAAGCGTCCGTGGAGCTCTCGCTCGGCCAAATGCGTCAAGAGAGAAGCCCTTGCTGGATTCGCCTTTCGCTGGCCAAGACTTTCAACACAGCACCACAATCCGGGCGACGACGAGGAGGAAAGGGGGAACATCTTTTCGTCCTGGCACGTTCTTCTGTGCGGGACGTCTGTCCGCATCTTCGCTCTCTGCAAGGCTGGAAGGTGCGCGGTGGTACTCGGAGGCGAGAAGAAGGCTGCAGAGAGCACCGCGCTCTGCCGGCGCTGTGCAGGCTGTACAGGCAAGAAGCCTAGCCCTGGAATGTGGTGCAAATACAAGCTTCCACGCATCGGGGGCAAGCTCTGGGTAAGCTCGCTGACCTGAAAGTGTTCTGTGGGCGAGACGCAGCCGAGAAGCTCTCCCTTAAGGTTCAGGCTACCACGCAGACGGAAGGTGCCGCTACCTAGCGCTGCGAGGGAAAGTGCATAGCCCAGGCGTGTTTCGGCAGAAGCAGCAGCCTGGAGGCTTTCGCTGCCGGCACCGTGCTCTCTGGGCGAGAAGCAGACGACCGTTCGTCTGCAGCGAAACGAAAGCGCGACGTGGTACGAAGGGGCAGAAGAACGAAGGCGCAGAGCACCACCGGGCTGCCGTGCGACTCGCACAGGCTGCAAGAGGAAGCGTGCCTGCCACTCGCTCGTTCGCGGATTCACTTTAGCAGTCGGAAACAGAAAGCTCGACTTGCGGCTACTTGTGCTGCTGCCTAGTTCTCTTCCAGTAGCCCCTGGAAACAACGATGCTCGGTTTATGCTTCGAGACGCAGCGATCACGGTGGTAGGTGCGGTGGAGAAGGGAAAGCCAGCGTGCAGAGGACAGTTTCTCGTTGCTCTACGTGAGGCAAGGGGAAGGTTCAGCCCAGCAGTGGCTGTTGCTCCTGGAGCCTTTTTCTTTGGGAGCAGCTGCTGCAAGCGGGCAACGGAGCTGCGAGAGTGCCTAATGGGTGGGACGGCACGTCTATCGGCGAAGGAAGCTGCCTAGCCGCAGTGTGTTGTGCTCAGTTTCCAGGCTGCTTCGAGAAGGGGCACCTTGAAGAACGCCTTCTTTCTCGACGCGTCCTTCTGGGTGCGCTCAAGCTGCGTGGACTCTGCAACACGGCAGGGTGCAAGCAACTGTTTCTGGCCAGGTTGTGTGATGATGGAGTGCAAGGGCTGCGCCTTACTCGCGGAAGCTGCCGGAGCATTCTCATCAGCTGAATGCGCTTGTGAAGCAGCTCTCTGCTGGACTTTGGAAGCCGGCACGCTGAGCCCCTTAGAATGCCTGCCCGCTGCCCGGCTGCTGCGTTCTTCGCCTTCTGTGCTCTGGATGGCGAACTGAAGCCCAGCGATGGCTTTGAGCTGTCCCGCTCTTCAGCGCGTGTATAACTGCACGCATCCACAGTGCTCTGTGCACGGATTTTCCTCAGCTCGAGGTGCAATCATTTTCTTGCTGGTTTACAGTGTCCAAAGCGTCCGTGGAGCTCTCGCTCGGCCAAATGCGTCAAGAGAGAAGCCCTTGCTGGATTCGCCTTTCGCTGGCCAAGACTTTCAACACAGCACCACAATCCGGGCGACGACGAGGAGGAAAGGGGGAACATCTTTTCGTCCTGGCACGTTCTTCTGTGCGGGACGTCTGTCCGCATCTTCGCTCTCTGCAAGGCTGGAAGGTGCGCGGTGGTACTCGGAGGCGAGAAGAAGGCTGCAGAGAGCACCGCGCTCTGCCGGCGCTGTGCAGGCTGTACAGGCAAGAAGCCTAGCCCTGGAATGTGGTGCAAATACAAGCTTCCACGCATCGGGGGCAAGCTCTGGGTAAGCTCGCTGACCTAAAAGTGTTCTGTGGGCGAGACGCAGCCGAGAAGCTCTCCCTTAAGGTTCAGGCTACCACGCAGACGGAAGGTGCCGCTACCTAGCGCTGCGAGGGAAAGTGCATAGCCCAGGCGTGTTTCGGCAGAAGCAGCAGCCTGGAGGCTTTCGCTGCCGGCACCGTGCTCTCTGGGCGAGAAGCAGACGACCGTTCGTCTGCAGCGAAACGAAAGCGCGACGTGGTACGAAGGGGCAGAAGAACGAAGGCGCAGAGCACCACCGGGCTGCCGTGCGACTCGCACAGGCTGCAAGAGGAAGCGTGCCTGCCACTCGCTCGTTCGCGGATTCACTTTAGCAGTCGGAAACAGAAAGCTCGACTTGCGGCTACTTGTGCTGCTGCCTAGTTCTCTTCCAGTAGCCCCTGGAAACAACGATGCTCGGTTTATGCTTCGAGACGCAGCGATCACGGTGGTAGGTGCGGTGGAGAAGGGAAAGCCAGCGTGCAGAGGACAGTTTCTCGTTGCTCTACGTGAGGCAAGGGGAAGGTTCAGCCCAGCAGTGGCTGTTGCTCCTGGAGCCTTTTTCTTTGGGAGCAGCTGCTGCAAGCGGGCAACGGAGCTGCGAGAGTGCCTAATGGGTGGGACGGCACGTCTATCGGCGAAGGAAGCTGCCTAGCCGCAGTGTGTTGTGCTCAGTTTCCAGGCTGCTTCGAGAAGGGGCACCTTGAAGAACGCCTTCTTTCTCGACGCGTCCTTCTGGGTGCGCTCAAGCTGCGTGGACTCTGCAACACGGCAGGGTGCAAGCAACTGTTTCTGGCCAGGTTGTGTGATGATGGAGTGCAAGGGCTGCGCCTTACTCGCGGAAGCTGCCGGAGCATTCTCATCAGCTGAATGCGCTTGTGAAGCAGCTCTCTGCTGGACTTTGGAAGCCGGCACGCTGAGCCCCTTAGAATGCCTGCCCGCTGCCCGGCTGCTGCGTTCTTCGCCTTCTGTGCTCTGGATGGCGAACTGAAGCCCAGCGATGGCTTTGAGCTGTCCCGCTCTTCAGCGCGTGTATAACTGCACGCATCCACAGTGCTCTGTGCACGGATTTTCCTCAGCTCGAGGTGCAATCATTTTCTTGCTGGTTTACAGTGTCCAAAGCGTCCGTGGAGCTCTCGCTCGGCCAAATGCGTCAAGAGAGAAGCCCTTGCTGGATTCGCCTTTCGCTGGCCAAGACTTTCAACACAGCACCACAATCCGGGCGACGACGAGGAGGAAAGGGGGAACATCTTTTCGTCCTGGCACGTTCTTCTGTGCGGGACGTCTGTCCGCATCTTCGCTCTCTGCAAGGCTGGAAGGTGCGCGGTGGTACTCGGAAGCGAGAAGAAGGCTGCAGAGAGCACCGCGCTCTGCCGGCGCTGTGCAGGCTGTACAGGCAAGAAGCCTAGCCCTGGAATGTGGTGCAAATACAAGCTTCCACGCATCGGGGGCAAGCTCTGGGTAAGCTCGCTGACCTGAAAGTGTTCTGTGGGCGAGACGCAGCCGAGAAGCTCTCCCTTAAGGTTCAGGCTACCACGCAGACGGAAGGTGCCGCTACCTAGCGCTGCGAGGGAAAGTGCATAGCCCAGGCGTGTTTCGGCAGAAGCAGCAGCCTGGAGGCTTTCGCTGCCGGCACCGTGCTCTCTGGGCGAGAAGCAGACGACCGTTCGTCTGCAGCGAAACGAAAGCGCGACGTGGTACGAAGGGGCAGAAGAACGAAGGCGCAGAGCACCACCGGGCTGCCGTGCGACTCGCACAGGCTGCAAGAGGAAGCGTGCCTGCCACTCGCTCGTTCGCGGATTCACTTTAGCAGTCGGAAACAGAAAGCTCGACTTGCGGCTACTTGTGCTGCTGCCTAGTTCTCTTCCAGTAGCCCCTGGAAACAACGATGCTCGGTTTATGCTTCGAGACGCAGCGATCACGGTGGTAGGTGCGGTGGAGAAGGGAAAGCCAGCGTGCAGAGGACAGTTTCTCGTTGCTCTACGTGAGGCAAGGGGAAGGTTCAGCCCAGCAGTGGCTGTTGCTCCTGGAGCCTTTTTCTTTGGGAGCAGCTGCTGCAAGCGGGCAACGGAGCTGCGAGAGTGCCTAATGGGTGGGACGGCACGTCTATCGGCGAAGGAAGCTGCCTAGCCGCAGTGTGTTGTGCTCAGTTTCCAGGCTGCTTCGAGAAGGGGCACCTTGAAGAACGCCTTCTTTCTCGACGCGTCCTTCTGGGTGCGCTCAAGCTGCGTGGACTCTGCAACACGGCAGGGTGCAAGCAACTGTTTCTGGCCAGGTTGTGTGATGATGGAGTGCAAGGGCTGCGCCTTACTCGCGGAAGCTGCCGGAGCATTCTCATCAGCTGAATGCGCTTGTGAAGCAGCTCTCTGCTGGACTTTGGAAGCCGGCACGCTGAGCCCCTTAGAATGCCTGCCCGCTGCCCGGCTGCTGCGTTCTTCGCCTTCTGTGCTCTGGATGGCGAACTGAAGCCCAGCGATGGCTTTGAGCTGTCCCGCTCTTCAGCGCGTGTATAACTGCACGCATCCACAGTGCTCTGTGCACGGATTTTCCTCAGCTCGAGGTGCAATCATTTTCTTGCTGGTTTACAGTGTCCAAAGCGTCCGTGGAGCTCTCGCTCGGCCAAATGCGTCAAGAGAGAAGCCCTTGCTGGATTCGCCTTTCGCTGGCCAAGACTTTCAACACAGCACCACAATCCGGGCGACGACGAGGAGGAAAGGGGGAACATCTTTTCGTCCTGGCACGTTCTTCTGTGCGGGACGTCTGTCCGCATCTTCGCTCTCTGCAAGGCTGGAAGGTGCGCGGTGGTACTCGGAAGCGAGAAGAAGGCTGCAGAGAGCACCGCGCTCTGCCGGCGCTGTGCAGGCTGTACAGGCAAGAAGCCTAGCCCTGGAATGTGGTGCAAATACAAGCTTCCACGCATCGGGGGCAAGCTCTGGGTAAGCTCGCTGACCTGAAAGTGTTCTGTGGGCGAGACGCAGCCGAGAAGCTCTCCCTTAAGGTTCAGGCTACCACGCAGACGGAAGGTGCCGCTACCTAGCGCTGCGAGGGAAAGTGCATAGCCCAGGCGTGTTTCGGCAGAAGCAGCAGCCTGGAGGCTTTCGCTGCCGGCACCGTGCTCTCTGGGCGAGAAGCAGACGACCGTTCGTCTGCAGCGAAACGAAAGCGCGACGTGGTACGAAGGGGCAGAAGAACGAAGGCGCAGAGCACCACCGGGCTGCCGTGCGACTCGCACAGGCTGCAAGAGGAAGCGTGCCTGCCACTCGCTCGTTCGCGGATTCACTTTAGCAGTCGGAAACAGAAAGCTCGACTTGCGGCTACTTGTGCTGCTGCCTAGTTCTCTTCCAGTAGCCCCTGGAAACAACGATGCTCGGTTTATGCTTCGAGACGCAGCGATCACGGTGGTAGGTGCGGTGGAGAAGGGAAAGCCAGCGTGCAGAGGACAGTTTCTCGTTGCTCTACGTGAGGCAAGGGGAAGGTTCAGCCCAGCAGTGGCTGTTGCTCCTGGAGCCTTTTTCTTTGGGAGCAGCTGCTGCAAGCGGGCAACGGAGCTGCGAGAGTGCCTAATGGGTGGGACGGCACGTCTATCGGCAAAGGAAGCTGCCTAGCCGCAGTGTGTTGTGCTCAGTTTCCAGGCTGCTTCGAGAAGGGGCACCTTGAAGAACGCCTTCTTTCTCGACGCGTCCTTCTGGGTGCGCTCAAGCTGCGTGGACTCTGCAACACGGCAGGGTGCAAGCAACTGTTTCTGGCCAGGTTGTGTGATGATGGAGTGCAAGGGCTGCGCCTTACTCTCGGAAGCTGCCGGAGCATTCTCATCAGCTGAATGCGCTTGTGAAGCAGCTCTCTGCTGGACTTTGGAAGCCGGCACGCTGAGCCCCTTAGAATGCCTGCCCGCTGCCCGGCTGCTGCGTTCTTCGCCTTCTGTGCTCTGGATGGCGAACTGAAGCCCAGCGATGGCTTTGAGCTGTCCCGCTCTTCAGCGCGTGTATAACTGCACGCATCCACAGTGCTCTGTGCACGGATTTTCCTCAGCTCGAGGTGCAATCATTTTCTTGCTGGTTTACAGTGTCCAAAGCGTCCGTGGAGCTCTCGCTCGGCCAAATGCGTCAAGAGAGAAGCCCTTGCTGGATTCGCCTTTCGCTGGCCAAGACTTTCAACACAGCACCACAATCCGGGCGACGACGAGGAGGAAAGGGGGAACATCTTTTCGTCCTGGCACGTTCTTCTGTGCGGGACGTCTGTCCGCATCTTCGCTCTCTGCAAGGCTGGAAGGTGCGCGGTGGTACTCGGAGGCGAGAAGAAGGCTGCAGAGAGCACCGCGCTCTGCCGGCGCTGTGCAGGCTGTACAGGCAAGAAGCCTAGCCCTGGAATGTGGTGCAAATACAAGCTTCCACGCATCGGGGGCAAGCTCTGGGTAAGCTCGCTGACCTGAAAGTGTTCTGTGGGCGAGACGCAGCCGAGAAGCTCTCCCTTAAGGTTCAGGCTACCACGCAGACGGAAGGTGCCGCTACCTAGCGCTGCGAGGGAAAGTGCATAGCCCAGGCGTGTTTCGGCAGAAGCAGCAGCCTGGAGGCTTTCGCTGCCGGCACCGTGCTCTCTGGGCGAGAAGCAGACGACCGTTCGTCTGCAGCGAAACGAAAGCGCGACGTGGTACGAAGGGGCAGAAGAACGAAGGCGCAGAGCACCACCGGGCTGCCGTGCGACTCGCACAGGCTGCAAGAGGAAGCGTGCCTGCCACTCGCTCGTTCGCGGATTCACTTTAGCAGTCGGAAACAGAAAGCTCGACTTGCGGCTACTTGTGCTGCTGCCTAGTTCTCTTCCAGTAGCCCCTGGAAACAACGATGCTCGGTTTATGCTTCGAGACGCAGCGATCACGGTGGTAGGTGCGGTGGAGAAGGGAAAGCCAGCGTGCAGAGGACAGTTTCTCGTTGCTCTACGTGAGGCAAGGGGAAGGTTCAGCCCAGCAGTGGCTGTTGCTCCTGGAGCCTTTTTCTTTGGGAGCAGCTGCTGCAAGCGGGCAACGGAGCTGCGAGAGTGCCTAATGGGTGGGACGGCACGTCTATCGGCGAAGGAAGCTGCCTAGCCGCAGTGTGTTGTGCTCAGTTTCCAGGCTGCTTCGAGAAGGGGCACCTTGAAGAACGCCTTCTTTCTCGACGCGTCCTTCTGGGTGCGCTCAAGCTGCGTGGACTCTGCAACACGGCAGGGTGCAAGCAACTGTTTCTGGCCAGGTTGTGTGATGATGGAGTGCAAGGGCTGCGCCTTACTCGCGGAAGCTGCCGGAGCATTCTCATCAGCTGAATGCGCTTGTGAAGCAGCTCTCTGCTGGACTTTGGAAGCCGGCACGCTGAGCCCCTTAGAATGCCTGCCCGCTGCCCGGCTGCTGCGTTCTTCGCCTTCTGTGCTCTGGATGGCGAACTGAAGCCCAGCGATGGCTTTGAGCTGTCCCGCTCTTCAGCGCGTGTATAACTGCACGCATCCACAGTGCTCTGTGCACGGATTTTCCTCAGCTCGAGGTGCAATCATTTTCTTGCTGGTTTACAGTGTCCAAAGCGTCCGTGGAGCTCTCGCTCGGCCAAATGCGTCAAGAGAGAAGCCCTTGCTGGATTCGCCTTTCGCTGGCCAAGACTTTCAACACAGCACCACAATCCGGGCGACGACGAGGAGGAAAGGGGGAACATCTTTTCGTCCTGGCACGTTCTTCTGTGCGGGACGTCTGTCCGCATCTTCGCTCTCTGCAAGGCTGGAAGGTGCGCGGTGGTACTCGGAAGCGAGAAGAAGGCTGCAGAGAGCACCGCGCTCTGCCGGCGCTGTGCAGGCTGTACAGGCAAGAAGCCTAGCCCTGGAATGTGGTGCAAATACAAGCTTCCACGCATCGGGGGCAAGCTCTGGGTAAGCTCGCTGACCTAAAAGTGTTCTGTGGGCGAGACGCAGCCGAGAAGCTCTCCCTTAAGGTTCAGGCTACCACGCAGACGGAAGGTGCCGCTACCTAGCGCTGCGAGGGAAAGTGCATAGCCCAGGCGTGTTTCGGCAGAAGCAGCAGCCTGGAGGCTTTCGCTGCCGGCACCGTGCTCTCTGGGCGAGAAGCAGACGACCGTTCGTCTGCAGCGAAACGAAAGCGCGACGTGGTACGAAGGGGCAGAAGAACGAAGGCGCAGAGCACCACCGGGCTGCCGTGCGACTCGCACAGGCTGCAAGAGGAAGCGTGCCTGCCACTCGCTCGTTCGCGGATTCACTTTAGCAGTCGGAAACAGAAAGCTCGACTTGCGGCTACTTGTGCTGCTGCCTAGTTCTCTTCCAGTAGCCCCTGGAAACAACGATGCTCGGTTTATGCTTCGAGACGCAGCGATCACGGTGGTAGGTGCGGTGGAGAAGGGAAAGCCAGCGTGCAGAGGACAGTTTCTCGTTGCTCTACGTGAGGCAAGGGGAAGGTTCAGCCCAGCAGTGGCTGTTGCTCCTGGAGCCTTTTTCTTTGGGAGCAGCTGCTGCAAGCGGGCAACGGAGCTGCGAGAGTGCCTAATGGGTGGGACGGCACGTCTATCGGCGAAGGAAGCTGCCTAGCCGCAGTGTGTTGTGCTCAGTTTCCAGGCTGCTTCGAGAAGGGGCACCTTGAAGAACGCCTTCTTTCTCGACGCGTCCTTCTGGGTGCGCTCAAGCTGCGTGGACTCTGCAACACGGCAGGGTGCAAGCAACTGTTTCTGGCCAGGTTGTGTGATGATGGAGTGCAAGGGCTGCGCCTTACTCTCGGAAGCTGCCGGAGCATTCTCATCAGCTGAATGCGCTTGTGAAGCAGCTCTCTGCTGGACTTTGGAAGCCGGCACGCTGAGCCCCTTAGAATGCCTGCCCGCTGCCCGGCTGCTGCGTTCTTCGCCTTCTGTGCTCTGGA
Organism: Aphelocoma coerulescens; assembly: GCF_041296385.1. NCBI lineage: Eukaryota > Metazoa > Chordata > Aves > Passeriformes > Corvidae > Aphelocoma > Aphelocoma coerulescens. The sequence goes on along the minus strand of NW_027183487.1, from coordinate 484,383 downwards.
TGGCGAACTGAAGCCCAGCGATGGCTTTGAGCTGTCCCGCTCTTCAGCGCGTGTATAACTGCACGCATCCACAGTGCTCTGTGCACGGATTTTCCTCAGCTCGAGGTGCAATCATTTTCTTGCTGGTTTACAGTGTCCAAAGCGTCCGTGGAGCTCTCGCTCGGCCAAATGCGTCAAGAGAGAAGCCCTTGCTGGATTCGCCTTTCGCTGGCCAAGACTTTCAACACAGCACCACAATCCGGGCGACGACGAGGAGGAAAGGGGGAACATCTTTTCGTCCTGGCACGTTCTTCTGTGCGGGACGTCTGTCCGCATCTTCGCTCTCTGCAAGGCTGGAAGGTGCGCGGTGGTACTCGGAAGCGAGAAGAAGGCTGCAGAGAGCACCGCGCTCTGCCGGCGCTGTGCAGGCTGTACAGGCAAGAAGCCTAGCCCTGGAATGTGGTGCAAATACAAGCTTCCACGCATCGGGGGCAAGCTCTGGGTAAGCTCGCTGACCTAAAAGTGTTCTGTGGGCGAGACGCAGCCGAGAAGCTCTCCCTTAAGGTTCAGGCTACCACGCAGACGGAAGGTGCCGCTACCTAGCGCTGCGAGGGAAAGTGCATAGCCCAGGCGTGTTTCGGCAGAAGCAGCAGCCTGGAGGCTTTCGCTGCCGGCACCGTGCTCTCTGGGCGAGAAGCAGACGACCGTTCGTCTGCAGCGAAACGAAAGCGCGACGTGGTACGAAGGGGCAGAAGAACGAAGGCGCAGAGCACCACCGGGCTGCCGTGCGACTCGCACAGGCTGCAAGAGGAAGCGTGCCTGCCACTCGCTCGTTCGCGGATTCACTTTAGCAGTCGGAAACAGAAAGCTCGACTTGCGGCTACTTGTGCTGCTGCCTAGTTCTCTTCCAGTAGCCCCTGGAAACAACGATGCTCGGTTTATGCTTCGAGACGCAGCGATCACGGTGGTAGGTGCGGTGGAGAAGGGAAAGCCAGCGTGCAGAGTACAGTTTCTCGTTGCTCTACGTGAGGCAAGGGGAAGGTTCAGCCCAGCAGTGGCTGTTGCTCCTGGAGCCTTTTTCTTTGGGAGCAGCTGCTGCAAGCGGGCAACGGAGCTGCGAGAGTGCCTAATGGGTGGGACGGCACGTCTATCGGCGAAGGAAGCTGCCTAGCCGCAGTGTGTTGTGCTCAGTTTCCAGGCTGCTTCGAGAGGGGGCACCTTGAAGAACGCCTTCTTTCTCGACGCGTCCTTCTGGGTGCGCTCAAGCTGCGTGGACTCTGCAACACGGCAGGGTGCAAGCAACTGTTTCTGGCCAGGTTGTGTGATGATGGAGTGCAAGGGCTGCGCCTTACTCGCGGAAGCTGCCGGAGCATTCTCATCAGCTGAATGCGCTTGTGAAGCAGCTCTCTGCTGGACTTTGGAAGCCGGCACGCTGAGCCCCTTAGAATGCCTGCCCGCTGCCCGGCTGCTGCGTTCTTCGCCTTCTGTGCTCTGGATGGCGAACTGAAGCCCAGCGATGGCTTTGAGCTGTCCCGCTCTTCAGCGCGTGTATAACTGCACGCATCCACAGTGCTCTGTGCACGGATTTTCCTCAGCTCGAGGTGCAATCATTTTCTTGCTGGTTTACAGTGTCCAAAGCGTCCGTGGAGCTCTCGCTCGGCCAAATGCGTCAAGAGAGAAGCCCTTGCTGGATTCGCCTTTCGCTGGCCAAGACTTTCAACACAGCACCACAATCCGGGCGACGACGAGGAGGAAAGGGGGAACATCTTTTCGTCCTGGCACGTTCTTCTGTGCGGGACGTCTGTCCGCATCTTCGCTCTCTGCAAGGCTGGAAGGTGCGCGGTGGTACTCGGAAGCGAGAAGAAGGCTGCAGAGAGCACCGCGCTCTGCCGGCGCTGTGCAGGCTGTACAGGCAAGAAGCCTAGCCCTGGAATGTGGTGCAAATACAAGCTTCCACGCATCGGGGGCAAGCTCTGGGTAAGCTCGCTGACCTAAAAGTGTTCTGTGGGCGAGACGCAGCCGAGAAGCTCTCCCTTAAGGTTCAGGCTACCACGCAGACGGAAGGTGCCGCTACCTAGCGCTGCGAGGGAAAGTGCATAGCCCAGGCGTGTTTCGGCAGAAGCAGCAGCCTGGAGGCTTTCGCTGCCGGCACCGTGCTCTCTGGGCGAGAAGCAGACGACCGTTCGTCTGCAGCGAAACGAAAGCGCGACGTGGTACGAAGGGGCAGAAGAACGAAGGCGCAGAGCACCACCGGGCTGCCGTGCGACTCGCACAGGCTGCAAGAGGAAGCGTGCCTGCCACTCGCTCGTTCGCGGATTCACTTTAGCAGTCGGAAACAGAAAGCTCGACTTGCGGCTACTTGTGCTGCTGCCTAGTTCTCTTCCAGTAGCCCCTGGAAACAACGATGCTCGGTTTATGCTTCGAGACGCAGCGATCACGGTGGTAGGTGCGGTGGAGAAGGGAAAGCCAGCGTGCAGAGGACAGTTTCTCGTTGCTCTACGTGAGGCAAGGGGAAGGTTCAGCCCAGCAGTGGCTGTTGCTCCTGGAGCCTTTTTCTTTGGGAGCAGCTGCTGCAAGCGGGCAACGGAGCTGCGAGAGTGCCTAATGGGTGGGACGGCACGTCTATCGGCGAAGGAAGCTGCCTAGCCGCAGTGTGTTGTGCTCAGTTTCCAGGCTGCTTCGAGAAGGGGCACCTTGAAGAACGCCTTCTTTCTCGACGCGTCCTTCTGGGTGCGCTCAAGCTGCGTGGACTCTGCAACACGGCAGGGTGCAAGCAACTGTTTCTGGCCAGGTTGTGTGATGATGGAGTGCAAGGGCTGCGCCTTACTCGCGGAAGCTGCCGGAGCATTCTCATCAGCTGAATGCGCTTGTGAAGCAGCTCTCTGCTGGACTTTGGAAGCCGGCACGCTGAGCCCCTTAGAATGCCTGCCCGCTGCCCGGCTGCTGCGTTCTTCGCCTTCTGTGCTCTGGATGGCGAACTGAAGCCCAGCGATGGCTTTGAGCTGTCCCGCTCTTCAGCGCGTGTATAACTGCACGCATCCACAGTGCTCTGTGCACGGATTTTCCTCAGCTCGAGGTGCAATCATTTTCTTGCTGGTTTACAGTGTCCAAAGCGTCCGTGGAGCTCTCGCTCGGCCAAATGCGTCAAGAGAGAAGCCCTTGCTGGATTCGCTTTTCGCTGGCCAAGACTTTCAACACAGCACCACAATCCGGGCGACGACGAGGAGGAAAGGGGGAACATCTTTTCGTCCTGGCACGTTCTTCTGTGCGGGACGTCTGTCCGCATCTTCGCTCTCTGCAAGGCTGGAAGGTGCGCGGTGGTACTCGGAAGCGAGAAGAAGGCTGCAGAGAGCACCGCGCTCTGCCGGCGCTGTGCAGGCTGTACAGGCAAGAAGCCTAGCCCTGGAATGTGGTGCAAATACAAGCTTCCACGCATCGGGGGCAAGCTCTGGGTAAGCTCGCTGACCTGAAAGTGTTCTGTGGGCGAGACGCAGCCGAGAAGCTCTCCCTTAAGGTTCAGGCTACCACGCAGACGGAAGGTGCCGCTACCTAGCGCTGCGAGGGAAAGTGCATAGCCCAGGCGTGTTTCGGCAGAAGCAGCAGCCTGGAGGCTTTCGCTGCCGGCACCGTGCTCTCTGGGCGAGAAGCAGACGACCGTTCGTCTGCAGCGAAACGAAAGCGCGACGTGGTACGAAGGGGCAGAAGAACGAAGGCGCAGAGCACCACCGGGCTGCCGTGCGACTCGCACAGGCTGCAAGAGGAAGCGTGCCTGCCACTCGCTCGTTCGCGGATTCACTTTAGCAGTCGGAAACAGAAAGCTCGACTTGCGGCTACTTGTGCTGCTGCCTAGTTCTCTTCCAGTAGCCCCTGGAAACAACGATGCTCGGTTTATGCTTCGAGACGCAGCGATCACGGTGGTAGGTGCGGTGGAGAAGGGAAAGCCAGCGTGCAGAGGACAGTTTCTCGTTGCTCTACGTGAGGCAAGGGGAAGGTTCAGCCCAGCAGTGGCTGTTGCTCCTGGAGCCTTTTTCTTTGGGAGCAGCTGCTGCAAGCGGGCAACGGAGCTGCGAGAGTGCCTAATGGGTGGGACGGCACGTCTATCGGCGAAGGAAGCTGCCTAGCCGCAGTGTGTTGTGCTCAGTTTCCAGGCTGCTTCGAGAAGGGGCACCTTGAAGAACGCCTTCTTTCTCGACGCGTCCTTCTGGGTGCGCTCAAGCTGCGTGGACTCTGCAACACGGCAGGGTGCAAGCAACTGTTTCTGGCCAGGTTGTGTGATGATGGAGTGCAAGGGCTGCGCCTTACTCTCGGAAGCTGCCGGAGCATTCTCATCAGCTGAATGCGCTTGTGAAGCAGCTCTCTGCTGGACTTTGGAAGCCGGCACGCTGAGCCCCTTAGAATGCCTGCCCGCTGCCCGGCTGCTGCGTTCTTCGCCTTCTGTGCTCTGGATGGCGAACTGAAGCCCAGCGATGGCTTTGAGCTGTCCCGCTCTTCAGCGCGTGTATAACTGCACGCATCCACAGTGCTCTGTGCACGGATTTTCCTCAGCTCGAGGTGCAATCATTTTCTTGCTGGTTTACAGTGTCCAAAGCGTCCGTGGAGCTCTCGCTCGGCCAAATGCGTCAAGAGAGAAGCCCTTGCTGGATTCGCCTTTCGCTGGCCAAGACTTTCAACACAGCACCACAATCCGGGCGACGACGAGGAGGAAAGGGGGAACATCTTTTCGTCCTGGCACGTTCTTCTGTGCGGGACGTCTGTCCGCATCTTCGCTCTCTGCAAGGCTGGAAGGTGCGCGGTGGTACTCGGAAGCGAGAAGAAGGCTGCAGAGAGCACCGCGCTCTGCCGGCGCTGTGCAGGCTGTACAGGCAAGAAGCCTAGCCCTGGAATGTGGTGCAAATACAAGCTTCCACGCATCGGGGGCAAGCTCTGGGTAAGCTCGCTGACCTAAAAGTGTTCTGTGGGCGAGACGCAGCCGAGAAGCTCTCCCTTAAGGTTCAGGCTACCACGCAGACGGAAAGTGCCGCTACCTAGCGCTGCGAGGGAAAGTGCATAGCCCAGGCGTGTTTCGGCAGAAGCAGCAGCCTGGAGGCTTTCGCTGCCGGCACCGTGCTCTCTGGGCGAGAAGCAGACGACCGTTCGTCTGCAGCGAAACGAAAGCGCGACGTGGTACGAAGGGGCAGAAGAACGAAGGCGCAGAGCACCACCGGGCTGCCGTGCGACTCGCACAGGCTGCAAGAGGAAGCGTGCCTGCCACTCGCTCGTTCGCGGATTCACTTTAGCAGTCGGAAACAGAAAGCTCGACTTGCGGCTACTTGTGCTGCTGCCTAGTTCTCTTCCAGTAGCCCCTGGAAACAACGATGCTCGGTTTATGCTTCGAGACGCAGCGATCACGGTGGTAGGTGCGGTGGAGAAGGGAAAGCCAGCGTGCAGAGGACAGTTTCTCGTTGCTCTACGTGAGGCAAGGGGAAGGTTCAGCCCAGCAGTGGCTGTTGCTCCTGGAGCCTTTTTCTTTGGGAGCAGCTGCTGCAAGCGGGCAACGGAGCTGCGAGAGTGCCTAATGGGTGGGACGGCACGTCTATCTGCGAAGGAAGCTGCCTAGCCGCAGTGTGTTGTGCTCAGTTTCCAGGCTGCTTCGAGAGGGGGCACCTTGAAGAACGCCTTCTTTCTCGACGCGTCCTTCTGGGTGCGCTCAAGCTGCGTGGACTCTGCAACACGGCAGGGTGCAAGCAACTGTTTCTGGCCAGGTTGTGTGATGATGGAGTGCAAGGGCTGCGCCTTACTCGCGGAAGCTGCCGGAGCATTCTCATCAGCTGAATGCGCTTGTGAAGCAGCTCTCTGCTGGACTTTGGAAGCCGGCACGCTGAGCCCCTTAGAATGCCTGCCCGCTGCCCGGCTGCTGCGTTCTTCGCCTTCTGTGCTCTGGATGGCGAACTGAAGCCCAGCGATGGCTTTGAGCTGTCCCGCTCTTCAGCGCGTGTATAACTGCACGCATCCACAGTGCTCTGTGCACGGATTTTCCTCAGCTCGAGGTGCAATCATTTTCTTGCTGGTTTACAGTGTCCAAAGCGTCCGTGGAGCTCTCGCTCGGCCAAATGCGTCAAGAGAGAAGCCCTTGCTGGATTCGCCTTTCGCTGGCCAAGACTTTCAACACAGCACCACAATCCGGGCGACGACGAGGAGGAAAGGGGGAACATCTTTTCGTCCTGGCACGTTCTTCTGTGCGGGACGTCTGTCCGCATCTTCGCTCTCTGCAGGGCTGGAAGGTGCGCGGTGGTACTCGGAAGCGAGAAGAAGGCTGCAGAGAGCACCGCGCTCTGCTGGCGCTGTGCAGGCTGTACAGGCAAGAAGCCTAGCCCTGGAATGTGGTGCAAATACAAGCTTCCACGCATCGGGGGCAAGCTCTGGGTAAGCTCGCTGACCTAAAAGTGTTCTGTGGGCGAGACGCAGCCGAGAAGCTCTCCCTTAAGGTTCAGGCTACCACGCAGACGGAAGGTGCCGCTACCTAGCGCTGCGAGGGAAAGTGCATAGCCCAGGCGTGTTTCGGCAGAAGCAGCAGCCTGGAGGCTTTCGCTGCCGGCACCGTGCTCTCTGGGCGAGAAGCAGACGACCGTTCGTCTGCAGCGAAACGAAAGCGCGACGTGGTACGAAGGGGCAGAAGAACGAAGGCGCAGAGCACCACCGGGCTGCCGTGCGACTCGCACAGGCTGCAAGAGGAAGCGTGCCTGCCACTCGCTCGTTCGCGGATTCACTTTAGCAGTCGGAAACAGAAAGCTCGACTTGCGGCTACTTGTGCTGCTGCCTAGTTCTCTTCCAGTAGCCCCTGGAAACAACGATGCTCGGTTTATGCTTCGAGACGCAGCGATCACGGTGGTAGGTGCGGTGGAGAAGGGAAAGCCAGCGTGCAGAGGACAGTTTCTCGTTGCTCTACGTGAGGCAAGGGGAAGGTTCAGCCCAGCAGTGGCTGTTGCTCCTGGAGCCTTTTTCTTTGGGAGCAGCTGCTGCAAGCGGGCAACGGAGCTGCGAGAGTGCCTAATGGGTGGGACGGCACGTCTATCGGCGAAGGAAGCTGCCTAGCCGCAGTGTGTTGTGCTCAGTTTCCAGGCTGCTTCGAGAAGGGGCACCTTGAAGAACGCCTTCTTTCTCGACGCGTCCTTCTGGGTGCGCTCAAGCTGCGTGGACTCTGCAACACGGCAGGGTGCAAGCAACTGTTTCTGGCCAGGTTGTGTGATGATGGAGTGCAAGGGCTGCGCCTTACTCTCGGAAGCTGCCGGAGCATTCTCATCAGCTGAATGCGCTTGTGAAGCAGCTCTCTGCTGGACTTTGGAAGCCGGCACGCTGAGCCCCTTAGAATGCCTGCCCGCTGCCCGGCTGCTGCGTTCTTCGCCTTCTGTGCTCTGGATGGCGAACTGAAGCCCAGCGATGGCTTTGAGCTGTCCCGCTCTTCAGCGCGTGTATAACTGCACGCATCCACAGTGCTCTGTGCACGGATTTTCCTCAGCTCGAGGTGCAATCATTTTCTTGCTGGTTTACAGTGTCCAAAGCGTCCGTGGAGCTCTCGCTCGGCCAAATGCGTCAAGAGAGAAGCCCTTGCTGGATTCGCCTTTCGCTGGCCAAGACTTTCAACACAGCACCACAATCCGGGCGACGACGAGGAGGAAAGGGGGAACATCTTTTCGTCCTGGCACGTTCTTCTGTGCGGGACGTCTGTCCGCATCTTCGCTCTCTGCAGGGCTGGAAGGTGCGCGGTGGTACTCGGAAGCGAGAAGAAGGCTGCAGAGAGCACCGCGCTCTGCCGGCGCTGTGCAGGCTGTACAGGCAAGAAGCCTAGCCCTGGAATGTGGTGCAAATACAAGCTTCCACGCATCGGGGGCAAGCTCTGGGTAAGCTCGCTGACCTAAAAGTGTTCTGTGGGCGAGACGCAGCCGAGAAGCTCTCCCTTAAGGTTCAGGCTACCACGCAGACGGAAGGTGCCGCTACCTAGCGCTGCGAGGGAAAGTGCATAGCCCAGGCGTGTTTCGGCAGAAGCAGCAGCCTGGAGGCTTTCGCTGCCGGCACCGTGCTCTCTGGGCGAGAAGCAGACGACCGTTCGTCTGCAGCGAAACGAAAGCGCGACGTGGTACGAAGGGGCAGAAGAACGAAGGCGCAGAGCACCACCGGGCTGCCGTGCGACTCGCACAGGCTGCAAGAGGAAGCGTGCCTGCCACTCGCTCGTTCGCGGATTCACTTTAGCAGTCGGAAACAGAAAGCTCGACTTGCGGCTACTTGTGCTGCTGCCTAGTTCTCTTCCAGTAGCCCCTGGAAACAACGATGCTCGGTTTATGCTTCGAGACGCAGCGATCACGGTGGTAGGTGCGGTGGAGAAGGGAAAGCCAGCGTGCAGAGGACAGTTTCTCGTTGCTCTACGTGAGGCAAGGGGAAGGTTCAGCCCAGCAGTGGCTGTTGCTCCTGGAGCCTTTTTCTTTGGGAGCAGCTGCTGCAAGCGGGCAACGGAGCTGCGAGAGTGCCTAATGGGTGGGACGGCACGTCTATCTGCGAAGGAAGCTGCCTAGCCGCAGTGTGTTGTGCTCAGTTTCCAGGCTGCTTCGAGAGGGGGCACCTTGAAGAACGCCTTCTTTCTCGACGCGTCCTTCTGGGTGCGCTCAAGCTGCGTGGACTCTGCAACACGGCAGGGTGCAAGCAACTGTTTCTGGCCAGGTTGTGTGATGATGGAGTGCAAGGGCTGCGCCTTACTCGCGGAAGCTGCCGGAGCATTCTCATCAGCTGAATGCGCTTGTGAAGCAGCTCTCTGCTGGACTTTGGAAGCCGGCACGCTGAGCCCCTTAGAATGCCTGCCCGCTGCCCGGCTGCTGCGTTCTTCGCCTTCTGTGCTCTGGATGGCGAACTGAAGCCCAGCGATGGCTTTGAGCTGTCCCGCTCTTCAGCGCGTGTATAACTGCACGCATCCACAGTGCTCTGTGCACGGATTTTCCTCAGCTCGAGGTGCAATCATTTTCTTGCTGGTTTACAGTGTCCAAAGCGTCCGTGGAGCTCTCGCTCGGCCAAATGCGTCAAGAGAGAAGCCCTTGCTGGATTCGCCTTTCGCTGGCCAAGACTTTCAACACAGCACCACAATCCGGGCGACGACGAGGAGGAAAGGGGGAACATCTTTTCGTCCTGGCACGTTCTTCTGTGCGGGACGTCTGTCCGCATCTTCGCTCTCTGCAAGGCTGGAAGGTGCGCGGTGGTACTCGGAAGCGAGAAGAAGGCTGCAGAGAGCACCGCGCTCTGCCGGCGCTGTGCAGGCTGTACAGGCAAGAAGCCTAGCCCTGGAATGTGGTGCAAATACAAGCTTCCACGCATCGGGGGCAAGCTCTGGGTAAGCTCGCTGACCTAAAAGTGTTCTGTGGGCGAGACGCAGCCGAGAAGCTCTCCCTTAAGGTTCAGGCTACCACGCAGACGGAAGGTGCCGCTACCTAGCGCTGCGAGGGAAAGTGCATAGCCCAGGCGTGTTTCGGCAGAAGCAGCAGCCTGGAGGCTTTCGCTGCCGGCACCGTGCTCTCTGGGCGAGAAGCAGACGACCGTTCGTCTGCAGCGAAACGAAAGCGCGACGTGGTACGAAGGGGCAGAAGAACGAAGGCGCAGAGCACCACCGGGCTGCCGTGCGACTCGCACAGGCTGCAAGAGGAAGCGTGCCTGCCACTCGCTCGTTCGCGGATTCACTTTAGCAGTTGGAAACAGAAAGCTCGACTTGCGGCTACTTGTGCTGCTGCCTAGTTCTCTTCCAGTAGCCCCTGGAAACAACGATGCTCGGTTTATGCTTCGAGACGCAGCGATCACGGTGGTAGGTGCGGTGGAGAAGGGAAAGCCAGCGTGCAGAGGACAGTTTCTCGTTGCTCTACGTGAGGCAAGGGGAAGGTTCAGCCCAGCAGTGGCTGTTGCTCCTGGAGCCTTTTTCTTTGGGAGCAGCTGCTGCAAGCGGGCAACGGAGCTGCGAGAGTGCCTAATGGGTGGGACGGCACGTCTATCGGCGAAGGAAGCTGCCTAGCCGCAGTGTGTTGTGCTCAGTTTCCAGGCTGCTTCGAGAAGGGGCACCTTGAAGAACGCCTTCTTTCTCGACGCGTCCTTCTGGGTGCGCTCAAGCTGCGTGGACTCTGCAACACGGCAGGGTGCAAGCAACTGTTTCTGGCCAGGTTGTGTGATGATGGAGTGCAAGGGCTGCGCCTTACTCGCGGAAGCTGCCGGAGCATTCTCATCAGCTGAATGCGCTTGTGAAGCAGCTCTCTGCTGGACTTTGGAAGCCGGCACGCTGAGCCCCTTAGAATGCCTGCCCGCTGCCCGGCTGCTGCGTTCTTCGCCTTCTGTGCTCTGGATGGCGAACTGAAGCCCAGCGATGGCTTTGAGCTGTCCCGCTCTTCAGCGCGTGTATAACTGCACGCATCCACAGTGCTCTGTGCACGGATTTTCCTCAGCTCGAGGTGCAATCATTTTCTTGCTGGTTTACAGTGTCCAAAGCGTCCGTGGAGCTCTCGCTCGGCCAAATGCGTCAAGAGAGAAGCCCTTGCTGGATTCGCCTTTCGCTGGCCAAGACTTTCAACACAGCACCACAATCCGGGCGACGACGAGGAGGAAAGGGGGAACATCTTTTCGTCCTGGCACGTTCTTCTGTGCGGGACGTCTGTCCGCATCTTCGCTCTCTGCAGGGCTGGAAGGTGCGCGGTGGTACTCGGAAGCGAGAAGAAGGCTGCAGAGAGCACCGCGCTCTGCCGGCGCTGTGCAGGCTGTACAGGCAAGAAGCCTAGCCCTGGAATGTGGTGCAAATACAAGCTTCCACGCATCGGGGGCAAGCTCTGGGTAAGCTCGCTGACCTAAAAGTGTTCTGTGGGCGAGACGCAGCCGAGAAGCTCTCCCTTAAGGTTCAGGCTACCACGCAGACGGAAGGTGCCGCTACCTAGCGCTGCGAGGGAAAGTGCATAGCCCAGGCGTGTTTCGGCAGAAGCAGCAGCCTGGAGGCTTTCGCTGCCGGCACCGTGCTCTCTGGGCGAGAAGCAGACGACCGTTCGTCTGCAGCGAAACGAAAGCGCGACGTGGTACGAAGGGGCAGAAGAACGAAGGCGCAGAGCACCACCGGGCTGCCGTGCGACTCGCACAGGCTGCAAGAGGAAGCGTGCCTGCCACTCGCTCGTTCGCGGATTCACTTTAGCAGTCGGAAACAGAAAGCTCGACTTGCGGCTACTTGTGCTGCTGCCTAGTTCTCTTCCAGTAGCCCCTGGAAACAACGATGCTCGGTTTATGCTTCGAGACGCAGCGATCACGGTGGTAGGTGCGGTGGAGAAGGGAAAGCCAGCGTGCAGAGGACAGTTTCTCGTTGCTCTACGTGAGGCAAGGGGAAGGTTCAGCCCAGCAGTGGCTGTTGCTCCTGGAGCCTTTTTCTTTGGGAGCAGCTGCTGCAAGCGGGCAACGGAGCTGCGAGAGTGCCTAATGGGTGGGACGGCACGTCTATCTGCGAAGGAAGCTGCCTAGCCGCAGTGTGTTGTGCTCAGTTTCCAGGCTGCTTCGAGAGGGGGCACCTTGAAGAACGCCTTCTTTCTCGACGCGTCCTTCTGGGTGCGCTCAAGCTGCGTGGACTCTGCAACACGGCAGGGTGCAAGCAACTGTTTCTGGCCAGGTTGTGTGATGATGGAGTGCAAGGGCTGCGCCTTACTCGCGGAAGCTGCCGGAGCATTCTCATCAGCTGAATGCGCTTGTGAAGCAGCTCTCTGCTGGACTTTGGAAGCCGGCACGCTGAGCCCCTTAGAATGCCTGCCCGCTGCCCGGCTGCTGCGTTCTTCGCCTTCTGTGCTCTGGATGGCGAACTGAAGCCCAGCGATGGCTTTGAGCTGTCCCGCTCTTCAGCGCGTGTATAACTGCACGCATCCACAGTGCTCTGTGCACGGATTTTCCTCAGCTCGAGGTGCAATCATTTTCTTGCTGGTTTACAGTGTCCAAAGCGTCCGTGGAGCTCTCGCTCGGCCAAATGCGTCAAGAGAGAAGCCCTTGCTGGATTCGCCTTTCGCTGGCCAAGACTTTCAACACAGCACCACAATCCGGGCGACGACGAGGAGGAAAGGGGGAACATCTTTTCGTCCTGGCACGTTCTTCTGTGCGGGACGTCTGTCCGCATCTTCGCTCTCTGCAAGGCTGGAAGGTGCGCGGTGGTACTCGGAAGCGAGAAGAAGGCTGCAGAGAGCACCGCGCTCTGCCGGCGCTGTGCAGGCTGTACAGGCAAGAAGCCTAGCCCTGGAATGTGGTGCAAATACAAGCTTCCACGCATCGGGGGCAAGCTCTGGGTAAGCTCGCTGACCTAAAAGTGTTCTGTGGGCGAGACGCAGCCGAGAAGCTCTCCCTTAAGGTTCAGGCTACCACGCAGACGGAAGGTGCCGCTACCTAGCGCTGCGAGGGAAAGTGCATAGCCCAGGCGTGTTTCGGCAGAAGCAGCAGCCTGGAGGCTTTCGCTGCCGGCACCGTGCTCTCTGGGCGAGAAGCAGACGACCGTTCGTCTGCAGCGAAACGAAAGCGCGACGTGGTACGAAGGGGCAGAAGAACGAAGGCGCAGAGCACCACCGGGCTGCCGTGCGACTCGCACAGGCTGCAAGAGGAAGCGTGCCTGCCACTCGCTCGTTCGCGGATTCACTTTAGCAGTCGGAAACAGAAAGCTCGACTTGCGGCTACTTGTGCTGCTGCCTAGTTCTCTTCCAGTAGCCCCTGGAAACAACGATGCTCGGTTTATGCTTCGAGACGCAGCGATCACGGTGGTAGGTGCGGTGGAGAAGGGAAAGCCAGCGTGCAGAGGACAGTTTCTCGTTGCTCTACGTGAGGCAAGGGGAAGGTTCAGCCCAGCAGTGGCTGTTGCTCCTGGAGCCTTTTTCTTTGGGAGCAGCTGCTGCAAGCGGGCAACGGAGCTGCGAGAGTGCCTAATGGGTGGGACGGCACGTCTATCGGCGAAGGAAGCTGCCTAGCCGCAGTGTGTTGTGCTCAGTTTCCAGGCTGCTTCGAGAAGGGGCACCTTGAAGAACGCCTTCTTTCTCGACGCGTCCTTCTGGGTGCGCTCAAGCTGCGTGGACTCTGCAACACGGCAGGGTGCAAGCAACTGTTTCTGGCCAGGTTGTGTGATGATGGAGTGCAAGGGCTGCGCCTTACTCGCGGAAGCTGCCGGAGCATTCTCATCAGCTGAATGCGCTTGTGAAGCAGCTCTCTGCTGGACTTTGGAAGCCGGCACGCTGAGCCCCTTAGAATGCCTGCCCGCTGCCCGGCTGCTGCGTTCTTCGCCTTCTGTGCTCTGGATGGCGAACTGAAGCCCAGCGATGGCTTTGAGCTGTCCCGCTCTTCAGCGCGTGTATAACTGCACGCATCCACAGTGCTCTGTGCACGGATTTTCCTCAGCTCGAGGTGCAATCATTTTCTTGCTGGTTTACAGTGTCCAAAGCGTCCGTGGAGCTCTCGCTCGGCCAAATGCGTCAAGAGAGAAGCCCTTGCTGGATTCGCTTTTCGCTGGCCAAGACTTTCAACACAGCACCACAATCCGGGCGACGACGAGGAGGAAAGGGGGAACATCTTTTCGTCCTGGCACGTTCTTCTGTGCGGGACGTCTGTCCGCATCTTCGCTCTCTGCAAGGCTGGAAGGTGCGCGGTGGTACTCGGAAGCGAGAAGAAGGCTGCAGAGAGCACCGCGCTCTGCCGGCGCTGTGCAGGCTGTACAGGCAAGAAGCCTAGCCCTGGAATGTGGTGCAAATACAAGCTTCCACGCATCGGGGGCAAGCTCTGGGTAAGCTCGCTGACCTAAAAGTGTTCTGTGGGCGAGACGCAGCCGAGAAGCTCTCCCTTAAGGTTCAGGCTACCACGCAGACGGAAGGTGCCGCTACCTAGCGCTGCGAGGGAAAGTGCATAGCCCAGGCGTGTTTCGGCAGAAGCAGCAGCCTGGAGGCTTTCGCTGCCGGCACCGTGCTCTCTGGGCGAGAAGCAGACGACCGTTCGTCTGCAGCGAAACGAAAGCGCGACGTGGTACGAAGGGGCAGAAGAACGAAGGCGCAGAGCACCACCGGGCTGCCGTGCGACTCGCACAGGCTGCAAGAGGAAGCGTGCCTGCCACTCGCTCGTTCGCGGATTCACTTTAGCAGTCGGAAACAGAAAGCTCGACTTGCGGCTACTTGTGCTGCTGCCTAGTTCTCTTCCAGTAGCCCCTGGAAACAACGATGCTCGGTTTATGCTTCGAGACGCAGCGATCACGGTGGTAGGTGCGGTGGAGAAGGGAAAGCCAGCGTGCAGAGGACAGTTTCTCGTTGCTCTACGTGAGGCAAGGGGAAGGTTCAGCCCAGCAGTGGCTGTTGCTCCTGGAGCCTTTTTCTTTGGGAGCAGCTGCTGCAAGCGGGCAACGGAGCTGCAAGAGTGCCTAATGGGTGGGACGGCACGTGTATCGGCGAAGGAAGCTGCCTAGCCGCAGTGTGTTGTGCTCAGTTTCCAGGCTGCTTCGAGAAGGGGCACCTTGAAGAACGCCTTCTTTCTCGACGCGTCCTTCTGGGTGCGCTCAAGCTGCGTGGACTCTGCAACACGGCAGGGTGCAAGCAACTGTTTCTGGCCAGGTTGTGTGATGATGGAGTGCAAGGGCTGCGCCTTACTCGCGGAAGCTGCCGGAGCATTCTCATCAGCTGAATGCGCTTGTGAAGCAGCTCTCTGCTGGACTTTGGAAGCCGGCACGCTGAGCCCCTTAGAATGCCTGCCCGCTGCCCGGCTGCTGCGTTCTTCGCCTTCTGTGCTCTGGATGGCGAACTGAAGCCCAGCGATGGCTTTGAGCTGTCCCGCTCTTCAGCGCGTGTATAACTGCACGCATCCACAGTGCTCTGTGCACGGATTTTCCTCAGCTCGAGGTGCAATCATTTTCTTGCTGGTTTACAGTGTCCAAAGCGTCCGTGGAGCTCTCGCTCGGCCAAATGCGTCAAGAGAGAAGCCCTTGCTGGATTCGCCTTTCGCTGGCCAAGACTTTCAACACAGCACCACAATCCGGGCGACGACGAGGAGGAAAGGGGGAACATCTTTTCGTCCTGGCACGTTCTTCTGTGCGGGACGTCTGTCCGCATCTTCGCTCTCTGCAGGGCTGGAAGGTGCGCGGTGGTACTCGGAAGCGAGAAGAAGGCTGCAGAGAGCACCGCGCTCTGCCGGCGCTGTGCAGGCTGTACAGGCAAGAAGCCTAGCCCTGGAATGTGGTGCAAATACAAGCTATCACGCATCGGGGGCAAGCTCTGGGTAAGCTCGCTGACCTAAAAGTGTTCTGTGGGCGAGACGCAGCCGAGAAGCTCTCCCTTAAGGTTCAGGCTACCACGCAGACGGAAGGTGCCGCTACCTAGCGCTGCGAGGGAAAGTGCATAGCCCAGGCGTGTTTCGGCAGAAGCAGCAGCCTGGAGGCTTTCGCTGCCGGCACCGTGCTCTCTGGGCGAGAAGCAGACGACCGTTCGTCTGCAGCGAAACGAAAGCGCGACGTGGTACGAAGGGGCAGAAGAACGAAGGCGCAGAGCACCACCGGGCTGCCGTGCGACTCGCACAGGCTGCAAGAGGAAGCGTGCCTGCCACTCGCTCGTTCGCGGATTCACTTTAGCAGTCGGAAACAGAAAGCTCGACTTGCGGCTACTTGTGCTGCTGCCTAGTTCTCTTCCAGTAGCCCCTGGAAACAACGATGCTCGGTTTATGCTTCGAGACGCAGCGATCACGGTGGTAGGTGCGGTGGAGAAGGGAAAGCCAGCGTGCAGAGGACAGTTTCTCGTTGCTCTACGTGAGGCAAGGGGAAGGTTCAGCCCAGCAGTGGCTGTTGCTCCTGGAGCCTTTTTCTTTGGGAGCAGCTGCTGCAAGCGGGCAACGGAGCTGCGAGAGTGCCTAATGGGTGGGACGGCACGTCTATCGGCGAAGGAAGCTGCCTAGCCGCAGTGTGTTGTGCTCAGTTTCCAGGCTGCTTCGAGAGGGGGCACCTTGAAGAACGCCTTCTTTCTCGACGCGTCCTTCTGGGTGCGCTCAAGCTGCGTGGACTCTGCAACACGGCAGGGTGCAAGCAACTGTTTCTGGCCAGGTTGTGTGATGATGGAGTGCAAGGGCTGCGCCTTACTCGCGGAAGCTGCCGGAGCATTCTCATCAGCTGAATGCGCTTGTGAAGCAGCTCTCTGCTGGACTTTGGAAGCCGGCACGCTGAGCCCCTTAGAATGCCTGCCCGCTGCCCGGCTGCTGCGTTCTTCGCCTTCTGTGCTCTGGATGGCGAACTGAAGCCCAGCGATGGCTTTGAGCTGTCCCGCTCTTCAGCGCGTGTATAACTGCACGCATCCACAGTGCTCTGTGCACGGATTTTCCTCAGCTCGAGGTGCAATCATTTTCTTGCTGGTTTACAGTGTCCAAAGCGTCCGTGGAGCTCTCGCTCGGCCAAATGCGTCAAGAGAGAAGCCCTTGCTGGATTCGCCTTTCGCTGGCCAAGACTTTCAACACAGCACCACAATCCGGGCGACGACGAGGAGGAAAGGGGGAACATCTTTTCGTCCTGGCACGTTCTTCTGTGCGGGACGTCTGTCCGCATCTTCGCTCTCTGCAAGGCTGGAAGGTGCGCGGTGGTACTCGGAAGCGAGAAGAAGGCTGCAGAGAGCACCGCGCTCTGCCGGCGCTGTGCAGGCTGTACAGGCAAGAAGCCTAGCCCTGGAATGTGGTGCAAATACAAGCTTCCACGCATCGGGGGCAAGCTCTGGGTAAGCTCGCTGACCTAAAAGTGTTCTGTGGGCGAGACGCAGCCGAGAAGCTCTCCCTTAAGGTTCAGGCTACCACGCAGACGGAAGGTGCCGCTACCTAGCGCTGCGAGGGAAAGTGCATAGCCCAGGCGTGTTTCGGCAGAAGCAGCAGCCTGGAGGCTTTCGCTGCCGGCACCGTGCTCTCTGGGCGAGAAGCAGACGACCGTTCGTCTGCAGCGAAACGAAAGCGCGACGTGGTACGAAGGGGCAGAAGAACGAAGGCGCAGAGCACCACCGGGCTGCCGTGCGACTCGCACAGGCTGCAAGAGGAAGCGTGCCTGCCACTCGCTCGTTCGCGGATTCACTTTAGCAGTCGGAAACAGAAAGCTCGACTTGCGGCTACTTGTGCTGCTGCCTAGTTCTCTTCCAGTAGCCCCTGGAAACAACGATGCTCGGTTTATGCTTCGAGACGCAGCGATCACGGTGGTAGGTGCGGTGGAGAAGGGAAAGCCAGCGTGCAGAGGACAGTTTCTCGTTGCTCTACGTGAGGCAAGGGGAAGGTTCAGCCCAGCAGTGGCTGTTGCTCCTGGAGCCTTTTTCTTTGGGAGCAGCTGCTGCAAGCGGGCAACGGAGCTGCGAGAGTGCCTAATGGGTGGGACGGCACGTCTATCGGCGAAGGAAGCTGCCTAGCCGCAGTGTGTTGTGCTCAGTTTCCAGGCTGCTTCGAGAAGGGGCACCTTGAAGAACGCCTTCTTTCTCGACGCGTCCTTCTGGGTGCGCTCAAGCTGCGTGGACTCTGCAACACGGCAGGGTGCAAGCAACTGTTTCTGGCCAGGTTGTGTGATGATGGAGTGCAAGGGCTGCGCCTTACTCGCGGAAGCTGCCGGAGCATTCTCATCAGCTGAATGCGCTTGTGAAGCAGCTCTCTGCTGGACTTTGGAAGCCGGCACGCTGAGCCCCTTAGAATGCCTGCCCGCTGCCCGGCTGCTGCGTTCTTCGCCTTCTGTGCTCTGGATGGCGAACTGAAGCCCAGCGATGGCTTTGAGCTGTCCCGCTCTTCAGCGCGTGTATAACTGCACGCATCCACAGTGCTCTGTGCACGGATTTTCCTCAGCTCGAGGTGCAATCATTTTCTTGCTGGTTTACAGTGTCCAAAGCGTCCGTGGAGCTCTCGCTCGGCCAAATGCGTCAAGAGAGAAGCCCTTGCTGGATTCGCCTTTCGCTGGCCAAGACTTTCAACACAGCACCACAATCCGGGCGACGACGAGGAGGAAAGGGGGAACATCTTTTCGTCCTGGCACGTTCTTCTGTGCGGGACGTCTGTCCGCATCTTCGCTCTCTGCAGGGCTGGAAGGTGCGCGGTGGTACTCGGAAGCGAGAAGAAGGCTGCAGAGAGCACCGCGCTCTGCCGGCGCTGTGCAGGCTGTACAGGCAAGAAGCCTAGCCCTGGAATGTGGTGCAAATACAAGCTTCCACGCATCGGGGGCAAGCTCTGGGTAAGCTCGCTGACCTAAAAGTGTTCTGTGGGCGAGACGCAGCCGAGAAGCTCTCCCTTAAGGTTCAGGCTACCACGCAGACGGAAGGTGCCGCTACCTAGCGCTGCGAGGGAAAGTGCATAGCCCAGGCGTGTTTCGGCAGAAGCAGCAGCCTGGAGGCTTTCGCTGCCGGCACCGTGCTCTCTGGGCGAGAAGCAGACGACCGTTCGTCTGCAGCGAAACGAAAGCGCGACGTGGTACGAAGGGGCAGAAGAACGAAGGCGCAGAGCACCACCGGGCTGCCGTGCGACTCGCACAGGCTGCAAGAGGAAGCGTGCCTGCCACTCGCTCGTTCGCGGATTCACTTTAGCAGTCGGAAACAGAAAGCTCGACTTGCGGCTACTTGTGCTGCTGCCTAGTTCTCTTCCAGTAGCCCCTGGAAACAACGATGCTCGGTTTATGCTTCGAGACGCAGCGATCACGGTGGTAGGTGCGGTGGAGAAGGGAAAGCCAGCGTGCAGAGGACAGTTTCTCGTTGCTCTACGTGAGGCAAGGGGAAGGTTCAGCCCAGCAGTGGCTGTTGCTCCTGGAGCCTTTTTCTTTGGGAGCAGCTGCTGCAAGCGGGCAACGGAGCTGCGAGAGTGCCTAATGGGTGGGACGGCACGTCTATCTGCGAAGGAAGCTGCCTAGCCGCAGTGTGTTGTGCTCAGTTTCCAGGCTGCTTCGAGAGGGGGCACCTTGAAGAACGCCTTCTTTCTCGACGCGTCCTTCTGGGTGCGCTCAAGCTGCGTGGACTCTGCAACACGGCAGGGTGCAAGCAACTGTTTCTGGCCAGGTTGTGTGATGATGGAGTGCAAGGGCTGCGCCTTACTCGCGGAAGCTGCCGGAGCATTCTCATCAGCTGAATGCGCTTGTGAAGCAGCTCTCTGCTGGACTTTGGAAGCCGGCACGCTGAGCCCCTTAGAATGCCTGCCCGCTGCCCGGCTGCTGCGTTCTTCGCCTTCTGTGCTCTGGATGGCGAACTGAAGCCCAGCGATGGCTTTGAGCTGTCCCGCTCTTCAGCGCGTGTATAACTGCACGCATCCACAGTGCTCTGTGCACGGATTTTCCTCAGCTCGAGGTGCAATCATTTTCTTGCTGGTTTACAGTGTCCAAAGCGTCCGTGGAGCTCTCGCTCGGCCAAATGCGTCAAGAGAGAAGCCCTTGCTGGATTCGCCTTTCGCTGGCCAAGACTTTCAACACAGCACCACAATCCGGGCGACGACGAGGAGGAAAGGGGGAACATCTTTTCGTCCTGGCACGTTCTTCTGTGCGGGACGTCTGTCCGCATCTTCGCTCTCTGCAAGGCTGGAAGGTGCGCGGTGGTACTCGGAAGCGAGAAGAAGGCTGCAGAGAGCACCGCGCTCTGCCGGCGCTGTGCAGGCTGTACAGGCAAGAAGCCTAGCCCTGGAATGTGGTGCAAATACAAGCTTCCACGCATCGGGGGCAAGCTCTGGGTAAGCTCGCTGACCTAAAAGTGTTCTGTGGGCGAGACGCAGCCGAGAAGCTCTCCCTTAAGGTTCAGGCTACCACGCAGACGGAAGGTGCCGCTACCTAGCGCTGCGAGGGAAAGTGCATAGCCCAGGCGTGTTTCGGCAGAAGCAGCAGCCTGGAGGCTTTCGCTGCCGGCACCGTGCTCTCTGGGCGAGAAGCAGACGACCGTTCGTCTGCAGCGAAACGAAAGCGCGACGTGGTACGAAGGGGCAGAAGAACGAAGGCGCAGAGCACCACCGGGCTGCCGTGCGACTCGCACAGGCTGCAAGAGGAAGCGTGCCTGCCACTCGCTCGTTCGCGGATTCACTTTAGCAGTCGGAAACAGAAAGCTCGACTTGCGGCTACTTGTGCTGCTGCCTAGTTCTCTTCCAGTAGCCCCTGGAAACAACGATGCTCGGTTTATGCTTCGAGACGCAGCGATCACGGTGGTAGGTGCGGTGGAGAAGGGAAAGCCAGCGTGCAGAGGACAGTTTCTCGTTGCTCTACGTGAGGCAAGGGGAAGGTTCAGCCCAGCAGTGGCTGTTGCTCCTGGAGCCTTTTTCTTTGGGAGCAGCTGCTGCAAGCGGGCAACGGAGCTGCGAGAGTGCCTAATGGGTGGGACGGCACGTCTATCGGCGAAGGAAGCTGCCTAGCCGCAGTGTGTTGTGCTCAGTTTCCAGGCTGCTTCGAGAAGGGGCACCTTGAAGAACGCCTTCTTTCTCGACGCGTCCTTCTGGGTGCGCTCAAGCTGCGTGGACTCTGCAACACGGCAGGGTGCAAGCAACTGTTTCTGGCCAGGTTGTGTGATGATGGAGTGCAAGGGCTGCGCCTTACTCGCGGAAGCTGCCGGAGCATTCTCATCAGCTGAATGCGCTTGTGAAGCAGCTCTCTGCTGGACTTTGGAAGCCGGCACGCTGAGCCCCTTAGAATGCCTGCCCGCTGCCCGGCTGCTGCGTTCTTCGCCTTCTGTGCTCTGGATGGCGAACTGAAGCCCAGCGATGGCTTTGAGCTGTCCCGCTCTTCAGCGCGTGTATAACTGCACGCATCCACAGTGCTCTGTGCACGGATTTTCCTCAGCTCGAGGTGCAATCATTTTCTTGCTGGTTTACAGTGTCCAAAGCGTCCGTGGAGCTCTCGCTCGGCCAAATGCGTCAAGAGAGAAGCCCTTGCTGGATTCGCCTTTCGCTGGCCAAGACTTTCAACACAGCACCACAATCCGGGCGACGACGAGGAGGAAAGGGGGAACATCTTTTCGTCCTGGCACGTTCTTCTGTGCGGGACGTCTGTCCGCATCTTCGCTCTCTGCAAGGCTGGAAGGTGCGCGGTGGTACTCGGAAGCGAGAAGAAGGCTGCAGAGAGCACCGCGCTCTGCCGGCGCTGTGCAGGCTGTACAGGCAAGAAGCCTAGCCCTGGAATGTGGTGCAAATACAAGCTTCCACGCATCGGGGGCAAGCTCTGGGTAAGCTCGCTGACCTAAAAGTGTTCTGTGGGCGAGACGCAGCCGAGAAGCTCTCCCTTAAGGTTCAGGCTACCACGCAGACGGAAGGTGCCGCTACCTAGCGCTGCGAGGGAAAGTGCATAGCCCAGGCGTGTTTCGGCAGAAGCAGCAGCCTGGAGGCTTTCGCTGCCGGCACCGTGCTCTCTGGGCGAGAAGCAGACGACCGTTCGTCTGCAGCGAAACGAAAGCGCGACGTGGTACGAAGGGGCAGAAGAACGAAGGCGCAGAGCACCACCGGGCTGCCGTGCGACTCGCACAGGCTGCAAGAGGAAGCGTGCCTGCCACTCGCTCGTTCGCGGATTCACTTTAGCAGTCGGAAACAGAAAGCTCGACTTGCGGCTACTTGTGCTGCTGCCTAGTTCTCTTCCAGTAGCCCCTGGAAACAACGATGCTCGGTTTATGCTTCGAGACGCAGCGATCACGGTGGTAGGTGCGGTGGAGAAGGGAAAGCCAGCGTGCAGAGGACAGTTTCTCGTTGCTCTACGTGAGGCAAGGGGAAGGTTCAGCCCAGCAGTGGCTGTTGCTCCTGGAGCCTTTTTCTTTGGGAGCAGCTGCTGCAAGCGGGCAACGGAGCTGCAAGAGTGCCTAATGGGTGGGACGGCACGTCTATCGGCGAAGGAAGCTGCCTAGCCGCAGTGTGTTGTGCTCAGTTTCCAGGCTGCTTCGAGAAGGGGCACCTTGAAGAACGCCTTCTTTCTCGACGCGTCCTTCTGGGTGCGCTCAAGCTGCGTGGACTCTGCAACACGGCAGGGTGCAAGCAACTGTTTCTGGCCAGGTTGTGTGATGATGGAGTGCAAGGGCTGCGCCTTACTCGCGGAAGCTGCCGGAGCATTCTCATCAGCTGAATGCGCTTGTGAAGCAGCTCTCTGCTGGACTTTGGAAGCCGGCACGCTGAGCCCCTTAGAATGCCTGCCCGCTGCCCGGCTGCTGCGTTCTTCGCCTTCTGTGCTCTGGATGGCGAACTGAAGCCCAGCGATGGCTTTGAGCTGTCCCGCTCTTCAGCGCGTGTATAACTGCACGCATCCACAGTGCTCTGTGCACGGATTTTCCTCAGCTCGAGGTGCAATCATTTTCTTGCTGGTTTACAGTGTCCAAAGCGTCCGTGGAGCTCTCGCTCGGCCAAATGCGTCAAGAGAGAAGCCCTTGCTGGATTCGCCTTTCGCTGGCCAAGACTTTCAACACAGCACCACAATCCGGGCGACGACGAGGAGGAAAGGGGGAACATCTTTTCGTCCTGGCACGTTCTTCTGTGCGGGACGTCTGTCCGCATCTTCGCTCTCTGCAGGGCTGGAAGGTGCGCGGTGGTACTCGGAAGCGAGAAGAAGGCTGCAGAGAGCACCGCGCTCTGCCGGCGCTGTGCAGGCTGTACAGGCAAGAAGCCTAGCCCTGGAATGTGGTGCAAATACAAGCTATCACGCATCGGGGGCAAGCTCTGGGTAAGCTCGCTGACCTAAAAGTGTTCTGTGGGCGAGACGCAGCCGAGAAGCTCTCCCTTAAGGTTCAGGCTACCACGCAGACGGAAGGTGCCGCTACCTAGCGCTGCGAGGGAAAGTGCATAGCCCAGGCGTGTTTCGGCAGAAGCAGCAGCCTGGAGGCTTTCGCTGCCGGCACCGTGCTCTCTGGGCGAGAAGCAGACGACCGTTCGTCTGCAGCGAAACGAAAGCGCGACGTGGTACGAAGGGGCAGAAGAACGAAGGCGCAGAGCACCACCGGGCTGCCGTGCGACTCGCACAGGCTGCAAGAGGAAGCGTGCCTGCCACTCGCTCGTTCGCGGATTCACTTTAGCAGTCGGAAACAGAAAGCTCGACTTGCGGCTACTTGTGCTGCTGCCTAGTTCTCTTCCAGTAGCCCCTGGAAACAACGATGCTCGGTTTATGCTTCGAGACGCAGCGATCACGGTGGTAGGTGCGGTGGAGAAGGGAAAGCCAGCGTGCAGAGGACAGTTTCTCGTTGCTCTACGTGAGGCAAGGGGAAGGTTCAGCCCAGCAGTGGCTGTTGCTCCTGGAGCCTTTTTCTTTGGGAGCAGCTGCTGCAAGCGGGCAACGGAGCTGCGAGAGTGCCTAATGGGTGGGACGGCACGTCTATCGGCGAAGGAAGCTGCCTAGCCGCAGTGTGTTGTGCTCAGTTTCCAGGCTGCTTCGAGAGGGGGCACCTTGAAGAACGCCTTCTTTCTCGACGCGTCCTTCTGGGTGCGCTCAAGCTGCGTGGACTCTGCAACACGGCAGGGTGCAAGCAACTGTTTCTGGCCAGGTTGTGTGATGATGGAGTGCAAGGGCTGCGCCTTACTCGCGGAAGCTGCCGGAGCATTCTCATCAGCTGAATGCGCTTGTGAAGCAGCTCTCTGCTGGACTTTGGAAGCCGGCACGCTGAGCCCCTTAGAATGCCTGCCCGCTGCCCGGCTGCTGCGTTCTTCGCCTTCTGTGCTCTGGATGGCGAACTGAAGCCCAGCGATGGCTTTGAGCTGTCCCGCTCTTCAGCGCGTGTATAACTGCACGCATCCACAGTGCTCTGTGCACGGATTTTCCTCAGCTCGAGGTGCAATCATTTTCTTGCTGGTTTACAGTGTCCAAAGCGTCCGTGGAGCTCTCGCTCGGCCAAATGCGTCAAGAGAGAAGCCCTTGCTGGATTCGCCTTTCGCTGGCCAAGACTTTCAACACAGCACCACAATCCGGGCGACGACGAGGAGGAAAGGGCGAACATCTTTTCGTCCTGGCACGTTCTTCTGTGCGGGACGTCTGTCCGCATCTTCGCTCTCTGCAGGGCTGGAAGGTGCGCGGTGGTACTCGGAAGCGAGAAGAAGGCTGCAGAGAGCACCGCGCTCTGCCGGCGCTGTGCAGGCTGTACAGGCAAGAAGCCTAGCTCTGGAATGTGGTGCAAATACAAGCTTCCACGCATCGGGGGCAAGCTCTGGGTAAGCTCGCTGACCTAAAAGTGTTCTGTGGGCGAGACGCAGCCGAGAAGCTCTCCCTTAAGGTTCAGGCTACCACGCAGACGGAAGGTGCCGCTACCTAGCGCTGCGAGGGAAAGTGCATAGCCCAGGCGTGTTTCGGCAGAAGCAGCAGCCTGGAGGCTTTCGCTGCCGGCACCGTGCTCTCTGGGCGAGAAGCAGACGACCGTTCGTCTGCAGCGAAACGAAAGCGCGACGTGGTACGAAGGGGCAGAAGAACGAAGGCGCAGAGCACCACCGGGCTGCCGTGCGACTCGCACAGGCTGCAAGAGGAAGCGTGCCTGCCACTCGCTCGTTCGCGGATTCACTTTAGCAGTCGGAAACAGAAAGCTCGACTTGCGGCTACTTGTGCTGCTGCCTAGTTCTCTTCCAGTAGCCCCTGGAAACAACGATGCTCGGTTTATGCTTCGAGACGCAGCGATCACGGTGGTAGGTGCGGTGGAGAAGGGAAAGCCAGCGTGCAGAGGACAGTTTCTCGTTGCTCTACGTGAGGCAAGGGGAAGGTTCAGCCCAGCAGTGGCTGTTGCTCCTGGAGCCTTTTTCTTTGGGAGCAGCTGCTGCAAGCGGGCAACGGAGCTGCGAGAGTGCCTAATGGGTGGGACGGCACGTCTATCGGCGAAGGAAGCTGCCTAGCCGCAGTGTGTTGTGCTCAGTTTCCAGGCTGCTTCGAGAAGGGGCACCTTGAAGAACGCCTTCTTTCTCGACGCGTCCTTCTGGGTGCGCTCAAGCTGCGTGGACTCTGCAACACGGCAGGGTGCAAGCAACTGTTTCTGGCCAGGTTGTGTGATGATGGAGTGCAAGGGCTGCGCCTTACTCGCGGAAGCTGCCGGAGCATTCTCATCAGCTGAATGCGCTTGTGAAGCAGCTCTCTGCTGGACTTTGGAAGCCGGCACGCTGAGCCCCTTAGAATGCCTGCCCGCTGCCCGGCTGCTGCGTTCTTCGCCTTCTGTGCTCTGGATGGCGAACTGAAGCCCAGCGATGGCTTTGAGCTGTCCCGCTCTTCAGCGCGTGTATAACTGCACGCATCCACAGTGCTCTGTGCACGGATTTTCCTCAGCTCGAGGTGCAATCATTTTCTTGCTGGTTTACAGTGTCCAAAGCGTCCGTGGAGCTCTCGCTCGGCCAAATGCGTCAAGAGAGAAGCCCTTGCTGGATTCGCCTTTCGCTGGCCAAGACTTTCAACACAGCACCACAATCCGGGCGACGACGAGGAGGAAAGGGCGAACATCTTTTCGTCCTGGCACGTTCTTCTGTGCGGGACGTCTGTCCGCATCTTCGCTCTCTGCAGGGCTGGAAGGTCCGCGGTGGTACTCGGAAGCGAGAAGAAGGCTGCAGAGAGCACCGCGCTCTGCCGGCGCTGTGCAGGCTGTACAGGCAAGAAGCCTAGCCCTGGAATGTGGTGCAAATACAAGCTTCCACGCATCGGGGGCAAGCTCTGGGTAAGCTCGCTGACCTAAAAGTGTTCTGTGGGCGAGACGCAGCCGAGAAGCTCTCCCTTAAGGTTCAGGCTACCACGCAGACGGAAGGTGCCGCTACCTAGCGCTGCGAGGGAAAGTGCATAGCCCAGGCGTGTTTCGGCAGAAGCAGCAGCCTGGAGGCTTTCGCTGCCGGCACCGTGCTCTCTGGGCGAGAAGCAGACGACCGTTCGTCTGCAGCGAAACGAAAGCGCGACGTGGTACGAAGGGGCAGAAGAACGAAGGCGCAGAGCACCACCGGGCTGCCGTGCGACTCGCACAGGCTGCAAGAGGAAGCGTGCCTGCCACTCGCTCGTTCGCGGATTCACTTTAGCAGTCGGAAACAGAAAGCTCGACTTGCGGCTACTTGTGCTGCTGCCTAGTTCTCTTCCAGTAGCCCCTGGAAACAACGATGCTCGGTTTATGCTTCGAGACGCAGCGATCACGGTGGTAGGTGCGGTGGAGAAGGGAAAGCCAGCGTGCAGAGGACAGTTTCTCGTTGCTCTACGTGAGGCAAGGGGAAGGTTCAGCCCAGCAGTGGCTGTTGCTCCTGGAGCCTTTTTCTTTGGGAGCAGCTGCTGCAAGCGGGCAACGGAGCTGCGAGAGTGCCTAATGGGTGGGACGGCACGTCTATCGGCGAAGGAAGCTGCCTAGCCGCAGTGTGTTGTGCTCAGTTTCCAGGCTGCTTCGAGAAGGGGCACCTTGAAGAACGCCTTCTTTCTCGACGCGTCCTTCTGGGTGCGCTCAAGCTGCGTGGACTCTGCAACACGGCAGGGTGCAAGCAACTGTTTCTGGCCAGGTTGTGTGATGATGGAGTGCAAGGGCTGCGCCTTACTCGCGGAAGCTGCCGGAGCATTCTCATCAGCTGAATGCGCTTGTGAAGCAGCTCTCTGCTGGACTTTGGAAGCCGGCACGCTGAGCCCCTTAGAATGCCTGCCCGCTGCCCGGCTGCTGCGTTCTTCGCCTTCTGTGCTCTGGATGGCGAACTGAAGCCCAGCGATGGCTTTGAGCTGTCCCGCTCTTCAGCGCGTGTATAACTGCACGCATCCACAGTGCTCTGTGCACGGATTTTCCTCAGCTCGAGGTGCAATCATTTTCTTGCTGGTTTACAGTGTCCAAAGCGTCCGTGGAGCTCTCGCTCGGCCAAATGCGTCAAGAGAGAAGCCCTTGCTGGATTCGCCTTTCGCTGGCCAAGACTTTCAACACAGCACCACAATCCGGGCGACGACGAGGAGGAAAGGGCGAACATCTTTTCGTCCTGGCACGTTCTTCTGTGCGGGACGTCTGTCCGCATCTTCGCTCTCTGCAGGGCTGGAAGGTGCGCGGTGGTACTCGGAAGCGAGAAGAAGGCTGCAGAGAGCACCGCGCTCTGCCGGCGCTGTGCAGGCTGTACAGGCAAGAAGCCTAGCCCTGGAATGTGGTGCAAATACAAGCTTCCACGCATCGGGGGCAAGCTCTGGGTAAGCTCGCTGACCTAAAAGTGTTCTGTGGGCGAGACGCAGCCGAGAAGCTCTCCCTTAAGGTTCAGGCTACCACGCAGACGGAAGGTGCCGCTACCTAGCGCTGCGAGGGAAAGTGCATAGCCCAGGCGTGTTTCGGCAGAAGCAGCAGCCTGGAGGCTTTCGCTGCCGGCACCGTGCTCTCTGGGCGAGAAGCAGACGACCGTTCGTCTGCAGCGAAACGAAAGCGCGACGTGGTACGAAGGGGCAGAAGAACGAAGGCGCAGAGCACCACCGGGCTGCCGTGCGACTCGCACAGGCTGCAAGAGGAAGCGTGCCTGCCACTCGCTCGTTCGCGGATTCACTTTAGCAGTCGGAAACAGAAAGCTCGACTTGCGGCTACTTGTGCTGCTGCCTAGTTCTCTTCCAGTAGCCCCTGGAAACAACGATGCTCGGTTTATGCTTCGAGACGCAGCGATCACGGTGGTAGGTGCGGTGGAGAAGGGAAAGCCAGCGTGCAGAGGACAGTTTCTCGTTGCTCTACGTGAGGCAAGGGGAAGGTTCAGCCCAGCAGTGGCTGTTGCTCCTGGAGCCTTTTTCTTTGGGAGCAGCTGCTGCAAGCGGGCAACGGAGCTGCGAGAGTGCCTAATGGGTGGGACGGCACGTCTATCGGCGAAGGAAGCTGCCTAGCCGCAGTGTGTTGTGCTCAGTTTCCAGGCTGCTTCGAGAGGGGGCACCTTGAAGAACGCCTTCTTTCTCGACGCGTCCTTCTGGGTGCGCTCAAGCTGCGTGGACTCTGCAACACGGCAGGGTGCAAGCAACTGTTTCTGGCCAGGTTGTGTGATGATGGAGTGCAAGGGCTGCGCCTTACTCGCGGAAGCTGCCGGAGCATTCTCATCAGCTGAATGCGCTTGTGAAGCAGCTCTCTGCTGGACTTTGGAAGCCGGCACGCTGAGCCCCTTAGAATGCCTGCCCGCTGCCCGGCTGCTGCGTTCTTCGCCTTCTGTGCTCTGGATGGCGAACTGAAGCCCAGCGATGGCTTTGAGCTGTCCCGCTCTTCAGCGCGTGTATAACTGCACGCATCCACAGTGCTCTGTGCACGGATTTTCCTCAGCTCGAGGTGCAATCATTTTCTTGCTGGTTTACAGTGTCCAAAGCGTCCGTGGAGCTCTCGCTCGGCCAAATGCGTCAAGAGAGAAGCCCTTGCTGGATTCGCCTTTCGCTGGCCAAGACTTTCAACACAGCACCACAATCCGGGCGACGACGAGGAGGAAAGGGGGAACATCTTTTCGTCCTGGCACGTTCTTCTGTGCGGGACGTCTGTCCGCATCTTCGCTCTCTGCAAGGCTGGAAGGTGCGCGGTGGTACTCGGAAGCGAGAAGAAGGCTGCAGAGAGCACCGCGCTCTGCCGGCGCTGTGCAGGCTGTACAGGCAAGAAGCCTAGCCCTGGAATGTGGTGCAAATACAAGCTTCCACGCATCGGGGGCAAGCTCTGGGTAAGCTCGCTGACCTAAAAGTGTTCTGTGGGCGAGACGCAGCCGAGAAGCTCTCCCTTAAGGTTCAGGCTACCACGCAGACGGAAGGTGCCGCTACCTAGCGCTGCGAGGGAAAGTGCATAGCCCAGGCGTGTTTCGGCAGAAGCAGCAGCCTGGAGGCTTTCGCTGCCGGCACCGTGCTCTCTGGGCGAGAAGCAGACGACCGTTCGTCTGCAGCGAAACGAAAGCGCGACGTGGTACGAAGGGGCAGAAGAACGAAGGCGCAGAGCACCACCGGGCTGCCGTGCGACTCGCACAGGCTGCAAGAGGAAGCGTGCCTGCCACTCGCTCGTTCGCGGATTCACTTTAGCAGTCGGAAACAGAAAGCTCGACTTGCGGCTACTTGTGCTGCTGCCTAGTTCTCTTCCAGTAGCCCCTGGAAACAACGATGCTCGGTTTATGCTTCGAGACGCAGCGATCACGGTGGTAGGTGCGGTGGAGAAGGGAAAGCCAGCGTGCAGAGGACAGTTTCTCGTTGCTCTACGTGAGGCAAGGGGAAGGTTCAGCCCAGCAGTGGCTGTTGCTCCTGGAGCCTTTTTCTTTGGGAGCAGCTGCTGCAAGCGGGCAACGGAGCTGCGAGAGTGCCTAATGGGTGGGACGGCACGTCTATCGGCGAAGGAAGCTGCCTAGCCGCAGTGTGTTGTGCTCAGTTTCCAGGCTGCTTCGAGAAGGGGCACCTTGAAGAACGCCTTCTTTCTCGACGCGTCCTTCTGGGTGCGCTCAAGCTGCGTGGACTCTGCAACACGGCAGGGTGCAAGCAACTGTTTCTGGCCAGGTTGTGTGATGATGGAGTGCAAGGGCTGCGCCTTACTCGCGGAAGCTGCCGGAGCATTCTCATCAGCTGAATGCGCTTGTGAAGCAGCTCTCTGCTGGACTTTGGAAGCCGGCACGCTGAGCCCCTTAGAATGCCTGCCCGCTGCCCGGCTGCTGCGTTCTTCGCCTTCTGTGCTCTGGATGGCGAACTGAAGCCCAGCGATGGCTTTGAGCTGTCCCGCTCTTCAGCGCGTGTATAACTGCACGCATCCACAGTGCTCTGTGCACGGATTTTCCTCAGCTCGAGGTGCAATCATTTTCTTGCTGGTTTACAGTGTCCAAAGCGTCCGTGGAGCTCTCGCTCGGCCAAATGCGTCAAGAGAGAAGCCCTTGCTGGATTCGCCTTTCGCTGGCCAAGACTTTCAACACAGCACCACAATCCGGGCGACGACGAGGAGGAAAGGGGGAACATCTTTTCGTCCTGGCACGTTCTTCTGTGCGGGACGTCTGTCCGCATCTTCGCTCTCTGCAAGGCTGGAAGGTGCGCGGTGGTACTCGGAAGCGAGAAGAAGGCTGCAGAGAGCACCGCGCTCTGCCGGCGCTGTGCAGGCTGTACAGGCAAGAAGCCTAGCCCTGGAATGTGGTGCAAATACAAGCTTCCACGCATCGGGGGCAAGCTCTGGGTAAGCTCGCTGACCTAAAAGTGTTCTGTGGGCGAGACGCAGCCGAGAAGCTCTCCCTTAAGGTTCAGGCTACCACGCAGACGGAAGGTGCCGCTACCTAGCGCTGCGAGGGAAAGTGCATAGCCCAGGCGTGTTTCGGCAGAAGCAGCAGCCTGGAGGCTTTCGCTGCCGGCACCGTGCTCTCTGGGCGAGAAGCAGACGACCGTTCGTCTGCAGCGAAACGAAAGCGCGACGTGGTACGAAGGGGCAGAAGAACGAAGGCGCAGAGCACCACCGGGCTGCCGTGCGACTCGCACAGGCTGCAAGAGGAAGCGTGCCTGCCACTCGCTCGTTCGCGGATTCACTTTAGCAGTCGGAAACAGAAAGCTCGACTTGCGGCTACTTGTGCTGCTGCCTAGTTCTCTTCCAGTAGCCCCTGGAAACAACGATGCTCGGTTTATGCTTCGAGACGCAGCGATCACGGTGGTAGGTGCGGTGGAGAAGGGAAAGCCAGCGTGCAGAGGACAGTTTCTCGTTGCTCTACGTGAGGCAAGGGGAAGGTTCAGCCCAGCAGTGGCTGTTGCTCCTGGAGCCTTTTTCTTTGGGAGCAGCTGCTGCAAGCGGGCAACGGAGCTGCGAGAGTGCCTAATGGGTGGGACGGCACGTCTATCGGCGAAGGAAGCTGCCTAGCCGCAGTGTGTTGTGCTCAGTTTCCAGGCTGCTTCGAGAAGGGGCACCTTGAAGAACGCCTTCTTTCTCGACGCGTCCTTCTGGGTGCGCTCAAGCTGCGTGGACTCTGCAACACGGCAGGGTGCAAGCAACTGTTTCTGGCCAGGTTGTGTGATGATGGAGTGCAAGGGCTGCGCCTTACTCGCGGAAGCTGCCGGAGCATTCTCATCAGCTGAATGCGCTTGTGAAGCAGCTCTCTGCTGGACTTTGGAAGCCGGCACGCTGAGCCCCTTAGAATGCCTGCCCGCTGCCCGGCTGCTGCGTTCTTCGCCTTCTGTGCTCTGGATGGCGAACTGAAGCCCAGCGATGGCTTTGAGCTGTCCCGCTCTTCAGCGCGTGTATAACTGCACGCATCCACAGTGCTCTGTGCACGGATTTTCCTCAGCTCGAGGTGCAATCATTTTCTTGCTGGTTTACAGTGTCCAAAGCGTCCGTGGAGCTCTCGCTCGGCCAAATGCGTCAAGAGAGAAGCCCTTGCTGGATTCGCCTTTCGCTGGCCAAGACTTTCAACACAGCACCACAATCCGGGCGACGACGAGGAGGAAAGGGGGAACATCTTTTCGTCCTGGCACGTTCTTCTGTGCGGGACGTCTGTCCGCATCTTCGCTCTCTGCAAGGCTGGAAGGTGCGCGGTGGTACTCGGAAGCGAGAAGAAGGCTGCAGAGAGCACCGCGCTCTGCCGGCGCTGTGCAGGCTGTACAGGCAAGAAGCCTAGCCCTGGAATGTGGTGCAAATACAAGCTTCCACGCATCGGGGGCAAGCTCTGGGTAAGCTCGCTGACCTGAAAGTGTTCTGTGGGCGAGACGCAGCCGAGAAGCTCTCCCTTAAGGTTCAGGCTACCACGCAGACGGAAGGTGCCGCTACCTAGCGCTGCGAGGGAAAGTGCATAGCCCAGGCGTGTTTCGGCAGAAGCAGCAGCCTGGAGGCTTTCGCTGCCGGCACCGTGCTCTCTGGGCGAGAAGCAGACGACCGTTCGTCTGCAGCGAAACGAAAGCGCGACGTGGTACGAAGGGGCAGAAGAACGAAGGCGCAGAGCACCACCGGGCTGCCGTGCGACTCGCACAGGCTGCAAGAGGAAGCGTGCCTGCCACTCGCTCGTTCGCGGATTCACTTTAGCAGTCGGAAACAGAAAGCTCGACTTGCGGCTACTTGTGCTGCTGCCTAGTTCTCTTCCAGTAGCCCCTGGAAACAACGATGCTCGGTTTATGCTTCGAGACGCAGCGATCACGGTGGTAGGTGCGGTGGAGAAGGGAAAGCCAGCGTGCAGAGGACAGTTTCTCGTTGCTCTACGTGAGGCAAGGGGAAGGTTCAGCCCAGCAGTGGCTGTTGCTCCTGGAGCCTTTTTCTTTGGGAGCAGCTGCTGCAAGCGGGCAACGGAGCTGCGAGAGTGCCTAATGGGTGGGACGGCACGTCTATCTGCGAAGGAAGCTGCCTAGCCGCAGTGTGTTGTGCTCAGTTTCCAGGCTGCTTCGAGAGGGGGCACCTTGAAGAACGCCTTCTTTCTCGACGCGTCCTTCTGGGTGCGCTCAAGCTGCGTGGACTCTGCAACACGGCAGGGTGCAAGCAACTGTTTCTGGCCAGGTTGTGTGATGATGGAGTGCAAGGGCTGCGCCTTACTCGCGGAAGCTGCCGGAGCATTCTCATCAGCTGAATGCGCTTGTGAAGCAGCTCTCTGCTGGACTTTGGAAGCCGGCACGCTGAGCCCCTTAGAATGCCTGCCCGCTGCCCGGCTGCTGCGTTCTTCGCCTTCTGTGCTCTGGATGGCGAACTGAAGCCCAGCGATGGCTTTGAGCTGTCCCGCTCTTCAGCGCGTGTATAACTGCACGCATCCACAGTGCTCTGTGCACGGATTTTCCTCAGCTCGAGGTGCAATCATTTTCTTGCTGGTTTACAGTGTCCAAAGCGTCCGTGGAGCTCTCGCTCGGCCAAATGCGTCAAGAGAGAAGCCCTTGCTGGATTCGCCTTTCGCTGGCCAAGACTTTCAACACAGCACCACAATCCGGGCGACGACGAGGAGGAAAGGGGGAACATCTTTTCGTCCTGGCACGTTCTTCTGTGCGGGACGTCTGTCCGCATCTTCGCTCTCTGCAGGGCTGGAAGGTGCGCGGTGGTACTCGGAAGCGAGAAGAAGGCTGCAGAGAGCACCGCGCTCTGCCGGCGCTGTGCAGGCTGTACAGGCAAGAAGCCTAGCCCTGGAATGTGGTGCAAATACAAGCTTCCACGCATCGGGGGCAAGCTCTGGGTAAGCTCGCTGACCTAAAAGTGTTCTGTGGGCGAGACGCAGCCGAGAAGCTCTCCCTTAAGGTTCAGGCTACCACGCAGACGGAAGGTGCCGCTACCTAGCGCTGCGAGGGAAAGTGCATAGCCCAGGCGTGTTTCGGCAGAAGCAGCAGCCTGGAGGCTTTCGCTGCCGGCACCGTGCTCTCTGGGCGAGAAGCAGACGACCGTTCGTCTGCAGCGAAACGAAAGCGCGACGTGGTACGAAGGGGCAGAAGAACGAAGGCGCAGAGCACCACCGGGCTGCCGTGCGACTCGCACAGGCTGCAAGAGGAAGCGTGCCTGCCACTCGCTCGTTCGCGGATTCACTTTAGCAGTCGGAAACAGAAAGCTCGACTTGCGGCTACTTGTGCTGCTGCCTAGTTCTCTTCCAGTAGCCCCTGGAAACAACGATGCTCGGTTTATGCTTCGAGACGCAGCGATCACGGTGGTAGGTGCGGTGGAGAAGGGAAAGCCAGCGTGCAGAGGACAGTTTCTCGTTGCTCTACGTGAGGCAAGGGGAAGGTTCAGCCCAGCAGTGGCTGTTGCTCCTGGAGCCTTTTTCTTTGGGAGCAGCTGCTGCAAGCGGGCAACGGAGCTGCGAGAGTGCCTAATGGGTGGGACGGCACGTCTATCGGCGAAGGAAGCTGCCTAGCCGCAGTGTGTTGTGCTCAGTTTCCAGGCTGCTTCGAGAGGGGGCACCTTGAAGAACGCCTTCTTTCTCGACGCGTCCTTCTGGGTGCGCTCAAGCTGCGTGGACTCTGCAACACGGCAGGGTGCAAGCAACTGTTTCTGGCCAGGTTGTGTGATGATGGAGTGCAAGGGCTGTGCCTTACTCGCGGAAGCTGCCGGAGCATTCTCATCAGCTGAATGCGCTTGTGAAGCAGCTCTCTGCTGGACTTTGGAAGCCGGCACGCTGAGCCCCTTAGAATGCCTGCCCGCTGCCCGGCTGCTGCGTTCTTCGCCTTCTGTGCTCTGGATGGCGAACTGAAGCCCAGCGATGGCTTTGAGCTGTCCCGCTCTTCAGCGCGTGTATAACTGCACGCATCCACAGTGCTCTGTGCACGGATTTTCCTCAGCTCGAGGTGCAATCATTTTCTTGCTGGTTTACAGTGTCCAAAGCGTCCGTGGAGCTCTCGCTCGGCCAAATGCGTCAAGAGAGAAGCCCTTGCTGGATTCGCCTTTCGCTGGCCAAGACTTTCAACACAGCACCACAATCCGGGCGACGACGAGGAGGAAAGGGGGAACATCTTTTCGTCCTGGCACGTTCTTCTGTGCGGGACGTCTGTCCGCATCTTCGCTCTCTGCAAGGCTGGAAGGTGCGCGGTGGTACTCGGAAGCGAGAAGAAGGCTGCAGAGAGCACCGCGCTCTGCCGGCGCTGTGCAGGCTGTACAGGCAAGAAGCCTAGCCCTGGAATGTGGTGCAAATACAAGCTTCCACGCATCGGGGGCAAGCTCTGGGTAAGCTCGCTGACCTAAAAGTGTTCTGTGGGCGAGACGCAGCCGAGAAGCTCTCCCTTAAGGTTCAGGCTACCACGCAGACGGAAGGTGCCGCTACCTAGCGCTGCGAGGGAAAGTGCATAGCCCAGGCGTGTTTCGGCAGAAGCAGCAGCCTGGAGGCTTTCGCTGCCGGCACCGTGCTCTCTGGGCGAGAAGCAGACGACCGTTCGTCTGCAGCGAAACGAAAGCGCGACGTGGTACGAAGGGGCAGAAGAACGAAGGCGCAGAGCACCACCGGGCTGCCGTGCGACTCGCACAGGCTGCAAGAGGAAGCGTGCCTGCCACTCGCTCGTTCGCGGATTCACTTTAGCAGTCGGAAACAGAAAGCTCGACTTGCGGCTACTTGTGCTGCTGCCTAGTTCTCTTCCAGTAGCCCCTGGAAACAACGATGCTCGGTTTATGCTTCGAGACGCAGCGATCACGGTGGTAGGTGCGGTGGAGAAGGGAAAGCCAGCGTGCAGAGGACAGTTTCTCGTTGCTCTACGTGAGGCAAGGGGAAGGTTCAGCCCAGCAGTGGCTGTTGCTCCTGGAGCCTTTTTCTTTGGGAGCAGCTGCTGCAAGCGGGCAACGGAGCTGCGAGAGTGCCTAATGGGTGGGACGGCACGTCTATCGGCGAAGGAAGCTGCCTAGCCGCAGTGTGTTGTGCTCAGTTTCCAGGCTGCTTCGAGAAGGGGCACCTTGAAGAACGCCTTCTTTCTCGACGCGTCCTTCTGGGTGCGCTCAAGCTGCGTGGACTCTGCAACACGGCAGGGTGCAAGCAACTGTTTCTGGCCAGGTTGTGTGATGATGGAGTGCAAGGGCTGCGCCTTACTCGCGGAAGCTGCCGGAGCATTCTCATCAGCTGAATGCGCTTGTGAAGCAGCTCTCTGCTGGACTTTGGAAGCCGGCACGCTGAGCCCCTTAGAATGCCTGCCCGCTGCCTGGCTGCTGTGTTCTTCGCCTTCTGTGCTCTGGATGGCGAACTGAAGCCCAGCGATGGCTTTGAGCTGTCCCGCTCTTCAGCGCGTGTATAACTGCACGCATCCACAGTGCTCTGTGCACGGATTTTCCTCAGCTCGAGGTGCAATCATTTTCTTGCTGGTTTACAGTGTCCAAAGCGTCCGTGGAGCTCTCGCTCGGCCAAATGCGTCAAGAGAGAAGCCCTTGCTGGATTCGCCTTTCGCTGGCCAAGACTTTCAACACAGCACCACAATCCGGGCGACGACGAGGAGGAAAGGGGGAACATCTTTTCGTCCTGGCACGTTCTTCTGTGCGGGACGTCTGTCCGCATCTTCGCTCTCTGCAAGGCTGGAAGGTGCGCGGTGGTACTCGGAAGCGAGAAGAAGGCTGCAGAGAGCACCGCGCTCTGCCGGCGCTGTGCAGGCTGTACAGGCAAGAAGCCTAGCCCTGGAATGTGGTGCAAATACAAGCTTCCACGCATCGGGGGCAAGCTCTGGGTAAGCTCGCTGACCTAAAAGTGTTCTGTGGGCGAGACGCAGCCGAGAAGCTCTCCCTTAAGGTTCAGGCTACCACGCAGACGGAAGGTGCCGCTACCTAGCGCTGCGAGGGAAAGTGCATAGCCCAGGCGTGTTTCGGCAGAAGCAGCAGCCTGGAGGCTTTCGCTGCCGGCACCGTGCTCTCTGGGCGAGAAGCAGACGACCGTTCGTCTGCAGCGAAACGAAAGCGCGACGTGGTACGAAGGGGCAGAAGAACGAAGGCGCAGAGCACCACCGGGCTGCCGTGCGACTCGCACAGGCTGCAAGAGGAAGCGTGCCTGCCACTCGCTCGTTCGCGGATTCACTTTAGCAGTCGGAAACAGAAAGCTCGACTTGCGGCTACTTGTGCTGCTGCCTAGTTCTCTTCCAGTAGCCCCTGGAAACAACGATGCTCGGTTTATGCTTCGAGACGCAGCGATCACGGTGGTAGGTGCGGTGGAGAAGGGAAAGCCAGCGTGCAGAGGACAGTTTCTCGTTGCTCTACGTGAGGCAAGGGGAAGGTTCAGCCCAGCAGTGGCTGTTGCTCCTGGAGCCTTTTTCTTTGGGAGCAGCTGCTGCAAGCGGGCAACGGAGCTGCGAGAGTGCCTAATGGGTGGGACGGCACGTCTATCGGCGAAGGAAGCTGCCTAGCCGCAGTGTGTTGTGCTCAGTTTCCAGGCTGCTTCGAGAGGGGGCACCTTGAAGAACGCCTTCTTTCTCGACGCGTCCTTCTGGGTGCGCTCAAGCTGCGTGGACTCTGCAACACGGCAGGGTGCAAGCAACTGTTTCTGGCCAGGTTGTGTGATGATGGAGTGCAAGGGCTGCGCCTTACTCGCGGAAGCTGCCGGAGCATTCTCATCAGCTGAATGCGCTTGTGAAGCAGCTCTCTGCTGGACTTTGGAAGCCGGCACGCTGAGCCCCTTAGAATGCCTGCCCGCTGCCCGGCTGCTGCGTTCTTCGCCTTCTGTGCTCTGGATGGCGAACTGAAGCCCAGCGATGGCTTTGAGCTGTCCCGCTCTTCAGCGCGTGTATAACTGCACGCATCCACAGTGCTCTGTGCACGGATTTTCCTCAGCTCGAGGTGCAATCATTTTCTTGCTGGTTTACAGTGTCCAAAGCGTCCGTGGAGCTCTCGCTCGGCCAAATGCGTCAAGAGAGAAGCCCTTGCTGGATTCGCCTTTCGCTGGCCAAGACTTTCAACACAGCACCACAATCCGGGCGACGACGAGGAGGAAAGGGGGAACATCTTTTCGTCCTGGCACGTTCTTCTGTGCGGGACGTCTGTCCGCATCTTCGCTCTCTGCAGGGCTGGAAGGTCCGCGGTGGTACTCGGAAGCGAGAAGAAGGCTGCAGAGAGCACCGCGCTCTGCCGGCGCTGTGCAGGCTGTACAGGCAAGAAGCCTAGCCCTGGAATGTGGTGCAAATACAAGCTTCCACGCATCGGGGGCAAGCTCTGGGTAAGCTCGCTGACCTAAAAGTGTTCTGTGGGCGAGACGCAGCCGAGAAGCTCTCCCTTAAGGTTCAGGCTACCACGCAGACGGAAGGTGCCGCTACCTAGCGCTGCGAGGGAAAGTGCATAGCCCAGGCGTGTTTCGGCAGAAGCAGCAGCCTGGAGGCTTTCGCTGCCGGCACCGTGCTCTCTGGGCGAGAAGCAGACGACCGTTCGTCTGCAGCGAAACGAAAGCGCGACGTGGTACGAAGGGGCAGAAGAACGAAGGCGCAGAGCACCACCGGGCTGCCGTGCGACTCGCACAGGCTGCAAGAGGAAGCGTGCCTGCCACTCGCTCGTTCGCGGATTCACTTTAGCAGTCGGAAACAGAAAGCTCGACTTGCGGCTACTTGTGCTGCTGCCTAGTTCTCTTCCAGTAGCCCCTGGAAACAACGATGCTCGGTTTATGCTTCGAGACGCAGCGATCACGGTGGTAGGTGCGGTGGAGAAGGGAAAGCCAGCGTGCAGAGGACAGTTTCTCGTTGCTCTACGTGAGGCAAGGGGAAGGTTCAGCCCAGCAGTGGCTGTTGCTCCTGGAGCCTTTTTCTTTGGGAGCAGCTGCTGCAAGCGGGCAACGGAGCTGCGAGAGTGCCTAATGGGTGGGACGGCACGTCTATCGGCGAAGGAAGCTGCCTAGCCGCAGTGTGTTGTGCTCAGTTTCCAGGCTGCTTCGAGAAGGGGCACCTTGAAGAACGCCTTCTTTCTCGACGCGTCCTTCTGGGTGCGCTCAAGCTGCGTGGACTCTGCAACACGGCAGGGTGCAAGCAACTGTTTCTGGCCAGGTTGTGTGATGATGGAGTGCAAGGGCTGCGCCTTACTCGCGGAAGCTGCCGGAGCATTCTCATCAGCTGAATGCGCTTGTGAAGCAGCTCTCTGCTGGACTTTGGAAGCCGGCACGCTGAGCCCCTTAGAATGCCTGCCCGCTGCCCGGCTGCTGCGTTCTTCGCCTTCTGTGCTCTGGATGGCGAACTGAAGCCCAGCGATGGCTTTGAGCTGTCCCGCTCTTCAGCGCGTGTATAACTGCACGCATCCACAGTGCTCTGTGCACGGATTTTCCTCAGCTCGAGGTGCAATCATTTTCTTGCTGGTTTACAGTGTCCAAAGCGTCCGTGGAGCTCTCGCTCGGCCAAATGCGTCAAGAGAGAAGCCCTTGCTGGATTCGCCTTTCGCTGGCCAAGACTTTCAACACAGCACCACAATCCGGGCGACGACGAGGAGGAAAGGGGGATCATCTTTTCGTCCTGGCACGTTCTTCTGTGCGGGACGTCTGTCCGCATCTTCGCTCTCTGCAGGGCTGGAAGGTGCGCGGTGGTACTCGGAAGCGAGAAGAAGGCTGCAGAGAGCACCGCGCTCTGCCGGCGCTGTGCAGGCTGTACAGGCAAGAAGCCTAGCCCTGGAATGTGGTGCAAATACAAGCTTCCACGCATCGGGGGCAAGCTCTGGGTAAGCTCGCTGACCTAAAAGTGTTCTGTGGGCGAGACGCAGCCGAGAAGCTCTCCCTTAAGGTTCAGGCTACCACGCAGACGGAAGGTGCCGCTACCTAGCGCTGCGAGGGAAAGTGCATAGCCCAGGCGTGTTTCGGCAGAAGCAGCAGCCTGGAGGCTTTCGCTGCCGGCACCGTGCTCTCTGGGCGAGAAGCAGACGACCGTTCGTCTGCAGCGAAACGAAAGCGCGACGTGGTACGAAGGGGCAGAAGAACGAAGGCGCAGAGCACCACCGGGCTGCCGTGCGACTCGCACAGGCTGCAAGAGGAAGCGTGCCTGCCACTCGCTCGTTCGCGGATTCACTTTAGCAGTCGGAAACAGAAAGCTCGACTTGCGGCTACTTGTGCTGCTGCCTAGTTCTCTTCCAGTAGCCCCTGGAAACAACGATGCTCGGTTTATGCTTCGAGACGCAGCGATCACGGTGGTAGGTGCGGTGGAGAAGGGAAAGCCAGCGTGCAGAGGACAGTTTCTCGTTGCTCTACGTGAGGCAAGGGGAAGGTTCAGCCCAGCAGTGGCTGTTGCTCCTGGAGCCTTTTTCTTTGGGAGCAGCTGCTGCAAGCGGGCAACGGAGCTGCGAGAGTGCCTAATGGGTGGGACGGCACGTCTATCGGCGAAGGAAGCTGCCTAGCCGCAGTGTGTTGTGCTCAGTTTCCAGGCTGCTTCGAGAGGGGGCACCTTGAAGAACGCCTTCTTTCTCGACGCGTCCTTCTGGGTGCGCTCAAGCTGCGTGGACTCTGCAACACGGCAGGGTGCAAGCAACTGTTTCTGGCCAGGTTGTGTGATGATGGAGTGCAAGGGCTGCGCCTTACTCGCGGAAGCTGCCGGAGCATTCTCATCAGCTGAATGCGCTTGTGAAGCAGCTCTCTGCTGGACTTTGGAAGCCGGCACGCTGAGCCCCTTAGAATGCCTGCCCGCTGCCCGGCTGCTGCGTTCTTCGCCTTCTGTGCTCTGGATGGCGAACTGAAGCCCAGCGATGGCTTTGAGCTGTCCCGCTCTTCAGCGCGTGTATAACTGCACGCATCCACAGTGCTCTGTGCACGGATTTTCCTCAGCTCGAGGTGCAATCATTTTCTTGCTGGTTTACAGTGTCCAAAGCGTCCGTGGAGCTCTCGCTCGGCCAAATGCGTCAAGAGAGAAGCCCTTGCTGGATTCGCCTTTCGCTGGCCAAGACTTTCAACACAGCACCACAATCCGGGCGACGACGAGGAGGAAAGGGGGAACATCTTTTCGTCCTGGCACGTTCTTCTGTGCGGGACGTCTGTCCGCATCTTCGCTCTCTGCAAGGCTGGAAGGTGCGCGGTGGTACTCGGAAGCGAGAAGAAGGCTGCAGAGAGCACCGCGCTCTGCCGGCGCTGTGCAGGCTGTACAGGCAAGAAGCCTAGCCCTGGAATGTGGTGCAAATACAAGCTTCCACGCATCGGGGGCAAGCTCTGGGTAAGCTCGCTGACCTAAAAGTGTTCTGTGGGCGAGACGCAGCCGAGAAGCTCTCCCTTAAGGTTCAGGCTACCACGCAGACGGAAGGTGCCGCTACCTAGCGCTGCGAGGGAAAGTGCATAGCCCAGGCGTGTTTCGGCAGAAGCAGCAGCCTGGAGGCTTTCGCTGCCGGCACCGTGCTCTCTGGGCGAGAAGCAGACGACCGTTCGTCTGCAGCGAAACGAAAGCGCGACGTGGTACGAAGGGGCAGAAGAACGAAGGCGCAGAGCACCACCGGGCTGCCGTGCGACTCGCACAGGCTGCAAGAGGAAGCGTGCCTGCCACTCGCTCGTTCGCGGATTCACTTTAGCAGTCGGAAACAGAAAGCTCGACTTGCGGCTACTTGTGCTGCTGCCTAGTTCTCTTCCAGTAGCCCCTGGAAACAACGATGCTCGGTTTATGCTTCGAGACGCAGCGATCACGGTGGTAGGTGCGGTGGAGAAGGGAAAGCCAGCGTGCAGAGGACAGTTTCTCGTTGCTCTACGTGAGGCAAGGGGAAGGTTCAGCCCAGCAGTGGCTGTTGCTCCTGGAGCCTTTTTCTTTGGGAGCAGCTGCTGCAAGCGGGCAACGGAGCTGCGAGAGTGCCTAATGGGTGGGACGGCACGTCTATCGGCGAAGGAAGCTGCCTAGCCGCAGTGTGTTGTGCTCAGTTTCCAGGCTGCTTCGAGAAGGGGCACCTTGAAGAACGCCTTCTTTCTCGACGCGTCCTTCTGGGTGCGCTCAAGCTGCGTGGACTCTGCAACACGGCAGGGTGCAAGCAACTGTTTCTGGCCAGGTTGTGTGATGATGGAGTGCAAGGGCTGCGCCTTACTCGCGGAAGCTGCCGGAGCATTCTCATCAGCTGAATGCGCTTGTGAAGCAGCTCTCTGCTGGACTTTGGAAGCCGGCACGCTGAGCCCCTTAGAATGCCTGCCCGCTGCCCGGCTGCTGCGTTCTTCGCCTTCTGTGCTCTGGATGGCGAACTGAAGCCCAGCGATGGCTTTGAGCTGTCCCGCTCTTCAGCGCGTGTATAACTGCACGCATCCACAGTGCTCTGTGCACGGATTTTCCTCAGCTCGAGGTGCAATCATTTTCTTGCTGGTTTACAGTGTCCAAAGCGTCCGTGGAGCTCTCGCTCGGCCAAATGCGTCAAGAGAGAAGCCCTTGCTGGATTCGCCTTTCGCTGGCCAAGACTTTCAACACAGCACCACAATCCGGGCGACGACGAGGAGGAAAGGGGGAACATCTTTTCGTCCTGGCACGTTCTTCTGTGCGGGACGTCTGTCCGCATCTTCGCTCTCTGCAAGGCTGGAAGGTGCGCGGTGGTACTCGGAAGCGAGAAGAAGGCTGCAGAGAGCACCGCGCTCTGCCGGCGCTGTGCAGGCTGTACAGGCAAGAAGCC
This sequence comes from Aphelocoma coerulescens, assembly GCF_041296385.1. NCBI lineage: Eukaryota > Metazoa > Chordata > Aves > Passeriformes > Corvidae > Aphelocoma > Aphelocoma coerulescens. Next base: position 442,657 of record NW_027183487.1, on the reverse strand, counting down.
TAGCCCTGGAATGTGGTGCAAATACAAGCTTCCACGCATCGGGGGCAAGCTCTGGGTAAGCTCGCTGACCTGAAAGTGTTCTGTGGGCGAGACGCAGCCGAGAAGCTCTCCCTTAAGGTTCAGGCTACCACGCAGACGGAAGGTGCCGCTACCTAGCGCTGCGAGGGAAAGTGCATAGCCCAGGCGTGTTTCGGCAGAAGCAGCAGCCTGGAGGCTTTCGCTGCCGGCACCGTGCTCTCTGGGCGAGAAGCAGACGACCGTTCGTCTGCAGCGAAACGAAAGCGCGACGTGGTACGAAGGGGCAGAAGAACGAAGGCGCAGAGCACCACCGGGCTGCCGTGCGACTCGCACAGGCTGCAAGAGGAAGCGTGCCTGCCACTCGCTCGTTCGCGGATTCACTTTAGCAGTCGGAAACAGAAAGCTCGACTTGCGGCTACTTGTGCTGCTGCCTAGTTCTCTTCCAGTAGCCCCTGGAAACAACGATGCTCGGTTTATGCTTCGAGACGCAGCGATCACGGTGGTAGGTGCGGTGGAGAAGGGAAAGCCAGCGTGCAGAGGACAGTTTCTCGTTGCTCTACGTGAGGCAAGGGGAAGGTTCAGCCCAGCAGTGGCTGTTGCTCCTGGAGCCTTTTTCTTTGGGAGCAGCTGCTGCAAGCGGGCAACGGAGCTGCGAGAGTGCCTAATGGGTGGGACGGCACGTCTATCTGCGAAGGAAGCTGCCTAGCCGCAGTGTGTTGTGCTCAGTTTCCAGGCTGCTTCGAGAGGGGGCACCTTGAAGAACGCCTTCTTTCTCGACGCGTCCTTCTGGGTGCGCTCAAGCTGCGTGGACTCTGCAACACGGCAGGGTGCAAGCAACTGTTTCTGGCCAGGTTGTGTGATGATGGAGTGCAAGGGCTGCGCCTTACTCGCGGAAGCTGCCGGAGCATTCTCATCAGCTGAATGCGCTTGTGAAGCAGCTCTCTGCTGGACTTTGGAAGCCGGCACGCTGAGCCCCTTAGAATGCCTGCCCGCTGCCCGGCTGCTGCGTTCTTCGCCTTCTGTGCTCTGGATGGCGAACTGAAGCCCAGCGATGGCTTTGAGCTGTCCCGCTCTTCAGCGCGTGTATAACTGCACGCATCCACAGTGCTCTGTGCACGGATTTTCCTCAGCTCGAGGTGCAATCATTTTCTTGCTGGTTTACAGTGTCCAAAGCGTCCGTGGAGCTCTCGCTCGGCCAAATGCGTCAAGAGAGAAGCCCTTGCTGGATTCGCCTTTCGCTGGCCAAGACTTTCAACACAGCACCACAATCCGGGCGACGACGAGGAGGAAAGGGGGAACATCTTTTCGTCCTGGCACGTTCTTCTGTGCGGGACGTCTGTCCGCATCTTCGCTCTCTGCAGGGCTGGAAGGTGCGCGGTGGTACTCGGAAGCGAGAAGAAGGCTGCAGAGAGCACCGCGCTCTGCCGGCGCTGTGCAGGCTGTACAGGCAAGAAGCCTAGCCCTGGAATGTGGTGCAAATACAAGCTTCCACGCATCGGGGGCAAGCTCTGGGTAAGCTCGCTGACCTAAAAGTGTTCTGTGGGCGAGACGCAGCCGAGAAGCTCTCCCTTAAGGTTCAGGCTACCACGCAGACGGAAGGTGCCGCTACCTAGCGCTGCGAGGGAAAGTGCATAGCCCAGGCGTGTTTCGGCAGAAGCAGCAGCCTGGAGGCTTTCGCTGCCGGCACCGTGCTCTCTGGGCGAGAAGCAGACGACCGTTCGTCTGCAGCGAAACGAAAGCGCGACGTGGTACGAAGGGGCAGAAGAACGAAGACGCAGAGCACCACCGGGCTGCCGTGCGACTCGCACAGGCTGCAAGAGGAAGCGTGCCTGCCACTCGCTCGTTCGCGGATTCACTTTAGCAGTCGGAAACAGAAAGCTCGACTTGCGGCTACTTGTGCTGCTGCCTAGTTCTCTTCCAGTAGCCCCTGGAAACAACGATGCTCGGTTTATGCTTCGAGACGCAGCGATCACGGTGGTAGGTGCGGTGGAGAAGGGAAAGCCAGCGTGCAGAGGACAGTTTCTCGTTGCTCTACGTGAGGCAAGGGGAAGGTTCAGCCCAGCAGTGGCTGTTGCTCCTGGAGCCTTTTTCTTTGGGAGCAGCTGCTGCAAGCGGGCAACGGAGCTGCGAGAGTGCCTAATGGGTGGGACGGCACGTCTATCGGCGAAGGAAGCTGCCTAGCCGCAGTGTGTTGTGCTCAGTTTCCAGGCTGCTTCGAGAAGGGGCACCTTGAAGAACGCCTTCTTTCTCGACGCGTCCTTCTGGGTGCGCTCAAGCTGCGTGGACTCTGCAACACGGCAGGGTGCAAGCAACTGTTTCTGGCCAGGTTGTGTGATGATGGAGTGCAAGGGCTGCGCCTTACTCGCGGAAGCTGCCGGAGCATTCTCATCAGCTGAATGCGCTTGTGAAGCAGCTCTCTGCTGGACTTTGGAAGCCGGCACGCTGAGCCCCTTAGAATGCCTGCCCGCTGCCCGGCTGCTGCGTTCTTCGCCTTCTGTGCTCTGGATGGCGAACTGAAGCCCAGCGATGGCTTTGAGCTGTCCCGCTCTTCAGCGCGTGTATAACTGCACGCATCCACAGTGCTCTGTGCACGGATTTTCCTCAGCTCGAGGTGCAATCATTTTCTTGCTGGTTTACAGTGTCCAAAGCGTCCGTGGAGCTCTCGCTCGGCCAAATGCGTCAAGAGAGAAGCCCTTGCTGGATTCGCCTTTCGCTGGCCAAGACTTTCAACACAGCACCACAATCCGGGCGACGACGAGGAGGAAAGGGGGAACATCTTTTCGTCCTGGCACGTTCTTCTGTGCGGGACGTCTGTCCGCATCTTCGCTCTCTGCAGGGCTGGAAGGTCCGCGGTGGTACTCGGAAGCGAGAAGAAGGCTGCAGAGAGCACCGCGCTCTGCCGGCGCTGTGCAGGCTGTACAGGCAAGAAGCCTAGCCCTGGAATGTGGTGCAAATACAAGCTTCCACGCATCGGGGGCAAGCTCTGGGTAAGCTCGCTGACCTAAAAGTGTTCTGTGGGCGAGACGCAGCCGAGAAGCTCTCCCTTAAGGTTCAGGCTACCACGCAGACGGAAGGTGCCGCTACCTAGCGCTGCGAGGGAAAGTGCATAGCCCAGGCGTGTTTCGGCAGAAGCAGCAGCCTGGAGGCTTTCGCTGCCGGCACCGTGCTCTCTGGGCGAGAAGCAGACGACCGTTCGTCTGCAGCGAAACGAAAGCGCGACGTGGTACGAAGGGGCAGAAGAACGAAGGCGCAGAGCACCACCGGGCTGCCGTGCGACTCGCACAGGCTGCAAGAGGAAGCGTGCCTGCCACTCGCTCGTTCGCGGATTCACTTTAGCAGTCGGAAACAGAAAGCTCGACTTGCGGCTACTTGTGCTGCTGCCTAGTTCTCTTCCAGTAGCCCCTGGAAACAACGATGCTCGGTTTATGCTTCGAGACGCAGCGATCACGGTGGTAGGTGCGGTGGAGAAGGGAAAGCCAGCGTGCAGAGGACAGTTTCTCGTTGCTCTACGTGAGGCAAGGGGAAGGTTCAGCCCAGCAGTGGCTGTTGCTCCTGGAGCCTTTTTCTTTGGGAGCAGCTGCTGCAAGCGGGCAACGGAGCTGCGAGAGTGCCTAATGGGTGGGACGGCACGTCTATCGGCGAAGGAAGCTGCCTAGCCGCAGTGTGTTGTGCTCAGTTTCCAGGCTGCTTCGAGAAGGGGCACCTTGAAGAACGCCTTCTTTCTCGACGCGTCCTTCTGGGTGCGCTCAAGCTGCGTGGACTCTGCAACACGGCAGGGTGCAAGCAACTGTTTCTGGCCAGGTTGTGTGATGATGGAGTGCAAGGGCTGCGCCTTACTCGCGGAAGCTGCCGGAGCATTCTCATCAGCTGAATGCGCTTGTGAAGCAGCTCTCTGCTGGACTTTGGAAGCCGGCACGCTGAGCCCCTTAGAATGCCTGCCCGCTGCCCGGCTGCTGCGTTCTTCGCCTTCTGTGCTCTGGATGGCGAACTGAAGCCCAGCGATGGCTTTGAGCTGTCCCGCTCTTCAGCGCGTGTATAACTGCACGCATCCACAGTGCTCTGTGCACGGATTTTCCTCAGCTCGAGGTGCAATCATTTTCTTGCTGGTTTACAGTGTCCAAAGCGTCCGTGGAGCTCTCGCTCGGCCAAATGCGTCAAGAGAGAAGCCCTTGCTGGATTCGCCTTTCGCTGGCCAAGACTTTCAACACAGCACCACAATCCGGGCGACGACGAGGAGGAAAGGGGGAACATCTTTTCGTCCTGGCACGTTCTTCTGTGCGGGACGTCTGTCCGCATCTTCGCTCTCTGCAAGGCTGGAAGGTGCGCGGTGGTACTCGGAAGCGAGAAGAAGGCTGCAGAGAGCACCGCGCTCTGCCGGCGCTGTGCAGGCTGTACAGGCAAGAAGCCTAGCCCTGGAATGTGGTGCAAATACAAGCTTCCACGCATCGGGGGCAAGCTCTGGGTAAGCTCGCTGACCTAAAAGTGTTCTGTGGGCGAGACGCAGCCGAGAAGCTCTCCCTTAAGGTTCAGGCTACCACGCAGACGGAAGGTGCCGCTACCTAGCGCTGCGAGGGAAAGTGCATAGCCCAGGCGTGTTTCGGCAGAAGCAGCAGCCTGGAGGCTTTCGCTGCCGGCACCGTGCTCTCTGGGCGAGAAGCAGACGACCGTTCGTCTGCAGCGAAACGAAAGCGCGACGTGGTACGAAGGGGCAGAAGAACGAAGGCGCAGAGCACCACCGGGCTGCCGTGCGACTCGCACAGGCTGCAAGAGGAAGCGTGCCTGCCACTCGCTCGTTCGCGGATTCACTTTAGCAGTCGGAAACAGAAAGCTCGACTTGCGGCTACTTGTGCTGCTGCCTAGTTCTCTTCCAGTAGCCCCTGGAAACAACGATGCTCGGTTTATGCTTCGAGACGCAGCGATCACGGTGGTAGGTGCGGTGGAGAAGGGAAAGCCAGCGTGCAGAGGACAGTTTCTCGTTGCTCTACGTGAGGCAAGGGGAAGGTTCAGCCCAGCAGTGGCTGTTGCTCCTGGAGCCTTTTTCTTTGGGAGCAGCTGCTGCAAGCGGGCAACGGAGCTGCGAGAGTGCCTAATGGGTGGGACGGCACGTCTATCGGCGAAGGAAGCTGCCTAGCCGCAGTGTGTTGTGCTCAGTTTCCAGGCTGCTTCGAGAGGGGGCACCTTGAAGAACGCCTTCTTTCTCGACGCGTCCTTCTGGGTGCGCTCAAGCTGCGTGGACTCTGCAACACGGCAGGGTGCAAGCAACTGTTTCTGGCCAGGTTGTGTGATGATGGAGTGCAAGGGCTGCGCCTTACTCGCGGAAGCTGCCGGAGCATTCTCATCAGCTGAATGCGCTTGTGAAGCAGCTCTCTGCTGGACTTTGGAAGCCGGCACGCTGAGCCCCTTAGAATGCCTGCCCGCTGCCCGGCTGCTGCGTTCTTCGCCTTCTGTGCTCTGGATGGCGAACTGAAGCCCAGCGATGGCTTTGAGCTGTCCCGCTCTTCAGCGCGTGTATAACTGCACGCATCCACAGTGCTCTGTGCACGGATTTTCCTCAGCTCGAGGTGCAATCATTTTCTTGCTGGTTTACAGTGTCCAAAGCGTCCGTGGAGCTCTCGCTCGGCCAAATGCGTCAAGAGAGAAGCCCTTGCTGGATTCGCCTTTCGCTGGCCAAGACTTTCAACACAGCACCACAATCCGGGCGACGACGAGGAGGAAAGGGGGAACATCTTTTCGTCCTGGCACGTTCTTCTGTGCGGGACGTCTGTCCGCATCTTCGCTCTCTGCAGGGCTGGAAGGTCCGCGGTGGTACTCGGAAGCGAGAAGAAGGCTGCAGAGAGCACCGCGCTCTGCCGGCGCTGTGCAGGCTGTACAGGCAAGAAGCCTAGCTCTGGAATGTGGTGCAAATACAAGCTTCCACGCATCGGGGGCAAGCTCTGGGTAAGCTCGCTGACCTAAAAGTGTTCTGTGGGCGAGACGCAGCCGAGAAGCTCTCCCTTAAGGTTCAGGCTACCACGCAGACGGAAGGTGCCGCTACCTAGCGCTGCGAGGGAAAGTGCATAGCCCAGGCGTGTTTCGGCAGAAGCAGCAGCCTGGAGGCTTTCGCTGCCGGCACCGTGCTCTCTGGGCGAGAAGCAGACGACCGTTCGTCTGCAGCGAAACGAAAGCGCGACGTGGTACGAAGGGGCAGAAGAACGAAGGCGCAGAGCACCACCGGGCTGCCGTGCGACTCGCACAGGCTGCAAGAGGAAGCGTGCCTGCCACTCGCTCGTTCGCGGATTCACTTTAGCAGTCGGAAACAGAAAGCTCGACTTGCGGCTACTTGTGCTGCTGCCTAGTTCTCTTCCAGTAGCCCCTGGAAACAACGATGCTCGGTTTATGCTTCGAGACGCAGCGATCACGGTGGTAGGTGCGGTGGAGAAGGGAAAGCCAGCGTGCAGAGGACAGTTTCTCGTTGCTCTACGTGAGGCAAGGGGAAGGTTCAGCCCAGCAGTGGCTGTTGCTCCTGGAGCCTTTTTCTTTGGGAGCAGCTGCTGCAAGCGGGCAACGGAGCTGCGAGAGTGCCTAATGGGTGGGACGGCACGTCTATCGGCGAAGGAAGCTGCCTAGCCGCAGTGTGTTGTGCTCAGTTTCCAGGCTGCTTCGAGAAGGGGCACCTTGAAGAACGCCTTCTTTCTCGACGCGTCCTTCTGGGTGCGCTCAAGCTGCGTGGACTCTGCAACACGGCAGGGTGCAAGCAACTGTTTCTGGCCAGGTTGTGTGATGATGGAGTGCAAGGGCTGCGCCTTACTCGCGGAAGCTGCCGGAGCATTCTCATCAGCTGAATGCGCTTGTGAAGCAGCTCTCTGCTGGACTTTGGAAGCCGGCACGCTGAGCCCCTTAGAATGCCTGCCCGCTGCCCGGCTGCTGCGTTCTTCGCCTTCTGTGCTCTGGATGGCGAACTGAAGCCCAGCGATGGCTTTGAGCTGTCCCGCTCTTCAGCGCGTGTATAACTGCACGCATCCACAGTGCTCTGTGCACGGATTTTCCTCAGCTCGAGGTGCAATCATTTTCTTGCTGGTTTACAGTGTCCAAAGCGTCCGTGGAGCTCTCGCTCGGCCAAATGCGTCAAGAGAGAAGCCCTTGCTGGATTCGCCTTTCGCTGGCCAAGACTTTCAACACAGCACCACAATCCGGGCGACGACGAGGAGGAAAGGGGGAACATCTTTTCGTCCTGGCACGTTCTTCTGTGCGGGACGTCTGTCCGCATCTTCGCTCTCTGCAGGGCTGGAAGGTCCGCGGTGGTACTCGGAAGCGAGAAGAAGGCTGCAGAGAGCACCGCGCTCTGCCGGCGCTGTGCAGGCTGTACAGGCAAGAAGCCTAGCCCTGGAATGTGGTGCAAATACAAGCTTCCACGCATCGGGGGCAAGCTCTGGGTAAGCTCGCTGACCTAAAAGTGTTCTGTGGGCGAGACGCAGCCGAGAAGCTCTCCCTTAAGGTTCAGGCTACCACGCAGACGGAAGGTGCCGCTACCTAGCGCTGCGAGGGAAAGTGCATAGCCCAGGCGTGTTTCGGCAGAAGCAGCAGCCTGGAGGCTTTCGCTGCCGGCACCGTGCTCTCTGGGCGAGAAGCAGACGACCGTTCGTCTGCAGCGAAACGAAAGCGCGACGTGGTACGAAGGGGCAGAAGAACGAAGGCGCAGAGCACCACCGGGCTGCCGTGCGACTCGCACAGGCTGCAAGAGGAAGCGTGCCTGCCACTCGCTCGTTCGCGGATTCACTTTAGCAGTCGGAAACAGAAAGCTCGACTTGCGGCTACTTGTGCTGCTGCCTAGTTCTCTTCCAGTAGCCCCTGGAAACAACGATGCTCGGTTTATGCTTCGAGACGCAGCGATCACGGTGGTAGGTGCGGTGGAGAAGGGAAAGCCAGCGTGCAGAGGACAGTTTCTCGTTGCTCTACGTGAGGCAAGGGGAAGGTTCAGCCCAGCAGTGGCTGTTGCTCCTGGAGCCTTTTTCTTTGGGAGCAGCTGCTGCAAGCGGGCAACGGAGCTGCGAGAGTGCCTAATGGGTGGGACGGCACGTCTATCGGCGAAGGAAGCTGCCTAGCCGCAGTGTGTTGTGCTCAGTTTCCAGGCTGCTTCGAGAAGGGGCACCTTGAAGAACGCCTTCTTTCTCGACGCGTCCTTCTGGGTGCGCTCAAGCTGCGTGGACTCTGCAACACGGCAGGGTGCAAGCAACTGTTTCTGGCCAGGTTGTGTGATGATGGAGTGCAAGGGCTGCGCCTTACTCGCGGAAGCTGCCGGAGCATTCTCATCAGCTGAATGCGCTTGTGAAGCAGCTCTCTGCTGGACTTTGGAAGCCGGCACGCTGAGCCCCTTAGAATGCCTGCCCGCTGCCCGGCTGCTGCGTTCTTCGCCTTCTGTGCTCTGGATGGCGAACTGAAGCCCAGCGATGGCTTTGAGCTGTCCCGCTCTTCAGCGCGTGTATAACTGCACGCATCCACAGTGCTCTGTGCACGGATTTTCCTCAGCTCGAGGTGCAATCATTTTCTTGCTGGTTTACAGTGTCCAAAGCGTCCGTGGAGCTCTCGCTCGGCCAAATGCGTCAAGAGAGAAGCCCTTGCTGGATTCGCCTTTCGCTGGCCAAGACTTTCAACACAGCACCACAATCCGGGCGACGACGAGGAGGAAAGGGGGAACATCTTTTCGTCCTGGCACGTTCTTCTGTGCGGGACGTCTGTCCGCATCTTCGCTCTCTGCAAGGCTGGAAGGTGCGCGGTGGTACTCGGAAGCGAGAAGAAGGCTGCAGAGAGCACCGCGCTCTGCCGGCGCTGTGCAGGCTGTACAGGCAAGAAGCCTAGCCCTGGAATGTGGTGCAAATACAAGCTTCCACGCATCGGGGGCAAGCTCTGGGTAAGCTCGCTGACCTGAAAGTGTTCTGTGGGCGAGACGCAGCCGAGAAGCTCTCCCTTAAGGTTCAGGCTACCACGCAGACGGAAGGTGCCGCTACCTAGCGCTGCGAGGGAAAGTGCATAGCCCAGGCGTGTTTCGGCAGAAGCAGCAGCCTGGAGGCTTTCGCTGCCGGCACCGTGCTCTCTGGGCGAGAAGCAGACGACCGTTCGTCTGCAGCGAAACGAAAGCGCGACGTGGTACGAAGGGGCAGAAGAACGAAGGCGCAGAGCACCACCGGGCTGCCGTGCGACTCGCACAGGCTGCAAGAGGAAGCGTGCCTGCCACTCGCTCGTTCGCGGATTCACTTTAGCAGTCGGAAACAGAAAGCTCGACTTGCGGCTACTTGTGCTGCTGCCTAGTTCTCTTCCAGTAGCCCCTGGAAACAACGATGCTCGGTTTATGCTTCGAGACGCAGCGATCACGGTGGTAGGTGCGGTGGAGAAGGGAAAGCCAGCGTGCAGAGGACAGTTTCTCGTTGCTCTACGTGAGGCAAGGGGAAGGTTCAGCCCAGCAGTGGCTGTTGCTCCTGGAGCCTTTTTCTTTGGGAGCAGCTGCTGCAAGCGGGCAACGGAGCTGCGAGAGTGCCTAATGGGTGGGACGGCACGTCTATCGGCGAAGGAAGCTGCCTAGCCGCAGTGTGTTGTGCTCAGTTTCCAGGCTGCTTCGAGAAGGGGCACCTTGAAGAACGCCTTCTTTCTCGACGCGTCCTTCTGGGTGCGCTCAAGCTGCGTGGACTCTGCAACACGGCAGGGTGCAAGCAACTGTTTCTGGCCAGGTTGTGTGATGATGGAGTGCAAGGGCTGCGCCTTACTCGCGGAAGCTGCCGGAGCATTCTCATCAGCTGAATGCGCTTGTGAAGCAGCTCTCTGCTGGACTTTGGAAGCCGGCACGCTGAGCCCCTTAGAATGCCTGCCCGCTGCCCGGCTGCTGCGTTCTTCGCCTTCTGTGCTCTGGATGGCGAACTGAAGCCCAGCGATGGCTTTGAGCTGTCCCGCTCTTCAGCGCGTGTATAACTGCACGCATCCACAGTGCTCTGTGCACGGATTTTCCTCAGCTCGAGGTGCAATCATTTTCTTGCTGGTTTACAGTGTCCAAAGCGTCCGTGGAGCTCTCGCTCGGCCAAATGCGTCAAGAGAGAAGCCCTTGCTGGATTCGCCTTTCGCTGGCCAAGACTTTCAACACAGCACCACAATCCGGGCGACGACGAGGAGGAAAGGGGGAACATCTTTTCGTCCTGGCACGTTCTTCTGTGCGGGACGTCTGTCCGCATCTTCGCTCTCTGCAGGGCTGGAAGGTCCGCGGTGGTACTCGGAAGCGAGAAGAAGGCTGCAGAGAGCACCGCGCTCTGCCGGCGCTGTGCAGGCTGTACAGGCAAGAAGCCTAGCCCTGGAATGTGGTGCAAATACAAGCTTCCACGCATCGGGGGCAAGCTCTGGGTAAGCTCGCTGACCTAAAAGTGTTCTGTGGGCGAGACGCAGCCGAGAAGCTCTCCCTTAAGGTTCAGGCTACCACGCAGACGGAAGGTGCCGCTACCTAGCGCTGCGAGGGAAAGTGCATAGCCCAGGCGTGTTTCGGCAGAAGCAGCAGCCTGGAGGCTTTCGCTGCCGGCACCGTGCTCTCTGGGCGAGAAGCAGACGACCGTTCGTCTGCAGCGAAACGAAAGCGCGACGTGGTACGAAGGGGCAGAAGAACGAAGGCGCAGAGCACCACCGGGCTGCCGTGCGACTCGCACAGGCTGCAAGAGGAAGCGTGCCTGCCACTCGCTCGTTCGCGGATTCACTTTAGCAGTCGGAAACAGAAAGCTCGACTTGCGGCTACTTGTGCTGCTGCCTAGTTCTCTTCCAGTAGCCCCTGGAAACAACGATGCTCGGTTTATGCTTCGAGACGCAGCGATCACGGTGGTAGGTGCGGTGGAGAAGGGAAAGCCAGCGTGCAGAGGACAGTTTCTCGTTGCTCTACGTGAGGCAAGGGGAAGGTTCAGCCCAGCAGTGGCTGTTGCTCCTGGAGCCTTTTTCTTTGGGAGCAGCTGCTGCAAGCGGGCAACGGAGCTGCGAGAGTGCCTAATGGGTGGGACGGCACGTCTATCGGCGAAGGAAGCTGCCTAGCCGCAGTGTGTTGTGCTCAGTTTCCAGGCTGCTTCGAGAAGGGGCACCTTGAAGAACGCCTTCTTTCTCGACGCGTCCTTCTGGGTGCGCTCAAGCTGCGTGGACTCTGCAACACGGCAGGGTGCAAGCAACTGTTTCTGGCCAGGTTGTGTGATGATGGAGTGCAAGGGCTGCGCCTTACTCGCGGAAGCTGCCGGAGCATTCTCATCAGCTGAATGCGCTTGTGAAGCAGCTCTCTGCTGGACTTTGGAAGCCGGCACGCTGAGCCCCTTAGAATGCCTGCCCGCTGCCCGGCTGCTGCGTTCTTCGCCTTCTGTGCTCTGGATGGCGAACTGAAGCCCAGCGATGGCTTTGAGCTGTCCCGCTCTTCAGCGCGTGTATAACTGCACGCATCCACAGTGCTCTGTGCACGGATTTTCCTCAGCTCGAGGTGCAATCATTTTCTTGCTGGTTTACAGTGTCCAAAGCGTCCGTGGAGCTCTCGCTCGGCCAAATGCGTCAAGAGAGAAGCCCTTGCTGGATTCGCCTTTCGCTGGCCAAGACTTTCAACACAGCACCACAATCCGGGCGACGACGAGGAGGAAAGGGGGAACATCTTTTCGTCCTGGCACGTTCTTCTGTGCGGGACGTCTGTCCGCATCTTCGCTCTCTGCAAGGCTGGAAGGTGCGCGGTGGTACTCGGAAGCGAGAAGAAGGCTGCAGAGAGCACCGCGCTCTGCCGGCGCTGTGCAGGCTGTACAGGCAAGAAGCCTAGCCCTGGAATGTGGTGCAAATACAAGCTTCCACGCATCGGGGGCAAGCTCTGGGTAAGCTCGCTGACCTGAAAGTGTTCTGTGGGCGAGACGCAGCCGAGAAGCTCTCCCTTAAGGTTCAGGCTACCACGCAGACGGAAGGTGCCGCTACCTAGCGCTGCGAGGGAAAGTGCATAGCCCAGGCGTGTTTCGGCAGAAGCAGCAGCCTGGAGGCTTTCGCTGCCGGCACCGTGCTCTCTGGGCGAGAAGCAGACGACCGTTCGTCTGCAGCGAAACGAAAGCGCGACGTGGTACGAAGGGGCAGAAGAACGAAGGCGCAGAGCACCACCGGGCTGCCGTGCGACTCGCACAGGCTGCAAGAGGAAGCGTGCCTGCCACTCGCTCGTTCGCGGATTCACTTTAGCAGTCGGAAACAGAAAGCTCGACTTGCGGCTACTTGTGCTGCTGCCTAGTTCTCTTCCAGTAGCCCCTGGAAACAACGATGCTCGGTTTATGCTTCGAGACGCAGCGATCACGGTGGTAGGTGCGGTGGAGAAGGGAAAGCCAGCGTGCAGAGGACAGTTTCTCGTTGCTCTACGTGAGGCAAGGGGAAGGTTCAGCCCAGCAGTGGCTGTTGCTCCTGGAGCCTTTTTCTTTGGGAGCAGCTGCTGCAAGCGGGCAACGGAGCTGCGAGAGTGCCTAATGGGTGGGACGGCACGTCTATCGGCGAAGGAAGCTGCCTAGCCGCAGTGTGTTGTGCTCAGTTTCCAGGCTGCTTCGAGAAGGGGCACCTTGAAGAACGCCTTCTTTCTCGACGCGTCCTTCTGGGTGCGCTCAAGCTGCGTGGACTCTGCAACACGGCAGGGTGCAAGCAACTGTTTCTGGCCAGGTTGTGTGATGATGGAGTGCAAGGGCTGCGCCTTACTCGCGGAAGCTGCCGGAGCATTCTCATCAGCTGAATGCGCTTGTGAAGCAGCTCTCTGCTGGACTTTGGAAGCCGGCACGCTGAGCCCCTTAGAATGCCTGCCCGCTGCCCGGCTGCTGCGTTCTTCGCCTTCTGTGCTCTGGATGGCGAACTGAAGCCCAGCGATGGCTTTGAGCTGTCCCGCTCTTCAGCGCGTGTATAACTGCACGCATCCACAGTGCTCTGTGCACGGATTTTCCTCAGCTCGAGGTGCAATCATTTTCTTGCTGGTTTACAGTGTCCAAAGCGTCCGTGGAGCTCTTGCTCGGCCAAATGCGTCAAGAGAGAAGCCCTTGCTGGATTCGCCTTTCGCTGGCCAAGACTTTCAACACAGCACCACAATCCGGGCGACGACGAGGAGGAAAGGGGGAACATCTTTTCGTCCTGGCACGTTCTTCTGTGCGGGACGTCTGTCCGCATCTTCGCTCTCTGCAGGGCTGGAAGGTCCGCGGTGGTACTCGGAAGCGAGAAGAAGGCTGCAGAGAGCACCGCGCTCTGCCGGCGCTGTGCAGGCTGTACAGGCAAGAAGCCTAGCCCTGGAATGTGGTGCAAATACAAGCTTCCACGCATCGGGGGCAAGCTCTGGGTAAGCTCGCTGACCTAAAAGTGTTCTGTGGGCGAGACGCAGCCGAGAAGCTCTCCCTTAAGGTTCAGGCTACCACGCAGACGGAAGGTGCCGCTACCTAGCGCTGCGAGGGAAAGTGCATAGCCCAGGCGTGTTTCGGCAGAAGCAGCAGCCTGGAGGCTTTCGCTGCCGGCACCGTGCTCTCTGGGCGAGAAGCAGACGACCGTTCGTCTGCAGCGAAACGAAAGCGCGACGTGGTACGAAGGGGCAGAAGAACGAAGGCGCAGAGCACCACCGGGCTGCCGTGCGACTCGCACAGGCTGCAAGAGGAAGCGTGCCTGCCACTCGCTCGTTCGCGGATTCACTTTAGCAGTCGGAAACAGAAAGCTCGACTTGCGGCTACTTGTGCTGCTGCCTAGTTCTCTTCCAGTAGCCCCTGGAAACAACGATGCTCGGTTTATGCTTCGAGACGCAGCGATCACGGTGGTAGGTGCGGTGGAGAAGGGAAAGCCAGCGTGCAGAGGACAGTTTCTCGTTGCTCTACGTGAGGCAAGGGGAAGGTTCAGCCCAGCAGTGGCTGTTGCTCCTGGAGCCTTTTTCTTTGGGAGCAGCTGCTGCAAGCGGGCAACGGAGCTGCGAGAGTGCCTAATGGGTGGGACGGCACGTCTATCGGCGAAGGAAGCTGCCTAGCCGCAGTGTGTTGTGCTCAGTTTCCAGGCTGCTTCGAGAAGGGGCACCTTGAAGAACGCCTTCTTTCTCGACGCGTCCTTCTGGGTGCGCTCAAGCTGCGTGGACTCTGCAACACGGCAGGGTGCAAGCAACTGTTTCTGGCCAGGTTGTGTGATGATGGAGTGCAAGGGCTGCGCCTTACTCGCGGAAGCTGCCGGAGCATTCTCATCAGCTGAATGCGCTTGTGAAGCAGCTCTCTGCTGGACTTTGGAAGCCGGCACGCTGAGCCCCTTAGAATGCCTGCCCGCTGCCCGGCTGCTGCGTTCTTCGCCTTCTGTGCTCTGGATGGCGAACTGAAGCCCAGCGATGGCTTTGAGCTGTCCCGCTCTTCAGCGCGTGTATAACTGCACGCATCCACAGTGCTCTGTGCACGGATTTTCCTCAGCTCGAGGTGCAATCATTTTCTTGCTGGTTTACAGTGTCCAAAGCGTCCGTGGAGCTCTCGCTCGGCCAAATGCGTCAAGAGAGAAGCCCTTGCTGGATTCGCCTTTCGCTGGCCAAGACTTTCAACACAGCACCACAATCCGGGCGACGACGAGGAGGAAAGGGGGAACATCTTTTCGTCCTGGCACGTTCTTCTGTGCGGGACGTCTGTCCGCATCTTCGCTCTCTGCAAGGCTGGAAGGTGCGCGGTGGTACTCGGAAGCGAGAAGAAGGCTGCAGAGAGCACCGCGCTCTGCCGGCGCTGTGCAGGCTGTACAGGCAAGAAGCCTAGCCCTGGAATGTGGTGCAAATACAAGCTTCCACGCATCGGGGGCAAGCTCTGGGTAAGCTCGCTGACCTAAAAGTGTTCTGTGGGCGAGACGCAGCCGAGAAGCTCTCCCTTAAGGTTCAGGCTACCACGCAGACGGAAGGTGCCGCTACCTAGCGCTGCGAGGGAAAGTGCATAGCCCAGGCGTGTTTCGGCAGAAGCAGCAGCCTGGAGGCTTTCGCTGCCGGCACCGTGCTCTCTGGGCGAGAAGCAGACGACCGTTCGTCTGCAGCGAAACGAAAGCGCGACGTGGTACGAAGGGGCAGAAGAACGAAGGCGCAGAGCACCACCGGGCTGCCGTGCGACTCGCACAGGCTGCAAGAGGAAGCGTGCCTGCCACTCGCTCGTTCGCGGATTCACTTTAGCAGTCGGAAACAGAAAGCTCGACTTGCGGCTACTTGTGCTGCTGCCTAGTTCTCTTCCAGTAGCCCCTGGAAACAACGATGCTCGGTTTATGCTTCGAGACGCAGCGATCACGGTGGTAGGTGCGGTGGAGAAGGGAAAGCCAGCGTGCAGAGGACAGTTTCTCGTTGCTCTACGTGAGGCAAGGGGAAGGTTCAGCCCAGCAGTGGCTGTTGCTCCTGGAGCCTTTTTCTTTGGGAGCAGCTGCTGCAAGCGGGCAACGGAGCTGCGAGAGTGCCTAATGGGTGGGACGGCACGTCTATCGGCGAAGGAAGCTGCCTAGCCGCAGTGTGTTGTGCTCAGTTTCCAGGCTGCTTCGAGAGGGGGCACCTTGAAGAACGCCTTCTTTCTCGACGCGTCCTTCTGGGTGCGCTCAAGCTGCGTGGACTCTGCAACACGGCAGGGTGCAAGCAACTGTTTCTGGCCAGGTTGTGTGATGATGGAGTGCAAGGGCTGCGCCTTACTCGCGGAAGCTGCCGGAGCATTCTCATCAGCTGAATGCGCTTGTGAAGCAGCTCTCTGCTGGACTTTGGAAGCCGGCACGCTGAGCCCCTTAGAATGCCTGCCCGCTGCCCGGCTGCTGCGTTCTTCGCCTTCTGTGCTCTGGATGGCGAACTGAAGCCCAGCGATGGCTTTGAGCTGTCCCGCTCTTCAGCGCGTGTATAACTGCACGCATCCACAGTGCTCTGTGCACGGATTTTCCTCAGCTCGAGGTGCAATCATTTTCTTGCTGGTTTACAGTGTCCAAAGCGTCCGTGGAGCTCTCGCTCGGCCAAATGCGTCAAGAGAGAAGCCCTTGCTGGATTCGCCTTTCGCTGGCCAAGACTTTCAACACAGCACCACAATCCGGGCGACGACGAGGAGGAAAGGGGGAACATCTTTTCGTCCTGGCACGTTCTTCTGTGCGGGACGTCTGTCCGCATCTTCGCTCTCTGCAGGGCTGGAAGGTCCGCGGTGGTACTCGGAAGCGAGAAGAAGGCTGCAGAGAGCACCGCGCTCTGCCGGCGCTGTGCAGGCTGTACAGGCAAGAAGCCTAGCTCTGGAATGTGGTGCAAATACAAGCTTCCACGCATCGGGGGCAAGCTCTGGGTAAGCTCGCTGACCTAAAAGTGTTCTGTGGGCGAGACGCAGCCGAGAAGCTCTCCCTTAAGGTTCAGGCTACCACGCAGACGGAAGGTGCCGCTACCTAGCGCTGCGAGGGAAAGTGCATAGCCCAGGCGTGTTTCGGCAGAAGCAGCAGCCTGGAGGCTTTCGCTGCCGGCACCGTGCTCTCTGGGCGAGAAGCAGACGACCGTTCGTCTGCAGCGAAACGAAAGCGCGACGTGGTACGAAGGGGCAGAAGAACGAAGGCGCAGAGCACCACCGGGCTGCCGTGCGACTCGCACAGGCTGCAAGAGGAAGCGTGCCTGCCACTCGCTCGTTCGCGGATTCACTTTAGCAGTCGGAAACAGAAAGCTCGACTTGCGGCTACTTGTGCTGCTGCCTAGTTCTCTTCCAGTAGCCCCTGGAAACAACGATGCTCGGTTTATGCTTCGAGACGCAGCGATCACGGTGGTAGGTGCGGTGGAGAAGGGAAAGCCAGCGTGCAGAGGACAGTTTCTCGTTGCTCTACGTGAGGCAAGGGGAAGGTTCAGCCCAGCAGTGGCTGTTGCTCCTGGAGCCTTTTTCTTTGGGAGCAGCTGCTGCAAGCGGGCAACGGAGCTGCGAGAGTGCCTAATGGGTGGGACGGCACGTCTATCGGCGAAGGAAGCTGCCTAGCCGCAGTGTGTTGTGCTCAGTTTCCAGGCTGCTTCGAGAAGGGGCACCTTGAAGAACGCCTTCTTTCTCGACGCGTCCTTCTGGGTGCGCTCAAGCTGCGTGGACTCTGCAACACGGCAGGGTGCAAGCAACTGTTTCTGGCCAGGTTGTGTGATGATGGAGTGCAAGGGCTGCGCCTTACTCGCGGAAGCTGCCGGAGCATTCTCATCAGCTGAATGCGCTTGTGAAGCAGCTCTCTGCTGGACTTTGGAAGCCGGCACGCTGAGCCCCTTAGAATGCCTGCCCGCTGCCCGGCTGCTGCGTTCTTCGCCTTCTGTGCTCTGGATGGCGAACTGAAGCCCAGCGATGGCTTTGAGCTGTCCCGCTCTTCAGCGCGTGTATAACTGCACGCATCCACAGTGCTCTGTGCACGGATTTTCCTCAGCTCGAGGTGCAATCATTTTCTTGCTGGTTTACAGTGTCCAAAGCGTCCGTGGAGCTCTCGCTCGGCCAAATGCGTCAAGAGAGAAGCCCTTGCTGGATTCGCCTTTCGCTGGCCAAGACTTTCAACACAGCACCACAATCCGGGCGACGACGAGGAGGAAAGGGGGAACATCTTTTCGTCCTGGCACGTTCTTCTGTGCGGGACGTCTGTCCGCATCTTCGCTCTCTGCAGGGCTGGAAGGTCCGCGGTGGTACTCGGAAGCGAGAAGAAGGCTGCAGAGAGCACCGCGCTCTGCCGGCGCTGTGCAGGCTGTACAGGCAAGAAGCCTAGCCCTGGAATGTGGTGCAAATACAAGCTTCCACGCATCGGGGGCAAGCTCTGGGTAAGCTCGCTGACCTAAAAGTGTTCTGTGGGCGAGACGCAGCCGAGAAGCTCTCCCTTAAGGTTCAGGCTACCACGCAGACGGAAGGTGCCGCTACCTAGCGCTGCGAGGGAAAGTGCATAGCCCAGGCGTGTTTCGGCAGAAGCAGCAGCCTGGAGGCTTTCGCTGCCGGCACCGTGCTCTCTGGGCGAGAAGCAGACGACCGTTCGTCTGCAGCGAAACGAAAGCGCGACGTGGTACGAAGGGGCAGAAGAACGAAGGCGCAGAGCACCACCGGGCTGCCGTGCGACTCGCACAGGCTGCAAGAGGAAGCGTGCCTGCCACTCGCTCGTTCGCGGATTCACTTTAGCAGTCGGAAACAGAAAGCTCGACTTGCGGCTACTTGTGCTGCTGCCTAGTTCTCTTCCAGTAGCCCCTGGAAACAACGATGCTCGGTTTATGCTTCGAGACGCAGCGATCACGGTGGTAGGTGCGGTGGAGAAGGGAAAGCCAGCGTGCAGAGGACAGTTTCTCGTTGCTCTACGTGAGGCAAGGGGAAGGTTCAGCCCAGCAGTGGCTGTTGCTCCTGGAGCCTTTTTCTTTGGGAGCAGCTGCTGCAAGCGGGCAACGGAGCTGCGAGAGTGCCTAATGGGTGGGACGGCACGTCTATCGGCGAAGGAAGCTGCCTAGCCGCAGTGTGTTGTGCTCAGTTTCCAGGCTGCTTCGAGAAGGGGCACCTTGAAGAACGCCTTCTTTCTCGACGCGTCCTTCTGGGTGCGCTCAAGCTGCGTGGACTCTGCAACACGGCAGGGTGCAAGCAACTGTTTCTGGCCAGGTTGTGTGATGATGGAGTGCAAGGGCTGCGCCTTACTCGCGGAAGCTGCCGGAGCATTCTCATCAGCTGAATGCGCTTGTGAAGCAGCTCTCTGCTGGACTTTGGAAGCCGGCACGCTGAGCCCCTTAGAATGCCTGCCCGCTGCCCGGCTGCTGCGTTCTTCGCCTTCTGTGCTCTGGATGGCGAACTGAAGCCCAGCGATGGCTTTGAGCTGTCCCGCTCTTCAGCGCGTGTATAACTGCACGCATCCACAGTGCTCTGTGCACGGATTTTCCTCAGCTCGAGGTGCAATCATTTTCTTGCTGGTTTACAGTGTCCAAAGCGTCCGTGGAGCTCTCGCTCGGCCAAATGCGTCAAGAGAGAAGCCCTTGCTGGATTCGCCTTTCGCTGGCCAAGACTTTCAACACAGCACCACAATCCGGGCGACGACGAGGAGGAAAGGGGGAACATCTTTTCGTCCTGGCACGTTCTTCTGTGCGGGACGTCTGTCCGCATCTTCGCTCTCTGCAAGGCTGGAAGGTGCGCGGTGGTACTCGGAAGCGAGAAGAAGGCTGCAGAGAGCACCGCGCTCTGCCGGCGCTGTGCAGGCTGTACAGGCAAGAAGCCTAGCCCTGGAATGTGGTGCAAATACAAGCTTCCACGCATCGGGGGCAAGCTCTGGGTAAGCTCGCTGACCTAAAAGTGTTCTGTGGGCGAGACGCAGCCGAGAAGCTCTCCCTTAAGGTTCAGGCTACCACGCAGACGGAAGGTGCCGCTACCTAGCGCTGCGAGGGAAAGTGCATAGCCCAGGCGTGTTTCGGCAGAAGCAGCAGCCTGGAGGCTTTCGCTGCCGGCACCGTGCTCTCTGGGCGAGAAGCAGACGACCGTTCGTCTGCAGCGAAACGAAAGCGCGACGTGGTACGAAGGGGCAGAAGAACGAAGGCGCAGAGCACCACCGGGCTGCCGTGCGACTCGCACAGGCTGCAAGAGGAAGCGTGCCTGCCACTCGCTCGTTCGCGGATTCACTTTAGCAGTCGGAAACAGAAAGCTCGACTTGCGGCTACTTGTGCTGCTGCCTAGTTCTCTTCCAGTAGCCCCTGGAAACAACGATGCTCGGTTTATGCTTCGAGACGCAGCGATCACGGTGGTAGGTGCGGTGGAGAAGGGAAAGCCAGCGTGCAGAGGACAGTTTCTCGTTGCTCTACGTGAGGCAAGGGGAAGGTTCAGCCCAGCAGTGGCTGTTGCTCCTGGAGCCTTTTTCTTTGGGAGCAGCTGCTGCAAGCGGGCAACGGAGCTGCGAGAGTGCCTAATGGGTGGGACGGCACGTCTATCGGCGAAGGAAGCTGCCTAGCCGCAGTGTGTTGTGCTCAGTTTCCAGGCTGCTTCGAGAAGGGGCACCTTGAAGAACGCCTTCTTTCTCGACGCGTCCTTCTGGGTGCGCTCAAGCTGCGTGGACTCTGCAACACGGCAGGGTGCAAGCAACTGTTTCTGGCCAGGTTGTGTGATGATGGAGTGCAAGGGCTGCGCCTTACTCGCGGAAGCTGCCGGAGCATTCTCATCAGCTGAATGCGCTTGTGAAGCAGCTCTCTGCTGGACTTTGGAAGCCGGCACGCTGAGCCCCTTAGAATGCCTGCCCGCTGCCCGGCTGCTGCGTTCTTCGCCTTCTGTGCTCTGGATGGCGAACTGAAGCCCAGCGATGGCTTTGAGCTGTCCCGCTCTTCAGCGCGTGTATAACTGCACGCATCCACAGTGCTCTGTGCACGGATTTTCCTCAGCTCGAGGTGCAATCATTTTCTTGCTGGTTTACAGTGTCCAAAGCGTCCGTGGAGCTCTCGCTCGGCCAAATGCGTCAAGAGAGAAGCCCTTGCTGGATTCGCCTTTCGCTGGCCAAGACTTTCAACACAGCACCACAATCCGGGCGACGACGAGGAGGAAAGGGGGAACATCTTTTCGTCCTGGCACGTTCTTCTGTGCGGGACGTCTGTCCGCATCTTCGCTCTCTGCAGGGCTGGAAGGTCCGCGGTGGTACTCGGAAGCGAGAAGAAGGCTGCAGAGAGCACCGCGCTCTGCCGGCGCTGTGCAGGCTGTACAGGCAAGAAGCCTAGCCCTGGAATGTGGTGCAAATACAAGCTTCCACGCATCGGGGGCAAGCTCTGGGTAAGCTCGCTGACCTAAAAGTGTTCTGTGGGCGAGACGCAGCCGAGAAGCTCTCCCTTAAGGTTCAGGCTACCACGCAGACGGAAGGTGCCGCTACCTAGCGCTGCGAGGGAAAGTGCATAGCCCAGGCGTGTTTCGGCAGAAGCAGCAGCCTGGAGGCTTTCGCTGCCGGCACCGTGCTCTCTGGGCGAGAAGCAGACGACCGTTCGTCTGCAGCGAAACGAAAGCGCGACGTGGTACGAAGGGGCAGAAGAACGAAGGCGCAGAGCACCACCGGGCTGCCGTGCGACTCGCACAGGCTGCAAGAGGAAGCGTGCCTGCCACTCGCTCGTTCGCGGATTCACTTTAGCAGTCGGAAACAGAAAGCTCGACTTGCGGCTACTTGTGCTGCTGCCTAGTTCTCTTCCAGTAGCCCCTGGAAACAACGATGCTCGGTTTATGCTTCGAGACGCAGCGATCACGGTGGTAGGTGCGGTGGAGAAGGGAAAGCCAGCGTGCAGAGGACAGTTTCTCGTTGCTCTACGTGAGGCAAGGGGAAGGTTCAGCCCAGCAGTGGCTGTTGCTCCTGGAGCCTTTTTCTTTGGGAGCAGCTGCTGCAAGCGGGCAACGGAGCTGCGAGAGTGCCTAATGGGTGGGACGGCACGTCTATCGGCGAAGGAAGCTGCCTAGCCGCAGTGTGTTGTGCTCAGTTTCCAGGCTGCTTCGAGAAGGGGCACCTTGAAGAACGCCTTCTTTCTCGACGCGTCCTTCTGGGTGCGCTCAAGCTGCGTGGACTCTGCAACACGGCAGGGTGCAAGCAACTGTTTCTGGCCAGGTTGTGTGATGATGGAGTGCAAGGGCTGCGCCTTACTCGCGGAAGCTGCCGGAGCATTCTCATCAGCTGAATGCGCTTGTGAAGCAGCTCTCTGCTGGACTTTGGAAGCCGGCACGCTGAGCCCCTTAGAATGCCTGCCCGCTGCCCGGCTGCTGCGTTCTTCGCCTTCTGTGCTCTGGATGGCGAACTGAAGCCCAGCGATGGCTTTGAGCTGTCCCGCTCTTCAGCGCGTGTATAACTGCACGCATCCACAGTGCTCTGTGCACGGATTTTCCTCAGCTCGAGGTGCAATCATTTTCTTGCTGGTTTACAGTGTCCAAAGCGTCCGTGGAGCTCTCGCTCGGCCAAATGCGTCAAGAGAGAAGCCCTTGCTGGATTCGCCTTTCGCTGGCCAAGACTTTCAACACAGCACCACAATCCGGGCGACGACGAGGAGGAAAGGGGGAACATCTTTTCGTCCTGGCACGTTCTTCTGTGCGGGACGTCTGTCCGCATCTTCGCTCTCTGCAAGGCTGGAAGGTGCGCGGTGGTACTCGGAAGCGAGAAGAAGGCTGCAGAGAGCACCGCGCTCTGCCGGCGCTGTGCAGGCTGTACAGGCAAGAAGCCTAGCCCTGGAATGTGGTGCAAATACAAGCTTCCACGCATCGGGGGCAAGCTCTGGGTAAGCTCGCTGACCTGAAAGTGTTCTGTGGGCGAGACGCAGCCGAGAAGCTCTCCCTTAAGGTTCAGGCTACCACGCAGACGGAAGGTGCCGCTACCTAGCGCTGCGAGGGAAAGTGCATAGCCCAGGCGTGTTTCGGCAGAAGCAGCAGCCTGGAGGCTTTCGCTGCCGGCACCGTGCTCTCTGGGCGAGAAGCAGACGACCGTTCGTCTGCAGCGAAACGAAAGCGCGACGTGGTACGAAGGGGCAGAAGAACGAAGGCGCAGAGCACCACCGGGCTGCCGTGCGACTCGCACAGGCTGCAAGAGGAAGCGTGCCTGCCACTCGCTCGTTCGCGGATTCACTTTAGCAGTCGGAAACAGAAAGCTCGACTTGCGGCTACTTGTGCTGCTGCCTAGTTCTCTTCCAGTAGCCCCTGGAAACAACGATGCTCGGTTTATGCTTCGAGACGCAGCGATCACGGTGGTAGGTGCGGTGGAGAAGGGAAAGCCAGCGTGCAGAGGACAGTTTCTCGTTGCTCTACGTGAGGCAAGGGGAAGGTTCAGCCCAGCAGTGGCTGTTGCTCCTGGAGCCTTTTTCTTTGGGAGCAGCTGCTGCAAGCGGGCAACGGAGCTGCGAGAGTGCCTAATGGGTGGGACGGCACGTCTATCGGCGAAGGAAGCTGCCTAGCCGCAGTGTGTTGTGCTCAGTTTCCAGGCTGCTTCGAGAAGGGGCACCTTGAAGAACGCCTTCTTTCTCGACGCGTCCTTCTGGGTGCGCTCAAGCTGCGTGGACTCTGCAACACGGCAGGGTGCAAGCAACTGTTTCTGGCCAGGTTGTGTGATGATGGAGTGCAAGGGCTGCGCCTTACTCGCGGAAGCTGCCGGAGCATTCTCATCAGCTGAATGCGCTTGTGAAGCAGCTCTCTGCTGGACTTTGGAAGCCGGCACGCTGAGCCCCTTAGAATGCCTGCCCGCTGCCCGGCTGCTGCGTTCTTCGCCTTCTGTGCTCTGGATGGCGAACTGAAGCCCAGCGATGGCTTTGAGCTGTCCCGCTCTTCAGCGCGTGTATAACTGCACGCATCCACAGTGCTCTGTGCACGGATTTTCCTCAGCTCGAGGTGCAATCATTTTCTTGCTGGTTTACAGTGTCCAAAGCGTCCGTGGAGCTCTCGCTCGGCCAAATGCGTCAAGAGAGAAGCCCTTGCTGGATTCGCCTTTCGCTGGCCAAGACTTTCAACACAGCACCACAATCCGGGCGACGACGAGGAGGAAAGGGGGAACATCTTTTCGTCCTGGCACGTTCTTCTGTGCGGGACGTCTGTCCGCATCTTCGCTCTCTGCAGGGCTGGAAGGTCCGCGGTGGTACTCGGAAGCGAGAAGAAGGCTGCAGAGAGCACCGCGCTCTGCCGGCGCTGTGCAGGCTGTACAGGCAAGAAGCCTAGCCCTGGAATGTGGTGCAAATACAAGCTTCCACGCATCGGGGGCAAGCTCTGGGTAAGCTCGCTGACCTAAAAGTGTTCTGTGGGCGAGACGCAGCCGAGAAGCTCTCCCTTAAGGTTCAGGCTACCACGCAGACGGAAGGTGCCGCTACCTAGCGCTGCGAGGGAAAGTGCATAGCCCAGGCGTGTTTCGGCAGAAGCAGCAGCCTGGAGGCTTTCGCTGCCGGCACCGTGCTCTCTGGGCGAGAAGCAGACGACCGTTCGTCTGCAGCGAAACGAAAGCGCGACGTGGTACGAAGGGGCAGAAGAACGAAGGCGCAGAGCACCACCGGGCTGCCGTGCGACTCGCACAGGCTGCAAGAGGAAGCGTGCCTGCCACTCGCTCGTTCGCGGATTCACTTTAGCAGTCGGAAACAGAAAGCTCGACTTGCGGCTACTTGTGCTGCTGCCTAGTTCTCTTCCAGTAGCCCCTGGAAACAACGATGCTCGGTTTATGCTTCGAGACGCAGCGATCACGGTGGTAGGTGCGGTGGAGAAGGGAAAGCCAGCGTGCAGAGGACAGTTTCTCGTTGCTCTACGTGAGGCAAGGGGAAGGTTCAGCCCAGCAGTGGCTGTTGCTCCTGGAGCCTTTTTCTTTGGGAGCAGCTGCTGCAAGCGGGCAACGGAGCTGCGAGAGTGCCTAATGGGTGGGACGGCACGTCTATCTGCGAAGGAAGCTGCCTAGCCGCAGTGTGTTGTGCTCAGTTTCCAGGCTGCTTCGAGAAGGGGCACCTTGAAGAACGCCTTCTTTCTCGACGCGTCCTTCTGGGTGCGCTCAAGCTGCGTGGACTCTGCAACACGGCAGGGTGCAAGCAACTGTTTCTGGCCAGGTTGTGTGATGATGGAGTGCAAGGGCTGCGCCTTACTCGCGGAAGCTGCCGGAGCATTCTCATCAGCTGAATGCGCTTGTGAAGCAGCTCTCTGCTGGACTTTGGAAGCCGGCACGCTGAGCCCCTTAGAATGCCTGCCCGCTGCCCGGCTGCTGCGTTCTTCGCCTTCTGTGCTCTGGATGGCGAACTGAAGCCCAGCGATGGCTTTGAGCTGTCCCGCTCTTCAGCGCGTGTATAACTGCACGCATCCACAGTGCTCTGTGCACGGATTTTCCTCAGCTCGAGGTGCAATCATTTTCTTGCTGGTTTACAGTGTCCAAAGCGTCCGTGGAGCTCTCGCTCGGCCAAATGCGTCAAGAGAGAAGCCCTTGCTGGATTCGCCTTTCGCTGGCCAAGACTTTCAACACAGCACCACAATCCGGGCGACGACGAGGAGGAAAGGGGGAACATCTTTTCGTCCTGGCACGTTCTTCTGTGCGGGACGTCTGTCCGCATCTTCGCTCTCTGCAAGGCTGGAAGGTGCGCGGTGGTACTCGGAGGCGAGAAGAAGGCTGCAGAGAGCACCGCGCTCTGCCGGCGCTGTGCAGGCTGTACAGGCAAGAAGCCTAGCCCTGGAATGTGGTGCAAATACAAGCTTCCACGCATCGGGGGCAAGCTCTGGGTAAGCTCGCTGACCTAAAAGTGTTCTGTGGGCGAGACGCAGCCGAGAAGCTCTCCCTTAAGGTTCAGGCTACCACGCAGACGGAAGGTGCCGCTACCTAGCGCTGCGAGGGAAAGTGCATAGCCCAGGCGTGTTTCGGCAGAAGCAGCAGCCTGGAGGCTTTCGCTGCCGGCACCGTGCTCTCTGGGCGAGAAGCAGACGACCGTTCGTCTGCAGCGAAACGAAAGCGCGACGTGGTACGAAGGGGCAGAAGAACGAAGGCGCAGAGCACCACCGGGCTGCCGTGCGACTCGCACAGGCTGCAAGAGGAAGCGTGCCTGCCACTCGCTCGTTCGCGGATTCACTTTAGCAGTCGGAAACAGAAAGCTCGACTTGCGGCTACTTGTGCTGCTGCCTAGTTCTCTTCCAGTAGCCCCTGGAAACAACGATGCTCGGTTTATGCTTCGAGACGCAGCGATCACGGTGGTAGGTGCGGTGGAGAAGGGAAAGCCAGCGTGCAGAGGACAGTTTCTCGTTGCTCTACGTGAGGCAAGGGGAAGGTTCAGCCCAGCAGTGGCTGTTGCTCCTGGAGCCTTTTTCTTTGGGAGCAGCTGCTGCAAGCGGGCAACGGAGCTGCGAGAGTGCCTAATGGGTGGGACGGCACGTCTATCGGCGAAGGAAGCTGCCTAGCCGCAGTGTGTTGTGCTCAGTTTCCAGGCTGCTTCGAGAAGGGGCACCTTGAAGAACGCCTTCTTTCTCGACGCGTCCTTCTGGGTGCGCTCAAGCTGCGTGGACTCTGCAACACGGCAGGGTGCAAGCAACTGTTTCTGGCCAGGTTGTGTGATGATGGAGTGCAAGGGCTGCGCCTTACTCGCGGAAGCTGCCGGAGCATTCTCATCAGCTGAATGCGCTTGTGAAGCAGCTCTCTGCTGGACTTTGGAAGCCGGCACGCTGAGCCCCTTAGAATGCCTGCCCGCTGCCCGGCTGCTGCGTTCTTCGCCTTCTGTGCTCTGGATGGCGAACTGAAGCCCAGCGATGGCTTTGAGCTGTCCCGCTCTTCAGCGCGTGTATAACTGCACGCATCCACAGTGCTCTGTGCACGGATTTTCCTCAGCTCGAGGTGCAATCATTTTCTTGCTGGTTTACAGTGTCCAAAGCGTCCGTGGAGCTCTCGCTCGGCCAAATGCGTCAAGAGAGAAGCCCTTGCTGGATTCGCCTTTCGCTGGCCAAGACTTTCAACACAGCACCACAATCCGGGCGACGACGAGGAGGAAAGGGGGAACATCTTTTCGTCCTGGCACGTTCTTCTGTGCGGGACGTCTGTCCGCATCTTCGCTCTCTGCAAGGCTGGAAGGTGCGCGGTGGTACTCGGAGGCGAGAAGAAGGCTGCAGAGAGCACCGCGCTCTGCCGGCGCTGTGCAGGCTGTACAGGCAAGAAGCCTAGCCCTGGAATGTGGTGCAAATACAAGCTTCCACGCATCGGGGGCAAGCTCTGGGTAAGCTCGCTGACCTAAAAGTGTTCTGTGGACGAGACGCAGCCGAGAAGCTCTCCCTTAAGGTTCAGGCTACCACGCAGACGGAAGGTGCCGCTACCTAGCGCTGCGAGGGAAAGTGCATAGCCCAGGCGTGTTTCGGCAGAAGCAGCAGCCTGGAGGCTTTCGCTGCCGGCACCGTGCTCTCTGGGCGAGAAGCAGACGACCGTTCGTCTGCAGCGAAACGAAAGCGCGACGTGGTACGAAGGGGCAGAAGAACGAAGGCGCAGAGCACCACCGGGCTGCCGTGCGACTCGCACAGGCTGCAAGAGGAAGCGTGCCTGCCACTCGCTCGTTCGCGGATTCACTTTAGCAGTCGGAAACAGAAAGCTCGACTTGCGGCTACTTGTGCTGCTGCCTAGTTCTCTTCCAGTAGCCCCTGGAAACAACGATGCTCGGTTTATGCTTCGAGACGCAGCGATCACGGTGGTAGGTGCGGTGGAGAAGGGAAAGCCAGCGTGCAGAGGACAGTTTCTCGTTGCTCTACGTGAGGCAAGGGGAAGGTTCAGCCCAGCAGTGGCTGTTGCTCCTGGAGCCTTTTTCTTTGGGAGCAGCTGCTGCAAGCGGGCAACGGAGCTGCGAGAGTGCCTAATGGGTGGGACGGCACGTCTATCGGCGAAGGAAGCTGCCTAGCCGCAGTGTGTTGTGCTCAGTTTCCAGGCTGCTTCGAGAAGGGGCACCTTGAAGAACGCCTTCTTTCTCGACGCGTCCTTCTGGGTGCGCTCAAGCTGCGTGGACTCTGCAACACGGCAGGGTGCAAGCAACTGTTTCTGGCCAGGTTGTGTGATGATGGAGTGCAAGGGCTGCGCCTTACTCGCGGAAGCTGCCGGAGCATTCTCATCAGCTGAATGCGCTTGTGAAGCAGCTCTCTGCTGGACTTTGGAAGCCGGCACGCTGAGCCCCTTAGAATGCCTGCCCGCTGCCCGGCTGCTGCGTTCTTCGCCTTCTGTGCTCTGGATGGCGAACTGAAGCCCAGCGATGGCTTTGAGCTGTCCCGCTCTTCAGCGCGTGTATAACTGCACGCATCCACAGTGCTCTGTGCACGGATTTTCCTCAGCTCGAGGTGCAATCATTTTCTTGCTGGTTTACAGTGTCCAAAGCGTCCGTGGAGCTCTCGCTCGGCCAAATGCGTCAAGAGAGAAGCCCTTGCTGGATTCGCCTTTCGCTGGCCAAGACTTTCAACACAGCACCACAATCCGGGCGACGACGAGGAGGAAAGGGGGAACATCTTTTCGTCCTGGCACGTTCTTCTGTGCGGGACGTCTGTCCGCATCTTCGCTCTCTGCAAGGCTGGAAGGTGCGCGGTGGTACTCGGAGGCGAGAAGAAGGCTGCAGAGAGCACCGCGCTCTGCCGGCGCTGTGCAGGCTGTACAGGCAAGAAGCCTAGCCCTGGAATGTGGTGCAAATACAAGCTTCCACGCATCGGGGGCAAGCTCTGGGTAAGCTCGCTGACCTAAAAGTGTTCTGTGGGCGAGACGCAGCCGAGAAGCTCTCCCTTAAGGTTCAGGCTACCACGCAGACGGAAGGTGCCGCTACCTAGCGCTGCGAGGGAAAGTGCATAGCCCAGGCGTGTTTCGGCAGAAGCAGCAGCCTGGAGGCTTTCGCTGCCGGCACCGTGCTCTCTGGGCGAGAAGCAGACGACCGTTCGTCTGCAGCGAAACGAAAGCGCGACGTGGTACGAAGGGGCAGAAGAACGAAGGCGCAGAGCACCACCGGGCTGCCGTGCGACTCGCACAGGCTGCAAGAGGAAGCGTGCCTGCCACTCGCTCGTTCGCGGATTCACTTTAGCAGTCGGAAACAGAAAGCTCGACTTGCGGCTACTTGTGCTGCTGCCTAGTTCTCTTCCAGTAGCCCCTGGAAACAACGATGCTCGGTTTATGCTTCGAGACGCAGCGATCACGGTGGTAGGTGCGGTGGAGAAGGGAAAGCCAGCGTGCAGAGGACAGTTTCTCGTTGCTCTACGTGAGGCAAGGGGAAGGTTCAGCCCAGCAGTGGCTGTTGCTCCTGGAGCCTTTTTCTTTGGGAGCAGCTGCTGCAAGCGGGCAACGGAGCTGCGAGAGTGCCTAATGGGTGGGACGGCACGTCTATCGGCGAAGGAAGCTGCCTAGCCGCAGTGTGTTGTGCTCAGTTTCCAGGCTGCTTCGAGAGGGGGCACCTTGAAGAACGCCTTCTTTCTCGACGCGTCCTTCTGGGTGCGCTCAAGCTGCGTGGACTCTGCAACACGGCAGGGTGCAAGCAACTGTTTCTGGCCAGGTTGTGTGATGATGGAGTGCAAGGGCTGCGCCTTACTCGCGGAAGCTGCCGGAGCATTCTCATCAGCTGAATGCGCTTGTGAAGCAGCTCTCTGCTGGACTTTGGAAGCCGGCACGCTGAGCCCCTTAGAATGCCTGCCCGCTGCCCGGCTGCTGCGTTCTTCGCCTTCTGTGCTCTGGATGGCGAACTGAAGCCCAGCGATGGCTTTGAGCTGTCCCGCTCTTCAGCGCGTGTATAACTGCACGCATCCACAGTGCTCTGTGCACGGATTTTCCTCAGCTCGAGGTGCAATCATTTTCTTGCTGGTTTACAGTGTCCAAAGCGTCCGTGGAGCTCTCGCTCGGCCAAATGCGTCAAGAGAGAAGCCCTTGCTGGATTCGCCTTTCGCTGGCCAAGACTTTCAACACAGCACCACAATCCGGGCGACGACGAGGAGGAAAGGGGGAACATCTTTTCGTCCTGGCACGTTCTTCTGTGCGGGACGTCTGTCCGCATCTTCGCTCTCTGCAAGGCTGGAAGGTGCGCGGTGGTACTCGGAAGCGAGAAGAAGGCTGCAGAGAGCACCGCGCTCTGCCGGCGCTGTGCAGGCTGTACAGGCAAGAAGCCTAGCCCTGGAATGTGGTGCAAATACAAGCTTCCACGCATCGGGGGCAAGCTCTGGGTAAGCTCGCTGACCTAAAAGTGTTCTGTGGGCGAGACGCAGCCGAGAAGCTCTCCCTTAAGGTTCAGGCTACCACGCAGACGGAAGGTGCCGCTACCTAGCGCTGCGAGGGAAAGTGCATAGCCCAGGCGTGTTTCGGCAGAAGCAGCAGCCTGGAGGCTTTCGCTGCCGGCACCGTGCTCTCTGGGCGAGAAGCAGACGACCGTTCGTCTGCAGCGAAACGAAAGCGCGACGTGGTACGAAGGGGCAGAAGAACGAAGGCGCAGAGCACCACCGGGCTGCCGTGCGACTCGCACAGGCTGCAAGAGGAAGCGTGCCTGCCACTCGCTCGTTCGCGGATTCACTTTAGCAGTCGGAAACAGAAAGCTCGACTTGCGGCTACTTGTGCTGCTGCCTAGTTCTCTTCCAGTAGCCCCTGGAAACAACGATGCTCGGTTTATGCTTCGAGACGCAGCGATCACGGTGGTAGGTGCGGTGGAGAAGGGAAAGCCAGCGTGCAGAGGACAGTTTCTCGTTGCTCTACGTGAGGCAAGGGGAAGGTTCAGCCCAGCAGTGGCTGTTGCTCCTGGAGCCTTTTTCTTTGGGAGCAGCTGCTGCAAGCGGGCAACGGAGCTGCGAGAGTGCCTAATGGGTGGGACGGCACGTCTATCTGCGAAGGAAGCTGCCTAGCCGCAGTGTGTTGTGCTCAGTTTCCAGGCTGCTTCGAGAGGGGGCACCTTGAAGAACGCCTTCTTTCTCGACGCGTCCTTCTGGGTGCGCTCAAGCTGCGTGGACTCTGCAACACGGCAGGGTGCAAGCAACTGTTTCTGGCCAGGTTGTGTGATGATGGAGTGCAAGGGCTGCGCCTTACTCGCGGAAGCTGCCGGAGCATTCTCATCAGCTGAATGCGCTTGTGAAGCAGCTCTCTGCTGGACTTTGGAAGCCGGCACGCTGAGCCCCTTAGAATGCCTGCCCGCTGCCCGGCTGCTGCGTTCTTCGCCTTCTGTGCTCTGGATGGCGAACTGAAGCCCAGCGATGGCTTTGAGCTGTCCCGCTCTTCAGCGCGTGTATAACTGCACGCATCCACAGTGCTCTGTGCACGGATTTTCCTCAGCTCGAGGTGCAATCATTTTCTTGCTGGTTTACAGTGTCCAAAGCGTCCGTGGAGCTCTCGCTCGGCCAAATGCGTCAAGAGAGAAGCCCTTGCTGGATTCGCCTTTCGCTGGCCAAGACTTTCAACACAGCACCACAATCCGGGCGACGACGAGGAGGAAAGGGGGAACATCTTTTCGTCCTGGCACGTTCTTCTGTGCGGGACGTCTGTCCGCATCTTCGCTCTCTGCAAGGCTGGAAGGTGCGCGGTGGTACTCGGAAGCGAGAAGAAGGCTGCAGAGAGCACCGCGCTCTGCCGGCGCTGTGCAGGCTGTACAGGCAAGAAGCCTAGCCCTGGAATGTGGTGCAAATACAAGCTTCCACGCATCGGGGGCAAGCTCTGGGTAAGCTCGCTGACCTAAAAGTGTTCTGTGGGCGAGACGCAGCCGAGAAGCTCTCCCTTAAGGTTCAGGCTACCACGCAGACGGAAGGTGCCGCTACCTAGCGCTGCGAGGGAAAGTGCATAGCCCAGGCGTGTTTCGGCAGAAGCAGCAGCCTGGAGGCTTTCGCTGCCGGCACCGTGCTCTCTGGGCGAGAAGCAGACGACCGTTCGTCTGCAGCGAAACGAAAGCGCGACGTGGTACGAAGGGGCAGAAGAACGAAGGCGCAGAGCACCACCGGGCTGCCGTGCGACTCGCACAGGCTGCAAGAGGAAGCGTGCCTGCCACTCGCTCGTTCGCGGATTCACTTTAGCAGTCGGAAACAGAAAGCTCGACTTGCGGCTACTTGTGCTGCTGCCTAGTTCTCTTCCAGTAGCCCCTGGAAACAACGATGCTCGGTTTATGCTTCGAGACGCAGCGATCACGGTGGTAGGTGCGGTGGAGAAGGGAAAGCCAGCGTGCAGAGGACAGTTTCTCGTTGCTCTACGTGAGGCAAGGGGAAGGTTCAGCCCAGCAGTGGCTGTTGCTCCTGGAGCCTTTTTCTTTGGGAGCAGCTGCTGCAAGCGGGCAACGGAGCTGCGAGAGTGCCTAATGGGTGGGACGGCACGTCTATCGGCGAAGGAAGCTGCCTAGCCGCAGTGTGTTGTGCTCAGTTTCCAGGCTGCTTCGAGAAGGGGCACCTTGAAGAACGCCTTCTTTCTCGACGCGTCCTTCTGGGTGCGCTCAAGCTGCGTGGACTCTGCAACACGGCAGGGTGCAAGCAACTGTTTCTGGCCAGGTTGTGTGATGATGGAGTGCAAGGGCTGCGCCTTACTCGCGGAAGCTGCCGGAGCATTCTCATCAGCTGAATGCGCTTGTGAAGCAGCTCTCTGCTGGACTTTGGAAGCCGGCACGCTGAGCCCCTTAGAATGCCTGCCCGCTGCCCGGCTGCTGCGTTCTTCGCCTTCTGTGCTCTGGATGGCGAACTGAAGCCCAGCGATGGCTTTGAGCTGTCCCGCTCTTCAGCGCGTGTATAACTGCACGCATCCACAGTGCTCTGTGCACGGATTTTCCTCAGCTCGAGGTGCAATCATTTTCTTGCTGGTTTACAGTGTCCAAAGCGTCCGTGGAGCTCTCGCTCGGCCAAATGCGTCAAGAGAGAAGCCCTTGCTGGATTCGCTTTTCGCTGGCCAAGACTTTCAACACAGCACCACAATCCGGGCGACGACGAGGAGGAAAGGGGGAACATCTTTTCGTCCTGGCACGTTCTTCTGTGCGGGACGTCTGTCCGCATCTTCGCTCTCTGCAAGGCTGGAAGGTGCGCGGTGGTACTCGGAAGCGAGAAGAAGGCTGCAGAGAGCACCGCGCTCTGCTGGCGCTGTGCAGGCTGTACAGGCAAGAAGCCTAGCCCTGGAATGTGGTGCAAATACAAGCTTCCACGCATCGGGGGCAAGCTCTGGGTAAGCTCGCTGACCTGAAAGTGTTCTGTGGGCGAGACGCAGCCGAGAAGCTCTCCCTTAAGGTTCAGGCTACCACGCAGACGGAAGGTGCCGCTACCTAGCGCTGCGAGGGAAAGTGCATAGCCCAGGCGTGTTTCGGCAGAAGCAGCAGCCTGGAGGCTTTCGCTGCCGGCACCGTGCTCTCTGGGCGAGAAGCAGACGACCGTTCGTCTGCAGCGAAACGAAAGCGCGACGTGGTACGAAGGGGCAGAAGAACGAAGGCGCAGAGCACCACCGGGCTGCCGTGCGACTCGCACAGGCTGCAAGAGGAAGCGTGCCTGCCACTCGCTCGTTCGCGGATTCACTTTAGCAGTCGGAAACAGAAAGCTCGACTTGCGGCTACTTGTGCTGCTGCCTAGTTCTCTTCCAGTAGCCCCTGGAAACAACGATGCTCGGTTTATGCTTCGAGACGCAGCGATCACGGTGGTAGGTGCGGTGGAGAAGGGAAAGCCAGCGTGCAGAGGACAGTTTCTCGTTGCTCTACGTGAGGCAAGGGGAAGGTTCAGCCCAGCAGTGGCTGTTGCTCCTGGAGCCTTTTTCTTTGGGAGCAGCTGCTGCAAGCGGGCAACGGAGCTGCGAGAGTGCCTAATGGGTGGGACGGCACGTCTATCGGCGAAGGAAGCTGCCTAGCCGCAGTGTGTTGTGCTCAGTTTCCAGGCTGCTTCGAGAAGGGGCACCTTGAAGAACGCCTTCTTTCTCGACGCGTCCTTCTGGGTGCGCTCAAGCTGCGTGGACTCTGCAACACGGCAGGGTGCAAGCAACTGTTTCTGGCCAGGTTGTGTGATGATGGAGTGCAAGGGCTGCGCCTTACTCTCGGAAGCTGCCGGAGCATTCTCATCAGCTGAATGCGCTTGTGAAGCAGCTCTCTGCTGGACTTTGGAAGCCGGCACGCTGAGCCCCTTAGAATGCCTGCCCGCTGCCCGGCTGCTGCGTTCTTTGCCTTCTGTGCTCTGGATGGCGAACTGAAGCCCAGCGATGGCTTTGAGCTGTCCCGCTCTTCAGCGCGTGTATAACTGCACGCATCCACAGTGCTCTGTGCACGGATTTTCCTCAGCTCGAGGTGCAATCATTTTCTTGCTGGTTTACAGTGTCCAAAGCGTCCGTGGAGCTCTCGCTCGGCCAAATGCGTCAAGAGAGAAGCCCTTGCTGGATTCGCCTTTCGCTGGCCAAGACTTTCAACACAGCACCACAATCCGGGCGACGACGAGGAGGAAAGGGGGAACATCTTTTCGTCCTGGCACGTTCTTCTGTGCGGGACGTCTGTCCGCATCTTCGCTCTCTGCAAGGCTGGAAGGTGCGCGGTGGTACTCGGAAGCGAGAAGAAGGCTGCAGAGAGCACCGCGCTCTGCCGGCGCTGTGCAGGCTGTACAGGCAAGAAGCCTAGCCCTGGAATGTGGTGCAAATACAAGCTTCCACGCATCGGGGGCAAGCTCTGGGTAAGCTCGCTGACCTAAAAGTGTTCTGTGGGCGAGACGCAGCCGAGAAGCTCTCCCTTAAGGTTCAGGCTACCACGCAGACGGAAAGTGCCGCTACCTAGCGCTGCGAGGGAAAGTGCATAGCCCAGGCGTGTTTCGGCAGAAGCAGCAGCCTGGAGGCTTTCGCTGCCGGCACCGTGCTCTCTGGGCGAGAAGCAGACGACCGTTCGTCTGCAGCGAAACGAAAGCGCGACGTGGTACGAAGGGGCAGAAGAACGAAGGCGCAGAGCACCACCGGGCTGCCGTGCGACTCGCACAGGCTGCAAGAGGAAGCGTGCCTGCCACTCGCTCGTTCGCGGATTCACTTTAGCAGTCGGAAACAGAAAGCTCGACTTGCGGCTACTTGTGCTGCTGCCTAGTTCTCTTCCAGTAGCCCCTGGAAACAACGATGCTCGGTTTATGCTTCGAGACGCAGCGATCACGGTGGTAGGTGCGGTGGAGAAGGGAAAGCCAGCGTGCAGAGGACAGTTTCTCGTTGCTCTACGTGAGGCAAGGGGAAGGTTCAGCCCAGCAGTGGCTGTTGCTCCTGGAGCCTTTTTCTTTGGGAGCAGCTGCTGCAAGCGGGCAACGGAGCTGCGAGAGTGCCTAATGGGTGGGACGGCACGTCTATCTGCGAAGGAAGCTGCCTAGCCGCAGTGTGTTGTGCTCAGTTTCCAGGCTGCTTCGAGAGGGGGCACCTTGAAGAACGCCTTCTTTCTCGACGCGTCCTTCTGGGTGCGCTCAAGCTGCGTGGACTCTGCAACACGGCAGGGTGCAAGCAACTGTTTCTGGCCAGGTTGTGTGATGATGGAGTGCAAGGGCTGCGCCTTACTCGCGGAAGCTGCCGGAGCATTCTCATCAGCTGAATGCGCTTGTGAAGCAGCTCTCTGCTGGACTTTGGAAGCCGGCACGCTGAGCCCCTTAGAATGCCTGCCCGCTGCCCGGCTGCTGCGTTCTTCGCCTTCTGTGCTCTGGATGGCGAACTGAAGCCCAGCGATGGCTTTGAGCTGTCCCGCTCTTCAGCGCGTGTATAACTGCACGCATCCACAGTGCTCTGTGCACGGATTTTCCTCAGCTCGAGGTGCAATCATTTTCTTGCTGGTTTACAGTGTCCAAAGCGTCCGTGGAGCTCTCGCTCGGCCAAATGCGTCAAGAGAGAAGCCCTTGCTGGATTCGCCTTTCGCTGGCCAAGACTTTCAACACAGCACCACAATCCGGGCGACGACGAGGAGGAAAGGGGGAACATCTTTTCGTCCTGGCACGTTCTTCTGTGCGGGACGTCTGTCCGCATCTTCGCTCTCTGCAGGGCTGGAAGGTGCGCGGTGGTACTCGGAAGCGAGAAGAAGGCTGCAGAGAGCACCGCGCTCTGCCGGCGCTGTGCAGGCTGTACAGGCAAGAAGCCTAGCCCTGGAATGTGGTGCAAATACAAGCTTCCACGCATCGGGGGCAAGCTCTGGGTAAGCTCGCTGACCTAAAAGTGTTCTGTGGGCGAGACGCAGCCGAGAAGCTCTCCCTTAAGGTTCAGGCTACCACGCAGACGGAAGGTGCCGCTACCTAGCGCTGCGAGGGAAAGTGCATAGCCCAGGCGTGTTTCGGCAGAAGCAGCAGCCTGGAGGCTTTCGCTGCCGGCACCGTGCTCTCTGGGCGAGAAGCAGACGACCGTTCGTCTGCAGCGAAACGAAAGCGCGACGTGGTACGAAGGGGCAGAAGAACGAAGGCGCAGAGCACCACCGGGCTGCCGTGCGACTCGCACAGGCTGCAAGAGGAAGCGTGCCTGCCACTCGCTCGTTCGCGGATTCACTTTAGCAGTCGGAAACAGAAAGCTCGACTTGCGGCTACTTGTGCTGCTGCCTAGTTCTCTTCCAGTAGCCCCTGGAAACAACGATGCTCGGTTTATGCTTCGAGACGCAGCGATCACGGTGGTAGGTGCGGTGGAGAAGGGAAAGCCAGCGTGCAGAGGACAGTTTCTCGTTGCTCTACGTGAGGCAAGGGGAAGGTTCAGCCCAGCAGTGGCTGTTGCTCCTGGAGCCTTTTTCTTTGGGAGCAGCTGCTGCAAGCGGGCAACGGAGCTGCGAGAGTGCCTAATGGGTGGGACGGCACGTCTATCGGCGAAGGAAGCTGCCTAGCCGCAGTGTGTTGTGCTCAGTTTCCAGGCTGCTTCGAGAAGGGGCACCTTGAAGAACGCCTTCTTTCTCGACGCGTCCTTCTGGGTGCGCTCAAGCTGCGTGGACTCTGCAACACGGCAGGGTGCAAGCAACTGTTTCTGGCCAGGTTGTGTGATGATGGAGTGCAAGGGCTGCGCCTTACTCGCGGAAGCTGCCGGAGCATTCTCATCAGCTGAATGCGCTTGTGAAGCAGCTCTCTGCTGGACTTTGGAAGCCGGCACGCTGAGCCCCTTAGAATGCCTGCCCGCTGCCCGGCTGCTGCGTTCTTCGCCTTCTGTGCTCTGGATGGCGAACTGAAGCCCAGCGATGGCTTTGAGCTGTCCCGCTCTTCAGCGCGTGTATAACTGCACGCATCCACAGTGCTCTGTGCACGGATTTTCCTCAGCTCGAGGTGCAATCATTTTCTTGCTGGTTTACAGTGTCCAAAGCGTCCGTGGAGCTCTCGCTCGGCCAAATGCGTCAAGAGAGAAGCCCTTGCTGGATTCGCCTTTCGCTGGCCAAGACTTTCAACACAGCACCACAATCCGGGCGACGACGAGGAGGAAAGGGGGAACATCTTTTCGTCCTGGCACGTTCTTCTGTGCGGGACGTCTGTCCGCATCTTCGCTCTCTGCAAGGCTGGAAGGTGCGCGGTGGTACTCGGAAGCGAGAAGAAGGCTGCAGAGAGCACCGCGCTCTGCCGGCGCTGTGCAGGCTGTACAGGCAAGAAGCCTAGCCCTGGAATGTGGTGCAAATACAAGCTTCCACGCATCGGGGGCAAGCTCTGGGTAAGCTCGCTGACCTAAAAGTGTTCTGTGGGCGAGACGCAGCCGAGAAGCTCTCCCTTAAGGTTCAGGCTACCACGCAGACGGAAGGTGCCGCTACCTAGCGCTGCGAGGGAAAGTGCATAGCCCAGGCGTGTTTCGGCAGAAGCAGCAGCCTGGAGGCTTTCGCTGCCGGCACCGTGCTCTCTGGGCGAGAAGCAGACGACCGTTCGTCTGCAGCGAAACGAAAGCGCGACGTGGTACGAAGGGGCAGAAGAACGAAGGCGCAGAGCACCACCGGGCTGCCGTGCGACTCGCACAGGCTGCAAGAGGAAGCGTGCCTGCCACTCGCTCGTTCGCGGATTCACTTTAGCAGTCGGAAACAGAAAGCTCGACTTGCGGCTACTTGTGCTGCTGCCTAGTTCTCTTCCAGTAGCCCCTGGAAACAACGATGCTCGGTTTATGCTTCGAGACGCAGCGATCACGGTGGTAGGTGCGGTGGAGAAGGGAAAGCCAGCGTGCAGAGGACAGTTTCTCGTTGCTCTACGTGAGGCAAGGGGAAGGTTCAGCCCAGCAGTGGCTGTTGCTCCTGGAGCCTTTTTCTTTGGGAGCAGCTGCTGCAAGCGGGCAACGGAGCTGCGAGAGTGCCTAATGGGTGGGACGGCACGTCTATCTGCGAAGGAAGCTGCCTAGCCGCAGTGTGTTGTGCTCAGTTTCCAGGCTGCTTCGAGAGGGGGCACCTTGAAGAACGCCTTCTTTCTCGACGCGTCCTTCTGGGTGCGCTCAAGCTGCGTGGACTCTGCAACACGGCAGGGTGCAAGCAACTGTTTCTGGCCAGGTTGTGTGATGATGGAGTGCAAGGGCTGCGCCTTACTCGCGGAAGCTGCCGGAGCATTCTCATCAGCTGAATGCGCTTGTGAAGCAGCTCTCTGCTGGACTTTGGAAGCCGGCACGCTGAGCCCCTTAGAATGCCTGCCCGCTGCCCGGCTGCTGCGTTCTTCGCCTTCTGTGCTCTGGATGGCGAACTGAAGCCCAGCGATGGCTTTGAGCTGTCCCGCTCTTCAGCGCGTGTATAACTGCACGCATCCACAGTGCTCTGTGCACGGATTTTCCTCAGCTCGAGGTGCAATCATTTTCTTGCTGGTTTACAGTGTCCAAAGCGTCCGTGGAGCTCTCGCTCGGCCAAATGCGTCAAGAGAGAAGCCCTTGCTGGATTCGCCTTTCGCTGGCCAAGACTTTCAACACAGCACCACAATCCGGGCGACGACGAGGAGGAAAGGGGGAACATCTTTTCGTCCTGGCACGTTCTTCTGTGCGGGACGTCTGTCCGCATCTTCGCTCTCTGCAAGGCTGGAAGGTGCGCGGTGGTACTCGGAAGCGAGAAGAAGGCTGCAGAGAGCACCGCGCTCTGCCGGCGCTGTGCAGGCTGTACAGGCAAGAAGCCTAGCCCTGGAATGTGGTGCAAATACAAGCTTCCACGCATCGGGGGCAAGCTCTGGGTAAGCTCGCTGACCTGAAAGTGTTCTGTGGGCGAGACGCAGCCGAGAAGCTCTCCCTTAAGGTTCAGGCTACCACGCAGACGGAAGGTGCCGCTACCTAGCGCTGCGAGGGAAAGTGCATAGCCCAGGCGTGTTTCGGCAGAAGCAGCAGCCTGGAGGCTTTCGCTGCCGGCACCGTGCTCTCTGGGCGAGAAGCAGACGACCGTTCGTCTGCAGCGAAACGAAAGCGCGACGTGGTACGAAGGGGCAGAAGAACGAAGGCGCAGAGCACCACCGGGCTGCCGTGCGACTCGCACAGGCTGCAAGAGGAAGCGTGCCTGCCACTCGCTCGTTCGCGGATTCACTTTAGCAGTCGGAAACAGAAAGCTCGACTTGCGGCTACTTGTGCTGCTGCCTAGTTCTCTTCCAGTAGCCCCTGGAAACAACGATGCTCGGTTTATGCTTCGAGACGCAGCGATCACGGTGGTAGGTGCGGTGGAGAAGGGAAAGCCAGCGTGCAGAGGACAGTTTCTCGTTGCTCTACGTGAGGCAAGGGGAAGGTTCAGCCCAGCAGTGGCTGTTGCTCCTGGAGCCTTTTTCTTTGGGAGCAGCTGCTGCAAGCGGGCAACGGAGCTGCGAGAGTGCCTAATGGGTGGGACGGCACGTCTATCGGCGAAGGAAGCTGCCTAGCCGCAGTGTGTTGTGCTCAGTTTCCAGGCTGCTTCGAGAAGGGGCACCTTGAAGAACGCCTTCTTTCTCGACGCGTCCTTCTGGGTGCGCTCAAGCTGCGTGGACTCTGCAACACGGCAGGGTGCAAGCAACTGTTTCTGGCCAGGTTGTGTGATGATGGAGTGCAAGGGCTGCGCCTTACTCGCGGAAGCTGCCGGAGCATTCTCATCAGCTGAATGCGCTTGTGAAGCAGCTCTCTGCTGGACTTTGGAAGCCGGCACGCTGAGCCCCTTAGAATGCCTGCCCGCTGCCCGGCTGCTGCGTTCTTCGCCTTCTGTGCTCTGGATGGCGAACTGAAGCCCAGCGATGGCTTTGAGCTGTCCCGCTCTTCAGCGCGTGTATAACTGCACGCATCCACAGTGCTCTGTGCACGGATTTTCCTCAGCTCGAGGTGCAATCATTTTCTTGCTGGTTTACAGTGTCCAAAGCGTCCGTGGAGCTCTCGCTCGGCCAAATGCGTCAAGAGAGAAGCCCTTGCTGGATTCGCCTTTCGCTGGCCAAGACTTTCAACACAGCACCACAATCCGGGCGACGACGAGGAGGAAAGGGGGAACATCTTTTCGTCCTGGCACGTTCTTCTGTGCGGGACGTCTGTCCGCATCTTCGCTCTCTGCAAGGCTGGAAGGTGCGCGGTGGTACTCGGAAGCGAGAAGAAGGCTGCAGAGAGCACCGCGCTCTGCCGGCGCTGTGCAGGCTGTACAGGCAAGAAGCCTAGCCCTGGAATGTGGTGCAAATACAAGCTTCCACGCATCGGGGGCAAGCTCTGGGTAAGCTCGCTGACCTAAAAGTGTTCTGTGGGCGAGACGCAGCCGAGAAGCTCTCCCTTAAGGTTCAGGCTACCACGCAGACGGAAAGTGCCGCTACCTAGCGCTGCGAGGGAAAGTGCATAGCCCAGGCGTGTTTCGGCAGAAGCAGCAGCCTGGAGGCTTTCGCTGCCGGCACCGTGCTCTCTGGGCGAGAAGCAGACGACCGTTCGTCTGCAGCGAAACGAAAGCGCGACGTGGTACGAAGGGGCAGAAGAACGAAGGCGCAGAGCACCACCGGGCTGCCGTGCGACTCGCACAGGCTGCAAGAGGAAGCGTGCCTGCCACTCGCTCGTTCGCGGATTCACTTTAGCAGTCGGAAACAGAAAGCTCGACTTGCGGCTACTTGTGCTGCTGCCTAGTTCTCTTCCAGTAGCCCCTGGAAACAACGATGCTCGGTTTATGCTTCGAGACGCAGCGATCACGGTGGTAGGTGCGGTGGAGAAGGGAAAGCCAGCGTGCAGAGGACAGTTTCTCGTTGCTCTACGTGAGGCAAGGGGAAGGTTCAGCCCAGCAGTGGCTGTTGCTCCTGGAGCCTTTTTCTTTGGGAGCAGCTGCTGCAAGCGGGCAACGGAGCTGCGAGAGTGCCTAATGGGTGGGACGGCACGTCTATCTGCGAAGGAAGCTGCCTAGCCGCAGTGTGTTGTGCTCAGTTTCCAGGCTGCTTCGAGAGGGGGCACCTTGAAGAACGCCTTCTTTCTCGACGCGTCCTTCTGGGTGCGCTCAAGCTGCGTGGACTCTGCAACACGGCAGGGTGCAAGCAACTGTTTCTGGCCAGGTTGTGTGATGATGGAGTGCAAGGGCTGCGCCTTACTCGCGGAAGCTGCCGGAGCATTCTCATCAGCTGAATGCGCTTGTGAAGCAGCTCTCTGCTGGACTTTGGAAGCCGGCACGCTGAGCCCCTTAGAATGCCTGCCCGCTGCCCGGCTGCTGCGTTCTTCGCCTTCTGTGCTCTGGATGGCGAACTGAAGCCCAGCGATGGCTTTGAGCTGTCCCGCTCTTCAGCGCGTGTATAACTGCACGCATCCACAGTGCTCTGTGCACGGATTTTCCTCAGCTCGAGGTGCAATCATTTTCTTGCTGGTTTACAGTGTCCAAAGCGTCCGTGGAGCTCTCGCTCGGCCAAATGCGTCAAGAGAGAAGCCCTTGCTGGATTCGCCTTTCGCTGGCCAAGACTTTCAACACAGCACCACAATCCGGGCGACGACGAGGAGGAAAGGGGGAACATCTTTTCGTCCTGGCACGTTCTTCTGTGCGGGACGTCTGTCCGCATCTTCGCTCTCTGCAGGGCTGGAAGGTGCGCGGTGGTACTCGGAAGCGAGAAGAAGGCTGCAGAGAGCACCGCGCTCTGCCGGCGCTGTGCAGGCTGTACAGGCAAGAAGCCTAGCCCTGGAATGTGGTGCAAATACAAGCTTCCACGCATCGGGGGCAAGCTCTGGGTAAGCTCGCTGACCTAAAAGTGTTCTGTGGGCGAGACGCAGCCGAGAAGCTCTCCCTTAAGGTTCAGGCTACCACGCAGACGGAAGGTGCCGCTACCTAGCGCTGCGAGGGAAAGTGCATAGCCCAGGCGTGTTTCGGCAGAAGCAGCAGCCTGGAGGCTTTCGCTGCCGGCACCGTGCTCTCTGGGCGAGAAGCAGACGACCGTTCGTCTGCAGCGAAACGAAAGCGCGACGTGGTACGAAGGGGCAGAAGAACGAAGGCGCAGAGCACCACCGGGCTGCCGTGCGACTCGCACAGGCTGCAAGAGGAAGCGTGCCTGCCACTCGCTCGTTCGCGGATTCACTTTAGCAGTCGGAAACAGAAAGCTCGACTTGCGGCTACTTGTGCTGCTGCCTAGTTCTCTTCCAGTAGCCCCTGGAAACAACGATGCTCGGTTTATGCTTCGAGACGCAGCGATCACGGTGGTAGGTGCGGTGGAGAAGGGAAAGCCAGCGTGCAGAGGACAGTTTCTCGTTGCTCTACGTGAGGCAAGGGGAAGGTTCAGCCCAGCAGTGGCTGTTGCTCCTGGAGCCTTTTTCTTTGGGAGCAGCTGCTGCAAGCGGGCAACGGAGCTGCGAGAGTGCCTAATGGGTGGGACGGCACGTCTATCGGCGAAGGAAGCTGCCTAGCCGCAGTGTGTTGTGCTCAGTTTCCAGGCTGCTTCGAGAAGGGGCACCTTGAAGAACGCCTTCTTTCTCGACGCGTCCTTCTGGGTGCGCTCAAGCTGCGTGGACTCTGCAACACGGCAGGGTGCAAGCAACTGTTTCTGGCCAGGTTGTGTGATGATGGAGTGCAAGGGCTGCGCCTTACTCGCGGAAGCTGCCGGAGCATTCTCATCAGCTGAATGCGCTTGTGAAGCAGCTCTCTGCTGGACTTTGGAAGCCGGCACGCTGAGCCCCTTAGAATGCCTGCCCGCTGCCCGGCTGCTGCGTTCTTCGCCTTCTGTGCTCTGGATGGCGAACTGAAGCCCAGCGATGGCTTTGAGCTGTCCCGCTCTTCAGCGCGTGTATAACTGCACGCATCCACAGTGCTCTGTGCACGGATTTTCCTCAGCTCGAGGTGCAATCATTTTCTTGCTGGTTTACAGTGTCCAAAGCGTCCGTGGAGCTCTCGCTCGGCCAAATGCGTCAAGAGAGAAGCCCTTGCTGGATTCGCCTTTCGCTGGCCAAGACTTTCAACACAGCACCACAATCCGGGCGACGACGAGGAGGAAAGGGGGAACATCTTTTCGTCCTGGCACGTTCTTCTGTGCGGGACGTCTGT
Source organism: Aphelocoma coerulescens (assembly GCF_041296385.1). Lineage (NCBI taxonomy): Eukaryota > Metazoa > Chordata > Aves > Passeriformes > Corvidae > Aphelocoma > Aphelocoma coerulescens. The sequence goes on along the minus strand of NW_027183487.1, from coordinate 399,999 downwards.
CCGCATCTTCGCTCTCTGCAAGGCTGGAAGGTGCGCGGTGGTACTCGGAAGCGAGAAGAAGGCTGCAGAGAGCACCGCGCTCTGCCGGCGCTGTGCAGGCTGTACAGGCAAGAAGCCTAGCCCTGGAATGTGGTGCAAATACAAGCTTCCACGCATCGGGGGCAAGCTCTGGGTAAGCTCGCTGACCTAAAAGTGTTCTGTGGGCGAGACGCAGCCGAGAAGCTCTCCCTTAAGGTTCAGGCTACCACGCAGACGGAAGGTGCCGCTACCTAGCGCTGCGAGGGAAAGTGCATAGCCCAGGCGTGTTTCGGCAGAAGCAGCAGCCTGGAGGCTTTCGCTGCCGGCACCGTGCTCTCTGGGCGAGAAGCAGACGACCGTTCGTCTGCAGCGAAACGAAAGCGCGACGTGGTACGAAGGGGCAGAAGAACGAAGGCGCAGAGCACCACCGGGCTGCCGTGCGACTCGCACAGGCTGCAAGAGGAAGCGTGCCTGCCACTCGCTCGTTCGCGGATTCACTTTAGCAGTCGGAAACAGAAAGCTCGACTTGCGGCTACTTGTGCTGCTGCCTAGTTCTCTTCCAGTAGCCCCTGGAAACAACGATGCTCGGTTTATGCTTCGAGACGCAGCGATCACGGTGGTAGGTGCGGTGGAGAAGGGAAAGCCAGCGTGCAGAGGACAGTTTCTCGTTGCTCTACGTGAGGCAAGGGGAAGGTTCAGCCCAGCAGTGGCTGTTGCTCCTGGAGCCTTTTTCTTTGGGAGCAGCTGCTGCAAGCGGGCAACGGAGCTGCGAGAGTGCCTAATGGGTGGGACGGCACGTCTATCTGCGAAGGAAGCTGCCTAGCCGCAGTGTGTTGTGCTCAGTTTCCAGGCTGCTTCGAGAGGGGGCACCTTGAAGAACGCCTTCTTTCTCGACGCGTCCTTCTGGGTGCGCTCAAGCTGCGTGGACTCTGCAACACGGCAGGGTGCAAGCAACTGTTTCTGGCCAGGTTGTGTGATGATGGAGTGCAAGGGCTGCGCCTTACTCGCGGAAGCTGCCGGAGCATTCTCATCAGCTGAATGCGCTTGTGAAGCAGCTCTCTGCTGGACTTTGGAAGCCGGCACGCTGAGCCCCTTAGAATGCCTGCCCGCTGCCCGGCTGCTGCGTTCTTCGCCTTCTGTGCTCTGGATGGCGAACTGAAGCCCAGCGATGGCTTTGAGCTGTCCCGCTCTTCAGCGCGTGTATAACTGCACGCATCCACAGTGCTCTGTGCACGGATTTTCCTCAGCTCGAGGTGCAATCATTTTCTTGCTGGTTTACAGTGTCCAAAGCGTCCGTGGAGCTCTCGCTCGGCCAAATGCGTCAAGAGAGAAGCCCTTGCTGGATTCGCCTTTCGCTGGCCAAGACTTTCAACACAGCACCACAATCCGGGCGACGACGAGGAGGAAAGGGGGAACATCTTTTCGTCCTGGCACGTTCTTCTGTGCGGGACGTCTGTCCGCATCTTCGCTCTCTGCAGGGCTGGAAGGTGCGCGGTGGTACTCGGAAGCGAGAAGAAGGCTGCAGAGAGCACCGCGCTCTGCCGGCGCTGTGCAGGCTGTACAGGCAAGAAGCCTAGCCCTGGAATGTGGTGCAAATACAAGCTTCCACGCATCGGGGGCAAGCTCTGGGTAAGCTCGCTGACCTAAAAGTGTTCTGTGGGCGAGACGCAGCCGAGAAGCTCTCCCTTAAGGTTCAGGCTACCACGCAGACGGAAGGTGCCGCTACCTAGCGCTGCGAGGGAAAGTGCATAGCCCAGGCGTGTTTCGGCAGAAGCAGCAGCCTGGAGGCTTTCGCTGCCGGCACCGTGCTCTCTGGGCGAGAAGCAGACGACCGTTCGTCTGCAGCGAAACGAAAGCGCGACGTGGTACGAAGGGGCAGAAGAACGAAGGCGCAGAGCACCACCGGGCTGCCGTGCGACTCGCACAGGCTGCAAGAGGAAGCGTGCCTGCCACTCGCTCGTTCGCGGATTCACTTTAGCAGTCGGAAACAGAAAGCTCGACTTGCGGCTACTTGTGCTGCTGCCTAGTTCTCTTCCAGTAGCCCCTGGAAACAACGATGCTCGGTTTATGCTTCGAGACGCAGCGATCACGGTGGTAGGTGCGGTGGAGAAGGGAAAGCCAGCGTGCAGAGGACAGTTTCTCGTTGCTCTACGTGAGGCAAGGGGAAGGTTCAGCCCAGCAGTGGCTGTTGCTCCTGGAGCCTTTTTCTTTGGGAGCAGCTGCTGCAAGCGGGCAACGGAGCTGCGAGAGTGCCTAATGGGTGGGACGGCACGTCTATCGGCGAAGGAAGCTGCCTAGCCGCAGTGTGTTGTGCTCAGTTTCCAGGCTGCTTCGAGAAGGGGCACCTTGAAGAACGCCTTCTTTCTCGACGCGTCCTTCTGGGTGCGCTCAAGCTGCGTGGACTCTGCAACACGGCAGGGTGCAAGCAACTGTTTCTGGCCAGGTTGTGTGATGATGGAGTGCAAGGGCTGCGCCTTACTCGCGGAAGCTGCCGGAGCATTCTCATCAGCTGAATGCGCTTGTGAAGCAGCTCTCTGCTGGACTTTGGAAGCCGGCACGCTGAGCCCCTTAGAATGCCTGCCCGCTGCCCGGCTGCTGCGTTCTTCGCCTTCTGTGCTCTGGATGGCGAACTGAAGCCCAGCGATGGCTTTGAGCTGTCCCGCTCTTCAGCGCGTGTATAACTGCACGCATCCACAGTGCTCTGTGCACGGATTTTCCTCAGCTCGAGGTGCAATCATTTTCTTGCTGGTTTACAGTGTCCAAAGCGTCCGTGGAGCTCTCGCTCGGCCAAATGCGTCAAGAGAGAAGCCCTTGCTGGATTCGCCTTTCGCTGGCCAAGACTTTCAACACAGCACCACAATCCGGGCGACGACGAGGAGGAAAGGGGGAACATCTTTTCGTCCTGGCACGTTCTTCTGTGCGGGACGTCTGTCCGCATCTTCGCTCTCTGCAGGGCTGGAAGGTGCGCGGTGGTACTCGGAAGCGAGAAGAAGGCTGCAGAGAGCACCGCGCTCTGCCGGCGCTGTGCAGGCTGTACAGGCAAGAAGCCTAGCCCTGGAATGTGGTGCAAATACAAGCTTCCACGCATCGGGGGCAAGCTCTGGGTAAGCTCGCTGACCTAAAAGTGTTCTGTGGGCGAGACGCAGCCGAGAAGCTCTCCCTTAAGGTTCAGGCTACCACGCAGACGGAAGGTGCCGCTACCTAGCGCTGCGAGGGAAAGTGCATAGCCCAGGCGTGTTTCGGCAGAAGCAGCAGCCTGGAGGCTTTCGCTGCCGGCACCGTGCTCTCTGGGCGAGAAGCAGACGACCGTTCGTCTGCAGCGAAACGAAAGCGCGACGTGGTACGAAGGGGCAGAAGAACGAAGGCGCAGAGCACCACCGGGCTGCCGTGCGACTCGCACAGGCTGCAAGAGGAAGCGTGCCTGCCACTCGCTCGTTCGCGGATTCACTTTAGCAGTCGGAAACAGAAAGCTCGACTTGCGGCTACTTGTGCTGCTGCCTAGTTCTCTTCCAGTAGCCCCTGGAAACAACGATGCTCGGTTTATGCTTCGAGACGCAGCGATCACGGTGGTAGGTGCGGTGGAGAAGGGAAAGCCAGCGTGCAGAGGACAGTTTCTCGTTGCTCTACGTGAGGCAAGGGGAAGGTTCAGCCCAGCAGTGGCTGTTGCTCCTGGAGCCTTTTTCTTTGGGAGCAGCTGCTGCAAGCGGGCAACGGAGCTGCGAGAGTGCCTAATGGGTGGGACGGCACGTCTATCGGCGAAGGAAGCTGCCTAGCCGCAGTGTGTTGTGCTCAGTTTCCAGGCTGCTTCGAGAGGGGGCACCTTGAAGAACGCCTTCTTTCTCGACGCGTCCTTCTGGGTGCGCTCAAGCTGCGTGGACTCTGCAACACGGCAGGGTGCAAGCAACTGTTTCTGGCCAGGTTGTGTGATGATGGAGTGCAAGGGCTGCGCCTTACTCGCGGAAGCTGCCGGAGCATTCTCATCAGCTGAATGCGCTTGTGAAGCAGCTCTCTGCTGGACTTTGGAAGCCGGCACGCTGAGCCCCTTAGAATGCCTGCCCGCTGCCCGGCTGCTGCGTTCTTCGCCTTCTGTGCTCTGGATGGCGAACTGAAGCCCAGCGATGGCTTTGAGCTGTCCCGCTCTTCAGCGCGTGTATAACTGCACGCATCCACAGTGCTCTGTGCACGGATTTTCCTCAGCTCGAGGTGCAATCATTTTCTTGCTGGTTTACAGTGTCCAAAGCGTCCGTGGAGCTCTCGCTCGGCCAAATGCGTCAAGAGAGAAGCCCTTGCTGGATTCGCCTTTCGCTGGCCAAGACTTTCAACACAGCACCACAATCCGGGCGACGACGAGGAGGAAAGGGGGAACATCTTTTCGTCCTGGCACGTTCTTCTGTGCGGGACGTCTGTCCGCATCTTCGCTCTCTGCAAGGCTGGAAGGTGCGCGGTGGTACTCGGAAGCGAGAAGAAGGCTGCAGAGAGCACCGCGCTCTGCCGGCGCTGTGCAGGCTGTACAGGCAAGAAGCCTAGCCCTGGAATGTGGTGCAAATACAAGCTTCCACGCATCGGGGGCAAGCTCTGGGTAAGCTCGCTGACCTAAAAGTGTTCTGTGGGCGAGACGCAGCCGAGAAGCTCTCCCTTAAGGTTCAGGCTACCACGCAGACGGAAAGTGCCGCTACCTAGCGCTGCGAGGGAAAGTGCATAGCCCAGGCGTGTTTCGGCAGAAGCAGCAGCCTGGAGGCTTTCGCTGCCGGCACCGTGCTCTCTGGGCGAGAAGCAGACGACTGTTCGTCTGCAGCGAAACGAAAGCGCGACGTGGTACGAAGGGGCAGAAGAACGAAGGCGCAGAGCACCACCGGGCTGCCGTGCGACTCGCACAGGCTGCAAGAGGAAGCGTGCCTGCCACTCGCTCGTTCGCGGATTCACTTTAGCAGTCGGAAACAGAAAGCTCGACTTGCGGCTACTTGTGCTGCTGCCTAGTTCTCTTCCAGTAGCCCCTGGAAACAACGATGCTCGGTTTATGCTTCGAGACGCAGCGATCACGGTGGTAGGTGCGGTGGAGAAGGGAAAGCCAGCGTGCAGAGGACAGTTTCTCGTTGCTCTACGTGAGGCAAGGGGAAGGTTCAGCCCAGCAGTGGCTGTTGCTCCTGGAGCCTTTTTCTTTGGGAGCAGCTGCTGCAAGCGGGCAACGGAGCTGCGAGAGTGCCTAATGGGTGGGACGGCACGTCTATCTGCGAAGGAAGCTGCCTAGCCGCAGTGTGTTGTGCTCAGTTTCCAGGCTGCTTCGAGAGGGGGCACCTTGAAGAACGCCTTCTTTCTCGACGCGTCCTTCTGGGTGCGCTCAAGCTGCGTGGACTCTGCAACACGGCAGGGTGCAAGCAACTGTTTCTGGCCAGGTTGTGTGATGATGGAGTGCAAGGGCTGCGCCTTACTCGCGGAAGCTGCCGGAGCATTCTCATCAGCTGAATGCGCTTGTGAAGCAGCTCTCTGCTGGACTTTGGAAGCCGGCACGCTGAGCCCCTTAGAATGCCTGCCCGCTGCCCGGCTGCTGCGTTCTTCGCCTTCTGTGCTCTGGATGGCGAACTGAAGCCCAGCGATGGCTTTGAGCTGTCCCGCTCTTCAGCGCGTGTATAACTGCACGCATCCACAGTGCTCTGTGCACGGATTTTCCTCAGCTCGAGGTGCAATCATTTTCTTGCTGGTTTACAGTGTCCAAAGCGTCCGTGGAGCTCTCGCTCGGCCAAATGCGTCAAGAGAGAAGCCCTTGCTGGATTCGCCTTTCGCTGGCCAAGACTTTCAACACAGCACCACAATCCGGGCGACGACGAGGAGGAAAGGGGGAACATCTTTTCGTCCTGGCACGTTCTTCTGTGCGGGACGTCTGTCCGCATCTTCGCTCTCTGCAGGGCTGGAAGGTGCGCGGTGGTACTCGGAAGCGAGAAGAAGGCTGCAGAGAGCACCGCGCTCTGCCGGCGCTGTGCAGGCTGTACAGGCAAGAAGCCTAGCTCTGGAATGTGGTGCAAATACAAGCTTCCACGCATCGGGGGCAAGCTCTGGGTAAGCTCGCTGACCTAAAAGTGTTCTGTGGGCGAGACGCAGCCGAGAAGCTCTCCCTTAAGGTTCAGGCTACCACGCAGACGGAAGGTGCCGCTACCTAGCGCTGCGAGGGAAAGTGCATAGCCCAGGCGTGTTTCGGCAGAAGCAGCAGCCTGGAGGCTTTCGCTGCCGGCACCGTGCTCTCTGGGCGAGAAGCAGACGACCGTTCGTCTGCAGCGAAACGAAAGCGCGACGTGGTACGAAGGGGCAGAAGAACGAAGGCGCAGAGCACCACCGGGCTGCCGTGCGACTCGCACAGGCTGCAAGAGGAAGCGTGCCTGCCACTCGCTCGTTCGCGGATTCACTTTAGCAGTCGGAAACAGAAAGCTCGACTTGCGGCTACTTGTGCTGCTGCCTAGTTCTCTTCCAGTAGCCCCTGGAAACAACGATGCTCGGTTTATGCTTCGAGACGCAGCGATCACGGTGGTAGGTGCGGTGGAGAAGGGAAAGCCAGCGTGCAGAGGACAGTTTCTCGTTGCTCTACGTGAGGCAAGGGGAAGGTTCAGCCCAGCAGTGGCTGTTGCTCCTGGAGCCTTTTTCTTTGGGAGCAGCTGCTGCAAGCGGGCAACGGAGCTGCGAGAGTGCCTAATGGGTGGGACGGCACGTCTATCGGCGAAGGAAGCTGCCTAGCCGCAGTGTGTTGTGCTCAGTTTCCAGGCTGCTTCGAGAAGGGGCACCTTGAAGAACGCCTTCTTTCTCGACGCGTCCTTCTGGGTGCGCTCAAGCTGCGTGGACTCTGCAACACGGCAGGGTGCAAGCAACTGTTTCTGGCCAGGTTGTGTGATGATGGAGTGCAAGGGCTGCGCCTTACTCGCGGAAGCTGCCGGAGCATTCTCATCAGCTGAATGCGCTTGTGAAGCAGCTCTCTGCTGGACTTTGGAAGCCGGCACGCTGAGCCCCTTAGAATGCCTGCCCGCTGCCCGGCTGCTGCGTTCTTCGCCTTCTGTGCTCTGGATGGCGAACTGAAGCCCAGCGATGGCTTTGAGCTGTCCCGCTCTTCAGCGCGTGTATAACTGCACGCATCCACAGTGCTCTGTGCACGGATTTTCCTCAGCTCGAGGTGCAATCATTTTCTTGCTGGTTTACAGTGTCCAAAGCGTCCGTGGAGCTCTCGCTCGGCCAAATGCGTCAAGAGAGAAGCCCTTGCTAGATTCGCCTTTCGCTGGCCAAGACTTTCAACACAGCACCACAATCCGGGCGACGACGAGGAGGAAAGGGGGAACATCTTTTCGTCCTGGCACGTTCTTCTGTGCGGGACGTCTGTCCGCATCTTCGCTCTCTGCAGGGCTGGAAGGTCCGCGGTGGTACTCGGAAGCGAGAAGAAGGCTGCAGAGAGCACCGCGCTCTGCCGGCGCTGTGCAGGCTGTACAGGCAAGAAGCCTAGCCCTGGAATGTGGTGCAAATACAAGCTTCCACGCATCGGGGGCAAGCTCTGGGTAAGCTCGCTGACCTAAAAGTGTTCTGTGGACGAGACGCAGCCGAGAAGCTCTCCCTTAAGGTTCAGGCTACCACGCAGACGGAAGGTGCCGCTACCTAGCGCTGCGAGGGAAAGTGCATAGCCCAGGCGTGTTTCGGCAGAAGCAGCAGCCTGGAGGCTTTCGCTGCCGGCACCGTGCTCTCTGGGCGAGAAGCAGACGACCGTTCGTCTGCAGCGAAACGAAAGCGCGACGTGGTACGAAGGGGCAGAAGAACGAAGGCGCAGAGCACCACCGGGCTGCCGTGCGACTCGCACAGGCTGCAAGAGGAAGCGTGCCTGCCACTCGCTCGTTCGCGGATTCACTTTAGCAGTCGGAAACAGAAAGCTCGACTTGCGGCTACTTGTGCTGCTGCCTAGTTCTCTTCCAGTAGCCCCTGGAAACAACGATGCTCGGTTTATGCTTCGAGACGCAGCGATCACGGTGGTAGGTGCGGTGGAGAAGGGAAAGCCAGCGTGCAGAGGACAGTTTCTCGTTGCTCTACGTGAGGCAAGGGGAAGGTTCAGCCCAGCAGTGGCTGCTGCTCCTGGAGCCTTTTTCTTTGGGAGCAGCTGCTGCAAGCGGGCAACGGAGCTGCGAGAGTGCCTAATGGGTGGGACGGCACGTCTATCGGCGAAGGAAGCTGCCTAGCCGCAGTGTGTTGTGCTCAGTTTCCAGGCTGCTTCGAGAGGGGGCACCTTGAAGAACGCCTTCTTTCTCGACGCGTCCTTCTGGGTGCGCTCAAGCTGCGTGGACTCTGCAACACGGCAGGGTGCAAGCAACTGTTTCTGGCCAGGTTGTGTGATGATGGAGTGCAAGGGCTGCGCCTTACTCGCGGAAGCTGCCGGAGCATTCTCATCAGCTGAATGCGCTTGTGAAGCAGCTCTCTGCTGGACTTTGGAAGCCGGCACGCTGAGCCCCTTAGAATGCCTGCCCGCTGCCCGGCTGCTGCGTTCTTCGCCTTCTGTGCTCTGGATGGCGAACTGAAGCCCAGCGATGGCTTTGAGCTGTCCCGCTCTTCAGCGCGTGTATAACTGCACGCATCCACAGTGCTCTGTGCACGGATTTTCCTCAGCTCGAGGTGCAATCATTTTCTTGCTGGTTTACAGTGTCCAAAGCGTCCGTGGAGCTCTCGCTCGGCCAAATGCGTCAAGAGAGAAGCCCTTGCTGGATTCGCCTTTCGCTGGCCAAGACTTTCAACACAGCACCACAATCCGGGCGACGACGAGGAGGAAAGGGGGAACATCTTTTCGTCCTGGCACGTTCTTCTGTGCGGGACGTCTGTCCGCATCTTCGCTCTCTGCAAGGCTGGAAGGTGCGCGGTGGTACTCGGAAGCGAGAAGAAGGCTGCAGAGAGCACCGCGCTCTGCCGGCGCTGTGCAGGCTGTACAGGCAAGAAGCCTAGCCCTGGAATGTGGTGCAAATACAAGCTTCCACGCATCGGGGGCAAGCTCTGGGTAAGCTCGCTGACCTAAAAGTGTTCTGTGGGCGAGACGCAGCCGAGAAGCTCTCCCTTAAGGTTCAGGCTACCACGCAGACGGAAGGTGCCGCTACCTAGCGCTGCGAGGGAAAGTGCATAGCCCAGGCGTGTTTCGGCAGAAGCAGCAGCCTGGAGGCTTTCGCTGCCGGCACCGTGCTCTCTGGGCGAGAAGCAGACGACCGTTCGTCTGCAGCGAAACGAAAGCGCGACGTGGTACGAAGGGGCAGAAGAACGAAGGCGCAGAGCACCACCGGGCTGCCGTGCGACTCGCACAGGCTGCAAGAGGAAGCGTGCCTGCCACTCGCTCGTTCGCGGATTCACTTTAGCAGTCGGAAACAGAAAGCTCGACTTGCGGCTACTTGTGCTGCTGCCTAGTTCTCTTCCAGTAGCCCCTGGAAACAACGATGCTCGGTTTATGCTTCGAGACGCAGCGATCACGGTGGTAGGTGCGGTGGAGAAGGGAAAGCCAGCGTGCAGAGGACAGTTTCTCGTTGCTCTACGTGAGGCAAGGGGAAGGTTCAGCCCAGCAGTGGCTGTTGCTCCTGGAGCCTTTTTCTTTGGGAGCAGCTGCTGCAAGCGGGCAACGGAGCTGCGAGAGTGCCTAATGGGTGGGACGGCACGTCTATCTGCGAAGGAAGCTGCCTAGCCGCAGTGTGTTGTGCTCAGTTTCCAGGCTGCTTCGAGAGGGGGCACCTTGAAGAACGCCTTCTTTCTCGACGCGTCCTTCTGGGTGCGCTCAAGCTGCGTGGACTCTGCAACACGGCAGGGTGCAAGCAACTGTTTCTGGCCAGGTTGTGTGATGATGGAGTGCAAGGGCTGCGCCTTACTCGCGGAAGCTGCCGGAGCATTCTCATCAGCTGAATGCGCTTGTGAAGCAGCTCTCTGCTGGACTTTGGAAGCCGGCACGCTGAGCCCCTTAGAATGCCTGCCCGCTGCCCGGCTGCTGCGTTCTTCGCCTTCTGTGCTCTGGATGGCGAACTGAAGCCCAGCGATGGCTTTGAGCTGTCCCGCTCTTCAGCGCGTGTATAACTGCACGCATCCACAGTGCTCTGTGCACGGATTTTCCTCAGCTCGAGGTGCAATCATTTTCTTGCTGGTTTACAGTGTCCAAAGCGTCCGTGGAGCTCTCGCTCGGCCAAATGCGTCAAGAGAGAAGCCCTTGCTGGATTCGCCTTTCGCTGGCCAAGACTTTCAACACAGCACCACAATCCGGGCGACGACGAGGAGGAAAGGGGGAACATCTTTTCGTCCTGGCACGTTCTTCTGTGCGGGACGTCTGTCCGCATCTTCGCTCTCTGCAGGGCTGGAAGGTGCGCGGTGGTACTCGGAAGCGAGAAGAAGGCTGCAGAGAGCACCGCGCTCTGCCGGCGCTGTGCAGGCTGTACAGGCAAGAAGCCTAGCTCTGGAATGTGGTGCAAATACAAGCTTCCACGCATCGGGGGCAAGCTCTGGGTAAGCTCGCTGACCTAAAAGTGTTCTGTGGGCGAGACGCAGCCGAGAAGCTCTCCCTTAAGGTTCAGGCTACCACGCAGACGGAAGGTGCCGCTACCTAGCGCTGCGAGGGAAAGTGCATAGCCCAGGCGTGTTTCGGCAGAAGCAGCAGCCTGGAGGCTTTCGCTGCCGGCACCGTGCTCTCTGGGCGAGAAGCAGACGACCGTTCGTCTGCAGCGAAACGAAAGCGCGACGTGGTACGAAGGGGCAGAAGAACGAAGGCGCAGAGCACCACCGGGCTGCCGTGCGACTCGCACAGGCTGCAAGAGGAAGCGTGCCTGCCACTCGCTCGTTCGCGGATTCACTTTAGCAGTCGGAAACAGAAAGCTCGACTTGCGGCTACTTGTGCTGCTGCCTAGTTCTCTTCCAGTAGCCCCTGGAAACAACGATGCTCGGTTTATGCTTCGAGACGCAGCGATCACGGTGGTAGGTGCGGTGGAGAAGGGAAAGCCAGCGTGCAGAGGACAGTTTCTCGTTGCTCTACGTGAGGCAAGGGGAAGGTTCAGCCCAGCAGTGGCTGTTGCTCCTGGAGCCTTTTTCTTTGGGAGCAGCTGCTGCAAGCGGGCAACGGAGCTGCGAGAGTGCCTAATGGGTGGGACGGCACGTCTATCGGCGAAGGAAGCTGCCTAGCCGCAGTGTGTTGTGCTCAGTTTCCAGGCTGCTTCGAGAAGGGGCACCTTGAAGAACGCCTTCTTTCTCGACGCGTCCTTCTGGGTGCGCTCAAGCTGCGTGGACTCTGCAACACGGCAGGGTGCAAGCAACTGTTTCTGGCCAGGTTGTGTGATGATGGAGTGCAAGGGCTGCGCCTTACTCGCGGAAGCTGCCGGAGCATTCTCATCAGCTGAATGCGCTTGTGAAGCAGCTCTCTGCTGGACTTTGGAAGCCGGCACGCTGAGCCCCTTAGAATGCCTGCCCGCTGCCCGGCTGCTGCGTTCTTCGCCTTCTGTGCTCTGGATGGCGAACTGAAGCCCAGCGATGGCTTTGAGCTGTCCCGCTCTTCAGCGCGTGTATAACTGCACGCATCCACAGTGCTCTGTGCACGGATTTTCCTCAGCTCGAGGTGCAATCATTTTCTTGCTGGTTTACAGTGTCCAAAGCGTCCGTGGAGCTCTCGCTCGGCCAAATGCGTCAAGAGAGAAGCCCTTGCTGGATTCGCCTTTCGCTGGCCAAGACTTTCAACACAGCACCACAATCCGGGCGACGACGAGGAGGAAAGGGGGAACATCTTTTCGTCCTGGCACGTTCTTCTGTGCGGGACGTCTGTCCGCATCTTCGCTCTCTGCAGGGCTGGAAGGTGCGCGGTGGTACTCGGAAGCGAGAAGAAGGCTGCAGAGAGCACCGCGCTCTGCCGGCGCTGTGCAGGCTGTACAGGCAAGAAGCCTAGCCCTGGAATGTGGTGCAAATACAAGCTTCCACGCATTGGGGGCAAGCTCTGGGTAAGCTCGCTGACCTAAAAGTGTTCTGTGGGCGAGACGCAGCCGAGAAGCTCTCCCTTAAGGTTCAGGCTACCACGCAGACGGAAGGTGCCGCTACCTAGCGCTGCGAGGGAAAGTGCATAGCCCAGGCGTGTTTCGGCAGAAGCAGCAGCCTGGAGGCTTTCGCTGCCGGCACCGTGCTCTCTGGGCGAGAAGCAGACGACCGTTCGTCTGCAGCGAAACGAAAGCGCGACGTGGTACGAAGGGGCAGAAGAACGAAGGCGCAGAGCACCACCGGGCTGCCGTGCGACTCGCACAGGCTGCAAGAGGAAGCGTGCCTGCCACTCGCTCGTTCGCGGATTCACTTTAGCAGTCGGAAACAGAAAGCTCGACTTGCGGCTACTTGTGCTGCTGCCTAGTTCTCTTCCAGTAGCCCCTGGAAACAACGATGCTCGGTTTATGCTTCGAGACGCAGCGATCACGGTGGTAGGTGCGGTGGAGAAGGGAAAGCCAGCGTGCAGAGGACAGTTTCTCGTTGCTCTACGTGAGGCAAGGGGAAGGTTCAGCCCAGCAGTGGCTGTTGCTCCTGGAGCCTTTTTCTTTGGGAGCAGCTGCTGCAAGCGGGCAACGGAGCTGCGAGAGTGCCTAATGGGTGGGACGGCACGTCTATCGGCGAAGGAAGCTGCCTAGCCGCAGTGTGTTGTGCTCAGTTTCCAGGCTGCTTCGAGAGGGGGCACCTTGAAGAACGCCTTCTTTCTCGACGCGTCCTTCTGGGTGCGCTCAAGCTGCGTGGACTCTGCAACACGGCAGGGTGCAAGCAACTGTTTCTGGCCAGGTTGTGTGATGATGGAGTGCAAGGGCTGCGCCTTACTCGCGGAAGCTGCCGGAGCATTCTCATCAGCTGAATGCGCTTGTGAAGCAGCTCTCTGCTGGACTTTGGAAGCCGGCACGCTGAGCCCCTTAGAATGCCTGCCCGCTGCCCGGCTGCTGCGTTCTTCGCCTTCTGTGCTCTGGATGGCGAACTGAAGCCCAGCGATGGCTTTGAGCTGTCCCGCTCTTCAGCGCGTGTATAACTGCACGCATCCACAGTGCTCTGTGCACGGATTTTCCTCAGCTCGAGGTGCAATCATTTTCTTGCTGGTTTACAGTGTCCAAAGCGTCCGTGGAGCTCTCGCTCGGCCAAATGCGTCAAGAGAGAAGCCCTTGCTGGATTCGCCTTTCGCTGGCCAAGACTTTCAACACAGCACCACAATCCGGGCGACGACGAGGAGGAAAGGGGGAACATCTTTTCGTCCTGGCACGTTCTTCTGTGCGGGACGTCTGTCCGCATCTTCGCTCTCTGCAGGGCTGGAAGGTGCGCGGTGGTACTCGGAAGCGAGAAGAAGGCTGCAGAGAGCACCGCGCTCTGCCGGCGCTGTGCAGGCTGTACAGGCAAGAAGCCTAGCTCTGGAATGTGGTGCAAATACAAGCTTCCACGCATCGGGGGCAAGCTCTGGGTAAGCTCGCTGACCTAAAAGTGTTCTGTGGGCGAGACGCAGCCGAGAAGCTCTCCCTTAAGGTTCAGGCTACCACGCAGACGGAAGGTGCCGCTACCTAGCGCTGCGAGGGAAAGTGCATAGCCCAGGCGTGTTTCGGCAGAAGCAGCAGCCTGGAGGCTTTCGCTGCCGGCACCGTGCTCTCTGGGCGAGAAGCAGACGACCGTTCGTCTGCAGCGAAACGAAAGCGCGACGTGGTACGAAGGGGCAGAAGAACGAAGGCGCAGAGCACCACCGGGCTGCCGTGCGACTCGCACAGGCTGCAAGAGGAAGCGTGCCTGCCACTCGCTCGTTCGCGGATTCACTTTAGCAGTCGGAAACAGAAAGCTCGACTTGCGGCTACTTGTGCTGCTGCCTAGTTCTCTTCCAGTAGCCCCTGGAAACAACGATGCTCGGTTTATGCTTCGAGACGCAGCGATCACGGTGGTAGGTGCGGTGGAGAAGGGAAAGCCAGCGTGCAGAGGACAGTTTCTCGTTGCTCTACGTGAGGCAAGGGGAAGGTTCAGCCCAGCAGTGGCTGTTGCTCCTGGAGCCTTTTTCTTTGGGAGCAGCTGCTGCAAGCGGGCAACGGAGCTGCGAGAGTGCCTAATGGGTGGGACGGCACGTCTATCTGCGAAGGAAGCTGCCTAGCCGCAGTGTGTTGTGCTCAGTTTCCAGGCTGCTTCGAGAAGGGGCACCTTGAAGAACGCCTTCTTTCTCGACGCGTCCTTCTGGGTGCGCTCAAGCTGCGTGGACTCTGCAACACGGCAGGGTGCAAGCAACTGTTTCTGGCCAGGTTGTGTGATGATGGAGTGCAAGGGCTGCGCCTTACTCGCGGAAGCTGCCGGAGCATTCTCATCAGCTGAATGCGCTTGTGAAGCAGCTCTCTGCTGGACTTTGGAAGCCGGCACGCTGAGCCCCTTAGAATGCCTGCCCGCTGCCCGGCTGCTGCGTTCTTCGCCTTCTGTGCTCTGGATGGCGAACTGAAGCCCAGCGATGGCTTTGAGCTGTCCCGCTCTTCAGCGCGTGTATAACTGCACGCATCCACAGTGCTCTGTGCACGGATTTTCCTCAGCTCGAGGTGCAATCATTTTCTTGCTGGTTTACAGTGTCCAAAGCGTCCGTGGAGCTCTCGCTCGGCCAAATGCGTCAAGAGAGAAGCCCTTGCTGGATTCGCCTTTCGCTGGCCAAGACTTTCAACACAGCACCACAATCCGGGCGACGACGAGGAGGAAAGGGCGAACATCTTTTCGTCCTGGCACGTTCTTCTGTGCGGGACGTCTGTCCGCATCTTCGCTCTCTGCAGGGCTGGAAGGTGCGCGGTGGTACTCGGAAGCGAGAAGAAGGCTGCAGAGAGCACCGCGCTCTGCCGGCGCTGTGCAGGCTGTACAGGCAAGAAGCCTAGCCCTGGAATGTGGTGCAAATACAAGCTTCCACGCATCGGGGGCAAGCTCTGGGTAAGCTCGCTGACCTAAAAGTGTTCTGTGGGCGAGACGCAGCCGAGAAGCTCTCCCTTAAGGTTCAGGCTACCACGCAGACGGAAGGTGCCGCTACCTAGCGCTGCGAGGGAAAGTGCATAGCCCAGGCGTGTTTCGGCAGAAGCAGCAGCCTGGAGGCTTTCGCTGCCGGCACCGTGCTCTCTGGGCGAGAAGCAGACGACCGTTCGTCTGCAGCGAAACGAAAGCGCGACGTGGTACGAAGGGGCAGAAGAACGAAGGCGCAGAGCACCACCGGGCTGCCGTGCGACTCGCACAGGCTGCAAGAGGAAGCGTGCCTGCCACTCGCTCGTTCGCGGATTCACTTTAGCAGTCGGAAACAGAAAGCTCGACTTGTGGCTACTTGTGCTGCTGCCTAGTTCTCTTCCAGTAGCCCCTGGAAACAACGATGCTCGGTTTATGCTTCGAGACGCAGCGATCACGGTGGTAGGTGCGGTGGAGAAGGGAAAGCCAGCGTGCAGAGGACAGTTTCTCGTTGCTCTACGTGAGGCAAGGGGAAGGTTCAGCCCAGCAGTGGCTGTTGCTCCTGGAGCCTTTTTCTTTGGGAGCAGCTGCTGCAAGCGGGCAACGGAGCTGCGAGAGTGCCTAATGGGTGGGACGGCACGTCTATCGGCGAAGGAAGCTGCCTAGCCGCAGTGTGTTGTGCTCAGTTTCCAGGCTGCTTCGAGAGGGGGCACCTTGAAGAACGCCTTCTTTCTCGACGCGTCCTTCTGGGTGCGCTCAAGCTGCGTGGACTCTGCAACACGGCAGGGTGCAAGCAACTGTTTCTGGCCAGGTTGTGTGATGATGGAGTGCAAGGGCTGCGCCTTACTCGCGGAAGCTGCCGGAGCATTCTCATCAGCTGAATGCGCTTGTGAAGCAGCTCTCTGCTGGACTTTGGAAGCCGGCACGCTGAGCCCCTTAGAATGCCTGCCCGCTGCCCGGCTGCTGCGTTCTTCGCCTTCTGTGCTCTGGATGGCGAACTGAAGCCCAGCGATGGCTTTGAGCTGTCCCGCTCTTCAGCGCGTGTATAACTGCACGCATCCACAGTGCTCTGTGCACGGATTTTCCTCAGCTCGAGGTGCAATCATTTTCTTGCTGGTTTACAGTGTCCAAAGCGTCCGTGGAGCTCTCGCTCGGCCAAATGCGTCAAGAGAGAAGCCCTTGCTGGATTCGCCTTTCGCTGGCCAAGACTTTCAACACAGCACCACAATCCGGGCGACGACGAGGAGGAAAGGGGGAACATCTTTTCGTCCTGGCACGTTCTTCTGTGCGGGACGTCTGTCCGCATCTTCGCTCTCTGCAAGGCTGGAAGGTGCGCGGTGGTACTCGGAAGCGAGAAGAAGGCTGCAGAGAGCACCGCGCTCTGCCGGCGCTGTGCAGGCTGTACAGGCAAGAAGCCTAGCCCTGGAATGTGGTGCAAATACAAGCTTCCACGCATCGGGGGCAAGCTCTGGGTAAGCTCGCTGACCTAAAAGTGTTCTGTGGGCAAGACGCAGCCGAGAAGCTCTCCCTTAAGGTTCAGGCTACCACGCAGACGGAAGGTGCCGCTACCTAGCGCTGCGAGGGAAAGTGCATAGCCCAGGCGTGTTTCGGCAGAAGCAGCAGCCTGGAGGCTTTCGCTGCCGGCACCGTGCTCTCTGGGCGAGAAGCAGACGACCGTTCGTCTGCAGCGAAACGAAAGCGCGACGTGGTACGAAGGGGCAGAAGAACGAAGGCGCAGAGCACCACCGGGCTGCCGTGCGACTCGCACAGGCTGCAAGAGGAAGCGTGCCTGCCACTCGCTCGTTCGCGGATTCACTTTAGCAGTCGGAAACAGAAAGCTCGACTTGCGGCTACTTGTGCTGCTGCCTAGTTCTCTTCCAGTAGCCCCTGGAAACAACGATGCTCGGTTTATGCTTCGAGACGCAGCGATCACGGTGGTAGGTGCGGTGGAGAAGGGAAAGCCAGCGTGCAGAGGACAGTTTCTCGTTGCTCTACGTGAGGCAAGGGGAAGGTTCAGCCCAGCAGTGGCTGTTGCTCCTGGAGCCTTTTTCTTTGGGAGCAGCTGCTGCAAGCGGGCAACGGAGCTGCGAGAGTGCCTAATGGGTGGGACGGCACGTCTATCGGCGAAGGAAGCTGCCTAGCCGCAGTGTGTTGTGCTCAGTTTCCAGGCTGCTTCGAGAAGGGGCACCTTGAAGAACGCCTTCTTTCTCGACGCGTCCTTCTGGGTGCGCTCAAGCTGCGTGGACTCTGCAACACGGCAGGGTGCAAGCAACTGTTTCTGGCCAGGTTGTGTGATGATGGAGTGCAAGGGCTGCGCCTTACTCGCGGAAGCTGCCGGAGCATTCTCATCAGCTGAATGCGCTTGTGAAGCAGCTCTCTGCTGGACTTTGGAAGCCGGCACGCTGAGCCCCTTAGAATGCCTGCCCGCTGCCCGGCTGCTGCGTTCTTCGCCTTCTGTGCTCTGGATGGCGAACTGAAGCCCAGCGATGGCTTTGAGCTGTCCCGCTCTTCAGCGCGTGTATAACTGCACGCATCCACAGTGCTCTGTGCACGGATTTTCCTCAGCTCGAGGTGCAATCATTTTCTTGCTGGTTTACAGTGTCCAAAGCGTCCGTGGAGCTCTCGCTCGGCCAAATGCGTCAAGAGAGAAGCCCTTGCTGGATTCGCCTTTCGCTGGCCAAGACTTTCAACACAGCACCACAATCCGGGCGACGACGAGGAGGAAAGGGGGAACATCTTTTCGTCCTGGCACGTTCTTCTGTGCGGGACGTCTGTCCGCATCTTCGCTCTCTGCAAGGCTGGAAGGTGCGCGGTGGTACTCGGAAGCGAGAAGAAGGCTGCAGAGAGCACCGCGCTCTGCCGGCGCTGTGCAGGCTGTACAGGCAAGAAGCCTAGCCCTGGAATGTGGTGCAAATACAAGCTTCCACGCATCGGGGGCAAGCTCTGGGTAAGCTCGCTGACCTAAAAGTGTTCTGTGGGCGAGACGCAGCCGAGAAGCTCTCCCTTAAGGTTCAGGCTACCACGCAGACGGAAGGTGCCGCTACCTAGCGCTGCGAGGGAAAGTGCATAGCCCAGGCGTGTTTCGGCAGAAGCAGCAGCCTGGAGGCTTTCGCTGCCGGCACCGTGCTCTCTGGGCGAGAAGCAGACGACCGTTCGTCTGCAGCGAAACGAAAGCGCGACGTGGTACGAAGGGGCAGAAGAACGAAGGCGCAGAGCACCACCGGGCTGCCGTGCGACTCGCACAGGCTGCAAGAGGAAGCGTGCCTGCCACTCGCTCGTTCGCGGATTCACTTTAGCAGTCGGAAACAGAAAGCTCGACTTGCGGCTACTTGTGCTGCTGCCTAGTTCTCTTCCAGTAGCCCCTGGAAACAACGATGCTCGGTTTATGCTTCGAGACGCAGCGATCACGGTGGTAGGTGCGGTGGAGAAGGGAAAGCCAGCGTGCAGAGGACAGTTTCTCGTTGCTCTACGTGAGGCAAGGGGAAGGTTCAGCCCAGCAGTGGCTGTTGCTCCTGGAGCCTTTTTCTTTGGGAGCAGCTGCTGCAAGCGGGCAACGGAGCTGCGAGAGTGCCTAATGGGTGGGACGGCACGTCTATCGGCGAAGGAAGCTGCCTAGCCGCAGTGTGTTGTGCTCAGTTTCCAGGCTGCTTCGAGAAGGGGCACCTTGAAGAACGCCTTCTTTCTCGACGCGTCCTTCTGGGTGCGCTCAAGCTGCGTGGACTCTGCAACACGGCAGGGTGCAAGCAACTGTTTCTGGCCAGGTTGTGTGATGATGGAGTGCAAGGGCTGCGCCTTACTCGCGGAAGCTGCCGGAGCATTCTCATCAGCTGAATGCGCTTGTGAAGCAGCTCTCTGCTGGACTTTGGAAGCCGGCACGCTGAGCCCCTTAGAATGCCTGCCCGCTGCCCGGCTGCTGCGTTCTTCGCCTTCTGTGCTCTGGATGGCGAACTGAAGCCCAGCGATGGCTTTGAGCTGTCCCGCTCTTCAGCGCGTGTATAACTGCACGCATCCACAGTGCTCTGTGCACGGATTTTCCTCAGCTCGAGGTGCAATCATTTTCTTGCTGGTTTACAGTGTCCAAAGCGTCCGTGGAGCTCTCGCTCGGCCAAATGCGTCAAGAGAGAAGCCCTTGCTGGATTCGCCTTTCGCTGGCCAAGACTTTCAACACAGCACCACAATCCGGGCGACGACGAGGAGGAAAGGGGGAACATCTTTTCGTCCTGGCACGTTCTTCTGTGCAAGACGTCTGTCCGCATCTTCGCTCTCTGCAAGGCTGGAAGGTGCGCGGTGGTACTCGGAAGCGAGAAGAAGGCTGCAGAGAGCACCGCGCTCTGCCGGCGCTGTGCAGGCTGTACAGGCAAGAAGCCTAGCCCTGGAATGTGGTGCAAATACAAGCTTCCACGCATCGGGGGCAAGCTCTGGGTAAGCTCGCTGACCTAAAAGTGTTCTGTGGGCGAGACGCAGCCGAGAAGCTCTCCCTTAAGGTTCAGGCTACCACGCAGACGGAAGGTGCCGCTACCTAGCGCTGCGAGGGAAAGTGCATAGCCCAGGCGTGTTTCGGCAGAAGCAGCAGCCTGGAGGCTTTCGCTGCCGGCACCGTGCTCTCTGGGCGAGAAGCAGACGACCGTTCGTCTGCAGCGAAACGAAAGCGCGACGTGGTACGAAGGGGCAGAAGAACGAAGGCGCAGAGCACCACCGGGCTGCCGTGCGACTCGCACAGGCTGCAAGAGGAAGCGTGCCTGCCACTCGCTCGTTCGCGGATTCACTTTAGCAGTCGGAAACAGAAAGCTCGACTTGCGGCTACTTGTGCTGCTGCCTAGTTCTCTTCCAGTAGCCCCTGGAAACAACGATGCTCGGTTTATGCTTCGAGACGCAGCGATCACGGTGGTAGGTGCGGTGGAGAAGGGAAAGCCAGCGTGCAGAGGACAGTTTCTCGTTGCTCTACGTGAGGCAAGGGGAAGGTTCAGCCCAGCAGTGGCTGTTGCTCCTGGAGCCTTTTTCTTTGGGAGCAGCTGCTGCAAGCGGGCAACGGAGCTGCGAGAGTGCCTAATGGGTGGGACGGCACGTCTATCGGCGAAGGAAGCTGCCTAGCCGCAGTGTGTTGTGCTCAGTTTCCAGGCTGCTTCGAGAAGGGGCACCTTGAAGAACGCCTTCTTTCTCGACGCGTCCTTCTGGGTGCGCTCAAGCTGCGTGGACTCTGCAACACGGCAGGGTGCAAGCAACTGTTTCTGGCCAGGTTGTGTGATGATGGAGTGCAAGGGCTGCGCCTTACTCGCGGAAGCTGCCGGAGCATTCTCATCAGCTGAATGCGCTTGTGAAGCAGCTCTCTGCTGGACTTTGGAAGCCGGCACGCTGAGCCCCTTAGAATGCCTGCCCGCTGCCCGGCTGCTGCGTTCTTCGCCTTCTGTGCTCTGGATGGCGAACTGAAGCCCAGCGATGGCTTTGAGCTGTCCCGCTCTTCAGCGCGTGTATAACTGCACGCATCCACAGTGCTCTGTGCACGGATTTTCCTCAGCTCGAGGTGCAATCATTTTCTTGCTGGTTTACAGTGTCCAAAGCGTCCGTGGAGCTCTCGCTCGGCCAAATGCGTCAAGAGAGAAGCCCTTGCTGGATTCGCCTTTCGCTGGCCAAGACTTTCAACACAGCACCACAATCCGGGCGACGACGAGGAGGAAAGGGGGAACATCTTTTCGTCCTGGCACGTTCTTCTGTGCGGGACGTCTGTCCGCATCTTCGCTCTCTGCAGGGCTGGAAGGTGCGCGGTGGTACTCGGAAGCGAGAAGAAGGCTGCAGAGAGCACCGCGCTCTGCCGGCGCTGTGCAGGCTGTACAGGCAAGAAGCCTAGCCCTGGAATGTGGTGCAAATACAAGCTTCCACGCATCGGGGGCAAGCTCTGGGTAAGCTCGCTGACCTAAAAGTGTTCTGTGGGCGAGACGCAGCCGAGAAGCTCTCCCTTAAGGTTCAGGCTACCACGCAGACGGAAGGTGCCGCTACCTAGCGCTGCGAGGGAAAGTGCATAGCCCAGGCGTGTTTCGGCAGAAGCAGCAGCCTGGAGGCTTTCGCTGCCGGCACCGTGCTCTCTGGGCGAGAAGCAGACGACCGTTCGTCTGCAGCGAAACGAAAGCGCGACGTGGTACGAAGGGGCAGAAGAACGAAGGCGCAGAGCACCACCGGGCTGCCGTGCGACTCGCACAGGCTGCAAGAGGAAGCGTGCCTGCCACTCGCTCGTTCGCGGATTCACTTTAGCAGTCGGAAACAGAAAGCTCGACTTGCGGCTACTTGTGCTGCTGCCTAGTTCTCTTCCAGTAGCCCCTGGAAACAACGATGCTCGGTTTATGCTTCGAGACGCAGCGATCACGGTGGTAGGTGCGGTGGAGAAGGGAAAGCCAGCGTGCAGAGGACAGTTTCTCGTTGCTCTACGTGAGGCAAGGGGAAGGTTCAGCCCAGCAGTGGCTGTTGCTCCTGGAGCCTTTTTCTTTGGGAGCAGCTGCTGCAAGCGGGCAACGGAGCTGCGAGAGTGCCTAATGGGTGGGACGGCACGTCTATCGGCGAAGGAAGCTGCCTAGCCGCAGTGTGTTGTGCTCAGTTTCCAGGCTGCTTCGAGAAGGGGCACCTTGAAGAACGCCTTCTTTCTCGACGCGTCCTTCTGGGTGCGCTCAAGCTGCGTGGACTCTGCAACACGGCAGGGTGCAAGCAACTGTTTCTGGCCAGGTTGTGTGATGATGGAGTGCAAGGGCTGCGCCTTACTCGCGGAAGCTGCCGGAGCATTCTCATCAGCTGAATGCGCTTGTGAAGCAGCTCTCTGCTGGACTTTGGAAGCCGGCACGCTGAGCCCCTTAGAATGCCTGCCCGCTGCCCGGCTGCTGCGTTCTTCGCCTTCTGTGCTCTGGATGGCGAACTGAAGCCCAGCGATGGCTTTGAGCTGTCCCGCTCTTCAGCGCGTGTATAACTGCACGCATCCACAGTGCTCTGTGCACGGATTTTCCTCAGCTCGAGGTGCAATCATTTTCTTGCTGGTTTACAGTGTCCAAAGCGTCCGTGGAGCTCTCGCTCGGCCAAATGCGTCAAGAGAGAAGCCCTTGCTGGATTCGCCTTTCGCTGGCCAAGACTTTCAACACAGCACCACAATCCGGGCGACGACGAGGAGGAAAGGGGGAACATCTTTTCGTCCTGGCACGTTCTTCTGTGCGGGACGTCTGTCCGCATCTTCGCTCTCTGCAAGGCTGGAAGGTGCGCGGTGGTACTCGGAAGCGAGAAGAAGGCTGCAGAGAGCACCGCGCTCTGCCGGCGCTGTGCAGGCTGTACAGGCAAGAAGCCTAGCCCTGGAATGTGGTGCAAATACAAGCTTCCACGCATCGGGGGCAAGCTCTGGGTAAGCTCGCTGACCTAAAAGTGTTCTGTGGGCGAGACGCAGCCGAGAAGCTCTCCCTTAAGGTTCAGGCTACCACGCAGACGGAAGGTGCCGCTACCTAGCGCTGCGAGGGAAAGTGCATAGCCCAGGCGTGTTTCGGCAGAAGCAGCAGCCTGGAGGCTTTCGCTGCCGGCACCGTGCTCTCTGGGCGAGAAGCAGACGACCGTTCGTCTGCAGCGAAACGAAAGCGCGACGTGGTACGAAGGGGCAGAAGAACGAAGGCGCAGAGCACCACCGGGCTGCCGTGCGACTCGCACAGGCTGCAAGAGGAAGCGTGCCTGCCACTCGCTCGTTCGCGGATTCACTTTAGCAGTCGGAAACAGAAAGCTCGACTTGCGGCTACTTGTGCTGCTGCCTAGTTCTCTTCCAGTAGCCCCTGGAAACAACGATGCTCGGTTTATGCTTCGAGACGCAGCGATCACGGTGGTAGGTGCGGTGGAGAAGGGAAAGCCAGCGTGCAGAGGACAGTTTCTCGTTGCTCTACGTGAGGCAAGGGGAAGGTTCAGCCCAGCAGTGGCTGTTGCTCCTGGAGCCTTTTTCTTTGGGAGCAGCTGCTGCAAGCGGGCAACGGAGCTGCGAGAGTGCCTAATGGGTGGGACGGCACGTCTATCGGCGAAGGAAGCTGCCTAGCCGCAGTGTGTTGTGCTCAGTTTCCAGGCTGCTTCGAGAAGGGGCACCTTGAAGAACGCCTTCTTTCTCGACGCGTCCTTCTGGGTGCGCTCAAGCTGCGTGGACTCTGCAACACGGCAGGGTGCAAGCAACTGTTTCTGGCCAGGTTGTGTGATGATGGAGTGCAAGGGCTGCGCCTTACTCGCGGAAGCTGCCGGAGCATTCTCATCAGCTGAATGCGCTTGTGAAGCAGCTCTCTGCTGGACTTTGGAAGCCGGCACGCTGAGCCCCTTAGAATGCCTGCCCGCTGCCCGGCTGCTGCGTTCTTCGCCTTCTGTGCTCTGGATGGCGAACTGAAGCCCAGCGATGGCTTTGAGCTGTCCCGCTCTTCAGCGCGTGTATAACTGCACGCATCCACAGTGCTCTGTGCACGGATTTTCCTCAGCTCGAGGTGCAATCATTTTCTTGCTGGTTTACAGTGTCCAAAGCGTCCGTGGAGCTCTCGCTCGGCCAAATGCGTCAAGAGAGAAGCCCTTGCTGGATTCGCCTTTCGCTGGCCAAGACTTTCAACACAGCACCACAATCCGGGCGACGACGAGGAGGAAAGGGGGAACATCTTTTCGTCCTGGCACGTTCTTCTGTGCGGGACGTCTGTCCGCATCTTCGCTCTCTGCAGGGCTGGAAGGTGCGCGGTGGTACTCGGAAGCGAGAAGAAGGCTGCAGAGAGCACCGCGCTCTGCCGGCGCTGTGCAGGCTGTACAGGCAAGAAGCCTAGCTCTGGAATGTGGTGCAAATACAAGCTTCCACGCATCGGGGGCAAGCTCTGGGTAAGCTCGCTGACCTAAAAGTGTTCTGTGGGCGAGACGCAGCCGAGAAGCTCTCCCTTAAGGTTCAGGCTACCACGCAGACGGAAGGTGCCGCTACCTAGCGCTGCGAGGGAAAGTGCATAGCCCAGGCGTGTTTCGGCAGAAGCAGCAGCCTGGAGGCTTTCGCTGCCGGCACCGTGCTCTCTGGGCGAGAAGCAGACGACCGTTCGTCTGCAGCGAAACGAAAGCGCGACGTGGTACGAAGGGGCAGAAGAACGAAGGCGCAGAGCACCACCGGGCTGCCGTGCGACTCGCACAGGCTGCAAGAGGAAGCGTGCCTGCCACTCGCTCGTTCGCGGATTCACTTTAGCAGTCGGAAACAGAAAGCTCGACTTGCGGCTACTTGTGCTGCTGCCTAGTTCTCTTCCAGTAGCCCCTGGAAACAACGATGCTCGGTTTATGCTTCGAGACGCAGCGATCACGGTGGTAGGTGCGGTGGAGAAGGGAAAGCCAGCGTGCAGAGGACAGTTTCTCGTTGCTCTACGTGAGGCAAGGGGAAGGTTCAGCCCAGCAGTGGCTGTTGCTCCTGGAGCCTTTTTCTTTGGGAGCAGCTGCTGCAAGCGGGCAACGGAGCTGCAAGAGTGCCTAATGGGTGGGACGGCACGTCTATCGGCGAAGGAAGCTGCCTAGCCGCAGTGTGTTGTGCTCAGTTTCCAGGCTGCTTCGAGAAGGGGCACCTTGAAGAACGCCTTCTTTCTCGACGCGTCCTTCTGGGTGCGCTCAAGCTGCGTGGACTCTGCAACACGGCAGGGTGCAAGCAACTGTTTCTGGCCAGGTTGTGTGATGATGGAGTGCAAGGGCTGCGCCTTACTCGCGGAAGCTGCCGGAGCATTCTCATCAGCTGAATGCGCTTGTGAAGCAGCTCTCTGCTGGACTTTGGAAGCCGGCACGCTGAGCCCCTTAGAATGCCTGCCCGCTGCCCGGCTGCTGCGTTCTTCGCCTTCTGTGCTCTGGATGGCGAACTGAAGCCCAGCGATGGCTTTGAGCTGTCCCGCTCTTCAGCGCGTGTATAACTGCACGCATCCACAGTGCTCTGTGCACGGATTTTCCTCAGCTCGAGGTGCAATCATTTTCTTGCTGGTTTACAGTGTCCAAAGCGTCCGTGGAGCTCTCGCTCGGCCAAATGCGTCAAGAGAGAAGCCCTTGCTGGATTCGCCTTTCGCTGGCCAAGACTTTCAACACAGCACCACAATCCGGGCGACGACGAGGAGGAAAGGGGGAACATCTTTTCGTCCTGGCACGTTCTTCTGTGCGGGACGTCTGTCCGCATCTTCGCTCTCTGCAGGGCTGGAAGGTGCGCGGTGGTACTCGGAAGCGAGAAGAAGGCTGCAGAGAGCACCGCGCTCTGCCGGCGCTGTGCAGGCTGTACAGGCAAGAAGCCTAGCCCTGGAATGTGGTGCAAATACAAGCTATCACGCATCGGGGGCAAGCTCTGGGTAAGCTCGCTGACCTAAAAGTGTTCTGTGGGCGAGACGCAGCCGAGAAGCTCTCCCTTAAGGTTCAGGCTACCACGCAGACGGAAGGTGCCGCTACCTAGCGCTGCGAGGGAAAGTGCATAGCCCAGGCGTGTTTCGGCAGAAGCAGCAGCCTGGAGGCTTTCGCTGCCGGCACCGTGCTCTCTGGGCGAGAAGCAGACGACCGTTCGTCTGCAGCGAAACGAAAGCGCGACGTGGTACGAAGGGGCAGAAGAACGAAGGCGCAGAGCACCACCGGGCTGCCGTGCGACTCGCACAGGCTGCAAGAGGAAGCGTGCCTGCCACTCGCTCGTTCGCGGATTCACTTTAGCAGTCGGAAACAGAAAGCTCGACTTGCGGCTACTTGTGCTGCTGCCTAGTTCTCTTCCAGTAGCCCCTGGAAACAACGATGCTCGGTTTATGCTTCGAGACGCAGCGATCACGGTGGTAGGTGCGGTGGAGAAGGGAAAGCCAGCGTGCAGAGGACAGTTTCTCGTTGCTCTACGTGAGGCAAGGGGAAGGTTCAGCCCAGCAGTGGCTGTTGCTCCTGGAGCCTTTTTCTTTGGGAGCAGCTGCTGCAAGCGGGCAACGGAGCTGCGAGAGTGCCTAATGGGTGGGACGGCACGTCTATCGGCGAAGGAAGCTGCCTAGCCGCAGTGTGTTGTGCTCAGTTTCCAGGCTGCTTCGAGAGGGGGCACCTTGAAGAACGCCTTCTTTCTCGACGCGTCCTTCTGGGTGCGCTCAAGCTGCGTGGACTCTGCAACACGGCAGGGTGCAAGCAACTGTTTCTGGCCAGGTTGTGTGATGATGGAGTGCAAGGGCTGCGCCTTACTCGCGGAAGCTGCCGGAGCATTCTCATCAGCTGAATGCGCTTGTGAAGCAGCTCTCTGCTGGACTTTGGAAGCCGGCACGCTGAGCCCCTTAGAATGCCTGCCCGCTGCCCGGCTGCTGCGTTCTTCGCCTTCTGTGCTCTGGATGGCGAACTGAAGCCCAGCGATGGCTTTGAGCTGTCCCGCTCTTCAGCGCGTGTATAACTGCACGCATCCACAGTGCTCTGTGCACGGATTTTCCTCAGCTCGAGGTGCAATCATTTTCTTGCTGGTTTACAGTGTCCAAAGCGTCCGTGGAGCTCTCGCTCGGCCAAATGCGTCAAGAGAGAAGCCCTTGCTGGATTCGCCTTTCGCTGGCCAAGACTTTCAACACAGCACCACAATCCGGGCGACGACGAGGAGGAAAGGGGGAACATCTTTTCGTCCTGGCACGTTCTTCTGTGCGGGACGTCTGTCCGCATCTTCGCTCTCTGCAGGGCTGGAAGGTGCGCGGTGGTACTCGGAAGCGAGAAGAAGGCTGCAGAGAGCACCGCGCTCTGCCGGCGCTGTGCAGGCTGTACAGGCAAGAAGCCTAGCTCTGGAATGTGGTGCAAATACAAGCTTCCACGCATCGGGGGCAAGCTCTGGGTAAGCTCGCTGACCTAAAAGTGTTCTGTGGGCGAGACGCAGCCGAGAAGCTCTCCCTTAAGGTTCAGGCTACCACGCAGACGGAAGGTGCCGCTACCTAGCGCTGCGAGGGAAAGTGCATAGCCCAGGCGTGTTTCGGCAGAAGCAGCAGCCTGGAGGCTTTCGCTGCCGGCACCGTGCTCTCTGGGCGAGAAGCAGACGACCGTTCGTCTGCAGCGAAACGAAAGCGCGACGTGGTACGAAGGGGCAGAAGAACGAAGGCGCAGAGCACCACCGGGCTGCCGTGCGACTCGCACAGGCTGCAAGAGGAAGCGTGCCTGCCACTCGCTCGTTCGCGGATTCACTTTAGCAGTCGGAAACAGAAAGCTCGACTTGCGGCTACTTGTGCTGCTGCCTAGTTCTCTTCCAGTAGCCCCTGGAAACAACGATGCTCGGTTTATGCTTCGAGACGCAGCGATCACGGTGGTAGGTGCGGTGGAGAAGGGAAAGCCAGCGTGCAGAGGACAGTTTCTCGTTGCTCTACGTGAGGCAAGGGGAAGGTTCAGCCCAGCAGTGGCTGTTGCTCCTGGAGCCTTTTTCTTTGGGAGCAGCTGCTGCAAGCGGGCAACGGAGCTGCGAGAGTGCCTAATGGGTGGGACGGCACGTCTATCGGCGAAGGAAGCTGCCTAGCCGCAGTGTGTTGTGCTCAGTTTCCAGGCTGCTTCGAGAAGGGGCACCTTGAAGAACGCCTTCTTTCTCGACGCGTCCTTCTGGGTGCGCTCAAGCTGCGTGGACTCTGCAACACGGCAGGGTGCAAGCAACTGTTTCTGGCCAGGTTGTGTGATGATGGAGTGCAAGGGCTGCGCCTTACTCGCGGAAGCTGCCGGAGCATTCTCATCAGCTGAATGCGCTTGTGAAGCAGCTCTCTGCTGGACTTTGGAAGCCGGCACGCTGAGCCCCTTAGAATGCCTGCCCGCTGCCCGGCTGCTGCGTTCTTCGCCTTCTGTGCTCTGGATGGCGAACTGAAGCCCAGCGATGGCTTTGAGCTGTCCCGCTCTTCAGCGCGTGTATAACTGCACGCATCCACAGTGCTCTGTGCACGGATTTTCCTCAGCTCGAGGTGCAATCATTTTCTTGCTGGTTTACAGTGTCCAAAGCGTCCGTGGAGCTCTCGCTCGGCCAAATGCGTCAAGAGAGAAGCCCTTGCTGGATTCGCCTTTCGCTGGCCAAGACTTTCAACACAGCACCACAATCCGGGCGACGACGAGGAGGAAAGGGCGAACATCTTTTCGTCCTGGCACGTTCTTCTGTGCGGGACGTCTGTCCGCATCTTCGCTCTCTGCAGGGCTGGAAGGTCCGCGGTGGTACTCGGAAGCGAGAAGAAGGCTGCAGAGAGCACCGCGCTCTGCCGGCGCTGTGCAGGCTGTACAGGCAAGAAGCCTAGCCCTGGAATGTGGTGCAAATACAAGCTTCCACGCATCGGGGGCAAGCTCTGGGTAAGCTCGCTGACCTAAAAGTGTTCTGTGGGCGAGACGCAGCCGAGAAGCTCTCCCTTAAGGTTCAGGCTACCACGCAGACGGAAGGTGCCGCTACCTAGCGCTGCGAGGGAAAGTGCATAGCCCAGGCGTGTTTCGGCAGAAGCAGCAGCCTGGAGGCTTTCGCTGCCGGCACCGTGCTCTCTGGGCGAGAAGCAGACGACCGTTCGTCTGCAGCGAAACGAAAGCGCGACGTGGTACGAAGGGGCAGAAGAACGAAGGCGCAGAGCACCACCGGGCTGCCGTGCGACTCGCACAGGCTGCAAGAGGAAGCGTGCCTGCCACTCGCTCGTTCGCGGATTCACTTTAGCAGTCGGAAACAGAAAGCTCGACTTGCGGCTACTTGTGCTGCTGCCTAGTTCTCTTCCAGTAGCCCCTGGAAACAACGATGCTCGGTTTATGCTTCGAGACGCAGCGATCACGGTGGTAGGTGCGGTGGAGAAGGGAAAGCCAGCGTGCAGAGGACAGTTTCTCGTTGCTCTACGTGAGGCAAGGGGAAGGTTCAGCCCAGCAGTGGCTGTTGCTCCTGGAGCCTTTTTCTTTGGGAGCAGCTGCTGCAAGCGGGCAACGGAGCTGCGAGAGTGCCTAATGGGTGGGACGGCACGTCTATCGGCGAAGGAAGCTGCCTAGCCGCAGTGTGTTGTGCTCAGTTTCCAGGCTGCTTCGAGAAGGGGCACCTTGAAGAACGCCTTCTTTCTCGACGCGTCCTTCTGGGTGCGCTCAAGCTGCGTGGACTCTGCAACACGGCAGGGTGCAAGCAACTGTTTCTGGCCAGGTTGTGTGATGATGGAGTGCAAGGGCTGCGCCTTACTCGCGGAAGCTGCCGGAGCATTCTCATCAGCTGAATGCGCTTGTGAAGCAGCTCTCTGCTGGACTTTGGAAGCCGGCACGCTGAGCCCCTTAGAATGCCTGCCCGCTGCCCGGCTGCTGCGTTCTTCGCCTTCTGTGCTCTGGATGGCGAACTGAAGCCCAGCGATGGCTTTGAGCTGTCCCGCTCTTCAGCGCGTGTATAACTGCACGCATCCACAGTGCTCTGTGCACGGATTTTCCTCAGCTCGAGGTGCAATCATTTTCTTGCTGGTTTACAGTGTCCAAAGCGTCCGTGGAGCTCTCGCTCGGCCAAATGCGTCAAGAGAGAAGCCCTTGCTGGATTCGCCTTTCGCTGGCCAAGACTTTCAACACAGCACCACAATCCGGGCGACGACGAGGAGGAAAGGGGGAACATCTTTTCGTCCTGGCACGTTCTTCTGTGCGGGACGTCTGTCCGCATCTTCGCTCTCTGCAGGGCTGGAAGGTCCGCGGTGGTACTCGGAAGCGAGAAGAAGGCTGCAGAGAGCACCGCGCTCTGCCGGCGCTGTGCAGGCTGTACAGGCAAGAAGCCTAGCCCTGGAATGTGGTGCAAATACAAGCTTCCACGCATCGGGGGCAAGCTCTGGGTAAGCTCGCTGACCTAAAAGTGTTCTGTGGGCGAGACGCAGCCGAGAAGCTCTCCCTTAAGGTTCAGGCTACCACGCAGACGGAAGGTGCCGCTACCTAGCGCTGCGAGGGAAAGTGCATAGCCCAGGCGTGTTTCGGCAGAAGCAGCAGCCTGGAGGCTTTCGCTGCCGGCACCGTGCTCTCTGGGCGAGAAGCAGACGACCGTTCGTCTGCAGCGAAACGAAAGCGCGACGTGGTACGAAGGGGCAGAAGAACGAAGGCGCAGAGCACCACCGGGCTGCCGTGCGACTCGCACAGGCTGCAAGAGGAAGCGTGCCTGCCACTCGCTCGTTCGCGGATTCACTTTAGCAGTCGGAAACAGAAAGCTCGACTTGCGGCTACTTGTGCTGCTGCCTAGTTCTCTTCCAGTAGCCCCTGGAAACAACGATGCTCGGTTTATGCTTCGAGACGCAGCGATCACGGTGGTAGGTGCGGTGGAGAAGGGAAAGCCAGCGTGCAGAGGACAGTTTCTCGTTGCTCTACGTGAGGCAAGGGGAAGGTTCAGCCCAGCAGTGGCTGTTGCTCCTGGAGCCTTTTTCTTTGGGAGCAGCTGCTGCAAGCGGGCAACGGAGCTGCGAGAGTGCCTAATGGGTGGGACGGCACGTCTATCGGCGAAGGAAGCTGCCTAGCCGCAGTGTGTTGTGCTCAGTTTCCAGGCTGCTTCGAGAGGGGGCACCTTGAAGAACGCCTTCTTTCTCGACGCGTCCTTCTGGGTGCGCTCAAGCTGCGTGGACTCTGCAACACGGCAGGGTGCAAGCAACTGTTTCTGGCCAGGTTGTGTGATGATGGAGTGCAAGGGCTGCGCCTTACTCGCGGAAGCTGCCGGAGCATTCTCATCAGCTGAATGCGCTTGTGAAGCAGCTCTCTGCTGGACTTTGGAAGCCGGCACGCTGAGCCCCTTAGAATGCCTGCCCGCTGCCCGGCTGCTGCGTTCTTCGCCTTCTGTGCTCTGGATGGCGAACTGAAGCCCAGCGATGGCTTTGAGCTGTCCCGCTCTTCAGCGCGTGTATAACTGCACGCATCCACAGTGCTCTGTGCACGGATTTTCCTCAGCTCGAGGTGCAATCATTTTCTTGCTGGTTTACAGTGTCCAAAGCGTCCGTGGAGCTCTCGCTCGGCCAAATGCGTCAAGAGAGAAGCCCTTGCTGGATTCGCCTTTCGCTGGCCAAGACTTTCAACACAGCACCACAATCCGGGCGACGACGAGGAGGAAAGGGGGAACATCTTTTCGTCCTGGCACGTTCTTCTGTGCGGGACGTCTGTCCGCATCTTCGCTCTCTGCAAGGCTGGAAGGTGCACGGTGGTACTCGGAAGCGAGAAGAAGGCTGCAGAGAGCACCGCGCTCTGCCGGCGCTGTGCAGGCTGTACAGGCAAGAAGCCTAGCCCTGGAATGTGGTGCAAATACAAGCTTCCACGCATCGGGGGCAAGCTCTGGGTAAGCTCGCTGACCTAAAAGTGTTCTGTGGGCGAGACGCAGCCGAGAAGCTCTCCCTTAAGGTTCAGGCTACCACGCAGACGGAAGGTGCCGCTACCTAGCGCTGCGAGGGAAAGTGCATAGCCCAGGCGTGTTTCGGCAGAAGCAGCAGCCTGGAGGCTTTCGCTGCCGGCACCGTGCTCTCTGGGCGAGAAGCAGACGACCGTTCGTCTGCAGCGAAACGAAAGCGCGACGTGGTACGAAGGGGCAGAAGAACGAAGGCGCAGAGCACCACCGGGCTGCCGTGCGACTCGCACAGGCTGCAAGAGGAAGCGTGCCTGCCACTCGCTCGTTCGCGGATTCACTTTAGCAGTCGGAAACAGAAAGCTCGACTTGCGGCTACTTGTGCTGCTGCCTAGTTCTCTTCCAGTAGCCCCTGGAAACAACGATGCTCGGTTTATGCTTCGAGACGCAGCGATCACGGTGGTAGGTGCGGTGGAGAAGGGAAAGCCAGCGTGCAGAGGACAGTTTCTCGTTGCTCTACGTGAGGCAAGGGGAAGGTTCAGCCCAGCAGTGGCTGTTGCTCCTGGAGCCTTTTTCTTTGGGAGCAGCTGCTGCAAGCGGGCAACGGAGCTGCGAGAGTGCCTAATGGGTGGGACGGCACGTCTATCGGCGAAGGAAGCTGCCTAGCCGCAGTGTGTTGTGCTCAGTTTCCAGGCTGCTTCGAGAAGGGGCACCTTGAAGAACGCCTTCTTTCTCGACGCGTCCTTCTGGGTGCGCTCAAGCTGCGTGGACTCTGCAACACGGCAGGGTGCAAGCAACTGTTTCTGGCCAGGTTGTGTGATGATGGAGTGCAAGGGCTGCGCCTTACTCGCGGAAGCTGCCGGAGCATTCTCATCAGCTGAATGCGCTTGTGAAGCAGCTCTCTGCTGGACTTTGGAAGCCGGCACGCTGAGCCCCTTAGAATGCCTGCCCGCTGCCCGGCTGCTGCGTTCTTCGCCTTCTGTGCTCTGGATGGCGAACTGAAGCCCAGCGATGGCTTTGAGCTGTCCCGCTCTTCAGCGCGTGTATAACTGCACGCATCCACAGTGCTCTGTGCACGGATTTTCCTCAGCTCGAGGTGCAATCATTTTCTTGCTGGTTTACAGTGTCCAAAGCGTCCGTGGAGCTCTCGCTCGGCCAAATGCGTCAAGAGAGAAGCCCTTGCTGGATTCGCCTTTCGCTGGCCAAGACTTTCAACACAGCACCACAATCCGGGCGACGACGAGGAGGAAAGGGGGAACATCTTTTCGTCCTGGCACGTTCTTCTGTGCGGGACGTCTGTCCGCATCTTCGCTCTCTGCAAGGCTGGAAGGTGCGCGGTGGTACTCGGAAGCGAGAAGAAGGCTGCAGAGAGCACCGCGCTCTGCCGGCGCTGTGCAGGCTGTACAGGCAAGAAGCCTAGCCCTGGAATGTGGTGCAAATACAAGCTTCCACGCATCGGGGGCAAGCTCTGGGTAAGCTCGCTGACCTAAAAGTGTTCTGTGGGCGAGACGCAGCCGAGAAGCTCTCCCTTAAGGTTCAGGCTACCACGCAGACGGAAGGTGCCGCTACCTAGCGCTGCGAGGGAAAGTGCATAGCCCAGGCGTGTTTCGGCAGAAGCAGCAGCCTGGAGGCTTTCGCTGCCGGCACCGTGCTCTCTGGGCGAGAAGCAGACGACCGTTCGTCTGCAGCGAAACGAAAGCGCGACGTGGTACGAAGGGGCAGAAGAACGAAGGCGCAGAGCACCACCGGGCTGCCGTGCGACTCGCACAGGCTGCAAGAGGAAGCGTGCCTGCCACTCGCTCGTTCGCGGATTCACTTTAGCAGTCGGAAACAGAAAGCTCGACTTGCGGCTACTTGTGCTGCTGCCTAGTTCTCTTCCAGTAGCCCCTGGAAACAACGATGCTCGGTTTATGCTTCGAGACGCAGCGATCACGGTGGTAGGTGCGGTGGAGAAGGGAAAGCCAGCGTGCAGAGGACAGTTTCTCGTTGCTCTACGTGAGGCAAGGGGAAGGTTCAGCCCAGCAGTGGCTGTTGCTCCTGGAGCCTTTTTCTTTGGGAGCAGCTGCTGCAAGCGGGCAACGGAGCTGCGAGAGTGCCTAATGGGTGGGACGGCACGTCTATCTGCGAAGGAAGCTGCCTAGCCGCAGTGTGTTGTGCTCAGTTTCCAGGCTGCTTCGAGAGGGGGCACCTTGAAGAACGCCTTCTTTCTCGACGCGTCCTTCTGGGTGCGCTCAAGCTGCGTGGACTCTGCAACACGGCAGGGTGCAAGCAACTGTTTCTGGCCAGGTTGTGTGATGATGGAGTGCAAGGGCTGCGCCTTACTCGCGGAAGCTGCCGGAGCATTCTCATCAGCTGAATGCGCTTGTGAAGCAGCTCTCTGCTGGACTTTGGAAGCCGGCACGCTGAGCCCCTTAGAATGCC
Source organism: Aphelocoma coerulescens (assembly GCF_041296385.1). Classification (NCBI taxonomy): domain Eukaryota; kingdom Metazoa; phylum Chordata; class Aves; order Passeriformes; family Corvidae; genus Aphelocoma; species Aphelocoma coerulescens. Next base: position 366,428 of record NW_027183487.1, on the reverse strand, counting down.
TGCCCGCTGCCCGGCTGCTGCGTTCTTCGCCTTCTGTGCTCTGGATGGCGAACTGAAGCCCAGCGATGGCTTTGAGCTGTCCCGCTCTTCAGCGCGTGTATAACTGCACGCATCCACAGTGCTCTGTGCACGGATTTTCCTCAGCTCGAGGTGCAATCATTTTCTTGCTGGTTTACAGTGTCCAAAGCGTCCGTGGAGCTCTCGCTCGGCCAAATGCGTCAAGAGAGAAGCCCTTGCTGGATTCGCCTTTCGCTGGCCAAGACTTTCAACACAGCACCACAATCCGGGCGACGACGAGGAGGAAAGGGGGAACATCTTTTCGTCCTGGCACGTTCTTCTGTGCGGGACGTCTGTCCGCATCTTCGCTCTCTGCAGGGCTGGAAGGTGCGCGGTGGTACTCGGAAGCGAGAAGAAGGCTGCAGAGAGCACCGCGCTCTGCCGGCGCTGTGCAGGCTGTACAGGCAAGAAGCCTAGCCCTGGAATGTGGTGCAAATACAAGCTTCCACGCATCGGGGGCAAGCTCTGGGTAAGCTCGCTGACCTAAAAGTGTTCTGTGGGCGAGACGCAGCCGAGAAGCTCTCCCTTAAGGTTCAGGCTACCACGCAGACGGAAGGTGCCGCTACCTAGCGCTGCGAGGGAAAGTGCATAGCCCAGGCGTGTTTCGGCAGAAGCAGCAGCCTGGAGGCTTTCGCTGCCGGCACCGTGCTCTCTGGGCGAGAAGCAGACGACCGTTCGTCTGCAGCGAAACGAAAGCGCGACGTGGTACGAAGGGGCAGAAGAACGAAGGCGCAGAGCACCACCGGGCTGCCGTGCGACTCGCACAGGCTGCAAGAGGAAGCGTGCCTGCCACTCGCTCGTTCGCGGATTCACTTTAGCAGTCGGAAACAGAAAGCTCGACTTGCGGCTACTTGTGCTGCTGCCTAGTTCTCTTCCAGTAGCCCCTGGAAACAACGATGCTCGGTTTATGCTTCGAGACGCAGCGATCACGGTGGTAGGTGCGGTGGAGAAGGGAAAGCCAGCGTGCAGAGGACAGTTTCTCGTTGCTCTACGTGAGGCAAGGGGAAGGTTCAGCCCAGCAGTGGCTGTTGCTCCTGGAGCCTTTTTCTTTGGGAGCAGCTGCTGCAAGCGGGCAACGGAGCTGCGAGAGTGCCTAATGGGTGGGACGGCACGTCTATCGGCGAAGGAAGCTGCCTAGCCGCAGTGTGTTGTGCTCAGTTTCCAGGCTGCTTCGAGAGGGGGCACCTTGAAGAACGCCTTCTTTCTCGACGCGTCCTTCTGGGTGCGCTCAAGCTGCGTGGACTCTGCAACACGGCAGGGTGCAAGCAACTGTTTCTGGCCAGGTTGTGTGATGATGGAGTGCAAGGGCTGCGCCTTACTCGCGGAAGCTGCCGGAGCATTCTCATCAGCTGAATGCGCTTGTGAAGCAGCTCTCTGCTGGACTTTGGAAGCCGGCACGCTGAGCCCCTTAGAATGCCTGCCCGCTGCCCGGCTGCTGCGTTCTTCGCCTTCTGTGCTCTGGATGGCGAACTGAAGCCCAGCGATGGCTTTGAGCTGTCCCGCTCTTCAGCGCGTGTATAACTGCACGCATCCACAGTGCTCTGTGCACGGATTTTCCTCAGCTCGAGGTGCAATCATTTTCTTGCTGGTTTACAGTGTCCAAAGCGTCCGTGGAGCTCTCGCTCGGCCAAATGCGTCAAGAGAGAAGCCCTTGCTGGATTCGCCTTTCGCTGGCCAAGACTTTCAACACAGCACCACAATCCGGGCGACGACGAGGAGGAAAGGGGGAACATCTTTTCGTCCTGGCACGTTCTTCTGTGCGGGACGTCTGTCCGCATCTTCGCTCTCTGCAAGGCTGGAAGGTGCGCGGTGGTACTCGGAAGCGAGAAGAAGGCTGCAGAGAGCACCGTGCTCTGCCGGCGCTGTGCAGGCTGTACAGGCAAGAAGCCTAGCCCTGGAATGTGGTGCAAATACAAGCTTCCACGCATCGGGGGCAAGCTCTGGGTAAGCTCGCTGACCTAAAAGTGTTCTGTGGGCGAGACGCAGCCGAGAAGCTCTCCCTTAAGGTTCAGGCTACCACGCAGACGGAAGGTGCCGCTACCTAGCGCTGCGAGGGAAAGTGCATAGCCCAGGCGTGTTTCGGCAGAAGCAGCAGCCTGGAGGCTTTCGCTGCCGGCACCGTGCTCTCTGGGCGAGAAGCAGACGACCGTTCGTCTGCAGCGAAACGAAAGCGCGACGTGGTACGAAGGGGCAGAAGAACGAAGGCGCAGAGCACCACCGGGCTGCCGTGCGACTCGCACAGGCTGCAAGAGGAAGCGTGCCTGCCACTCGCTCGTTCGCGGATTCACTTTAGCAGTCGGAAACAGAAAGCTCGACTTGCGGCTACTTGTGCTGCTGCCTAGTTCTCTTCCAGTAGCCCCTGGAAACAACGATGCTCGGTTTATGCTTCGAGACGCAGCGATCACGGTGGTAGGTGCGGTGGAGAAGGGAAAGCCAGCGTGCAGAGGACAGTTTCTCGTTGCTCTACGTGAGGCAAGGGGAAGGTTCAGCCCAGCAGTGGCTGTTGCTCCTGGAGCCTTTTTCTTTGGGAGCAGCTGCTGCAAGCGGGCAACGGAGCTGCGAGAGTGCCTAATGGGTGGGACGGCACGTCTATCGGCGAAGGAAGCTGCCTAGCCGCAGTGTGTTGTGCTCAGTTTCCAGGCTGCTTCGAGAGGGGGCACCTTGAAGAACGCCTTCTTTCTCGACGCGTCCTTCTGGGTGCGCTCAAGCTGCGTGGACTCTGCAACACGGCAGGGTGCAAGCAACTGTTTCTGGCCAGGTTGTGTGATGATGGAGTGCAAGGGCTGCGCCTTACTCGCGGAAGCTGCCGGAGCATTCTCATCAGCTGAATGCGCTTGTGAAGCAGCTCTCTGCTGGACTTTGGAAGCCGGCACGCTGAGCCCCTTAGAATGCCTGCCCGCTGCCCGGCTGCTGCGTTCTTCGCCTTCTGTGCTCTGGATGGCGAACTGAAGCCCAGCGATGGCTTTGAGCTGTCCCGCTCTTCAGCGCGTGTATAACTGCACGCATCCACAGTGCTCTGTGCACGGATTTTCCTCAGCTCGAGGTGCAATCATTTTCTTGCTGGTTTACAGTGTCCAAAGCGTCCGTGGAGCTCTCGCTCGGCCAAATGCGTCAAGAGAGAAGCCCTTGCTGGATTCGCCTTTCGCTGGCCAAGACTTTCAACACAGCACCACAATCCGGGCGACGACGAGGAGGAAAGGGGGAACATCTTTTCGTCCTGGCACGTTCTTCTGTGCGGGACGTCTGTCCGCATCTTCGCTCTCTGCAGGGCTGGAAGGTCCGCGGTGGTACTCGGAAGCGAGAAGAAGGCTGCAGAGAGCACCGCGCTCTGCCGGCGCTGTGCAGGCTGTACAGGCAAGAAGCCTAGCCCTGGAATGTGGTGCAAATACAAGCTTCCACGCATCGGGGGCAAGCTCTGGGTAAGCTCGCTGACCTAAAAGTGTTCTGTGGGCGAGACGCAGCCGAGAAGCTCTCCCTTAAGGTTCAGGCTACCACGCAGACGGAAGGTGCCGCTACCTAGCGCTGCGAGGGAAAGTGCATAGCCCAGGCGTGTTTCGGCAGAAGCAGCAGCCTGGAGGCTTTCGCTGCCGGCACCGTGCTCTCTGGGCGAGAAGCAGACGACCGTTCGTCTGCAGCGAAACGAAAGCGCGACGTGGTACGAAGGGGCAGAAGAACGAAGGCGCAGAGCACCACCGGGCTGCCGTGCGACTCGCACAGGCTGCAAGAGGAAGCGTGCCTGCCACTCGCTCGTTCGCGGATTCACTTTAGCAGTCGGAAACAGAAAGCTCGACTTGCGGCTACTTGTGCTGCTGCCTAGTTCTCTTCCAGTAGCCCCTGGAAACAACGATGCTCGGTTTATGCTTCGAGACGCAGCGATCACGGTGGTAGGTGCGGTGGAGAAGGGAAAGCCAGCGTGCAGAGGACAGTTTCTCGTTGCTCTACGTGAGGCAAGGGGAAGGTTCAGCCCAGCAGTGGCTGTTGCTCCTGGAGCCTTTTTCTTTGGGAGCAGCTGCTGCAAGCGGGCAACGGAGCTGCGAGAGTGCCTAATGGGTGGGACGGCACGTCTATCGGCGAAGGAAGCTGCCTAGCCGCAGTGTGTTGTGCTCAGTTTCCAGGCTGCTTCGAGAAGGGGCACCTTGAAGAACGCCTTCTTTCTCGACGCGTCCTTCTGGGTGCGCTCAAGCTGCGTGGACTCTGCAACACGGCAGGGTGCAAGCAACTGTTTCTGGCCAGGTTGTGTGATGATGGAGTGCAAGGGCTGCGCCTTACTCGCGGAAGCTGCCGGAGCATTCTCATCAGCTGAATGCGCTTGTGAAGCAGCTCTCTGCTGGACTTTGGAAGCCGGCACGCTGAGCCCCTTAGAATGCCTGCCCGCTGCCCGGCTGCTGCGTTCTTCGCCTTCTGTGCTCTGGATGGCGAACTGAAGCCCAGCGATGGCTTTGAGCTGTCCCGCTCTTCAGCGCGTGTATAACTGCACGCATCCACAGTGCTCTGTGCACGGATTTTCCTCAGCTCGAGGTGCAATCATTTTCTTGCTGGTTTACAGTGTCCAAAGCGTCCGTGGAGCTCTCGCTCGGCCAAATGCGTCAAGAGAGAAGCCCTTGCTGGATTCGCCTTTCGCTGGCCAAGACTTTCAACACAGCACCACAATCCGGGCGACGACGAGGAGGAAAGGGGGAACATCTTTTCGTCCTGGCACGTTCTTCTGTGCGGGACGTCTGTCCGCATCTTCGCTCTCTGCAGGGCTGGAAGGTCCGCGGTGGTACTCGGAAGCGAGAAGAAGGCTGCAGAGAGCACCGCGCTCTGCCGGCGCTGTGCAGGCTGTACAGGCAAGAAGCCTAGCCCTGGAATGTGGTGCAAATACAAGCTTCCACGCATCGGGGGCAAGCTCTGGGTAAGCTCGCTGACCTAAAAGTGTTCTGTGGGCGAGACGCAGCCGAGAAGCTCTCCCTTAAGGTTCAGGCTACCACGCAGACGGAAGGTGCCGCTACCTAGCGCTGCGAGGGAAAGTGCATAGCCCAGGCGTGTTTCGGCAGAAGCAGCAGCCTGGAGGCTTTCGCTGCCGGCACCGTGCTCTCTGGGCGAGAAGCAGACGACCGTTCGTCTGCAGCGAAACGAAAGCGCGACGTGGTACGAAGGGGCAGAAGAACGAAGGCGCAGAGCACCACCGGGCTGCCGTGCGACTCGCACAGGCTGCAAGAGGAAGCGTGCCTGCCACTCGCTCGTTCGCGGATTCACTTTAGCAGTCGGAAACAGAAAGCTCGACTTGCGGCTACTTGTGCTGCTGCCTAGTTCTCTTCCAGTAGCCCCTGGAAACAACGATGCTCGGTTTATGCTTCGAGACGCAGCGATCACGGTGGTAGGTGCGGTGGAGAAGGGAAAGCCAGCGTGCAGAGGACAGTTTCTCGTTGCTCTACGTGAGGCAAGGGGAAGGTTCAGCCCAGCAGTGGCTGTTGCTCCTGGAGCCTTTTTCTTTGGGAGCAGCTGCTGCAAGCGGGCAACGGAGCTGCGAGAGTGCCTAATGGGTGGGACGGCACGTCTATCTGCGAAGGAAGCTGCCTAGCCGCAGTGTGTTGTGCTCAGTTTCCAGGCTGCTTCGAGAAGGGGCACCTTGAAGAACGCCTTCTTTCTCGACGCGTCCTTCTGGGTGCGCTCAAGCTGCGTGGACTCTGCAACACGGCAGGGTGCAAGCAACTGTTTCTGGCCAGGTTGTGTGATGATGGAGTGCAAGGGCTGCGCCTTACTCGCGGAAGCTGCCGGAGCATTCTCATCAGCTGAATGCACTTGTGAAGCAGCTCTCTGCTGGACTTTGGAAGCCGGCACGCTGAGCCCCTTAGAATGCCTGCCCGCTGCCCGGCTGCTGCGTTCTTCGCCTTCTGTGCTCTGGATGGCGAACTGAAGCCCAGCGATGGCTTTGAGCTGTCCCGCTCTTCAGCGCGTGTATAACTGCACGCATCCACAGTGCTCTGTGCACGGATTTTCCTCAGCTCGAGGTGCAATCATTTTCTTGCTGGTTTACAGTGTCCAAAGCGTCCGTGGAGCTCTCGCTCGGCCAAATGCGTCAAGAGAGAAGCCCTTGCTGGATTCGCCTTTCGCTGGCCAAGACTTTCAACACAGCACCACAATCCGGGCGACGACGAGGAGGAAAGGGGGAACATCTTTTCGTCCTGGCACGTTCTTCTGTGCGGGACGTCTGTCCGCATCTTCGCTCTCTGCAAGGCTGGAAGGTGCGCGGTGGTACTCGGAGGCGAGAAGAAGGCTGCAGAGAGCACCGCGCTCTGCCGGCGCTGTGCAGGCTGTACAGGCAAGAAGCCTAGCCCTGGAATGTGGTGCAAATACAAGCTTCCACGCATCGGGGGCAAGCTCTGGGTAAGCTCGCTGACCTAAAAGTGTTCTGTGGACGAGACGCAGCCGAGAAGCTCTCCCTTAAGGTTCAGGCTACCACGCAGACGGAAGGTGCCGCTACCTAGCGCTGCGAGGGAAAGTGCATAGCCCAGGCGTGTTTCGGCAGAAGCAGCAGCCTGGAGGCTTTCGCTGCCGGCACCGTGCTCTCTGGGCGAGAAGCAGACGACCGTTCGTCTGCAGCGAAACGAAAGCGCGACGTGGTACGAAGGGGCAGAAGAACGAAGGCGCAGAGCACCACCGGGCTGCCGTGCGACTCGCACAGGCTGCAAGAGGAAGCGTGCCTGCCACTCGCTCGTTCGCGGATTCACTTTAGCAGTCGGAAACAGAAAGCTCGACTTGCGGCTACTTGTGCTGCTGCCTAGTTCTCTTCCAGTAGCCCCTGGAAACAACGATGCTCGGTTTATGCTTCGAGACGCAGCGATCACGGTGGTAGGTGCGGTGGAGAAGGGAAAGCCAGCGTGCAGAGGACAGTTTCTCGTTGCTCTACGTGAGGCAAGGGGAAGGTTCAGCCCAGCAGTGGCTGTTGCTCCTGGAGCCTTTTTCTTTGGGAGCAGCTGCTGCAAGCGGGCAACGGAGCTGCGAGAGTGCCTAATGGGTGGGACGGCACGTCTATCGGCGAAGGAAGCTGCCTAGCCGCAGTGTGTTGTGCTCAGTTTCCAGGCTGCTTCGAGAAGGGGCACCTTGAAGAACGCCTTCTTTCTCGACGCGTCCTTCTGGGTGCGCTCAAGCTGCGTGGACTCTGCAACACGGCAGGGTGCAAGCAACTGTTTCTGGCCAGGTTGTGTGATGATGGAGTGCAAGGGCTGCGCCTTACTCGCGGAAGCTGCCGGAGCATTCTCATCAGCTGAATGCGCTTGTGAAGCAGCTCTCTGCTGGACTTTGGAAGCCGGCACGCTGAGCCCCTTAGAATGCCTGCCCGCTGCCCGGCTGCTGCGTTCTTCGCCTTCTGTGCTCTGGATGGCGAACTGAAGCCCAGCGATGGCTTTGAGCTGTCCCGCTCTTCAGCGCGTGTATAACTGCACGCATCCACAGTGCTCTGTGCACGGATTTTCCTCAGCTCGAGGTGCAATCATTTTCTTGCTGGTTTACAGTGTCCAAAGCGTCCGTGGAGCTCTCGCTCGGCCAAATGCGTCAAGAGAGAAGCCCTTGCTGGATTCGCCTTTCGCTGGCCAAGACTTTCAACACAGCACCACAATCCGGGCGACGACGAGGAGGAAAGGGGGAACATCTTTTCGTCCTGGCACGTTCTTCTGTGCGGGACGTCTGTCCGCATCTTCGCTCTCTGCAAGGCTGGAAGGTGCGCGGTGGTACTCGGAGGCGAGAAGAAGGCTGCAGAGAGCACCGCGCTCTGCCGGCGCTGTGCAGGCTGTACAGGCAAGAAGCCTAGCCCTGGAATGTGGTGCAAATACAAGCTTCCACGCATCGGGGGCAAGCTCTGGGTAAGCTCGCTGACCTAAAAGTGTTCTGTGGGCGAGACGCAGCCGAGAAGCTCTCCCTTAAGGTTCAGGCTACCACGCAGACGGAAGGTGCCGCTACCTAGCGCTGCGAGGGAAAGTGCATAGCCCAGGCGTGTTTCGGCAGAAGCAGCAGCCTGGAGGCTTTCGCTGCCGGCACCGTGCTCTCTGGGCGAGAAGCAGACGACCGTTCGTCTGCAGCGAAACGAAAGCGCGACGTGGTACGAAGGGGCAGAAGAACGAAGGCGCAGAGCACCACCGGGCTGCCGTGCGACTCGCACAGGCTGCAAGAGGAAGCGTGCCTGCCACTCGCTCGTTCGCGGATTCACTTTAGCAGTCGGAAACAGAAAGCTCGACTTGCGGCTACTTGTGCTGCTGCCTAGTTCTCTTCCAGTAGCCCCTGGAAACAACGATGCTCGGTTTATGCTTCGAGACGCAGCGATCACGGTGGTAGGTGCGGTGGAGAAGGGAAAGCCAGCGTGCAGAGGACAGTTTCTCGTTGCTCTACGTGAGGCAAGGGGAAGGTTCAGCCCAGCAGTGGCTGTTGCTCCTGGAGCCTTTTTCTTTGGGAGCAGCTGCTGCAAGCGGGCAACGGAGCTGCGAGAGTGCCTAATGGGTGGGACGGCACGTCTATCTGCGAAGGAAGCTGCCTAGCCGCAGTGTGTTGTGCTCAGTTTCCAGGCTGCTTCGAGAGGGGGCACCTTGAAGAACGCCTTCTTTCTCGACGCGTCCTTCTGGGTGCGCTCAAGCTGCGTGGACTCTGCAACACGGCAGGGTGCAAGCAACTGTTTCTGGCCAGGTTGTGTGATGATGGAGTGCAAGGGCTGCGCCTTACTCGCGGAAGCTGCCGGAGCATTCTCATCAGCTGAATGCGCTTGTGAAGCAGCTCTCTGCTGGACTTTGGAAGCCGGCACGCTGAGCCCCTTAGAATGCCTGCCCGCTGCCCGGCTGCTGCGTTCTTCGCCTTCTGTGCTCTGGATGGCGAACTGAAGCCCAGCGATGGCTTTGAGCTGTCCCGCTCTTCAGCGCGTGTATAACTGCACGCATCCACAGTGCTCTGTGCACGGATTTTCCTCAGCTCGAGGTGCAATCATTTTCTTGCTGGTTTACAGTGTCCAAAGCGTCCGTGGAGCTCTCGCTCGGCCAAATGCGTCAAGAGAGAAGCCCTTGCTGGATTCGCCTTTCGCTGGCCAAGACTTTCAACACAGCACCACAATCCGGGCGACGACGAGGAGGAAAGGGGGAACATCTTTTCGTCCTGGCACGTTCTTCTGTGCGGGACGTCTGTCCGCATCTTCGCTCTCTGCAAGGCTGGAAGGTGCGCGGTGGTACTCGGAAGTGAGAAGAAGGCTGCAGAGAGCACCGCGCTCTGCCGGCGCTGTGCAGGCTGTACAGGCAAGAAGCCTAGCCCTGGAATGTGGTGCAAATACAAGCTTCCACGCATCGGGGGCAAGCTCTGGGTAAGCTCGCTGACCTAAAAGTGTTCTGTGGGCGAGACGCAGCCGAGAAGCTCTCCCTTAAGGTTCAGGCTACCACGCAGACGGAAGGTGCCGCTACCTAGCGCTGCGAGGGAAAGTGCATAGCCCAGGCGTGTTTCGGCAGAAGCAGCAGCCTGGAGGCTTTCGCTGCCGGCACCGTGCTCTCTGGGCGAGAAGCAGACGACCGTTCGTCTGCAGCGAAACGAAAGCGCGACGTGGTACGAAGGGGCAGAAGAACGAAGGTGCAGAGCACCACCGGGCTGCCGTGCGACTCGCACAGGCTGCAAGAGGAAGCGTGCCTGCCACTCGCTCGTTCGCGGATTCACTTTAGCAGTCGGAAACAGAAAGCTCGACTTGCGGCTACTTGTGCTGCTGCCTAGTTCTCTTCCAGTAGCCCCTGGAAACAACGATGCTCGGTTTATGCTTCGAGACGCAGCGATCACGGTGGTAGGTGCGGTGGAGAAGGGAAAGCCAGCGTGCAGAGGACAGTTTCTCGTTGCTCTACGTGAGGCAAGGGGAAGGTTCAGCCCAGCAGTGGCTGTTGCTCCTGGAGCCTTTTTCTTTGGGAGCAGCTGCTGCAAGCGGGCAACGGAGCTGCGAGAGTGCCTAATGGGTGGGACGGCACGTCTATCTGCGAAGGAAGCTGCCTAGCCGCAGTGTGTTGTGCTCAGTTTCCAGGCTGCTTCGAGAGGGGGCACCTTGAAGAACGCCTTCTTTCTCGACGCGTCCTTCTGGGTGCGCTCAAGCTGCGTGGACTCTGCAACACGGCAGGGTGCAAGCAACTGTTTCTGGCCAGGTTGTGTGATGATGGAGTGCAAGGGCTGCGCCTTACTCGCGGAAGCTGCCGGAGCATTCTCATCAGCTGAATGCGCTTGTGAAGCAGCTCTCTGCTGGACTTTGGAAGCCGGCACGCTGAGCCCCTTAGAATGCCTGCCCGCTGCCCGGCTGCTGCGTTCTTCGCCTTCTGTGCTCTGGATGGCGAACTGAAGCCCAGCGATGGCTTTGAGCTGTCCCGCTCTTCAGCGCGTGTATAACTGCACGCATCCACAGTGCTCTGTGCACGGATTTTCCTCAGCTCGAGGTGCAATCATTTTCTTGCTGGTTTACAGTGTCCAAAGCGTCCGTGGAGCTCTCGCTCGGCCAAATGCGTCAAGAGAGAAGCCCTTGCTGGATTCGCCTTTCGCTGGCCAAGACTTTCAACACAGCACCACAATCCGGGCGACGACGAGGAGGAAAGGGGGAACATCTTTTCGTCCTGGCACGTTCTTCTGTGCGGGACGTCTGTCCGCATCTTCGCTCTCTGCAGGGCTGGAAGGTGCGCGGTGGTACTCGGAAGCGAGAAGAAGGCTGCAGAGAGCACCGCGCTCTGCCGGCGCTGTGCAGGCTGTACAGGCAAGAAGCCTAGCCCTGGAATGTGGTGCAAATACAAGCTTCCACGCATCGGGGGCAAGCTCTGGGTAAGCTCGCTGACCTAAAAGTGTTCTGTGGGCGAGACGCAGCCGAGAAGCTCTCCCTTAAGGTTCAGGCTACCACGCAGACGGAAGGTGCCGCTACCTAGCGCTGCGAGGGAAAGTGCATAGCCCAGGCGTGTTTCGGCAGAAGCAGCAGCCTGGAGGCTTTCGCTGCCGGCACCGTGCTCTCTGGGCGAGAAGCAGACGACCGTTCGTCTGCAGCGAAACGAAAGCGCGACGTGGTACGAAGGGGCAGAAGAACGAAGGCGCAGAGCACCACCGGGCTGCCGTGCGACTCGCACAGGCTGCAAGAGGAAGCGTGCCTGCCACTCGCTCGTTCGCGGATTCACTTTAGCAGTCGGAAACAGAAAGCTCGACTTGCGGCTACTTGTGCTGCTGCCTAGTTCTCTTCCAGTAGCCCCTGGAAACAACGATGCTCGGTTTATGCTTCGAGACGCAGCGATCACGGTGGTAGGTGCGGTGGAGAAGGGAAAGCCAGCGTGCAGAGGACAGTTTCTCGTTGCTCTACGTGAGGCAAGGGGAAGGTTCAGCCCAGCAGTGGCTGTTGCTCCTGGAGCCTTTTTCTTTGGGAGCAGCTGCTGCAAGCGGGCAACGGAGCTGCGAGAGTGCCTAATGGGTGGGACGGCACGTCTATCGGCGAAGGAAGCTGCCTAGCCGCAGTGTGTTGTGCTCAGTTTCCAGGCTGCTTCGAGAAGGGGCACCTTGAAGAACGCCTTCTTTCTCGACGCGTCCTTCTGGGTGCGCTCAAGCTGCGTGGACTCTGCAACACGGCAGGGTGCAAGCAACTGTTTCTGGCCAGGTTGTGTGATGATGGAGTGCAAGGGCTGCGCCTTACTCGCGGAAGCTGCCGGAGCATTCTCATCAGCTGAATGCGCTTGTGAAGCAGCTCTCTGCTGGACTTTGGAAGCCGGCACGCTGAGCCCCTTAGAATGCCTGCCCGCTGCCCGGCTGCTGCGTTCTTCGCCTTCTGTGCTCTGGATGGCGAACTGAAGCCCAGCGATGGCTTTGAGCTGTCCCGCTCTTCAGCGCGTGTATAACTGCACGCATCCACAGTGCTCTGTGCACGGATTTTCCTCAGCTCGAGGTGCAATCATTTTCTTGCTGGTTTACAGTGTCCAAAGCGTCCGTGGAGCTCTCGCTCGGCCAAATGCGTCAAGAGAGAAGCCCTTGCTGGATTCGCCTTTCGCTGGCCAAGACTTTCAACACAGCACCACAATCCGGGCGACGACGAGGAGGAAAGGGGGAACATCTTTTCGTCCTGGCACGTTCTTCTGTGCGGGACGTCTGTCCGCATCTTCGCTCTCTGCAAGGCTGGAAGGTGCGCGGTGGTACTCGGAAGCGAGAAGAAGGCTGCAGAGAGCACCGCGCTCTGCCGGCGCTGTGCAGGCTGTACAGGCAAGAAGCCTAGCCCTGGAATGTGGTGCAAATACAAGCTTCCACGCATCGGGGGCAAGCTCTGGGTAAGCTCGCTGACCTAAAAGTGTTCTGTGGGCGAGACGCAGCCGAGAAGCTCTCCCTTAAGGTTCAGGCTACCACGCAGACGGAAGGTGCCGCTACCTAGCGCTGCGAGGGAAAGTGCATAGCCCAGGCGTGTTTCGGCAGAAGCAGCAGCCTGGAGGCTTTCGCTGCCGGCACCGTGCTCTCTGGGCGAGAAGCAGACGACCGTTCGTCTGCAGCGAAACGAAAGCGCGACGTGGTACGAAGGGGCAGAAGAACGAAGGCGCAGAGCACCACCGGGCTGCCGTGCGACTCGCACAGGCTGCAAGAGGAAGCGTGCCTGCCACTCGCTCGTTCGCGGATTCACTTTAGCAGTCGGAAACAGAAAGCTCGACTTGCGGCTACTTGTGCTGCTGCCTAGTTCTCTTCCAGTAGCCCCTGGAAACAACGATGCTCGGTTTATGCTTCGAGACGCAGCGATCACGGTGGTAGGTGCGGTGGAGAAGGGAAAGCCAGCGTGCAGAGGACAGTTTCTCGTTGCTCTACGTGAGGCAAGGGGAAGGTTCAGCCCAGCAGTGGCTGTTGCTCCTGGAGCCTTTTTCTTTGGGAGCAGCTGCTGCAAGCGGGCAACGGAGCTGCGAGAGTGCCTAATGGGTGGGACGGCACGTCTATCTGCGAAGGAAGCTGCCTAGCCGCAGTGTGTTGTGCTCAGTTTCCAGGCTGCTTCGAGAGGGGGCACCTTGAAGAACGCCTTCTTTCTCGACGCGTCCTTCTGGGTGCGCTCAAGCTGCGTGGACTCTGCAACACGGCAGGGTGCAAGCAACTGTTTCTGGCCAGGTTGTGTGATGATGGAGTGCAAGGGCTGCGCCTTACTCGCGGAAGCTGCCGGAGCATTCTCATCAGCTGAATGCGCTTGTGAAGCAGCTCTCTGCTGGACTTTGGAAGCCGGCACGCTGAGCCCCTTAGAATGCCTGCCCGCTGCCCGGCTGCTGCGTTCTTCGCCTTCTGTGCTCTGGATGGCGAACTGAAGCCCAGCGATGGCTTTGAGCTGTCCCGCTCTTCAGCGCGTGTATAACTGCACGCATCCACAGTGCTCTGTGCACGGATTTTCCTCAGCTCGAGGTGCAATCATTTTCTTGCTGGTTTACAGTGTCCAAAGCGTCCGTGGAGCTCTCGCTCGGCCAAATGCGTCAAGAGAGAAGCCCTTGCTGGATTCGCCTTTCGCTGGCCAAGACTTTCAACACAGCACCACAATCCGGGCGACGACGAGGAGGAAAGGGGGAACATCTTTTCGTCCTGGCACGTTCTTCTGTGCGGGACGTCTGTCCGCATCTTCGCTCTCTGCAGGGCTGGAAGGTGCGCGGTGGTACTCGGAAGCGAGAAGAAGGCTGCAGAGAGCACCGCGCTCTGCCGGCGCTGTGCAGGCTGTACAGGCAAGAAGCCTAGCCCTGGAATGTGGTGCAAATACAAGCTTCCACGCATCGGGGGCAAGCTCTGGGTAAGCTCGCTGACCTAAAAGTGTTCTGTGGGCGAGACGCAGCCGAGAAGCTCTCCCTTAAGGTTCAGGCTACCACGCAGACGGAAGGTGCCGCTACCTAGCGCTGCGAGGGAAAGTGCATAGCCCAGGCGTGTTTCGGCAGAAGCAGCAGCCTGGAGGCTTTCGCTGCCGGCACCGTGCTCTCTGGGCGAGAAGCAGACGACCGTTCGTCTGCAGCGAAACGAAAGCGCGACGTGGTACGAAGGGGCAGAAGAACGAAGGCGCAGAGCACCACCGGGCTGCCGTGCGACTCGCACAGGCTGCAAGAGGAAGCGTGCCTGCCACTCGCTCGTTCGCGGATTCACTTTAGCAGTCGGAAACAGAAAGCTCGACTTGCGGCTACTTGTGCTGCTGCCTAGTTCTCTTCCAGTAGCCCCTGGAAACAACGATGCTCGGTTTATGCTTCGAGACGCAGCGATCACGGTGGTAGGTGCGGTGGAGAAGGGAAAGCCAGCGTGCAGAGGACAGTTTCTCGTTGCTCTACGTGAGGCAAGGGGAAGGTTCAGCCCAGCAGTGGCTGTTGCTCCTGGAGCCTTTTTCTTTGGGAGCAGCTGCTGCAAGCGGGCAACGGAGCTGCGAGAGTGCCTAATGGGTGGGACGGCACGTCTATCGGCGAAGGAAGCTGCCTAGCCGCAGTGTGTTGTGCTCAGTTTCCAGGCTGCTTCGAGAAGGGGCACCTTGAAGAACGCCTTCTTTCTCGACGCGTCCTTCTGGGTGCGCTCAAGCTGCGTGGACTCTGCAACACGGCAGGGTGCAAGCAACTGTTTCTGGCCAGGTTGTGTGATGATGGAGTGCAAGGGCTGCGCCTTACTCGCGGAAGCTGCCGGAGCATTCTCATCAGCTGAATGCGCTTGTGAAGCAGCTCTCTGCTGGACTTTGGAAGCCGGCACGCTGAGCCCCTTAGAATGCCTGCCCGCTGCCCGGCTGCTGCGTTCTTCGCCTTCTGTGCTCTGGATGGCGAACTGAAGCCCAGCGATGGCTTTGAGCTGTCCCGCTCTTCAGCGCGTGTATAACTGCACGCATCCACAGTGCTCTGTGCACGGATTTTCCTCAGCTCGAGGTGCAATCATTTTCTTGCTGGTTTACAGTGTCCAAAGCGTCCGTGGAGCTCTCGCTCGGCCAAATGCGTCAAGAGAGAAGCCCTTGCTGGATTCGCCTTTCGCTGGCCAAGACTTTCAACACAGCACCACAATCCGGGCGACGACGAGGAGGAAAGGGGGAACATCTTTTCGTCCTGGCACGTTCTTCTGTGCGGGACGTCTGTCCGCATCTTCGCTCTCTGCAGGGCTGGAAGGTGCGCGGTGGTACTCGGAAGCGAGAAGAAGGCTGCAGAGAGCACCGCGCTCTGCCGGCGCTGTGCAGGCTGTACAGGCAAGAAGCCTAGCCCTGGAATGTGGTGCAAATACAAGCTTCCACGCATCGGGGGCAAGCTCTGGGTAAGCTCGCTGACCTAAAAGTGTTCTGTGGGCGAGACGCAGCCGAGAAGCTCTCCCTTAAGGTTCAGGCTACCACGCAGACGGAAGGTGCCGCTACCTAGCGCTGCGAGGGAAAGTGCATAGCCCAGGCGTGTTTCGGCAGAAGCAGCAGCCTGGAGGCTTTCGCTGCCGGCACCGTGCTCTCTGGGCGAGAAGCAGACGACCGTTCGTCTGCAGCGAAACGAAAGCGCGACGTGGTACGAAGGGGCAGAAGAACGAAGGCGCAGAGCACCACCGGGCTGCCGTGCGACTCGCACAGGCTGCAAGAGGAAGCGTGCCTGCCACTCGCTCGTTCGCGGATTCACTTTAGCAGTCGGAAACAGAAAGCTCGACTTGCGGCTACTTGTGCTGCTGCCTAGTTCTCTTCCAGTAGCCCCTGGAAACAACGATGCTCGGTTTATGCTTCGAGACGCAGCGATCACGGTGGTAGGTGCGGTGGAGAAGGGAAAGCCAGCGTGCAGAGGACAGTTTCTCGTTGCTCTACGTGAGGCAAGGGGAAGGTTCAGCCCAGCAGTGGCTGTTGCTCCTGGAGCCTTTTTCTTTGGGAGCAGCTGCTGCAAGCGGGCAACGGAGCTGCGAGAGTGCCTAATGGGTGGGACGGCACGTCTATCGGCGAAGGAAGCTGCCTAGCCGCAGTGTGTTGTGCTCAGTTTCCAGGCTGCTTCGAGAAGGGGCACCTTGAAGAACGCCTTCTTTCTCGACGCGTCCTTCTGGGTGCGCTCAAGCTGCGTGGACTCTGCAACACGGCAGGGTGCAAGCAACTGTTTCTGGCCAGGTTGTGTGATGATGGAGTGCAAGGGCTGCGCCTTACTCGCGGAAGCTGCCGGAGCATTCTCATCAGCTGAATGCGCTTGTGAAGCAGCTCTCTGCTGGACTTTGGAAGCCGGCACGCTGAGCCCCTTAGAATGCCTGCCCGCTGCCCGGCTGCTGCGTTCTTCGCCTTCTGTGCTCTGGATGGCGAACTGAAGCCCAGCGATGGCTTTGAGCTGTCCCGCTCTTCAGCGCGTGTATAACTGCACGCATCCACAGTGCTCTGTGCACGGATTTTCCTCAGCTCGAGGTGCAATCATTTTCTTGCTGGTTTACAGTGTCCAAAGCGTCCGTGGAGCTCTCGCTCGGCCAAATGCGTCAAGAGAGAAGCCCTTGCTGGATTCGCCTTTCGCTGGCCAAGACTTTCAACACAGCACCACAATCCGGGCGACGACGAGGAGGAAAGGGGGAACATCTTTTCGTCCTGGCACGTTCTTCTGTGCGGGACGTCTGTCCGCATCTTCGCTCTCTGCAAGGCTGGAAGGTGCGCGGTGGTACTCGGAAGCGAGAAGAAGGCTGCAGAGAGCACCGCGCTCTGCCGGCGCTGTGCAGGCTGTACAGGCAAGAAGCCTAGCCCTGGAATGTGGTGCAAATACAAGCTTCCACGCATCGGGGGCAAGCTCTGGGTAAGCTCGCTGACCTAAAAGTGTTCTGTGGGCGAGACGCAGCCGAGAAGCTCTCCCTTAAGGTTCAGGCTACCACGCAGACGGAAGGTGCCGCTACCTAGCGCTGCGAGGGAAAGTGCATAGCCCAGGCGTGTTTCGGCAGAAGCAGCAGCCTGGAGGCTTTCGCTGCCGGCACCGTGCTCTCTGGGCGAGAAGCAGACGACCGTTCGTCTGCAGCGAAACGAAAGCGCGACGTGGTACGAAGGGGCAGAAGAACGAAGGCGCAGAGCACCACCGGGCTGCCGTGCGACTCGCACAGGCTGCAAGAGGAAGCGTGCCTGCCACTCGCTCGTTCGCGGATTCACTTTAGCAGTCGGAAACAGAAAGCTCGACTTGCGGCTACTTGTGCTGCTGCCTAGTTCTCTTCCAGTAGCCCCTGGAAACAACGATGCTCGGTTTATGCTTCGAGACGCAGCGATCACGGTGGTAGGTGCGGTGGAGAAGGGAAAGCCAGCGTGCAGAGGACAGTTTCTCGTTGCTCTACGTGAGGCAAGGGGAAGGTTCAGCCCAGCAGTGGCTGTTGCTCCTGGAGCCTTTTTCTTTGGGAGCAGCTGCTGCAAGCGGGCAACGGAGCTGCGAGAGTGCCTAATGGGTGGGACGGCACGTCTATCGGCGAAGGAAGCTGCCTAGCCGCAGTGTGTTGTGCTCAGTTTCCAGGCTGCTTCGAGAAGGGGCACCTTGAAGAACGCCTTCTTTCTCGACGCGTCCTTCTGGGTGCGCTCAAGCTGCGTGGACTCTGCAACACGGCAGGGTGCAAGCAACTGTTTCTGGCCAGGTTGTGTGATGATGGAGTGCAAGGGCTGCGCCTTACTCGCGGAAGCTGCCGGAGCATTCTCATCAGCTGAATGCGCTTGTGAAGCAGCTCTCTGCTGGACTTTGGAAGCCGGCACGCTGAGCCCCTTAGAATGCCTGCCCGCTGCCCGGCTGCTGCGTTCTTCACCTTCTGTGCTCTGGATGGCGAACTGAAGCCCAGCGATGGCTTTGAGCTGTCCCGCTCTTCAGCGCGTGTATAACTGCACGCATCCACAGTGCTCTGTGCACGGATTTTCCTCAGCTCGAGGTGCAATCATTTTCTTGCTGGTTTACAGTGTCCAAAGCGTCCGTGGAGCTCTCGCTCGGCCAAATGCGTCAAGAGAGAAGCCCTTGCTGGATTCGCCTTTCGCTGGCCAAGACTTTCAACACAGCACCACAATCCGGGCGACGACGAGGAGGAAAGGGGGAACATCTTTTCGTCCTGGCACGTTCTTCTGTGCGGGACGTCTGTCCGCATCTTCGCTCTCTGCAAGGCTGGAAGGTGCGCGGTGGTACTCGGAAGCGAGAAGAAGGCTGCAGAGAGCACCGCGCTCTGCCGGCGCTGTGCAGGCTGTACAGGCAAGAAGCCTAGCCCTGGAATGTGGTGCAAATACAAGCTTCCACGCATCGGGGGCAAGCTCTGGGTAAGCTCGCTGACCTAAAAGTGTTCTGTGGGCGAGACGCAGCCGAGAAGCTCTCCCTTAAGGTTCAGGCTACCACGCAGACGGAAGGTGCCGCTACCTAGCGCTGCGAGGGAAAGTGCATAGCCCAGGCGTGTTTCGGCAGAAGCAGCAGCCTGGAGGCTTTCGCTGCCGGCACCGTGCTCTCTGGGCGAGAAGCAGACGACTGTTCGTCTGCAGCGAAACGAAAGCGCGACGTGGTACGAAGGGGCAGAAGAACGAAGGCGCAGAGCACCACCGGGCTGCCGTGCGACTCGCACAGGCTGCAAGAGGAAGCGTGCCTGCCACTCGCTCGTTCGCGGATTCACTTTAGCAGTCGGAAACAGAAAGCTCGACTTGCGGCTACTTGTGCTGCTGCCTAGTTCTCTTCCAGTAGCCCCTGGAAACAACGATGCTCGGTTTATGCTTCGAGACGCAGCGATCACGGTGGTAGGTGCGGTGGAGAAGGGAAAGCCAGCGTGCAGAGGACAGTTTCTCGTTGCTCTACGTGAGGCAAGGGGAAGGTTCAGCCCAGCAGTGGCTGTTGCTCCTGGAGCCTTTTTCTTTGGGAGCAGCTGCTGCAAGCGGGCAACGGAGCTGCGAGAGTGCCTAATGGGTGGGACGGCACGTCTATCGGCGAAGGAAGCTGCCTAGCCGCAGTGTGTTGTGCTCAGTTTCCAGGCTGCTTCGAGAAGGGGCACCTTGAAGAACGCCTTCTTTCTCGACGCGTCCTTCTGGGTGCGCTCAAGCTGCGTGGACTCTGCAACACGGCAGGGTGCAAGCAACTGTTTCTGGCCAGGTTGTGTGATGATGGAGTGCAAGGGCTGCGCCTTACTCGCGGAAGCTGCCGGAGCATTCTCATCAGCTGAATGCGCTTGTGAAGCAGCTCTCTGCTGGACTTTGGAAGCCGGCACGCTGAGCCCCTTAGAATGCCTGCCCGCTGCCCGGCTGCTGCGTTCTTCACCTTCTGTGCTCTGGATGGCGAACTGAAGCCCAGCGATGGCTTTGAGCTGTCCCGCTCTTCAGCGCGTGTATAACTGCACGCATCCACAGTGCTCTGTGCACGGATTTTCCTCAGCTCGAGGTGCAATCATTTTCTTGCTGGTTTACAGTGTCCAAAGCGTCCGTGGAGCTCTCGCTCGGCCAAATGCGTCAAGAGAGAAGCCCTTGCTGGATTCGCCTTTCGCTGGCCAAGACTTTCAACACAGCACCACAATCCGGGCGACGACGAGGAGGAAAGGGGGAACATCTTTTCGTCCTGGCACGTTCTTCTGTGCGGGACGTCTGTCCGCATCTTCGCTCTCTGCAAGGCTGGAAGGTGCGCGGTGGTACTCGGAAGCGAGAAGAAGGCTGCAGAGAGCACCGCGCTCTGCCGGCGCTGTGCAGGCTGTACAGGCAAGAAGCCTAGCCCTGGAATGTGGTGCAAATACAAGCTTCCACGCATCGGGGGCAAGCTCTGGGTAAGCTCGCTGACCTAAAAGTGTTCTGTGGGCGAGACGCAGCCGAGAAGCTCTCCCTTAAGGTTCAGGCTACCACGCAGACGGAAGGTGCCGCTACCTAGCGCTGCGAGGGAAAGTGCATAGCCCAGGCGTGTTTCGGCAGAAGCAGCAGCCTGGAGGCTTTCGCTGCCGGCACCGTGCTCTCTGGGCGAGAAGCAGACGACCGTTCGTCTGCAGCGAAACGAAAGCGCGACGTGGTACGAAGGGGCAGAAGAACGAAGGCGCAGAGCACCACCGGGCTGCCGTGCGACTCGCACAGGCTGCAAGAGGAAGCGTGCCTGCCACTCGCTCGTTCGCGGATTCACTTTAGCAGTCGGAAACAGAAAGCTCGACTTGCGGCTACTTGTGCTGCTGCCTAGTTCTCTTCCAGTAGCCCCTGGAAACAACGATGCTCGGTTTATGCTTCGAGACGCAGCGATCACGGTGGTAGGTGCGGTGGAGAAGGGAAAGCCAGCGTGCAGAGGACAGTTTCTCGTTGCTCTACGTGAGGCAAGGGGAAGGTTCAGCCCAGCAGTGGCTGTTGCTCCTGGAGCCTTTTTCTTTGGGAGCAGCTGCTGCAAGCGGGCAACGGAGCTGCGAGAGTGCCTAATGGGTGGGACGGCACGTCTATCTGCGAAGGAAGCTGCCTAGCCGCAGTGTGTTGTGCTCAGTTTCCAGGCTGCTTCGAGAGGGGGCACCTTGAAGAACGCCTTCTTTCTCGACGCGTCCTTCTGGGTGCGCTCAAGCTGCGTGGACTCTGCAACACGGCAGGGTGCAAGCAACTGTTTCTGGCCAGGTTGTGTGATGATGGAGTGCAAGGGCTGCGCCTTACTCGCGGAAGCTGCCGGAGCATTCTCATCAGCTGAATGCGCTTGTGAAGCAGCTCTCTGCTGGACTTTGGAAGCCGGCACGCTGAGCCCCTTAGAATGCCTGCCCGCTGCCCGGCTGCTGCGTTCTTCGCCTTCTGTGCTCTGGATGGCGAACTGAAGCCCAGCGATGGCTTTGAGCTGTCCCGCTCTTCAGCGCGTGTATAACTGCACGCATCCACAGTGCTCTGTGCACGGATTTTCCTCAGCTCGAGGTGCAATCATTTTCTTGCTGGTTTACAGTGTCCAAAGCGTCCGTGGAGCTCTCGCTCGGCCAAATGCGTCAAGAGAGAAGCCCTTGCTGGATTCGCCTTTCGCTGGCCAAGACTTTCAACACAGCACCACAATCCGGGCGACGACGAGGAGGAAAGGGGGAACATCTTTTCGTCCTGGCACGTTCTTCTGTGCGGGACGTCTGTCCGCATCTTCGCTCTCTGCAGGGCTGGAAGGTGCGCGGTGGTACTCGGAAGCGAGAAGAAGGCTGCAGAGAGCACCGCGCTCTGCCGGCGCTGTGCAGGCTGTACAGGCAAGAAGCCTAGCCCTGGAATGTGGTGCAAATACAAGCTTCCACGCATCGGGGGCAAGCTCTGGGTAAGCTCGCTGACCTAAAAGTGTTCTGTGGGCGAGACGCAGCCGAGAAGCTCTCCCTTAAGGTTCAGGCTACCACGCAGACGGAAGGTGCCGCTACCTAGCGCTGCGAGGGAAAGTGCATAGCCCAGGCGTGTTTCGGCAGAAGCAGCAGCCTGGAGGCTTTCGCTGCCGGCACCGTGCTCTCTGGGCGAGAAGCAGACGACCGTTCGTCTGCAGCGAAACGAAAGCGCGACGTGGTACGAAGGGGCAGAAGAACGAAGGCGCAGAGCACCACCGGGCTGCCGTGCGACTCGCACAGGCTGCAAGAGGAAGCGTGCCTGCCACTCGCTCGTTCGCGGATTCACTTTAGCAGTCGGAAACAGAAAGCTCGACTTGCGGCTACTTGTGCTGCTGCCTAGTTCTCTTCCAGTAGCCCCTGGAAACAACGATGCTCGGTTTATGCTTCGAGACGCAGCGATCACGGTGGTAGGTGCGGTGGAGAAGGGAAAGCCAGCGTGCAGAGGACAGTTTCTCGTTGCTCTACGTGAGGCAAGGGGAAGGTTCAGCCCAGCAGTGGCTGTTGCTCCTGGAGCCTTTTTCTTTGGGAGCAGCTGCTGCAAGCGGGCAACGGAGCTGCGAGAGTGCCTAATGGGTGGGACGGCACGTCTATCGGCGAAGGAAGCTGCCTAGCCGCAGTGTGTTGTGCTCAGTTTCCAGGCTGCTTCGAGAAGGGGCACCTTGAAGAACGCCTTCTTTCTCGACGCGTCCTTCTGGGTGCGCTCAAGCTGCGTGGACTCTGCAACACGGCAGGGTGCAAGCAACTGTTTCTGGCCAGGTTGTGTGATGATGGAGTGCAAGGGCTGCGCCTTACTCGCGGAAGCTGCCGGAGCATTCTCATCAGCTGAATGCGCTTGTGAAGCAGCTCTCTGCTGGACTTTGGAAGCCGGCACGCTGAGCCCCTTAGAATGCCTGCCCGCTGCCCGGCTGCTGCGTTCTTCGCCTTCTGTGCTCTGGATGGCGAACTGAAGCCCAGCGATGGCTTTGAGCTGTCCCGCTCTTCAGCGCGTGTATAACTGCACGCATCCACAGTGCTCTGTGCACGGATTTTCCTCAGCTCGAGGTGCAATCATTTTCTTGCTGGTTTACAGTGTCCAAAGCGTCCGTGGAGCTCTCGCTCGGCCAAATGCGTCAAGAGAGAAGCCCTTGCTGGATTCGCCTTTCGCTGGCCAAGACTTTCAACACAGCACCACAATCCGGGCGACGACGAGGAGGAAAGGGGGAACATCTTTTCGTCCTGGCACGTTCTTCTGTGCGGGACGTCTGTCCGCATCTTCGCTCTCTGCAAGGCTGGAAGGTGCGCGGTGGTACTCGGAAGCGAGAAGAAGGCTGCAGAGAGCACCGCGCTCTGCCGGCGCTGTGCAGGCTGTACAGGCAAGAAGCCTAGCCCTGGAATGTGGTGCAAATACAAGCTTCCACGCATCGGGGGCAAGCTCTGGGTAAGCTCGCTGACCTAAAAGTGTTCTGTGGGCGAGACGCAGCCGAGAAGCTCTCCCTTAAGGTTCAGGCTACCACGCAGACGGAAGGTGCCGCTACCTAGCGCTGCGAGGGAAAGTGCATAGCCCAGGCGTGTTTCGGCAGAAGCAGCAGCCTGGAGGCTTTCGCTGCCGGCACCGTGCTCTCTGGGCGAGAAGCAGACGACCGTTCGTCTGCAGCGAAACGAAAGCGCGACGTGGTACGAAGGGGCAGAAGAACGAAGGTGCAGAGCACCACCGGGCTGCCGTGCGACTCGCACAGGCTGCAAGAGGAAGCGTGCCTGCCACTCGCTCGTTCGCGGATTCACTTTAGCAGTCGGAAACAGAAAGCTCGACTTGCGGCTACTTGTGCTGCTGCCTAGTTCTCTTCCAGTAGCCCCTGGAAACAACGATGCTCGGTTTATGCTTCGAGACGCAGCGATCACGGTGGTAGGTGCGGTGGAGAAGGGAAAGCCAGCGTGCAGAGGACAGTTTCTCGTTGCTCTACGTGAGGCAAGGGGAAGGTTCAGCCCAGCAGTGGCTGTTGCTCCTGGAGCCTTTTTCTTTGGGAGCAGCTGCTGCAAGCGGGCAACGGAGCTGCGAGAGTGCCTAATGGGTGGGACGGCACGTCTATCTGCGAAGGAAGCTGCCTAGCCGCAGTGTGTTGTGCTCAGTTTCCAGGCTGCTTCGAGAGGGGGCACCTTGAAGAACGCCTTCTTTCTCGACGCGTCCTTCTGGGTGCGCTCAAGCTGCGTGGACTCTGCAACACGGCAGGGTGCAAGCAACTGTTTCTGGCCAGGTTGTGTGATGATGGAGTGCAAGGGCTGCGCCTTACTCGCGGAAGCTGCCGGAGCATTCTCATCAGCTGAATGCGCTTGTGAAGCAGCTCTCTGCTGGACTTTGGAAGCCGGCACGCTGAGCCCCTTAGAATGCCTGCCCGCTGCCCGGCTGCTGCGTTCTTCGCCTTCTGTGCTCTGGATGGCGAACTGAAGCCCAGCGATGGCTTTGAGCTGTCCCGCTCTTCAGCGCGTGTATAACTGCACGCATCCACAGTGCTCTGTGCACGGATTTTCCTCAGCTCGAGGTGCAATCATTTTCTTGCTGGTTTACAGTGTCCAAAGCGTCCGTGGAGCTCTCGCTCGGCCAAATGCGTCAAGAGAGAAGCCCTTGCTGGATTCGCCTTTCGCTGGCCAAGACTTTCAACACAGCACCACAATCCGGGCGACGACGAGGAGGAAAGGGGGAACATCTTTTCGTCCTGGCACGTTCTTCTGTGCGGGACGTCTGTCCGCATCTTCGCTCTCTGCAGGGCTGGAAGGTGCGCGGTGGTACTCGGAAGCGAGAAGAAGGCTGCAGAGAGCACCGCGCTCTGCCGGCGCTGTGCAGGCTGTACAGGCAAGAAGCCTAGCCCTG
This sequence comes from Aphelocoma coerulescens, assembly GCF_041296385.1. Lineage (NCBI taxonomy): Eukaryota > Metazoa > Chordata > Aves > Passeriformes > Corvidae > Aphelocoma > Aphelocoma coerulescens. The sequence goes on along the minus strand of NW_027183487.1, from coordinate 342,349 downwards.
GAATGTGGTGCAAATACAAGCTTCCACGCATCGGGGGCAAGCTCTGGGTAAGCTCGCTGACCTAAAAGTGTTCTGTGGGCGAGACGCAGCCGAGAAGCTCTCCCTTAAGGTTCAGGCTACCACGCAGACGGAAGGTGCCGCTACCTAGCGCTGCGAGGGAAAGTGCATAGCCCAGGCGTGTTTCGGCAGAAGCAGCAGCCTGGAGGCTTTCGCTGCCGGCACCGTGCTCTCTGGGCGAGAAGCAGACGACCGTTCGTCTGCAGCGAAACGAAAGCGCGACGTGGTACGAAGGGGCAGAAGAACGAAGGCGCAGAGCACCACCGGGCTGCCGTGCGACTCGCACAGGCTGCAAGAGGAAGCGTGCCTGCCACTCGCTCGTTCGCGGATTCACTTTAGCAGTCGGAAACAGAAAGCTCGACTTGCGGCTACTTGTGCTGCTGCCTAGTTCTCTTCCAGTAGCCCCTGGAAACAACGATGCTCGGTTTATGCTTCGAGACGCAGCGATCACGGTGGTAGGTGCGGTGGAGAAGGGAAAGCCAGCGTGCAGAGGACAGTTTCTCGTTGCTCTACGTGAGGCAAGGGGAAGGTTCAGCCCAGCAGTGGCTGTTGCTCCTGGAGCCTTTTTCTTTGGGAGCAGCTGCTGCAAGCGGGCAACGGAGCTGCGAGAGTGCCTAATGGGTGGGACGGCACGTCTATCGGCGAAGGAAGCTGCCTAGCCGCAGTGTGTTGTGCTCAGTTTCCAGGCTGCTTCGAGAAGGGGCACCTTGAAGAACGCCTTCTTTCTCGACGCGTCCTTCTGGGTGCGCTCAAGCTGCGTGGACTCTGCAACACGGCAGGGTGCAAGCAACTGTTTCTGGCCAGGTTGTGTGATGATGGAGTGCAAGGGCTGCGCCTTACTCGCGGAAGCTGCCGGAGCATTCTCATCAGCTGAATGCGCTTGTGAAGCAGCTCTCTGCTGGACTTTGGAAGCCGGCACGCTGAGCCCCTTAGAATGCCTGCCCGCTGCCCGGCTGCTGCGTTCTTCGCCTTCTGTGCTCTGGATGGCGAACTGAAGCCCAGCGATGGCTTTGAGCTGTCCCGCTCTTCAGCGCGTGTATAACTGCACGCATCCACAGTGCTCTGTGCACGGATTTTCCTCAGCTCGAGGTGCAATCATTTTCTTGCTGGTTTACAGTGTCCAAAGCGTCCGTGGAGCTCTCGCTCGGCCAAATGCGTCAAGAGAGAAGCCCTTGCTGGATTCGCCTTTCGCTGGCCAAGACTTTCAACACAGCACCACAATCCGGGCGACGACGAGGAGGAAAGGGGGAACATCTTTTCGTCCTGGCACGTTCTTCTGTGCGGGACGTCTGTCCGCATCTTCGCTCTCTGCAAGGCTGGAAGGTGCGCGGGGGTACTCGGAAGCGAGAAGAAGGCTGCAGAGAGCACCGCGCTCTGCCGGCGCTGTGCAGGCTGTACAGGCAAGAAGCCTAGCCCTGGAATGTGGTGCAAATACAAGCTTCCACGCATCGGGGGCAAGCTCTGGGTAAGCTCGCTGACCTAAAAGTGTTCTGTGGGCGAGACGCAGCCGAGAAGCTCTCCCTTAAGGTTCAGGCTACCACGCAGACGGAAGGTGCCGCTACCTAGCGCTGCGAGGGAAAGTGCATAGCCCAGGCGTGTTTCGGCAGAAGCAGCAGCCTGGAGGCTTTCGCTGCCGGCACCGTGCTCTCTGGGCGAGAAGCAGACGACCGTTCGTCTGCAGCGAAACGAAAGCGCGACGTGGTACGAAGGGGCAGAAGAACGAAGGTGCAGAGCACCACCGGGCTGCCGTGCGACTCGCACAGGCTGCAAGAGGAAGCGTGCCTGCCACTCGCTCGTTCGCGGATTCACTTTAGCAGTCGGAAACAGAAAGCTCGACTTGCGGCTACTTGTGCTGCTGCCTAGTTCTCTTCCAGTAGCCCCTGGAAACAACGATGCTCGGTTTATGCTTCGAGACGCAGCGATCACGGTGGTAGGTGCGGTGGAGAAGGGAAAGCCAGCGTGCAGAGGACAGTTTCTCGTTGCTCTACGTGAGGCAAGGGGAAGGTTCAGCCCAGCAGTGGCTGTTGCTCCTGGAGCCTTTTTCTTTGGGAGCAGCTGCTGCAAGCGGGCAACGGAGCTGCGAGAGTGCCTAATGGGTGGGACGGCACGTCTATCTGCGAAGGAAGCTGCCTAGCCGCAGTGTGTTGTGCTCAGTTTCCAGGCTGCTTCGAGAGGGGGCACCTTGAAGAACGCCTTCTTTCTCGACGCGTCCTTCTGGGTGCGCTCAAGCTGCGTGGACTCTGCAACACGGCAGGGTGCAAGCAACTGTTTCTGGCCAGGTTGTGTGATGATGGAGTGCAAGGGCTGCGCCTTACTCGCGGAAGCTGCCGGAGCATTCTCATCAGCTGAATGCGCTTGTGAAGCTGCTCTCTGCTGGACTTTGGAAGCCGGCACGCTGAGCCCCTTAGAATGCCTGCCCGCTGCCCGGCTGCTGCGTTCTTCGCCTTCTGTGCTCTGGATGGCGAACTGAAGCCCAGCGATGGCTTTGAGCTGTCCCGCTCTTCAGCGCGTGTATAACTGCACGCATCCACAGTGCTCTGTGCACGGATTTTCCTCAGCTCGAGGTGCAATCATTTTCTTGCTGGTTTACAGTGTCCAAAGCGTCCGTGGAGCTCTCGCTCGGCCAAATGCGTCAAGAGAGAAGCCCTTGCTGGATTCGCCTTTCGCTGGCCAAGACTTTCAACACAGCACCACAATCCGGGCGACGACGAGGAGGAAAGGGGGAACATCTTTTCGTCCTGGCACGTTCTTCTGTGCGGGACGTCTGTCCGCATCTTCGCTCTCTGCAGGGCTGGAAGGTGCGCGGTGGTACTCGGAAGCGAGAAGAAGGCTGCAGAGAGCACCGCGCTCTGCCGGCGCTGTGCAGGCTGTACAGGCAAGAAGCCTAGCCCTGGAATGTGGTGCAAATACAAGCTTCCACGCATCGGGGGCAAGCTCTGGGTAAGCTCGCTGACCTAAAAGTGTTCTGTGGGCGAGACGCAGCCGAGAAGCTCTCCCTTAAGGTTCAGGCTACCACGCAGACGGAAGGTGCCGCTACCTAGCGCTGCGAGGGAAAGTGCATAGCCCAGGCGTGTTTCGGCAGAAGCAGCAGCCTGGAGGCTTTCGCTGCCGGCACCGTGCTCTCTGGGCGAGAAGCAGACGACCGTTCGTCTGCAGCGAAACGAAAGCGCGACGTGGTACGAAGGGGCAGAAGAACGAAGGCGCAGAGCACCACCGGGCTGCCGTGCGACTCGCACAGGCTGCAAGAGGAAGCGTGCCTGCCACTCGCTCGTTCGCGGATTCACTTTAGCAGTCGGAAACAGAAAGCTCGACTTGCGGCTACTTGTGCTGCTGCCTAGTTCTCTTCCAGTAGCCCCTGGAAACAACGATGCTCGGTTTATGCTTCGAGACGCAGCGATCACGGTGGTAGGTGCGGTGGAGAAGGGAAAGCCAGCGTGCAGAGGACAGTTTCTCGTTGCTCTACGTGAGGCAAGGGGAAGGTTCAGCCCAGCAGTGGCTGTTGCTCCTGGAGCCTTTTTCTTTGGGAGCAGCTGCTGCAAGCGGGCAACGGAGCTGCGAGAGTGCCTAATGGGTGGGACGGCACGTCTATCGGCGAAGGAAGCTGCCTAGCCGCAGTGTGTTGTGCTCAGTTTCCAGGCTGCTTCGAGAAGGGGCACCTTGAAGAACGCCTTCTTTCTCGACGCGTCCTTCTGGGTGCGCTCAAGCTGCGTGGACTCTGCAACACGGCAGGGTGCAAGCAACTGTTTCTGGCCAGGTTGTGTGATGATGGAGTGCAAGGGCTGCGCCTTACTCGCGGAAGCTGCCGGAGCATTCTCATCAGCTGAATGCGCTTGTGAAGCAGCTCTCTGCTGGACTTTGGAAGCCGGCACGCTGAGCCCCTTAGAATGCCTGCCCGCTGCCCGGCTGCTGCGTTCTTCGCCTTCTGTGCTCTGGATGGCGAACTGAAGCCCAGCGATGGCTTTGAGCTGTCCCGCTCTTCAGCGCGTGTATAACTGCACGCATCCACAGTGCTCTGTGCACGGATTTTCCTCAGCTCGAGGTGCAATCATTTTCTTGCTGGTTTACAGTGTCCAAAGCGTCCGTGGAGCTCTCGCTCGGCCAAATGCGTCAAGAGAGAAGCCCTTGCTGGATTCGCCTTTCGCTGGCCAAGACTTTCAACACAGCACCACAATCCGGGCGACGACGAGGAGGAAAGGGGGAACATCTTTTCGTCCTGGCACGTTCTTCTGTGCGGGACGTCTGTCCGCATCTTCGCTCTCTGCAGGGCTGGAAGGTGCGCGGTGGTACTCGGAAGCGAGAAGAAGGCTGCAGAGAGCACCGCGCTCTGCCGGCGCTGTGCAGGCTGTACAGGCAAGAAGCCTAGCCCTGGAATGTGGTGCAAATACAAGCTTCCACGCATCGGGGGCAAGCTCTGGGTAAGCTCGCTGACCTAAAAGTGTTCTGTGGGCGAGACGCAGCCGAGAAGCTCTCCCTTAAGGTTCAGGCTACCACGCAGACGGAAGGTGCCGCTACCTAGCGCTGCGAGGGAAAGTGCATAGCCCAGGCGTGTTTCGGCAGAAGCAGCAGCCTGGAGGCTTTCGCTGCCGGCACCGTGCTCTCTGGGCGAGAAGCAGACGACCGTTCGTCTGCAGCGAAACGAAAGCGCGACGTGGTACGAAGGGGCAGAAGAACGAAGGCGCAGAGCACCACCGGGCTGCCGTGCGACTCGCACAGGCTGCAAGAGGAAGCGTGCCTGCCACTCGCTCGTTCGCGGATTCACTTTAGCAGTCGGAAACAGAAAGCTCGACTTGCGGCTACTTGTGCTGCTGCCTAGTTCTCTTCCAGTAGCCCCTGGAAACAACGATGCTCGGTTTATGCTTCGAGACGCAGCGATCACGGTGGTAGGTGCGGTGGAGAAGGGAAAGCCAGCGTGCAGAGGACAGTTTCTCGTTGCTCTACGTGAGGCAAGGGGAAGGTTCAGCCCAGCAGTGGCTGTTGCTCCTGGAGCCTTTTTCTTTGGGAGCAGCTGCTGCAAGCGGGCAACGGAGCTGCGAGAGTGCCTAATGGGTGGGACGGCACGTCTATCGGCGAAGGAAGCTGCCTAGCCGCAGTGTGTTGTGCTCAGTTTCCAGGCTGCTTCGAGAGGGGGCACCTTGAAGAACGCCTTCTTTCTCGACGCGTCCTTCTGGGTGCGCTCAAGCTGCGTGGACTCTGCAACACGGCAGGGTGCAAGCAACTGTTTCTGGCCAGGTTGTGTGATGATGGAGTGCAAGGGCTGCGCCTTACTCGCGGAAGCTGCCGGAGCATTCTCATCAGCTGAATGCGCTTGTGAAGCAGCTCTCTGCTGGACTTTGGAAGCCGGCACGCTGAGCCCCTTAGAATGCCTGCCCGCTGCCCGGCTGCTGCGTTCTTCGCCTTCTGTGCTCTGGATGGCGAACTGAAGCCCAGCGATGGCTTTGAGCTGTCCCGCTCTTCAGCGCGTGTATAACTGCACGCATCCACAGTGCTCTGTGCACGGATTTTCCTCAGCTCGAGGTGCAATCATTTTCTTGCTGGTTTACAGTGTCCAAAGCGTCCGTGGAGCTCTCGCTCGGCCAAATGCGTCAAGAGAGAAGCCCTTGCTGGATTCGCCTTTCGCTGGCCAAGACTTTCAACACAGCACCACAATCCGGGCGACGACGAGGAGGAAAGGGGGAACATCTTTTCGTCCTGGCACGTTCTTCTGTGCGGGACGTCTGTCCGCATCTTCGCTCTCTGCAGGGCTGGAAGGTGCGCGGTGGTACTCGGAAGCGAGAAGAAGGCTGCAGAGAGCACCGCGCTCTGCCGGCGCTGTGCAGGCTGTACAGGCAAGAAGCCTAGCCCTGGAATGTGGTGCAAATACAAGCTTCCACGCATCGGGGGCAAGCTCTGGGTAAGCTCGCTGACCTAAAAGTGTTCTGTGGGCGAGACGCAGCCGAGAAGCTCTCCCTTAAGGTTCAGGCTACCACGCAGACGGAAGGTGCCGCTACCTAGCGCTGCGAGGGAAAGTGCATAGCCCAGGCGTGTTTCGGCAGAAGCAGCAGCCTGGAGGCTTTCGCTGCCGGCACCGTGCTCTCTGGGCGAGAAGCAGACGACCGTTCGTCTGCAGCGAAACGAAAGCGCGACGTGGTACGAAGGGGCAGAAGAACGAAGGCGCAGAGCACCACCGGGCTGCCGTGCGACTCGCACAGGCTGCAAGAGGAAGCGTGCCTGCCACTCGCTCGTTCGCGGATTCACTTTAGCAGTCGGAAACAGAAAGCTCGACTTGCGGCTACTTGTGCTGCTGCCTAGTTCTCTTCCAGTAGCCCCTGGAAACAACGATGCTCGGTTTATGCTTCGAGACGCAGCGATCACGGTGGTAGGTGCGGTGGAGAAGGGAAAGCCAGCGTGCAGAGGACAGTTTCTCGTTGCTCTACGTGAGGCAAGGGGAAGGTTCAGCCCAGCAGTGGCTGTTGCTCCTGGAGCCTTTTTCTTTGGGAGCAGCTGCTGCAAGCGGGCAACGGAGCTGCGAGAGTGCCTAATGGGTGGGACGGCACGTCTATCGGCGAAGGAAGCTGCCTAGCCGCAGTGTGTTGTGCTCAGTTTCCAGGCTGCTTCGAGAAGGGGCACCTTGAAGAACGCCTTCTTTCTCGACGCGTCCTTCTGGGTGCGCTCAAGCTGCGTGGACTCTGCAACACGGCAGGGTGCAAGCAACTGTTTCTGGCCAGGTTGTGTGATGATGGAGTGCAAGGGCTGCGCCTTACTCGCGGAAGCTGCCGGAGCATTCTCATCAGCTGAATGCGCTTGTGAAGCAGCTCTCTGCTGGACTTTGGAAGCCGGCACGCTGAGCCCCTTAGAATGCCTGCCCGCTGCCCGGCTGCTGCGTTCTTCGCCTTCTGTGCTCTGGATGGCGAACTGAAGCCCAGCGATGGCTTTGAGCTGTCCCGCTCTTCAGCGCGTGTATAACTGCACGCATCCACAGTGCTCTGTGCACGGATTTTCCTCAGCTCGAGGTGCAATCATTTTCTTGCTGGTTTACAGTGTCCAAAGCGTCCGTGGAGCTCTCGCTCGGCCAAATGCGTCAAGAGAGAAGCCCTTGCTGGATTCGCCTTTCGCTGGCCAAGACTTTCAACACAGCACCACAATCCGGGCGACGACGAGGAGGAAAGGGGGAACATCTTTTCGTCCTGGCACGTTCTTCTGTGCGGGACGTCTGTCCGCATCTTCGCTCTCTGCAAGGCTGGAAGGTGCGCGGTGGTACTCGGAAGCGAGAAGAAGGCTGCAGAGAGCACCGCGCTCTGCCGGCGCTGTGCAGGCTGTACAGGCAAGAAGCCTAGCCCTGGAATGTGGTGCAAATACAAGCTTCCACGCATCGGGGGCAAGCTCTGGGTAAGCTCGCTGACCTAAAAGTGTTCTGTGGGCGAGACGCAGCCGAGAAGCTCTCCCTTAAGGTTCAGGCTACCACGCAGACGGAAGGTGCCGCTACCTAGCGCTGCGAGGGAAAGTGCATAGCCCAGGCGTGTTTCGGCAGAAGCAGCAGCCTGGAGGCTTTCGCTGCCGGCACCGTGCTCTCTGGGCGAGAAGCAGACGACCGTTCGTCTGCAGCGAAACGAAAGCGCGACGTGGTACGAAGGGGCAGAAGAACGAAGGTGCAGAGCACCACCGGGCTGCCGTGCGACTCGCACAGGCTGCAAGAGGAAGCGTGCCTGCCACTCGCTCGTTCGCGGATTCACTTTAGCAGTCGGAAACAGAAAGCTCGACTTGCGGCTACTTGTGCTGCTGCCTAGTTCTCTTCCAGTAGCCCCTGGAAACAACGATGCTCGGTTTATGCTTCGAGACGCAGCGATCACGGTGGTAGGTGCGGTGGAGAAGGGAAAGCCAGCGTGCAGAGGACAGTTTCTCGTTGCTCTACGTGAGGCAAGGGGAAGGTTCAGCCCAGCAGTGGCTGTTGCTCCTGGAGCCTTTTTCTTTGGGAGCAGCTGCTGCAAGCGGGCAACGGAGCTGCGAGAGTGCCTAATGGGTGGGACGGCACGTCTATCTGCGAAGGAAGCTGCCTAGCCGCAGTGTGTTGTGCTCAGTTTCCAGGCTGCTTCGAGAGGGGGCACCTTGAAGAACGCCTTCTTTCTCGACGCGTCCTTCTGGGTGCGCTCAAGCTGCGTGGACTCTGCAACACGGCAGGGTGCAAGCAACTGTTTCTGGCCAGGTTGTGTGATGATGGAGTGCAAGGGCTGCGCCTTACTCGCGGAAGCTGCCGGAGCATTCTCATCAGCTGAATGCGCTTGTGAAGCAGCTCTCTGCTGGACTTTGGAAGCCGGCACGCTGAGCCCCTTAGAATGCCTGCCCGCTGCCCGGCTGCTGCGTTCTTCGCCTTCTGTGCTCTGGATGGCGAACTGAAGCCCAGCGATGGCTTTGAGCTGTCCCGCTCTTCAGCGCGTGTATAACTGCACGCATCCACAGTGCTCTGTGCACGGATTTTCCTCAGCTCGAGGTGCAATCATTTTCTTGCTGGTTTACAGTGTCCAAAGCGTCCGTGGAGCTCTCGCTCGGCCAAATGCGTCAAGAGAGAAGCCCTTGCTGGATTCGCCTTTCGCTGGCCAAGACTTTCAACACAGCACCACAATCCGGGCGACGACGAGGAGGAAAGGGGGAACATCTTTTCGTCCTGGCACGTTCTTCTGTGCGGGACGTCTGTCCGCATCTTCGCTCTCTGCAGGGCTGGAAGGTGCGCGGTGGTACTCGGAAGCGAGAAGAAGGCTGCAGAGAGCACCGCGCTCTGCCGGCGCTGTGCAGGCTGTACAGGCAAGAAGCCTAGCCCTGGAATGTGGTGCAAATACAAGCTTCCACGCATCGGGGGCAAGCTCTGGGTAAGCTCGCTGACCTAAAAGTGTTCTGTGGGCGAGACGCAGCCGAGAAGCTCTCCCTTAAGGTTCAGGCTACCACGCAGACGGAAGGTGCCGCTACCTAGCGCTGCGAGGGAAAGTGCATAGCCCAGGCGTGTTTCGGCAGAAGCAGCAGCCTGGAGGCTTTCGCTGCCGGCACCGTGCTCTCTGGGCGAGAAGCAGACGACCGTTCGTCTGCAGCGAAACGAAAGCGCGACGTGGTACGAAGGGGCAGAAGAACGAAGGCGCAGAGCACCACCGGGCTGCCGTGCGACTCGCACAGGCTGCAAGAGGAAGCGTGCCTGCCACTCGCTCGTTCGCGGATTCACTTTAGCAGTCGGAAACAGAAAGCTCGACTTGCGGCTACTTGTGCTGCTGCCTAGTTCTCTTCCAGTAGCCCCTGGAAACAACGATGCTCGGTTTATGCTTCGAGACGCAGCGATCACGGTGGTAGGTGCGGTGGAGAAGGGAAAGCCAGCGTGCAGAGGACAGTTTCTCGTTGCTCTACGTGAGGCAAGGGGAAGGTTCAGCCCAGCAGTGGCTGTTGCTCCTGGAGCCTTTTTCTTTGGGAGCAGCTGCTGCAAGCGGGCAACGGAGCTGCGAGAGTGCCTAATGGGTGGGACGGCACGTCTATCGGCGAAGGAAGCTGCCTAGCCGCAGTGTGTTGTGCTCAGTTTCCAGGCTGCTTCGAGAGGGGGCACCTTGAAGAACGCCTTCTTTCTCGACGCGTCCTTCTGGGTGCGCTCAAGCTGCGTGGACTCTGCAACACGGCAGGGTGCAAGCAACTGTTTCTGGCCAGGTTGTGTGATGATGGAGTGCAAGGGCTGCGCCTTACTCGCGGAAGCTGCCGGAGCATTCTCATCAGCTGAATGCGCTTGTGAAGCAGCTCTCTGCTGGACTTTGGAAGCCGGCACGCTGAGCCCCTTAGAATGCCTGCCCGCTGCCCGGCTGCTGCGTTCTTCGCCTTCTGTGCTCTGGATGGCGAACTGAAGCCCAGCGATGGCTTTGAGCTGTCCCGCTCTTCAGCGCGTGTATAACTGCACGCATCCACAGTGCTCTGTGCACGGATTTTCCTCAGCTCGAGGTGCAATCATTTTCTTGCTGGTTTACAGTGTCCAAAGCGTCCGTGGAGCTCTCGCTCGGCCAAATGCGTCAAGAGAGAAGCCCTTGCTGGATTCGCCTTTCGCTGGCCAAGACTTTCAACACAGCACCACAATCCGGGCGACGACGAGGAGGAAAGGGGGAACATCTTTTCGTCCTGGCACGTTCTTCTGTGCGGGACGTCTGTCCGCATCTTCGCTCTCTGCAGGGCTGGAAGGTGCGCGGTGGTACTCGGAAGCGAGAAGAAGGCTGCAGAGAGCACCGCGCTCTGCCGGCGCTGTGCAGGCTGTACAGGCAAGAAGCCTAGCCCTGGAATGTGGTGCAAATACAAGCTTCCACGCATCGGGGGCAAGCTCTGGGTAAGCTCGCTGACCTAAAAGTGTTCTGTGGGCGAGACGCAGCCGAGAAGCTCTCCCTTAAGGTTCAGGCTACCACGCAGACGGAAGGTGCCGCTACCTAGCGCTGCGAGGGAAAGTGCATAGCCCAGGCGTGTTTCGGCAGAAGCAGCAGCCTGGAGGCTTTCGCTGCCGGCACCGTGCTCTCTGGGCGAGAAGCAGACGACCGTTCGTCTGCAGCGAAACGAAAGCGCGACGTGGTACGAAGGGGCAGAAGAACGAAGGCGCAGAGCACCACCGGGCTGCCGTGCGACTCGCACAGGCTGCAAGAGGAAGCGTGCCTGCCACTCGCTCGTTCGCGGATTCACTTTAGCAGTCGGAAACAGAAAGCTCGACTTGCGGCTACTTGTGCTGCTGCCTAGTTCTCTTCCAGTAGCCCCTGGAAACAACGATGCTCGGTTTATGCTTCGAGACGCAGCGATCACGGTGGTAGGTGCGGTGGAGAAGGGAAAGCCAGCGTGCAGAGGACAGTTTCTCGTTGCTCTACGTGAGGCAAGGGGAAGGTTCAGCCCAGCAGTGGCTGTTGCTCCTGGAGCCTTTTTCTTTGGGAGCAGCTGCTGCAAGCGGGCAACGGAGCTGCGAGAGTGCCTAATGGGTGGGACGGCACGTCTATCGGCGAAGGAAGCTGCCTAGCCGCAGTGTGTTGTGCTCAGTTTCCAGGCTGCTTCGAGAAGGGGCACCTTGAAGAACGCCTTCTTTCTCGACGCGTCCTTCTGGGTGCGCTCAAGCTGCGTGGACTCTGCAACACGGCAGGGTGCAAGCAACTGTTTCTGGCCAGGTTGTGTGATGATGGAGTGCAAGGGCTGCGCCTTACTCGCGGAAGCTGCCGGAGCATTCTCATCAGCTGAATGCGCTTGTGAAGCAGCTCTCTGCTGGACTTTGGAAGCCGGCACGCTGAGCCCCTTAGAATGCCTGCCCGCTGCCCGGCTGCTGCGTTCTTCGCCTTCTGTGCTCTGGATGGCGAACTGAAGCCCAGCGATGGCTTTGAGCTGTCCCGCTCTTCAGCGCGTGTATAACTGCACGCATCCACAGTGCTCTGTGCACGGATTTTCCTCAGCTCGAGGTGCAATCATTTTCTTGCTGGTTTACAGTGTCCAAAGCGTCCGTGGAGCTCTCGCTCGGCCAAATGCGTCAAGAGAGAAGCCCTTGCTGGATTCGCCTTTCGCTGGCCAAGACTTTCAACACAGCACCACAATCCGGGCGACGACGAGGAGGAAAGGGGGAACATCTTTTCGTCCTGGCACGTTCTTCTGTGCGGGACGTCTGTCCGCATCTTCGCTCTCTGCAAGGCTGGAAGGTGCGCGGTGGTACTCGGAAGCGAGAAGAAGGCTGCAGAGAGCACCGCGCTCTGCCGGCGCTGTGCAGGCTGTACAGGCAAGAAGCCTAGCCCTGGAATGTGGTGCAAATACAAGCTTCCACGCATCGGGGGCAAGCTCTGGGTAAGCTCGCTGACCTAAAAGTGTTCTGTGGGCGAGACGCAGCCGAGAAGCTCTCCCTTAAGGTTCAGGCTACCACGCAGACGGAAGGTGCCGCTACCTAGCGCTGCGAGGGAAAGTGCATAGCCCAGGCGTGTTTCGGCAGAAGCAGCAGCCTGGAGGCTTTCGCTGCCGGCACCGTGCTCTCTGGGCGAGAAGCAGACGACCGTTCGTCTGCAGCGAAACGAAAGCGCGACGTGGTACGAAGGGGCAGAAGAACGAAGGTGCAGAGCACCACCGGGCTGCCGTGCGACTCGCACAGGCTGCAAGAGGAAGCGTGCCTGCCACTCGCTCGTTCGCGGATTCACTTTAGCAGTCGGAAACAGAAAGCTCGACTTGCGGCTACTTGTGCTGCTGCCTAGTTCTCTTCCAGTAGCCCCTGGAAACAACGATGCTCGGTTTATGCTTCGAGACGCAGCGATCACGGTGGTAGGTGCGGTGGAGAAGGGAAAGCCAGCGTGCAGAGGACAGTTTCTCGTTGCTCTACGTGAGGCAAGGGGAAGGTTCAGCCCAGCAGTGGCTGTTGCTCCTGGAGCCTTTTTCTTTGGGAGCAGCTGCTGCAAGCGGGCAACGGAGCTGCGAGAGTGCCTAATGGGTGGGACGGCACGTCTATCTGCGAAGGAAGCTGCCTAGCCGCAGTGTGTTGTGCTCAGTTTCCAGGCTGCTTCGAGAGGGGGCACCTTGAAGAACGCCTTCTTTCTCGACGCGTCCTTCTGGGTGCGCTCAAGCTGCGTGGACTCTGCAACACGGCAGGGTGCAAGCAACTGTTTCTGGCCAGGTTGTGTGATGATGGAGTGCAAGGGCTGCGCCTTACTCGCGGAAGCTGCCGGAGCATTCTCATCAGCTGAATGCGCTTGTGAAGCAGCTCTCTGCTGGACTTTGGAAGCCGGCACGCTGAGCCCCTTAGAATGCCTGCCCGCTGCCCGGCTGCTGCGTTCTTCGCCTTCTGTGCTCTGGATGGCGAACTGAAGCCCAGCGATGGCTTTGAGCTGTCCCGCTCTTCAGCGCGTGTATAACTGCACGCATCCACAGTGCTCTGTGCACGGATTTTCCTCAGCTCGAGGTGCAATCATTTTCTTGCTGGTTTACAGTGTCCAAAGCGTCCGTGGAGCTCTCGCTCGGCCAAATGCGTCAAGAGAGAAGCCCTTGCTGGATTCGCCTTTCGCTGGCCAAGACTTTCAACACAGCACCACAATCCGGGCGACGACGAGGAGGAAAGGGGGAACATCTTTTCGTCCTGGCACGTTCTTCTGTGCGGGACGTCTGTCCGCATCTTCGCTCTCTGCAGGGCTGGAAGGTGCGCGGTGGTACTCGGAAGCGAGAAGAAGGCTGCAGAGAGCACCGCGCTCTGCCGGCGCTGTGCAGGCTGTACAGGCAAGAAGCCTAGCCCTGGAATGTGGTGCAAATACAAGCTTCCACGCATCGGGGGCAAGCTCTGGGTAAGCTCGCTGACCTAAAAGTGTTCTGTGGGCGAGACGCAGCCGAGAAGCTCTCCCTTAAGGTTCAGGCTACCACGCAGACGGAAGGTGCCGCTACCTAGCGCTGCGAGGGAAAGTGCATAGCCCAGGCGTGTTTCGGCAGAAGCAGCAGCCTGGAGGCTTTCGCTGCCGGCACCGTGCTCTCTGGGCGAGAAGCAGACGACCGTTCGTCTGCAGCGAAACGAAAGCGCGACGTGGTACGAAGGGGCAGAAGAACGAAGGCGCAGAGCACCACCGGGCTGCCGTGCGACTCGCACAGGCTGCAAGAGGAAGCGTGCCTGCCACTCGCTCGTTCGCGGATTCACTTTAGCAGTCGGAAACAGAAAGCTCGACTTGCGGCTACTTGTGCTGCTGCCTAGTTCTCTTCCAGTAGCCCCTGGAAACAACGATGCTCGGTTTATGCTTCGAGACGCAGCGATCACGGTGGTAGGTGCGGTGGAGAAGGGAAAGCCAGCGTGCAGAGGACAGTTTCTCGTTGCTCTACGTGAGGCAAGGGGAAGGTTCAGCCCAGCAGTGGCTGTTGCTCCTGGAGCCTTTTTCTTTGGGAGCAGCTGCTGCAAGCGGGCAACGGAGCTGCGAGAGTGCCTAATGGGTGGGACGGCACGTCTATCGGCGAAGGAAGCTGCCTAGCCGCAGTGTGTTGTGCTCAGTTTCCAGGCTGCTTCGAGAAGGGGCACCTTGAAGAACGCCTTCTTTCTCGACGCGTCCTTCTGGGTGCGCTCAAGCTGCGTGGACTCTGCAACACGGCAGGGTGCAAGCAACTGTTTCTGGCCAGGTTGTGTGATGATGGAGTGCAAGGGCTGCGCCTTACTCGCGGAAGCTGCCGGAGCATTCTCATCAGCTGAATGCGCTTGTGAAGCAGCTCTCTGCTGGACTTTGGAAGCCGGCACGCTGAGCCCCTTAGAATGCCTGCCCGCTGCCCGGCTGCTGCGTTCTTCGCCTTCTGTGCTCTGGATGGCGAACTGAAGCCCAGCGATGGCTTTGAGCTGTCCCGCTCTTCAGCGCGTGTATAACTGCACGCATCCACAGTGCTCTGTGCACGGATTTTCCTCAGCTCGAGGTGCAATCATTTTCTTGCTGGTTTACAGTGTCCAAAGCGTCCGTGGAGCTCTCGCTCGGCCAAATGCGTCAAGAGAGAAGCCCTTGCTGGATTCGCCTTTCGCTGGCCAAGACTTTCAACACAGCACCACAATCCGGGCGACGACGAGGAGGAAAGGGGGAACATCTTTTCGTCCTGGCACGTTCTTCTGTGCGGGACGTCTGTCCGCATCTTCGCTCTCTGCAAGGCTGGAAGGTGCGCGGTGGTACTCGGAAGCGAGAAGAAGGCTGCAGAGAGCACCGCGCTCTGCCGGCGCTGTGCAGGCTGTACAGGCAAGAAGCCTAGCCCTGGAATGTGGTGCAAATACAAGCTTCCACGCATCGGGGGCAAGCTCTGGGTAAGCTCGCTGACCTAAAAGTGTTCTGTGGGCGAGACGCAGCCGAGAAGCTCTCCCTTAAGGTTCAGGCTACCACGCAGACGGAAGGTGCCGCTACCTAGCGCTGCGAGGGAAAGTGCATAGCCCAGGCGTGTTTCGGCAGAAGCAGCAGCCTGGAGGCTTTCGCTGCCGGCACCGTGCTCTCTGGGCGAGAAGCAGACGACCGTTCGTCTGCAGCGAAACGAAAGCGCGACGTGGTACGAAGGGGCAGAAGAACGAAGGCGCAGAGCACCACCGGGCTGCCGTGCGACTCGCACAGGCTGCAAGAGGAAGCGTGCCTGCCACTCGCTCGTTCGCGGATTCACTTTAGCAGTCGGAAACAGAAAGCTCGACTTGCGGCTACTTGTGCTGCTGCCTAGTTCTCTTCCAGTAGCCCCTGGAAACAACGATGCTCGGTTTATGCTTCGAGACGCAGCGATCACGGTGGTAGGTGCGGTGGAGAAGGGAAAGCCAGCGTGCAGAGGACAGTTTCTCGTTGCTCTACGTGAGGCAAGGGGAAGGTTCAGCCCAGCAGTGGCTGTTGCTCCTGGAGCCTTTTTCTTTGGGAGCAGCTGCTGCAAGCGGGCAACGGAGCTGCGAGAGTGCCTAATGGGTGGGACGGCACGTCTATCGGCGAAGGAAGCTGCCTAGCCGCAGTGTGTTGTGCTCAGTTTCCAGGCTGCTTCGAGAGGGGGCACCTTGAAGAACGCCTTCTTTCTCGACGCGTCCTTCTGGGTGCGCTCAAGCTGCGTGGACTCTGCAACACGGCAGGGTGCAAGCAACTGTTTCTGGCCAGGTTGTGTGATGATGGAGTGCAAGGGCTGCGCCTTACTCGCGGAAGCTGCCGGAGCATTCTCATCAGCTGAATGCGCTTGTGAAGCAGCTCTCTGCTGGACTTTGGAAGCCGGCACGCTGAGCCCCTTAGAATGCCTGCCCGCTGCCCGGCTGCTGCGTTCTTCGCCTTCTGTGCTCTGGATGGCGAACTGAAGCCCAGCGATGGCTTTGAGCTGTCCCGCTCTTCAGCGCGTGTATAACTGCACGCATCCACAGTGCTCTGTGCACGGATTTTCCTCAGCTCGAGGTGCAATCATTTTCTTGCTGGTTTACAGTGTCCAAAGCGTCCGTGGAGCTCTCGCTCGGCCAAATGCGTCAAGAGAGAAGCCCTTGCTGGATTCGCCTTTCGCTGGCCAAGACTTTCAACACAGCACCACAATCCGGGCGACGACGAGGAGGAAAGGGGGAACATCTTTTCGTCCTGGCACGTTCTTCTGTGCGGGACGTCTGTCCGCATCTTCGCTCTCTGCAGGGCTGGAAGGTGCGCGGTGGTACTCGGAAGCGAGAAGAAGGCTGCAGAGAGCACCGCGCTCTGCCGGCGCTGTGCAGGCTGTACAGGCAAGAAGCCTAGCCCTGGAATGTGGTGCAAATACAAGCTTCCACGCATCGGGGGCAAGCTCTGGGTAAGCTCGCTGACCTAAAAGTGTTCTGTGGGCGAGACGCAGCCGAGAAGCTCTCCCTTAAGGTTCAGGCTACCACGCAGACGGAAGGTGCCGCTACCTAGCGCTGCGAGGGAAAGTGCATAGCCCAGGCGTGTTTCGGCAGAAGCAGCAGCCTGGAGGCTTTCGCTGCCGGCACCGTGCTCTCTGGGCGAGAAGCAGACGACCGTTCGTCTGCAGCGAAACGAAAGCGCGACGTGGTACGAAGGGGCAGAAGAACGAAGGCGCAGAGCACCACCGGGCTGCCGTGCGACTCGCACAGGCTGCAAGAGGAAGCGTGCCTGCCACTCGCTCGTTCGCGGATTCACTTTAGCAGTCGGAAACAGAAAGCTCGACTTGCGGCTACTTGTGCTGCTGCCTAGTTCTCTTCCAGTAGCCCCTGGAAACAACGATGCTCGGTTTATGCTTCGAGACGCAGCGATCACGGTGGTAGGTGCGGTGGAGAAGGGAAAGCCAGCGTGCAGAGGACAGTTTCTCGTTGCTCTACGTGAGGCAAGGGGAAGGTTCAGCCCAGCAGTGGCTGTTGCTCCTGGAGCCTTTTTCTTTGGGAGCAGCTGCTGCAAGCGGGCAACGGAGCTGCGAGAGTGCCTAATGGGTGGGACGGCACGTCTATCGGCGAAGGAAGCTGCCTAGCCGCAGTGTGTTGTGCTCAGTTTCCAGGCTGCTTCGAGAAGGGGCACCTTGAAGAACGCCTTCTTTCTCGACGCGTCCTTCTGGGTGCGCTCAAGCTGCGTGGACTCTGCAACACGGCAGGGTGCAAGCAACTGTTTCTGGCCAGGTTGTGTGATGATGGAGTGCAAGGGCTGCGCCTTACTCGCGGAAGCTGCCGGAGCATTCTCATCAGCTGAATGCGCTTGTGAAGCAGCTCTCTGCTGGACTTTGGAAGCCGGCACGCTGAGCCCCTTAGAATGCCTGCCCGCTGCCCGGCTGCTGCGTTCTTCGCCTTCTGTGCTCTGGATGGCGAACTGAAGCCCAGCGATGGCTTTGAGCTGTCCCGCTCTTCAGCGCGTGTATAACTGCACGCATCCACAGTGCTCTGTGCACGGATTTTCCTCAGCTCGAGGTGCAATCATTTTCTTGCTGGTTTACAGTGTCCAAAGCGTCCGTGGAGCTCTCGCTCGGCCAAATGCGTCAAGAGAGAAGCCCTTGCTGGATTCGCCTTTCGCTGGCCAAGACTTTCAACACAGCACCACAATCCGGGCGACGACGAGGAGGAAAGGGGGAACATCTTTTCGTCCTGGCACGTTCTTCTGTGCGGGACGTCTGTCCGCATCTTCGCTCTCTGCAAGGCTGGAAGGTGCGCGGTGGTACTCGGAAGCGAGAAGAAGGCTGCAGAGAGCACCGCGCTCTGCCGGCGCTGTGCAGGCTGTACAGGCAAGAAGCCTAGCCCTGGAATGTGGTGCAAATACAAGCTTCCACGCATCGGGGGCAAGCTCTGGGTAAGCTCGCTGACCTAAAAGTGTTCTGTGGGCGAGACGCAGCCGAGAAGCTCTCCCTTAAGGTTCAGGCTACCACGCAGACGGAAGGTGCCGCTACCTAGCGCTGCGAGGGAAAGTGCATAGCCCAGGCGTGTTTCGGCAGAAGCAGCAGCCTGGAGGCTTTCGCTGCCGGCACCGTGCTCTCTGGGCGAGAAGCAGACGACCGTTCGTCTGCAGCGAAACGAAAGCGCGACGTGGTACGAAGGGGCAGAAGAACGAAGGCGCAGAGCACCACCGGGCTGCCGTGCGACTCGCACAGGCTGCAAGAGGAAGCGTGCCTGCCACTCGCTCGTTCGCGGATTCACTTTAGCAGTCGGAAACAGAAAGCTCGACTTGCGGCTACTTGTGCTGCTGCCTAGTTCTCTTCCAGTAGCCCCTGGAAACAACGATGCTCGGTTTATGCTTCGAGACGCAGCGATCACGGTGGTAGGTGCGGTGGAGAAGGGAAAGCCAGCGTGCAGAGGACAGTTTCTCGTTGCTCTACGTGAGGCAAGGGGAAGGTTCAGCCCAGCAGTGGCTGTTGCTCCTGGAGCCTTTTTCTTTGGGAGCAGCTGCTGCAAGCGGGCAACGGAGCTGCGAGAGTGCCTAATGGGTGGGACGGCACGTCTATCGGCGAAGGAAGCTGCCTAGCCGCAGTGTGTTGTGCTCAGTTTCCAGGCTGCTTCGAGAAGGGGCACCTTGAAGAACGCCTTCTTTCTCGACGCGTCCTTCTGGGTGCGCTCAAGCTGCGTGGACTCTGCAACACGGCAGGGTGCAAGCAACTGTTTCTGGCCAGGTTGTGTGATGATGGAGTGCAAGGGCTGCGCCTTACTCGCGGAAGCTGCCGGAGCATTCTCATCAGCTGAATGCGCTTGTGAAGCAGCTCTCTGCTGGACTTTGGAAGCCGGCACGCTGAGCCCCTTAGAATGCCTGCCCGCTGCCCGGCTGCTGCGTTCTTCGCCTTCTGTGCTCTGGATGGCGAACTGAAGCCCAGCGATGGCTTTGAGCTGTCCCGCTCTTCAGCGCGTGTATAACTGCACGCATCCACAGTGCTCTGTGCACGGATTTTCCTCAGCTCGAGGTGCAATCATTTTCTTGCTGGTTTACAGTGTCCAAAGCGTCCGTGGAGCTCTCGCTCGGCCAAATGCGTCAAGAGAGAAGCCCTTGCTGGATTCGCCTTTCGCTGGCCAAGACTTTCAACACAGCACCACAATCCGGGCGACGACGAGGAGGAAAGGGGGAACATCTTTTCGTCCTGGCACGTTCTTCTGTGCGGGACGTCTGTCCGCATCTTCGCTCTCTGCAAGGCTGGAAGGTGCGCGGTGGTACTCGGAAGCGAGAAGAAGGCTGCAGAGAGCACCGCGCTCTGCCGGCACTGTGCAGGCTGTACAGGCAAGAAGCCTAGCCCTGGAATGTGGTGCAAATACAAGCTTCCACGCATCGGGGGCAAGCTCTGGGTAAGCTCGCTGACCTAAAAGTGTTCTGTGGGCGAGACGCAGCCGAGAAGCTCTCCCTTAAGGTTCAGGCTACCACGCAGACGGAAGGTGCCGCTACCTAGCGCTGCGAGGGAAAGTGCATAGCCCAGGCGTGTTTCGGCAGAAGCAGCAGCCTGGAGGCTTTCGCTGCCGGCACCGTGCTCTCTGGGCGAGAAGCAGACGACCGTTCGTCTGCAGCGAAACGAAAGCGCGACGTGGTACGAAGGGGCAGAAGAACGAAGGCGCAGAGCACCACCGGGCTGCCGTGCGACTCGCACAGGCTGCAAGAGGAAGCGTGCCTGCCACTCGCTCGTTCGCGGATTCACTTTAGCAGTCGGAAACAGAAAGCTCGACTTGCGGCTACTTGTGCTGCTGCCTAGTTCTCTTCCAGTAGCCCCTGGAAACAACGATGCTCGGTTTATGCTTCGAGACGCAGCGATCACGGTGGTAGGTGCGGTGGAGAAGGGAAAGCCAGCGTGCAGAGGACAGTTTCTCGTTGCTCTACGTGAGGCAAGGGGAAGGTTCAGCCCAGCAGTGGCTGTTGCTCCTGGAGCCTTTTTCTTTGGGAGCAGCTGCTGCAAGCGGGCAACGGAGCTGCGAGAGTGCCTAATGGGTGGGACGGCACGTCTATCGGCGAAGGAAGCTGCCTAGCCGCAGTGTGTTGTGCTCAGTTTCCAGGCTGCTTCGAGAAGGGGCACCTTGAAGAACGCCTTCTTTCTCGACGCGTCCTTCTGGGTGCGCTCAAGCTGCGTGGACTCTGCAACACGGCAGGGTGCAAGCAACTGTTTCTGGCCAGGTTGTGTGATGATGGAGTGCAAGGGCTGCGCCTTACTCGCGGAAGCTGCCGGAGCATTCTCATCAGCTGAATGCGCTTGTGAAGCAGCTCTCTGCTGGACTTTGGAAGCCGGCACGCTGAGCCCCTTAGAATGCCTGCCCGCTGCCCGGCTGCTGCGTTCTTCACCTTCTGTGCTCTGGATGGCGAACTGAAGCCCAGCGATGGCTTTGAGCTGTCCCGCTCTTCAGCACGTGTATAACTGCACGCATCCACAGTGCTCTGTGCACGGATTTTCCTCAGCTCGAGGTGCAATCATTTTCTTGCTGGTTTACAGTGTCCAAAGCGTCCGTGGAGCTCTCGCTCGGCCAAATGCGTCAAGAGAGAAGCCCTTGCTGGATTCGCCTTTCGCTGGCCAAGACTTTCAACACAGCACCACAATCCGGGCGACGACGAGGAGGAAAGGGGGAACATCTTTTCGTCCTGGCACGTTCTTCTGTGCGGGACGTCTGTCCGCATCTTCGCTCTCTGCAGGGCTGGAAGGTGCGCGGTGGTACTCGGAAGCGAGAAGAAGGCTGCAGAGAGCACCGCGCTCTGCCGGCGCTGTGCAGGCTGTACAGGCAAGAAGCCTAGCCCTGGAATGTGGTGCAAATACAAGCTTCCACGCATCGGGGGCAAGCTCTGGGTAAGCTCGCTGACCTAAAAGTGTTCTGTGGGCGAGACGCAGCCGAGAAGCTCTCCCTTAAGGTTCAGGCTACCACGCAGACGGAAGGTGCCGCTACCTAGCGCTGCGAGGGAAAGTGCATAGCCCAGGCGTGTTTCGGCAGAAGCAGCAGCCTGGAGGCTTTCGCTGCCGGCACCGTGCTCTCTGGGCGAGAAGCAGATGACCGTTCGTCTGCAGCGAAACGAAAGCGCGACGTGGTACGAAGGGGCAGAAGAACGAAGGCGCAGAGCACCACCGGGCTGCCGTGCGACTCGCACAGGCTGCAAGAGGAAGCGTGCCTGCCACTCGCTCGTTCGCGGATTCACTTTAGCAGTCGGAAACAGAAAGCTCGACTTGCGGCTAACTACTTGTGCTGCTGCCTAGTTCTCTTCCAGTAGCCCCTGGAAACAACGATGCTCGGTTTATGCTTCGAGACGCAGCGATCACGGTGGTAGGTGCGGTGGAGAAGGGAAAGCCAGCGTGCAGAGGACAGTTTCTCGTTGCTCTACGTGAGGCAAGGGGAAGGTTCAGCCCAGCAGTGGCTGTTGCTCCTGGAGCCTTTTTCTTTGGGAGCAGCTGCTGCAAGCGGGCAACGGAGCTGCGAGAGTGCCTAATGGGTGGGACGGCACGTCTATCGGCGAAGGAAGCTGCCTAGCCGCAGTGTGTTGTGCTCAGTTTCCAGGCTGCTTCGAGAAGGGGCACCTTGAAGAACGCCTTCTTTCTCGACGCGTCCTTCTGGGTGCGCTCAAGCTGCGTGGACTCTGCAACACGGCAGGGTGCAAGCAACTGTTTCTGGCCAGGTTGTGTGATGATGGAGTGCAAGGGCTGCGCCTTACTCTCGGAAGCTGCCGGAGCATTCTCATCAGCTGAATGCGCTTGTGAAGCAGCTCTCTGCTGGACTTTGGAAGCCGGCACGCTGAGCCCCTTAGAATGCCTGCCCGCTGCCCGGCTGCTGCGTTCTTCGCCTTCTGTGCTCTGGATGGCGAACTGAAGCCCAGCGATGGCTTTGAGCTGTCCCGCTCTTCAGCGCGTGTATAACTGCACGCATCCACAGTGCTCTGTGCACGGATTTTCCTCAGCTCGAGGTGCAATCATTTTCTTGCTGGTTTACAGTGTCCAAAGCGTCCGTGGAGCTCTCGCTCGGCCAAATGCGTCAAGAGAGAAGCCCTTGCTGGATTCGCCTTTCGCTGGCCAAGACTTTCAACACAGCACCACAATCCGGGCGACGACGAGGAGGAAAGGGGGAACATCTTTTCGTCCTGGCACGTTCTTCTGTGCGGGACGTCTGTCCGCATCTTCGCTCTCTGCAGGGCTGGAAGGTGCGCGGTGGTACTCGGAAGCGAGAAGAAGGCTGCAGAGAGCACCGCGCTCTGCCGGCGCTGTGCAGGCTGTACAGGCAAGAAGCCTAGCCCTGGAATGTGGTGCAAATACAAGCTTCCACGCATCGGGGGCAAGCTCTGGGTAAGCTCGCTGACCTAAAAGTGTTCTGTGGGCGAGACGCAGCCGAGAAGCTCTCCCTTAAGGTTCAGGCTACCACGCAGACGGAAGGTGCCGCTACCTAGCGCTGCGAGGGAAAGTGCATAGCCCAGGCGTGTTTCGGCAGAAGCAGCAGCCTGGAGGCTTTCGCTGCCGGCACCGTGCTCTCTGGGCGAGAAGCAGACGACCGTTCGTCTGCAGCGAAACGAAAGCGCGACGTGGTACGAAGGGGCAGAAGAACGAAGGCGCAGAGCACCACCGGGCTGCCGTGCGACTCGCACAGGCTGCAAGAGGAAGCGTGCCTGCCACTCGCTCGTTCGCGGATTCACTTTAGCAGTCGGAAACAGAAAGCTCGACTTGCGGCTACTTGTGCTGCTGCCTAGTTCTCTTCCAGTAGCCCCTGGAAACAACGATGCTCGGTTTATGCTTCGAGACGCAGCGATCACGGTGGTAGGTGCGGTGGAGAAGGGAAAGCCAGCGTGCAGAGGACAGTTTCTCGTTGCTCTACGTGAGGCAAGGGGAAGGTTCAGCCCAGCAGTGGCTGTTGCTCCTGGAGCCTTTTTCTTTGGGAGCAGCTGCTGCAAGCGGGCAACGGAGCTGCGAGAGTGCCTAATGGGTGGGACGGCACGTCTATCGGCGAAGGAAGCTGCCTAGCCGCAGTGTGTTGTGCTCAGTTTCCAGGCTGCTTCGAGAAGGGGCACCTTGAAGAACGCCTTCTTTCTCGACGCGTCCTTCTGGGTGCGCTCAAGCTGCGTGGACTCTGCAACACGGCAGGGTGCAAGCAACTGTTTCTGGCCAGGTTGTGTGATGATGGAGTGCAAGGGCTGCGCCTTACTCGCGGAAGCTGCCGGAGCATTCTCATCAGCTGAATGCGCTTGTGAAGCAGCTCTCTGCTGGACTTTGGAAGCCGGCACGCTGAGCCCCTTAGAATGCCTGCCCGCTGCCCGGCTGCTGCGTTCTTCGCCTTCTGTGCTCTGGATGGCGAACTGAAGCCCAGCGATGGCTTTGAGCTGTCCCGCTCTTCAGCGCGTGTATAACTGCACGCATCCACAGTGCTCTGTGCACGGATTTTCCTCAGCTCGAGGTGCAATCATTTTCTTGCTGGTTTACAGTGTCCAAAGCGTCCGTGGAGCTCTCGCTCGGCCAAATGCGTCAAGAGAGAAGCCCTTGCTGGATTCGCCTTTCGCTGGCCAAGACTTTCAACACAGCACCACAATCCGGGCGACGACGAGGAGGAAAGGGGGAACATCTTTTCGTCCTGGCACGTTCTTCTGTGCGGGACGTCTGTCCGCATCTTCGCTCTCTGCAAGGCTGGAAGGTGCGCGGTGGTACTCGGAAGCGAGAAGAAGGCTGCAGAGAGCACCGCGCTCTGCCGGCACTGTGCAGGCTGTACAGGCAAGAAGCCTAGCCCTGGAATGTGGTGCAAATACAAGCTTCCACGCATCGGGGGCAAGCTCTGGGTAAGCTCGCTGACCTAAAAGTGTTCTGTGGGCGAGACGCAGCCGAGAAGCTCTCCCTTAAGGTTCAGGCTACCACGCAGACGGAAGGTGCCGCTACCTAGCGCTGCGAGGGAAAGTGCATAGCCCAGGCGTGTTTCGGCAGAAGCAGCAGCCTGGAGGCTTTCGCTGCCGGCACCGTGCTCTCTGGGCGAGAAGCAGACGACCGTTCGTCTGCAGCGAAACGAAAGCGCGACGTGGTACGAAGGGGCAGAAGAACGAAGGCGCAGAGCACCACCGGGCTGCCGTGCGACTCGCACAGGCTGCAAGAGGAAGCGTGCCTGCCACTCGCTCGTTCGCGGATTCACTTTAGCAGTCGGAAACAGAAAGCTCGACTTGCGGCTACTTGTGCTGCTGCCTAGTTCTCTTCCAGTAGCCCCTGGAAACAACGATGCTCGGTTTATGCTTCGAGACGCAGCGATCACGGTGGTAGGTGCGGTGGAGAAGGGAAAGCCAGCGTGCAGAGGACAGTTTCTCGTTGCTCTACGTGAGGCAAGGGGAAGGTTCAGCCCAGCAGTGGCTGTTGCTCCTGGAGCCTTTTTCTTTGGGAGCAGCTGCTGCAAGCGGGCAACGGAGCTGCGAGAGTGCCTAATGGGTGGGACGGCACGTCTATCGGCGAAGGAAGCTGCCTAGCCGCAGTGTGTTGTGCTCAGTTTCCAGGCTGCTTCGAGAAGGGGCACCTTGAAGAACGCCTTCTTTCTCGACGCGTCCTTCTGGGTGCGCTCAAGCTGCGTGGACTCTGCAACACGGCAGGGTGCAAGCAACTGTTTCTGGCCAGGTTGTGTGATGATGGAGTGCAAGGGCTGCGCCTTACTCGCGGAAGCTGCCGGAGCATTCTCATCAGCTGAATGCGCTTGTGAAGCAGCTCTCTGCTGGACTTTGGAAGCCGGCACGCTGAGCCCCTTAGAATGCCTGCCCGCTGCCCGGCTGCTGCGTTCTTCACCTTCTGTGCTCTGGATGGCGAACTGAAGCCCAGCGATGGCTTTGAGCTGTCCCGCTCTTCAGCACGTGTATAACTGCACGCATCCACAGTGCTCTGTGCACGGATTTTCCTCAGCTCGAGGTGCAATCATTTTCTTGCTGGTTTACAGTGTCCAAAGCGTCCGTGGAGCTCTCGCTCGGCCAAATGCGTCAAGAGAGAAGCCCTTGCTGGATTCGCCTTTCGCTGGCCAAGACTTTCAACACAGCACCACAATCCGGGCGACGACGAGGAGGAAAGGGGGAACATCTTTTCGTCCTGGCACGTTCTTCTGTGCGGGACGTCTGTCCGCATCTTCGCTCTCTGCAGGGCTGGAAGGTGCGCGGTGGTACTCGGAAGCGAGAAGAAGGCTGCAGAGAGCACCGCGCTCTGCCGGCGCTGTGCAGGCTGTACAGGCAAGAAGCCTAGCCCTGGAATGTGGTGCAAATACAAGCTTCCACGCATCGGGGGCAAGCTCTGGGTAAGCTCGCTGACCTAAAAGTGTTCTGTGGGCGAGACGCAGCCGAGAAGCTCTCCCTTAAGGTTCAGGCTACCACGCAGACGGAAGGTGCCGCTACCTAGCGCTGCGAGGGAAAGTGCATAGCCCAGGCGTGTTTCGGCAGAAGCAGCAGCCTGGAGGCTTTCGCTGCCGGCACCGTGCTCTCTGGGCGAGAAGCAGATGACCGTTCGTCTGCAGCGAAACGAAAGCGCGACGTGGTACGAAGGGGCAGAAGAACGAAGGCGCAGAGCACCACCGGGCTGCCGTGCGACTCGCACAGGCTGCAAGAGGAAGCGTGCCTGCCACTCGCTCGTTCGCGGATTCACTTTAGCAGTCGGAAACAGAAAGCTCGACTTGCGGCTAACTACTTGTGCTGCTGCCTAGTTCTCTTCCAGTAGCCCCTGGAAACAACGATGCTCGGTTTATGCTTCGAGACGCAGCGATCACGGTGGTAGGTGCGGTGGAGAAGGGAAAGCCAGCGTGCAGAGGACAGTTTCTCGTTGCTCTACGTGAGGCAAGGGGAAGGTTCAGCCCAGCAGTGGCTGTTGCTCCTGGAGCCTTTTTCTTTGGGAGCAGCTGCTGCAAGCGGGCAACGGAGCTGCGAGAGTGCCTAATGGGTGGGACGGCACGTCTATCGGCGAAGGAAGCTGCCTAGCCGCAGTGTGTTGTGCTCAGTTTCCAGGCTGCTTCGAGAAGGGGCACCTTGAAGAACGCCTTCTTTCTCGACGCGTCCTTCTGGGTGCGCTCAAGCTGCGTGGACTCTGCAACACGGCAGGGTGCAAGCAACTGTTTCTGGCCAGGTTGTGTGATGATGGAGTGCAAGGGCTGCGCCTTACTCTCGGAAGCTGCCGGAGCATTCTCATCAGCTGAATGCGCTTGTGAAGCAGCTCTCTGCTGGACTTTGGAAGCCGGCACGCTGAGCCCCTTAGAATGCCTGCCCGCTGCCCGGCTGCTGCGTTCTTCGCCTTCTGTGCTCTGGATGGCGAACTGAAGCCCAGCGATGGCTTTGAGCTGTCCCGCTCTTCAGCGCGTGTATAACTGCACGCATCCACAGTGCTCTGTGCACGGATTTTCCTCAGCTCGAGGTGCAATCATTTTCTTGCTGGTTTACAGTGTCCAAAGCGTCCGTGGAGCTCTCGCTCGGCCAAATGCGTCAAGAGAGAAGCCCTTGCTGGATTCGCCTTTCGCTGGCCAAGACTTTCAACACAGCACCACAATCCGGGCGACGACGAGGAGGAAAGGGGGAACATCTTTTCGTCCTGGCACGTTCTTCTGTGCGGGACGTCTGTCCGCATCTTCGCTCTCTGCAGGGCTGGAAGGTGCGCGGTGGTACTCGGAAGCGAGAAGAAGGCTGCAGAGAGCACCGCGCTCTGCCGGCGCTGTGCAGGCTGTACAGGCAAGAAGCCTAGCCCTGGAATGTGGTGCAAATACAAGCTTCCACGCATCGGGGGCAAGCTCTGGGTAAGCTCGCTGACCTAAAAGTGTTCTGTGGGCGAGACGCAGCCGAGAAGCTCTCCCTTAAGGTTCAGGCTACCACGCAGACGGAAGGTGCCGCTACCTAGCGCTGCGAGGGAAAGTGCATAGCCCAGGCGTGTTTCGGCAGAAGCAGCAGCCTGGAGGCTTTCGCTGCCGGCACCGTGCTCTCTGGGCGAGAAGCAGACGACCGTTCGTCTGCAGCGAAACGAAAGCGCGACGTGGTACGAAGGGGCAGAAGAACGAAGGCGCAGAGCACCACCGGGCTGCCGTGCGACTCGCACAGGCTGCAAGAGGAAGCGTGCCTGCCACTCGCTCGTTCGCGGATTCACTTTAGCAGTCGGAAACAGAAAGCTCGACTTGCGGCTACTTGTGCTGCTGCCTAGTTCTCTTCCAGTAGCCCCTGGAAACAACGATGCTCGGTTTATGCTTCGAGACGCAGCGATCACGGTGGTAGGTGCGGTGGAGAAGGGAAAGCCAGCGTGCAGAGGACAGTTTCTCGTTGCTCTACGTGAGGCAAGGGGAAGGTTCAGCCCAGCAGTGGCTGTTGCTCCTGGAGCCTTTTTCTTTGGGAGCAGCTGCTGCAAGCGGGCAACGGAGCTGCGAGAGTGCCTAATGGGTGGGACGGCACGTCTATCGGCGAAGGAAGCTGCCTAGCCGCAGTGTGTTGTGCTCAGTTTCCAGGCTGCTTCGAGAGGGGGCACCTTGAAGAACGCCTTCTTTCTCGACGCGTCCTTCTGGGTGCGCTCAAGCTGCGTGGACTCTGCAACACGGCAGGGTGCAAGCAACTGTTTCTGGCCAGGTTGTGTGATGATGGAGTGCAAGGGCTGCGCCTTACTCGCGGAAGCTGCCGGAGCATTCTCATCAGCTGAATGCGCTTGTGAAGCAGCTCTCTGCTGGACTTTGGAAGCCGGCACGCTGAGCCCCTTAGAATGCCTGCCCGCTGCCCGGCTGCTGCGTTCTTCGCCTTCTGTGCTCTGGATGGCGAACTGAAGCCCAGCGATGGCTTTGAGCTGTCCCGCTCTTCAGCGCGTGTATAACTGCACGCATCCACAGTGCTCTGTGCACGGATTTTCCTCAGCTCGAGGTGCAATCATTTTCTTGCTGGTTTACAGTGTCCAAAGCGTCCGTGGAGCTCTCGCTCGGCCAAATGCGTCAAGAGAGAAGCCCTTGCTGGATTCGCCTTTCGCTGGCCAAGACTTTCAACACAGCACCACAATCCGGGCGACGACGAGGAGGAAAGGGGGAACATCTTTTCGTCCTGGCACGTTCTTCTGTGCGGGACGTCTGTCCGCATCTTCGCTCTCTGCAAGGCTGGAAGGTGCGCGGTGGTACTCGGAAGCGAGAAGAAGGCTGCAGAGAGCACCGCGCTCTGCCGGCGCTGTGCAGGCTGTACAGGCAAGAAGCCTAGCCCTGGAATGTGGTGCAAATACAAGCTTCCACGCATCGGGGGCAAGCTCTGGGTAAGCTCGCTGACCTAAAAGTGTTCTGTGGGCGAGACGCAGCCGAGAAGCTCTCCCTTAAGGTTCAGGCTACCACGCAGACGGAAGGTGCCGCTACCTAGCGCTGCGAGGGAAAGTGCATAGCCCAGGCGTGTTTCGGCAGAAGCAGCAGCCTGGAGGCTTTCGCTGCCGGCACCGTGCTCTCTGGGCGAGAAGCAGACGACCGTTCGTCTGCAGCGAAACGAAAGCGCGACGTGGTACGAAGGGGCAGAAGAACGAAGGCGCAGAGCACCACCGGGCTGCCGTGCGACTCGCACAGGCTGCAAGAGGAAGCGTGCCTGCCACTCGCTCGTTCGCGGATTCACTTTAGCAGTCGGAAACAGAAAGCTCGACTTGCGGCTACTTGTGCTGCTGCCTAGTTCTCTTCCAGTAGCCCCTGGAAACAACGATGCTCGGTTTATGCTTCGAGACGCAGCGATCACGGTGGTAGGTGCGGTGGAGAAGGGAAAGCCAGCGTGCAGAGGACAGTTTCTCGTTGCTCTACGTGAGGCAAGGGGAAGGTTCAGCCCAGCAGTGGCTGTTGCTCCTGGAGCCTTTTTCTTTGGGAGCAGCTGCTGCAAGCGGGCAACGGAGCTGCGAGAGTGCCTAATGGGTGGGACGGCACGTCTATCGGCGAAGGAAGCTGCCTAGCCGCAGTGTGTTGTGCTCAGTTTCCAGGCTGCTTCGAGAGGGGGCACCTTGAAGAACGCCTTCTTTCTCGACGCGTCCTTCTGGGTGCGCTCAAGCTGCGTGGACTCTGCAACACGGCAGGGTGCAAGCAACTGTTTCTGGCCAGGTTGTGTGATGATGGAGTGCAAGGGCTGCGCCTTACTCGCGGAAGCTGCCGGAGCATTCTCATCAGCTGAATGCGCTTGTGAAGCAGCTCTCTGCTGGACTTTGGAAGCCGGCACGCTGAGCCCCTTAGAATGCCTGCCCGCTGCCCGGCTGCTGCGTTCTTCGCCTTCTGTGCTCTGGATGGCGAACTGAAGCCCAGCGATGGCTTTGAGCTGTCCCGCTCTTCAGCGCGTGTATAACTGCACGCATCCACAGTGCTCTGTGCACGGATTTTCCTCAGCTCGAGGTGCAATCATTTTCTTGCTGGTTTACAGTGTCCAAAGCGTCCGTGGAGCTCTCGCTCGGCCAAATGCGTCAAGAGAGAAGCCCTTGCTGGATTCGCCTTTCGCTGGCCAAGACTTTCAACACAGCACCACAATCCGGGCGACGACGAGGAGGAAAGGGGGAACATCTTTTCGTCCTGGCACGTTCTTCTGTGCGGGACGTCTGTCCGCATCTTCGCTCTCTGCAGGGCTGGAAGGTGCGCGGTGGTACTCGGAAGCGAGAAGAAGGCTGCAGAGAGCACCGCGCTCTGCCGGCGCTGTGCAGGCTGTACAGGCAAGAAGCCTAGCCCTGGAATGTGGTGCAAATACAAGCTTCCACGCATCGGGGGCAAGCTCTGGGTAAGCTCGCTGACCTAAAAGTGTTCTGTGGGCGAGACGCAGCCGAGAAGCTCTCCCTTAAGGTTCAGGCTACCACGCAGACGGAAGGTGCCGCTACCTAGCGCTGCGAGGGAAAGTGCATAGCCCAGGCGTGTTTCGGCAGAAGCAGCAGCCTGGAGGCTTTCGCTGCCGGCACCGTGCTCTCTGGGCGAGAAGCAGACGACCGTTCGTCTGCAGCGAAACGAAAGCGCGACGTGGTACGAAGGGGCAGAAGAACGAAGGCGCAGAGCACCACCGGGCTGCCGTGCGACTCGCACAGGCTGCAAGAGGAAGCGTGCCTGCCACTCGCTCGTTCGCGGATTCACTTTAGCAGTCGGAAACAGAAAGCTCGACTTGCGGCTACTTGTGCTGCTGCCTAGTTCTCTTCCAGTAGCCCCTGGAAACAACGATGCTCGGTTTATGCTTCGAGACGCAGCGATCACGGTGGTAGGTGCGGTGGAGAAGGGAAAGCCAGCGTGCAGAGGACAGTTTCTCGTTGCTCTACGTGAGGCAAGGGGAAGGTTCAGCCCAGCAGTGGCTGTTGCTCCTGGAGCCTTTTTCTTTGGGAGCAGCTGCTGCAAGCGGGCAACGGAGCTGCGAGAGTGCCTAATGGGTGGGACGGCACGTCTATCGGCGAAGGAAGCTGCCTAGCCGCAGTGTGTTGTGCTCAGTTTCCAGGCTGCTTCGAGAAGGGGCACCTTGAAGAACGCCTTCTTTCTCGACGCGTCCTTCTGGGTGCGCTCAAGCTGCGTGGACTCTGCAACACGGCAGGGTGCAAGCAACTGTTTCTGGCCAGGTTGTGTGATGATGGAGTGCAAGGGCTGCGCCTTACTCGCGGAAGCTGCCGGAGCATTCTCATCAGCTGAATGCGCTTGTGAAGCAGCTCTCTGCTGGACTTTGGAAGCCGGCACGCTGAGCCCCTTAGAATGCCTGCCCGCTGCCCGGCTGCTGCGTTCTTCGCCTTCTGTGCTCTGGATGGCGAACTGAAGCCCAGCGATGGCTTTGAGCTGTCCCGCTCTTCAGCGCGTGTATAACTGCACGCATCCACAGTGCTCTGTGCACGGATTTTCCTCAGCTCGAGGTGCAATCATTTTCTTGCTGGTTTACAGTGTCCAAAGCGTCCGTGGAGCTCTCGCTCGGCCAAATGCGTCAAGAGAGAAGCCCTTGCTGGATTCGCCTTTCGCTGGCCAAGACTTTCAACACAGCACCACAATCCGGGCGACGACGAGGAGGAAAGGGGGAACATCTTTTCGTCCTGGCACGTTCTTCTGTGCGGGACGTCTGTCCGCATCTTCGCTCTCTGCAAGGCTGGAAGGTGCGCGGTGGTACTCGGAAGCGAGAAGAAGGCTGCAGAGAGCACCGCGCTCTGCCGGCGCTGTGCAGGCTGTACAGGCAAGAAGCCTAGCCCTGGAATGTGGTGCAAATACAAGCTTCCACGCATCGGGGGCAAGCTCTGGGTAAGCTCGCTGACCTAAAAGTGTTCTGTGGGCGAGACGCAGCCGAGAAGCTCTCCCTTAAGGTTCAGGCTACCACGCAGACGGAAGGTGCCGCTACCTAGCGCTGCGAGGGAAAGTGCATAGCCCAGGCGTGTTTCGGCAGAAGCAGCAGCCTGGAGGCTTTCGCTGCCGGCACCGTGCTCTCTGGGCGAGAAGCAGACGACCGTTCGTCTGCAGCGAAACGAAAGCGCGACGTGGTACGAAGGGGCAGAAGAACGAAGGCGCAGAGCACCACCGGGCTGCCGTGCGACTCGCACAGGCTGCAAGAGGAAGCGTGCCTGCCACTCGCTCGTTCGCGGATTCACTTTAGCAGTCGGAAACAGAAAGCTCGACTTGCGGCTACTTGTGCTGCTGCCTAGTTCTCTTCCAGTAGCCCCTGGAAACAACGATGCTCGGTTTATGCTTCGAGACGCAGCGATCACGGTGGTAGGTGCGGTGGAGAAGGGAAAGCCAGCGTGCAGAGGACAGTTTCTCGTTGCTCTACGTGAGGCAAGGGGAAGGTTCAGCCCAGCAGTGGCTGTTGCTCCTGGAGCCTTTTTCTTTGGGAGCAGCTGCTGCAAGCGGGCAACGGAGCTGCGAGAGTGCCTAATGGGTGGGACGGCACGTCTATCGGCGAAGGAAGCTGCCTAGCCGCAGTGTGTTGTGCTCAGTTTCCAGGCTGCTTCGAGAAGGGGCACCTTGAAGAACGCCTTCTTTCTCGACGCGTCCTTCTGGGTGCGCTCAAGCTGCGTGGACTCTGCAACACGGCAGGGTGCAAGCAACTGTTTCTGGCCAGGTTGTGTGATGATGGAGTGCAAGGGCTGCGCCTTACTCGCGGAAGCTGCCGGAGCATTCTCATCAGCTGAATGCGCTTGTGAAGCAGCTCTCTGCTGGACTTTGGAAGCCGGCACGCTGAGCCCCTTAGAATGCCTGCCCGCTGCCCGGCTGCTGCGTTCTTCGCCTTCTGTGCTCTGGATGGCGAACTGAAGCCCAGCGATGGCTTTGAGCTGTCCCGCTCTTCAGCGCGTGTATAACTGCACGCATCCACAGTGCTCTGTGCACGGATTTTCCTCAGCTCGAGGTGCAATCATTTTCTTGCTGGTTTACAGTGTCCAAAGCGTCCGTGGAGCTCTCGCTCGGCCAAATGCGTCAAGAGAGAAGCCCTTGCTGGATTCGCCTTTCGCTGGCCAAGACTTTCAACACAGCACCACAATCCGGGCGACGACGAGGAGGAAAGGGGGAACATCTTTTCGTCCTGGCACGTTCTTCTGTGCGGGACGTCTGTCCGCATCTTCGCTCTCTGCAAGGCTGGAAGGTGCGCGGTGGTACTCGGAAGCGAGAAGAAGGCTGCAGAGAGCACCGCGCTCTGCCGGCACTGTGCAGGCTGTACAGGCAAGAAGCCTAGCCCTGGAATGTGGTGCAAATACAAGCTTCCACGCATCGGGGGCAAGCTCTGGGTAAGCTCGCTGACCTAAAAGTGTTCTGTGGGCGAGACGCAGCCGAGAAGCTCTCCCTTAAGGTTCAGGCTACCACGCAGACGGAAGGTGCCGCTACCTAGCGCTGCGAGGGAAAGTGCATAGCCCAGGCGTGTTTCGGCAGAAGCAGCAGCCTGGAGGCTTTCGCTGCCGGCACCGTGCTCTCTGGGCGAGAAGCAGACGACCGTTCGTCTGCAGCGAAACGAAAGCGCGACGTGGTACGAAGGGGCAGAAGAACGAAGGCGCAGAGCACCACCGGGCTGCCGTGCGACTCGCACAGGCTGCAAGAGGAAGCGTGCCTGCCACTCGCTCGTTCGCGGATTCACTTTAGCAGTCGGAAACAGAAAGCTCGACTTGCGGCTACTTGTGCTGCTGCCTAGTTCTCTTCCAGTAGCCCCTGGAAACAACGATGCTCGGTTTATGCTTCGAGACGCAGCGATCACGGTGGTAGGTGCGGTGGAGAAGGGAAAGCCAGCGTGCAGAGGACAGTTTCTCGTTGCTCTACGTGAGGCAAGGGGAAGGTTCAGCCCAGCAGTGGCTGTTGCTCCTGGAGCCTTTTTCTTTGGGAGCAGCTGCTGCAAGCGGGCAACGGAGCTGCGAGAGTGCCTAATGGGTGGGACGGCACGTCTATCGGCGAAGGAAGCTGCCTAGCCGCAGTGTGTTGTGCTCAGTTTCCAGGCTGCTTCGAGAAGGGGCACCTTGAAGAACGCCTTCTTTCTCGACGCGTCCTTCTGGGTGCGCTCAAGCTGCGTGGACTCTGCAACACGGCAGGGTGCAAGCAACTGTTTCTGGCCAGGTTGTGTGATGATGGAGTGCAAGGGCTGCGCCTTACTCGCGGAAGCTGCCGGAGCATTCTCATCAGCTGAATGCGCTTGTGAAGCAGCTCTCTGCTGGACTTTGGAAGCCGGCACGCTGAGCCCCTTAGAATGCCTGCCCGCTGCCCGGCTGCTGCGTTCTTCGCCTTCTGTGCTCTGGATGGCGAACTGAAGCCCAGCGATGGCTTTGAGCTGTCCCGCTCTTCAGCGCGTGTATAACTGCACGCATCCACAGTGCTCTGTGCACGGATTTTCCTCAGCTCGAGGTGCAATCATTTTCTTGCTGGTTTACAGTGTCCAAAGCGTCCGTGGAGCTCTCGCTCGGCCAAATGCGTCAAGAGAGAAGCCCTTGCTGGATTCGCCTTTCGCTGGCCAAGACTTTCAACACAGCACCACAATCCGGGCGACGACGAGGAGGAAAGGGGGAACATCTTTTCGTCCTGGCACGTTCTTCTGTGCGGGACGTCTGTCCGCATCTTCGCTCTCTGCAGGGCTGGAAGGTGCGCGGTGGTACTCGGAAGCGAGAAGAAGGCTGCAGAGAGCACCGCGCTCTGCCGGCGCTGTGCAGGCTGTACAGGCAAGAAGCCTAGCCCTGGAATGTGGTGCAAATACAAGCTTCCACGCATCGGGGGCAAGCTCTGGGTAAGCTCGCTGACCTAAAAGTGTTCTGTGGGCGAGACGCAGCCGAGAAGCTCTCCCTTAAGGTTCAGGCTACCACGCAGACGGAAGGTGCCGCTACCTAGCGCTGCGAGGGAAAGTGCATAGCCCAGGCGTGTTTCGGCAGAAGCAGCAGCCTGGAGGCTTTCGCTGCCGGCACCGTGCTCTCTGGGCGAGAAGCAGATGACCGTTCGTCTGCAGCGAAACGAAAGCGCGACGTGGTACGAAGGGGCAGAAGAACGAAGGCGCAGAGCACCACCGGGCTGCCGTGCGACTCGCACAGGCTGCAAGAGGAAGCGTGCCTGCCACTCGCTCGTTCGCGGATTCACTTTAGCAGTCGGAAACAGAAAGCTCGACTTGCGGCTAACTACTTGTGCTGCTGCCTAGTTCTCTTCCAGTAGCCCCTGGAAACAACGATGCTCGGTTTATGCTTCGAGACGCAGCGATCACGGTGGTAGGTGCGGTGGAGAAGGGAAAGCCAGCGTGCAGAGGACAGTTTCTCGTTGCTCTACGTGAGGCAAGGGGAAGGTTCAGCCCAGCAGTGGCTGTTGCTCCTGGAGCCTTTTTCTTTGGGAGCAGCTGCTGCAAGCGGGCAACGGAGCTGCGAGAGTGCCTAATGGGTGGGACGGCACGTCTATCGGCGAAGGAAGCTGCCTAGCCGCAGTGTGTTGTGCTCAGTTTCCAGGCTGCTTCGAGAAGGGGCACCTTGAAGAACGCCTTCTTTCTCGACGCGTCCTTCTGGGTGCGCTCAAGCTGCGTGGACTCTGCAACACGGCAGGGTGCAAGCAACTGTTTCTGGCCAGGTTGTGTGATGATGGAGTGCAAGGGCTGCGCCTTACTCTCGGAAGCTGCCGGAGCATTCTCATCAGCTGAATGCGCTTGTGAAGCAGCTCTCTGCTGGACTTTGGAAGCCGGCACGCTGAGCCCCTTAGAATGCCTGCCCGCTGCCCGGCTGCTGCGTTCTTCGCCTTCTGTGCTCTGGATGGCGAACTGAAGCCCAGCGATGGCTTTGAGCTGTCCCGCTCTTCAGCGCGTGTATAACTGCACGCATCCACAGTGCTCTGTGCACGGATTTTCCTCAGCTCGAGGTGCAATCATTTTCTTGCTGGTTTACAGTGTCCAAAGCGTCCGTGGAGCTCTCGCTCGGCCAAATGCGTCAAGAGAGAAGCCCTTGCTGGATTCGCCTTTCGCTGGCCAAGACTTTCAACACAGCACCACAATCCGGGCGACGACGAGGAGGAAAGGGGGAACATCTTTTCGTCCTGGCACGTTCTTCTGTGCGGGACGTCTGTCCGCATCTTCGCTCTCTGCAGGGCTGGAAGGTGCGCGGTGGTACTCGGAAGCGAGAAGAAGGCTGCAGAGAGCACCGCGCTCTGCCGGCGCTGTGCAGGCTGTACAGGCAAGAAGCCTAGCCCTGGAATGTGGTGCAAATACAAGCTTCCACGCATCGGGGGCAAGCTCTGGGTAAGCTCGCTGACCTAAAAGTGTTCTGTGGGCGAGACGCAGCCGAGAAGCTCTCCCTTAAGGTTCAGGCTACCACGCAGACGGAAGGTGCCGCTACCTAGCGCTGCGAGGGAAAGTGCATAGCCCAGGCGTGTTTCGGCAGAAGCAGCAGCCTGGAGGCTTTCGCTGCCGGCACCGTGCTCTCTGGGCGAGAAGCAGACGACCGTTCGTCTGCAGCGAAACGAAAGCGCGACGTGGTACGAAGGGGCAGAAGAACGAAGGCGCAGAGCACCACCGGGCTGCCGTGCGACTCGCACAGGCTGCAAGAGGAAGCGTGCCTGCCACTCGCTCGTTCGCGGATTCACTTTAGCAGTCGGAAACAGAAAGCTCGACTTGCGGCTACTTGTGCTGCTGCCTAGTTCTCTTCCAGTAGCCCCTGGAAACAACGATGCTCGGTTTATGCTTCGAGACGCAGCGATCACGGTGGTAGGTGCGGTGGAGAAGGGAAAGCCAGCGTGCAGAGGACAGTTTCTCGTTGCTCTACGTGAGGCAAGGGGAAGGTTCAGCCCAGCAGTGGCTGTTGCTCCTGGAGCCTTTTTCTTTGGGAGCAGCTGCTGCAAGCGGGCAACGGAGCTGCGAGAGTGCCTAATGGGTGGGACGGCACGTCTATCGGCGAAGGAAGCTGCCTAGCCGCAGTGTGTTGTGCTCAGTTTCCAGGCTGCTTCGAGAGGGGGCACCTTGAAGAACGCCTTCTTTCTCGACGCGTCCTTCTGGGTGCGCTCAAGCTGCGTGGACTCTGCAACACGGCAGGGTGCAAGCAACTGTTTCTGGCCAGGTTGTGTGATGATGGAGTGCAAGGGCTGCGCCTTACTCGCGGAAGCTGCCGGAGCATTCTCATCAGCTGAATGCGCTTGTGAAGCAGCTCTCTGCTGGACTTTGGAAGCCGGCACGCTGAGCCCCTTAGAATGCCTGCCCGCTGCCCGGCTGCTGCGTTCTTCGCCTTCTGTGCTCTGGATGGCGAACTGAAGCCCAGCGATGGCTTTGAGCTGTCCCGCTCTTCAGCGCGTGTATAACTGCACGCATCCACAGTGCTCTGTGCACGGATTTTCCTCAGCTCGAGGTGCAATCATTTTCTTGCTGGTTTACAGTGTCCAAAGCGTCCGTGGAGCTCTCGCTCGGCCAAATGCGTCAAGAGAGAAGCCCTTGCTGGATTCGCCTTTCGCTGGCCAAGACTTTCAACACAGCACCACAATCCGGGCGACGACGAGGAGGAAAGGGGGAACATCTTTTCGTCCTGGCACGTTCTTCTGTGCGGGACGTCTGTCCGCATCTTCGCTCTCTGCAAGGCTGGAAGGTGCGCGGTGGTACTCGGAAGCGAGAAGAAGGCTGCAGAGAGCACCGCGCTCTGCCGGCGCTGTGCAGGCTGTACAGGCAAGAAGCCTAGCCCTGGAATGTGGTGCAAATACAAGCTTCCACGCATCGGGGGCAAGCTCTGGGTAAGCTCGCTGACCTAAAAGTGTTCTGTGGGCGAGACGCAGCCGAGAAGCTCTCCCTTAAGGTTCAGGCTACCACGCAGACGGAAGGTGCCGCTACCTAGCGCTGCGAGGGAAAGTGCATAGCCCAGGCGTGTTTCGGCAGAAGCAGCAGCCTGGAGGCTTTCGCTGCCGGCACCGTGCTCTCTGGGCGAGAAGCAGACGACCGTTCGTCTGCAGCGAAACGAAAGCGCGACGTGGTACGAAGGGGCAGAAGAACGAAGGCGCAGAGCACCACCGGGCTGCCGTGCGACTCGCACAGGCTGCAAGAGGAAGCGTGCCTGCCACTCGCTCGTTCGCGGATTCACTTTAGCAGTCGGAAACAGAAAGCTCGACTTGCGGCTACTTGTGCTGCTGCCTAGTTCTCTTCCAGTAGCCCCTGGAAACAACGATGCTCGGTTTATGCTTCGAGACGCAGCGATCACGGTGGTAGGTGCGGTGGAGAAGGGAAAGCCAGCGTGCAGAGGACAGTTTCTCGTTGCTCTACGTGAGGCAAGGGGAAGGTTCAGCCCAGCAGTGGCTGTTGCTCCTGGAGCCTTTTTCTTTGGGAGCAGCTGCTGCAAGCGGGCAACGGAGCTGCGAGAGTGCCTAATGGGTGGGACGGCACGTCTATCGGCGAAGGAAGCTGCCTAGCCGCAGTGTGTTGTGCTCAGTTTCCAGGCTGCTTCGAGAAGGGGCACCTTGAAGAACGCCTTCTTTCTCGACGCGTCCTTCTGGGTGCGCTCAAGCTGCGTGGACTCTGCAACACGGCAGGGTGCAAGCAACTGTTTCTGGCCAGGTTGTGTGATGATGGAGTGCAAGGGCTGCGCCTTACTCGCGGAAGCTGCCGGAGCATTCTCATCAGCTGAATGCGCTTGTGAAGCAGCTCTCTGCTGGACTTTGGAAGCTGGCACGCTGAGCCCCTTAGAATGCCTGCCCGCTGCCCGGCTGCTGCGTTCTTCGCCTTCTGTGCTCTGGATGGCGAACTGAAGCCCAGCGATGGCTTTGAGCTGTCCCGCTCTTCAGCGCGTGTATAACTGCACGCATCCACAGTGCTCTGTGCACGGATTTTCCTCAGCTCGAGGTGCAATCATTTTCTTGCTGGTTTACAGTGTCCAAAGCGTCCGTGGAGCTCTCGCTCGGCCAAATGCGTCAAGAGAGAAGCCCTTGCTGGATTCGCCTTTCGCTGGCCAAGACTTTCAACACAGCACCACAATCCGGGCGACGACGAGGAGGAAAGGGGGAACATCTTTTCGTCCTGGCACGTTCTTCTGTGCGGGACGTCTGTCCGCATCTTCGCTCTCTGCAGGGCTGGAAGGTGCGCGGTGGTACTCGGAAGCGAGAAGAAGGCTGCAGAGAGCACCGCGCTCTGCCGGCGCTGTGCAGGCTGTACAGGCAAGAAGCCTAGCCCTGGAATGTGGTGCAAATACAAGCTTCCACGCATCGGGGGCAAGCTCTGGGTAAGCTCGCTGACCTAAAAGTGTTCTGTGGGCGAGACGCAGCCGAGAAGCTCTCCCTTAAGGTTCAGGCTACCACGCAGACGGAAGGTGCCGCTACCTAGCGCTGCGAGGGAAAGTGCATAGCCCAGGCGTGTTTCGGCAGAAGCAGCAGCCTGGAGGCTTTCGCTGCCGGCACCGTGCTCTCTGGGCGAGAAGCAGACGACCGTTCGTCTGCAGCGAAACGAAAGCGCGACGTGGTACGAAGGGGCAGAAGAACGAAGGCGCAGAGCACCACCGGGCTGCCGTGCGACTCGCACAGGCTGCAAGAGGAAGCGTGCCTGCCACTCGCTCGTTCGCGGATTCACTTTAGCAGTCGGAAACAGAAAGCTCGACTTGCGGCTACTTGTGCTGCTGCCTAGTTCTCTTCCAGTAGCCCCTGGAAACAACGATGCTCGGTTTATGCTTCGAGACGCAGCGATCACGGTGGTAGGTGCGGTGGAGAAGGGAAAGCCAGCGTGCAGAGGACAGTTTCTCGTTGCTCTACGTGAGGCAAGGGGAAGGTTCAGCCCAGCAGTGGCTGTTGCTCCTGGAGCCTTTTTCTTTGGGAGCAGCTGCTGCAAGCGGGCAACGGAGCTGCGAGAGTGCCTAATGGGTGGGACGGCACGTCTATCGGCGAAGGAAGCTGCCTAGCCGCAGTGTGTTGTGCTCAGTTTCCAGGCTGCTTCGAGAAGGGGCACCTTGAAGAACGCCTTCTTTCTCGACGCGTCCTTCTGGGTGCGCTCAAGCTGCGTGGACTCTGCAACACGGCAGGGTGCAAGCAACTGTTTCTGGCCAGGTTGTGTGATGATGGAGTGCAAGGGCTGCGCCTTACTCGCGGAAGCTGCCGGAGCATTCTCATCAGCTGAATGCGCTTGTGAAGCAGCTCTCTGCTGGACTTTGGAAGCCGGCACGCTGAGCCCCTTAGAATGCCTGCCCGCTGCCCGGCTGCTGCGTTCTTCGCCTTCTGTGCTCTGGATGGCGAACTGAAGCCCAGCGATGGCTTTGAGCTGTCCCGCTCTTCAGCGCGTGTATAACTGCACGCATCCACAGTGCTCTGTGCACGGATTTTCCTCAGCTCGAGGTGCAATCATTTTCTTGCTGGTTTACAGTGTCCAAAGCGTCCGTGGAGCTCTCGCTCGGCCAAATGCGTCAAGAGAGAAGCCCTTGCTGGATTCGCCTTTCGCTGGCCAAGACTTTCAACACAGCACCACAATCCGGGCGACGACGAGGAGGAAAGGGGGAACATCTTTTCGTCCTGGCACGTTCTTCTGTGCGGGACGTCTGTCCGCATCTTCGCTCTCTGCAGGGCTGGAAGGTGCACGGTGGTACTCGGAAGCGAGAAGAAGGCTGCAGAGAGCACCGCGCTCTGCCGGCGCTGTGCAGGCTGTACAGGCAAGAAGCCTAGCCCTGGAATGTGGTGCAAATACAAGCTTCCACGCATCGGGGGCAAGCTCTGGGTAAGCTCGCTGACCTAAAAGTGTTCTGTGGGCGAGACGCAGCCGAGAAGCTCTCCCTTAAGGTTCAGGCTACCACGCAGACGGAAGGTGCCGCTACCTAGCGCTGCGAGGGAAAGTGCATAGCCCAGGCGTGTTTCGGCAGAAGCAGCAGCCTGGAGGCTTTCGCTGCCGGCACCGTGCTCTCTGGGCGAGAAGCAGACGACCGTTCGTCTGCAGCGAAACGAAAGCGCGACGTGGTACGAAGGGGCAGAAGAACGAAGGCGCAGAGCACCACCGGGCTGCCGTGCGACTCGCACAGGCTGCAAGAGGAAGCGTGCCTGCCACTCGCTCGTTCGCGGATTCACTTTAGCAGTCGGAAACAGAAAGCTCGACTTGCGGCTACTTGTGCTGCTGCCTAGTTCTCTTCCAGTAGCCCCTGGAAACAACGATGCTCGGTTTATGCTTCGAGACGCAGCGATCACGGTGGTAGGTGCGGTGGAGAAGGGAAAGCCAGCGTGCAGAGGACAGTTTCTCGTTGCTCTACGTGAGGCAAGGGGAAGGTTCAGCCCAGCAGTGGCTGTTGCTCCTGGAGCCTTTTTCTTTGGGAGCAGCTGCTGCAAGCGGGCAACGGAGCTGCGAGAGTGCCTAATGGGTGGGACGGCACGTCTATCGGCGAAGGAAGCTGCCTAGCCGCAGTGTGTTGTGCTCAGTTTCCAGGCTGCTTCGAGAAGGGGCACCTTGAAGAACGCCTTCTTTCTCGACGCGTCCTTCTGGGTGCGCTCAAGCTGCGTGGACTCTGCAACACGGCAGGGTGCAAGCAACTGTTTCTGGCCAGGTTGTGTGATGATGGAGTGCAAGGGCTGCGCCTTACTCGCGGAAGCTGCCGGAGCATTCTCATCAGCTGAATGCGCTTGTGAAGCAGCTCTCTGCTGGACTTTGGAAGCCGGCACGCTGAGCCCCTTAGAATGCCTGCCCGCTGCCCGGCTGCTGCGTTCTTCGCCTTCTGTGCTCTGGATGGCGAACTGAAGCCCAGCGATGGCTTTGAGCTGTCCCGCTCTTCAGCGCGTGTATAACTGCACGCATCCACAGTGCTCTGTGCACGGATTTTCCTCAGCTCGAGGTGCAATCATTTTCTTGCTGGTTTACAGTGTCCAAAGCGTCCGTGGAGCTCTCGCTCGGCCAAATGCGTCAAGAGAGAAGCCCTTGCTGGATTCGCCTTTCGCTGGCCAAGACTTTCAACACAGCACCACAATCCGGGCGACGACGAGGAGGAAAGGGGGAACATCTTTTCGTCCTGGCACGTTCTTCTGTGCGGGACGTCTGTCCGCATCTTCGCTCTCTGCAGGGCTGGAAGGTGCGCGGTGGTACTCGGAAGCGAGAAGAAGGCTGCAGAGAGCACCGCGCTCTGCCGGCGCTGTGCAGGCTGTACAGGCAAGAAGCCTAGCCCTGGAATGTGGTGCAAATACAAGCTTCCACGCATCGGGGGCAAGCTCTGGGTAAGCTCGCTGACCTAAAAGTGTTCTGTGGGCGAGACGCAGCCGAGAAGCTCTCCCTTAAGGTTCAGGCTACCACGCAGACGGAAGGTGCCGCTACCTAGCGCTGCGAGGGAAAGTGCATAGCCCAGGCGTGTTTCGGCAGAAGCAGCAGCCTGGAGGCTTTCGCTGCCGGCACCGTGCTCTCTGGGCGAGAAGCAGACGACCGTTCGTCTGCAGCGAAACGAAAGCGCGACGTGGTACGAAGGGGCAGAAGAACGAAGGCGCAGAGCACCACCGGGCTGCCGTGCGACTCGCACAGGCTGCAAGAGGAAGCGTGCCTGCCACTCGCTCGTTCGCGGATTCACTTTAGCAGTCGGAAACAGAAAGCTCGACTTGCGGCTAACTACTTGTGCTGCTGCCTAGTTCTCTTCCAGTAGCCCCTGGAAACAACGATGCTCGGTTTATGCTTCGAGACGCAGCGATCACGGTGGTAGGTGCGGTGGAGAAGGGAAAGCCAGCGTGCAGAGGACAGTTTCTCATTGCTCTACGTGAGGCAAGGGGAAGGTTCAGCCCAGCAGTGGCTGTTGCTCCTGGAGCCTTTTTCTTTGGGAGCAGCTGCTGCAAGCGGGCAACGGAGCTGCGAGAGTGCCTAATGGGTGGGACGGCACGTCTATCGGCGAAGGAAGCTGCCTAGCCGCAGTGTGTTGTGCTCAGTTTCCAGGCTGCTTCGAGAAGGGGCACCTTGAAGAACGCCTTCTTTCTCGACGCGTCCTTCTGGGTGCGCTCAAGCTGCGTGGACTCTGCAACACGGCAGGGTGCAAGCAACTGTTTCTGGCCAGGTTGTGTGATGATGGAGTGCAAGGGCTGCGCCTTACTCGCGGAAGCTGCCGGAGCATTCTCATCAGCTGAATGCGCTTGTGAAGCAGCTCTCTGCTGGACTTTGGAAGCCGGCACGCTGAGCCCCTTAGAATGCCTGCCCGCTGCCCGGCTGCTGCGTTCTTCGCCTTCTGTGCTCTGGATGGCGAACTGAAGCCCAGCGATGGCTTTGAGCTGTCCCGCTCTTCAGCGCGTGTATAACTGCACGCATCCACAGTGCTCTGTGCACGGATTTTCC
The DNA here is from genome assembly GCF_041296385.1 of Aphelocoma coerulescens. NCBI lineage: Eukaryota > Metazoa > Chordata > Aves > Passeriformes > Corvidae > Aphelocoma > Aphelocoma coerulescens. The sequence goes on along the minus strand of NW_027183487.1, from coordinate 299,897 downwards.
TCAGCTCGAGGTGCAATCATTTTCTTGCTGGTTTACAGTGTCCAAAGCGTCCGTGGAGCTCTCGCTCGGCCAAATGTGTCAAGAGAGAAGCCCTTGCTGGATTCGCCTTTCGCTGGCCAAGACTTTCAACACAGCACCACAATCCGGGCGACGACGAGGAGGAAAGGGGGAACATCTTTTCGTCCTGGCACGTTCTTCTGTGCGGGACGTCTGTCCGCATCTTCGCTCTCTGCAAGGCTGGAAGGTGCGCGGTGGTACTCGGAAGCGAGAAGAAGGCTGCAGAGAGCACCGCGCTCTGCCGGCGCTGTGCAGGCTGTACAGGCAAGAAGCCTAGCCCTGGAATGTGGTGCAAATACAAGCTTCCACGCATCGGGGGCAAGCTCTGGGTAAGCTCGCTGACCTAAAAGTGTTCTGTGGGCGAGACGCAGCCGAGAAGCTCTCCCTTAAGGTTCAGGCTACCACGCAGACGGAAGGTGCCGCTACCTAGCGCTGCGAGGGAAAGTGCATAGCCCAGGCGTGTTTCGGCAGAAGCAGCAGCCTGGAGGCTTTCGCTGCCGGCACCGTGCTCTCTGGGCGAGAAGCAGACGACCGTTCGTCTGCAGCGAAACGAAAGCGCGACGTGGTACGAAGGGGCAGAAGAACGAAGGCGCAGAGCACCACCGGGCTGCCGTGCGACTCGCACAGGCTGCAAGAGGAAGCGTGCCTGCCACTCGCTCGTTCGCGGATTCACTTTAGCAGTCGGAAACAGAAAGCTCGACTTGCGGCTACTTGTGCTGCTGCCTAGTTCTCTTCCAGTAGCCCCTGGAAACAACGATGCTCGGTTTATGCTTCGAGACGCAGCGATCACGGTGGTAGGTGCGGTGGAGAAGGGAAAGCCAGCGTGCAGAGGACAGTTTCTCGTTGCTCTACGTGAGGCAAGGGGAAGGTTCAGCCCAGCAGTGGCTGTTGCTCCTGGAGCCTTTTTCTTTGGGAGCAGCTGCTGCAAGCGGGCAACGGAGCTGCGAGAGTGCCTAATGGGTGGGACGGCACGTCTATCGGCGAAGGAAGCTGCCTAGCCGCAGTGTGTTGTGCTCAGTTTCCAGGCTGCTTCGAGAAGGGGCACCTTGAAGAACGCCTTCTTTCTCGACGCGTCCTTCTGGGTGCGCTCAAGCTGCGTGGACTCTGCAACACGGCAGGGTGCAAGCAACTGTTTCTGGCCAGGTTGTGTGATGATGGAGTGCAAGGGCTGCGCCTTACTCGCGGAAGCTGCCGGAGCATTCTCATCAGCTGAATGCGCTTGTGAAGCAGCTCTCTGCTGGACTTTGGAAGCCGGCACGCTGAGCCCCTTAGAATGCCTGCCCGCTGCCCGGCTGCTGCGTTCTTCGCCTTCTGTGCTCTGGATGGCGAACTGAAGCCCAGCGATGGCTTTGAGCTGTCCCGCTCTTCAGCGCGTGTATAACTGCACGCATCCACAGTGCTCTGTGCACGGATTTTCCTCAGCTCGAGGTGCAATCATTTTCTTGCTGGTTTACAGTGTCCAAAGCGTCCGTGGAGCTCTCGCTCGGCCAAATGCGTCAAGAGAGAAGCCCTTGCTGGATTCGCCTTTCGCTGGCCAAGACTTTCAACACAGCACCACAATCCGGGCGACGACGAGGAGGAAAGGGGGAACATCTTTTCGTCCTGGCACGTTCTTCTGTGCGGGACGTCTGTCCGCATCTTCGCTCTCTGCAAGGCTGGAAGGTGCGCGGTGGTACTCGGAAGCGAGAAGAAGGCTGCAGAGAGCACCGCGCTCTGCCGGCGCTGTGCAGGCTGTACAGGCAAGAAGCCTAGCCCTGGAATGTGGTGCAAATACAAGCTTCCACGCATCGGGGGCAAGCTCTGGGTAAGCTCGCTGACCTAAAAGTGTTCTGTGGGCGAGACGCAGCCGAGAAGCTCTCCCTTAAGGTTCAGGCTACCACGCAGACGGAAGGTGCCGCTACCTAGCGCTGCGAGGGAAAGTGCATAGCCCAGGCGTGTTTCGGCAGAAGCAGCAGCCTGGAGGCTTTCGCTGCCGGCACCGTGCTCTCTGGGCGAGAAGCAGACGACCGTTCGTCTGCAGCGAAACGAAAGCGCGACGTGGTACGAAGGGGCAGAAGAACGAAGGCGCAGAGCACCACCGGGCTGCCGTGCGACTCGCACAGGCTGCAAGAGGAAGCGTGCCTGCCACTCGCTCGTTCGCGGATTCACTTTAGCAGTCGGAAACAGAAAGCTCGACTTGCGGCTACTTGTGCTGCTGCCTAGTTCTCTTCCAGTAGCCCCTGGAAACAACGATGCTCGGTTTATGCTTCGAGACGCAGCGATCACGGTGGTAGGTGCGGTGGAGAAGGGAAAGCCAGCGTGCAGAGGACAGTTTCTCGTTGCTCTACGTGAGGCAAGGGGAAGGTTCAGCCCAGCAGTGGCTGTTGCTCCTGGAGCCTTTTTCTTTGGGAGCAGCTGCTGCAAGCGGGCAACGGAGCTGCGAGAGTGCCTAATGGGTGGGACGGCACGTCTATCGGCGAAGGAAGCTGCCTAGCCGCAGTGTGTTGTGCTCAGTTTCCAGGCTGCTTCGAGAAGGGGCACCTTGAAGAACGCCTTCTTTCTCGACGCGTCCTTCTGGGTGCGCTCAAGCTGCGTGGACTCTGCAACACGGCAGGGTGCAAGCAACTGTTTCTGGCCAGGTTGTGTGATGATGGAGTGCAAGGGCTGCGCCTTACTCGCGGAAGCTGCCGGAGCATTCTCATCAGCTGAATGCGCTTGTGAAGCAGCTCTCTGCTGGACTTTGGAAGCCGGCACGCTGAGCCCCTTAGAATGCCTGCCCGCTGCCCGGCTGCTGCGTTCTTCGCCTTCTGTGCTCTGGATGGCGAACTGAAGCCCAGCGATGGCTTTGAGCTGTCCCGCTCTTCAGCGCGTGTATAACTGCACGCATCCACAGTGCTCTGTGCACGGATTTTCCTCAGCTCGAGGTGCAATCATTTTCTTGCTGGTTTACAGTGTCCAAAGCGTCCGTGGAGCTCTCGCTCGGCCAAATGCGTCAAGAGAGAAGCCCTTGCTGGATTCGCCTTTCGCTGGCCAAGACTTTCAACACAGCACCACAATCCGGGCGACGACGAGGAGGAAAGGGGGAACATCTTTTCGTCCTGGCACGTTCTTCTGTGCGGGACGTCTGTCCGCATCTTCGCTCTCTGCAAGGCTGGAAGGTGCGCGGTGGTACTCGGAAGCGAGAAGAAGGCTGCAGAGAGCACCGCGCTCTGCCGGCGCTGTGCAGGCTGTACAGGCAAGAAGCCTAGCCCTGGAATGTGGTGCAAATACAAGCTTCCACGCATCGGGGGCAAGCTCTGGGTAAGCTCGCTGACCTAAAAGTGTTCTGTGGGCGAGACGCAGCCGAGAAGCTCTCCCTTAAGGTTCAGGCTACCACGCAGACGGAAGGTGCCGCTACCTAGCGCTGCGAGGGAAAGTGCATAGCCCAGGCGTGTTTCGGCAGAAGCAGCAGCCTGGAGGCTTTCGCTGCCGGCACCGTGCTCTCTGGGCGAGAAGCAGACGACCGTTCGTCTGCAGCGAAACGAAAGCGCGACGTGGTACGAAGGGGCAGAAGAACGAAGGCGCAGAGCACCACCGGGCTGCCGTGCGACTCGCACAGGCTGCAAGAGGAAGCGTGCCTGCCACTCGCTCGTTCGCGGATTCACTTTAGCAGTCGGAAACAGAAAGCTCGACTTGCGGCTACTTGTGCTGCTGCCTAGTTCTCTTCCAGTAGCCCCTGGAAACAACGATGCTCGGTTTATGCTTCGAGACGCAGCGATCACGGTGGTAGGTGCGGTGGAGAAGGGAAAGCCAGCGTGCAGAGGACAGTTTCTCGTTGCTCTACGTGAGGCAAGGGGAAGGTTCAGCCCAGCAGTGGCTGTTGCTCCTGGAGCCTTTTTCTTTGGGAGCAGCTGCTGCAAGCGGGCAACGGAGCTGCGAGAGTGCCTAATGGGTGGGACGGCACGTCTATCGGCGAAGGAAGCTGCCTAGCCGCAGTGTGTTGTGCTCAGTTTCCAGGCTGCTTCGAGAAGGGGCACCTTGAAGAACGCCTTCTTTCTCGACGCGTCCTTCTGGGTGCGCTCAAGCTGCGTGGACTCTGCAACACGGCAGGGTGCAAGCAACTGTTTCTGGCCAGGTTGTGTGATGATGGAGTGCAAGGGCTGCGCCTTACTCGCGGAAGCTGCCGGAGCATTCTCATCAGCTGAATGCGCTTGTGAAGCAGCTCTCTGCTGGACTTTGGAAGCCGGCACGCTGAGCCCCTTAGAATGCCTGCCCGCTGCCCGGCTGCTGCGTTCTTCGCCTTCTGTGCTCTGGATGGCGAACTGAAGCCCAGCGATGGCTTTGAGCTGTCCCGCTCTTCAGCGCGTGTATAACTGCACGCATCCACAGTGCTCTGTGCACGGATTTTCCTCAGCTCGAGGTGCAATCATTTTCTTGCTGGTTTACAGTGTCCAAAGCGTCCGTGGAGCTCTCGCTCGGCCAAATGCGTCAAGAGAGAAGCCCTTGCTGGATTCGCCTTTCGCTGGCCAAGACTTTCAACACAGCACCACAATCCGGGCGACGACGAGGAGGAAAGGGGGAACATCTTTTCGTCCTGGCACGTTCTTCTGTGCGGGACGTCTGTCCGCATCTTCGCTCTCTGCAAGGCTGGAAGGTGCGCGGTGGTACTCGGAAGCGAGAAGAAGGCTGCAGAGAGCACCGCGCTCTGCCGGCGCTGTGCAGGCTGTACAGGCAAGAAGCCTAGCCCTGGAATGTGGTGCAAATACAAGCTTCCACGCATCGGGGGCAAGCTCTGGGTAAGCTCGCTGACCTAAAAGTGTTCTGTGGGCGAGACGCAGCCGAGAAGCTCTCCCTTAAGGTTCAGGCTACCACGCAGACGGAAGGTGCCGCTACCTAGCGCTGCGAGGGAAAGTGCATAGCCCAGGCGTGTTTCGGCAGAAGCAGCAGCCTGGAGGCTTTCGCTGCCGGCACCGTGCTCTCTGGGCGAGAAGCAGACGACCGTTCGTCTGCAGCGAAACGAAAGCGCGACGTGGTACGAAGGGGCAGAAGAACGAAGGCGCAGAGCACCACCGGGCTGCCGTGCGACTCGCACAGGCTGCAAGAGGAAGCGTGCCTGCCACTCGCTCGTTCGCGGATTCACTTTAGCAGTCGGAAACAGAAAGCTCGACTTGCGGCTACTTGTGCTGCTGCCTAGTTCTCTTCCAGTAGCCCCTGGAAACAACGATGCTCGGTTTATGCTTCGAGACGCAGCGATCACGGTGGTAGGTGCGGTGGAGAAGGGAAAGCCAGCGTGCAGAGGACAGTTTCTCGTTGCTCTACGTGAGGCAAGGGGAAGGTTCAGCCCAGCAGTGGCTGTTGCTCCTGGAGCCTTTTTCTTTGGGAGCAGCTGCTGCAAGCGGGCAACGGAGCTGCGAGAGTGCCTAATGGGTGGGACGGCACGTCTATCGGCGAAGGAAGCTGCCTAGCCGCAGTGTGTTGTGCTCAGTTTCCAGGCTGCTTCGAGAAGGGGCACCTTGAAGAACGCCTTCTTTCTCGACGCGTCCTTCTGGGTGCGCTCAAGCTGCGTGGACTCTGCAACACGGCAGGGTGCAAGCAACTGTTTCTGGCCAGGTTGTGTGATGATGGAGTGCAAGGGCTGCGCCTTACTCGCGGAAGCTGCCGGAGCATTCTCATCAGCTGAATGCGCTTGTGAAGCAGCTCTCTGCTGGACTTTGGAAGCCGGCACGCTGAGCCCCTTAGAATGCCTGCCCGCTGCCCGGCTGCTGCGTTCTTCGCCTTCTGTGCTCTGGATGGCGAACTGAAGCCCAGCGATGGCTTTGAGCTGTCCCGCTCTTCAGCGCGTGTATAACTGCACGCATCCACAGTGCTCTGTGCACGGATTTTCCTCAGCTCGAGGTGCAATCATTTTCTTGCTGGTTTACAGTGTCCAAAGCGTCCGTGGAGCTCTCGCTCGGCCAAATGCGTCAAGAGAGAAGCCCTTGCTGGATTCGCCTTTCGCTGGCCAAGACTTTCAACACAGCACCACAATCCGGGCGACGACGAGGAGGAAAGGGGGAACATCTTTTCGTCCTGGCACGTTCTTCTGTGCGGGACGTCTGTCCGCATCTTCGCTCTCTGCAGGGCTGGAAGGTGCGCGGTGGTACTCGGAAGCGAGAAGAAGGCTGCAGAGAGCACCGCGCTCTGCCGGCGCTGTGCAGGCTGTACAGGCAAGAAGCCTAGCCCTGGAATGTGGTGCAAATACAAGCTTCCACGCATCGGGGGCAAGCTCTGGGTAAGCTCGCTGACCTAAAAGTGTTCTGTGGGCGAGACGCAGCCGAGAAGCTCTCCCTTAAGGTTCAGGCTACCACGCAGACGGAAGGTGCCGCTACCTAGCGCTGCGAGGGAAAGTGCATAGCCCAGGCGTGTTTCGGCAGAAGCAGCAGCCTGGAGGCTTTCGCTGCCGGCACTGTGCTCTCTGGGCGAGAAGCAGACGACCGTTCGTCTGCAGCGAAACGAAAGCGCGACGTGGTACGAAGGGGCAGAAGAACGAAGGCGCAGAGCACCACCGGGCTGCCGTGCGACTCGCACAGGCTGCAAGAGGAAGCGTGCCTGCCACTCGCTCGTTCGCGGATTCACTTTAGCAGTCGGAAACAGAAAGCTCGACTTGCGGCTAACTACTTGTGCTACTGCCTAGTTCTCTTCCAGTAGCCCCTGGAAACAACGATGCTCGGTTTATGCTTCGAGACGCAGCGATCACGGTGGTAGGTGCGGTGGAGAAGGGAAAGCCAGCGTGCAGAGGACAGTTTCTCGTTGCTCTACGTGAGGCAAGGGGAAGGTTCAGCCCAGCAGTGGCTGTTGCTCCTGGAGCCTTTTTCTTTGGGAGCAGCTGCTGCAAGCGGGCAACGGAGCTGCGAGAGTGCCTAATGGGTGGGACGGCACGTCTATCGGCGAAGGAAGCTGCCTAGCCGCAGTGTGTTGTGCTCAGTTTCCAGGCTGCTTCGAGAAGGGGCACCTTGAAGAACGCCTTCTTTCTCGACGCGTCCTTCTGGGTGCGCTCAAGCTGCGTGGACTCTGCAACACGGCAGGGTGCAAGCAACTGTTTCTGGCCAGGTTGTGTGATGATGGAGTGCAAGGGCTGCGCCTTACTCGCGGAAGCTGCCGGAGCATTCTCATCAGCTGAATGCGCTTGTGAAGCAGCTCTCTGCTGGACTTTGGAAGCCGGCACGCTGAGCCCCTTAGAATGCCTGCCCGCTGCCCGGCTGCTGCGTTCTTCGCCTTCTGTGCTCTGGATGGCGAACTGAAGCCCAGCGATGGCTTTGAGCTGTCCCGCTCTTCAGCGCGTGTATAACTGCACGCATCCACAGTGCTCTGTGCACGGATTTTCCTCAGCTCGAGGTGCAATCATTTTCTTGCTGGTTTACAGTGTCCAAAGCGTCCGTGGAGCTCTCGCTCGGCCAAATGCGTCAAGAGAGAAGCCCTTGCTGGATTCGCCTTTCGCTGGCCAAGACTTTCAACACAGCACCACAATCCGGGCGACGACGAGGAGGAAAGGGGGAACATCTTTTCGTCCTGGCACGTTCTTCTGTGCGGGACGTCTGTCCGCATCTTCGCTCTCTGCAAGGCTGGAAGGTGCGCGGTGGTACTCGGAAGCGAGAAGAAGGCTGCAGAGAGCACCGCGCTCTGCCGGCGCTGTGCAGGCTGTACAGGCAAGAAGCCTAGCCCTGGAATGTGGTGCAAATACAAGCTTCCACGCATCGGGGGCAAGCTCTGGGTAAGCTCGCTGACCTAAAAGTGTTCTGTGGGCGAGACGCAGCCGAGAAGCTCTCCCTTAAGGTTCAGGCTACCACGCAGACGGAAGGTGCCGCTACCTAGCGCTGCGAGGGAAAGTGCATAGCCCAGGCGTGTTTCGGCAGAAGCAGCAGCCTGGAGGCTTTCGCTGCCGGCACCGTGCTCTCTGGGCGAGAAGCAGACGACCGTTCGTCTGCAGCGAAACGAAAGCGCGACGTGGTACGAAGGGGCAGAAGAACGAAGGCGCAGAGCACCACCGGGCTGCCGTGCGACTCGCACAGGCTGCAAGAGGAAGCGTGCCTGCCACTCGCTCGTTCGCGGATTCACTTTAGCAGTCGGAAACAGAAAGCTCGACTTGCGGCTACTTGTGCTGCTGCCTAGTTCTCTTCCAGTAGCCCCTGGAAACAACGATGCTCGGTTTATGCTTCGAGACGCAGCGATCACGGTGGTAGGTGCGGTGGAGAAGGGAAAGCCAGCGTGCAGAGGACAGTTTCTCGTTGCTCTACGTGAGGCAAGGGGAAGGTTCAGCCCAGCAGTGGCTGTTGCTCCTGGAGCCTTTTTCTTTGGGAGCAGCTGCTGCAAGCGGGCAACGGAGCTGCGAGAGTGCCTAATGGGTGGGACGGCACGTCTATCGGCGAAGGAAGCTGCCTAGCCGCAGTGTGTTGTGCTCAGTTTCCAGGCTGCTTCGAGAAGGGGCACCTTGAAGAACGCCTTCTTTCTCGACGCGTCCTTCTGGGTGCGCTCAAGCTGCGTGGACTCTGCAACACGGCAGGGTGCAAGCAACTGTTTCTGGCCAGGTTGTGTGATGATGGAGTGCAAGGGCTGCGCCTTACTCGCGGAAGCTGCCGGAGCATTCTCATCAGCTGAATGCGCTTGTGAAGCAGCTCTCTGCTGGACTTTGGAAGCCGGCACGCTGAGCCCCTTAGAATGCCTGCCCGCTGCCCGGCTGCTGCGTTCTTCGCCTTCTGTGCTCTGGATGGCGAACTGAAGCCCAGCGATGGCTTTGAGCTGTCCCGCTCTTCAGCGCGTGTATAACTGCACGCATCCACAGTGCTCTGTGCACGGATTTTCCTCAGCTCGAGGTGCAATCATTTTCTTGCTGGTTTACAGTGTCCAAAGCGTCCGTGGAGCTCTCGCTCGGCCAAATGCGTCAAGAGAGAAGCCCTTGCTGGATTCGCCTTTCGCTGGCCAAGACTTTCAACACAGCACCACAATCCGGGCGACGACGAGGAGGAAAGGGGGAACATCTTTTCGTCCTGGCACGTTCTTCTGTGCGGGACGTCTGTCCGCATCTTCGCTCTCTGCAGGGCTGGAAGGTCCGCGGTGGTACTCGGAAGCGAGAAGAAGGCTGCAGAGAGCACCGCGCTCTGCCGGCGCTGTGCAGGCTGTACAGGCAAGAAGCCTAGCCCTGGAATGTGGTGCAAATACAAGCTTCCACGCATCGGGGGCAAGCTCTGGGTAAGCTCGCTGACCTAAAAGTGTTCTGTGGGCGAGACGCAGCCGAGAAGCTCTCCCTTAAGGTTCAGGCTACCACGCAGACGGAAGGTGCCGCTACCTAGCGCTGCGAGGGAAAGTGCATAGCCCAGGCGTGTTTCGGCAGAAGCAGCAGCCTGGAGGCTTTCGCTGCCGGCACCGTGCTCTCTGGGCGAGAAGCAGACGACCGTTCGTCTGCAGCGAAACGAAAGCGCGACGTGGTACGAAGGGGCAGAAGAACGAAGGCGCAGAGCACCACCGGGCTGCCGTGCGACTCGCACAGGCTGCAAGAGGAAGCGTGCCTGCCACTCGCTCGTTCGCGGATTCACTTTAGCAGTCGGAAACAGAAAGCTCGACTTGCGGCTACTTGTGCTGCTGCCTAGTTCTCTTCCAGTAGCCCCTGGAAACAACGATGCTCGGTTTATGCTTCGAGACGCAGCGATCACGGTGGTAGGTGCGGTGGAGAAGGGAAAGCCAGCGTGCAGAGGACAGTTTCTCGTTGCTCTACGTGAGGCAAGGGGAAGGTTCAGCCCAGCAGTGGCTGTTGCTCCTGGAGCCTTTTTCTTTGGGAGCAGCTGCTGCAAGCGGGCAACGGAGCTGCGAGAGTGCCTAATGGGTGGGACGGCACGTCTATCGGCGAAGGAAGCTGCCTAGCCGCAGTGTGTTGTGCTCAGTTTCCAGGCTGCTTCGAGAAGGGGCACCTTGAAGAACGCCTTCTTTCTCGACGCGTCCTTCTGGGTGCGCTCAAGCTGCGTGGACTCTGCAACACGGCAGGGTGCAAGCAACTGTTTCTGGCCAGGTTGTGTGATGATGGAGTGCAAGGGCTGCGCCTTACTCGCGGAAGCTGCCGGAGCATTCTCATCAGCTGAATGCGCTTGTGAAGCAGCTCTCTGCTGGACTTTGGAAGCCGGCACGCTGAGCCCCTTAGAATGCCTGCCCGCTGCCCGGCTGCTGCGTTCTTCGCCTTCTGTGCTCTGGATGGCGAACTGAAGCCCAGCGATGGCTTTGAGCTGTCCCGCTCTTCAGCGCGTGTATAACTGCACGCATCCACAGTGCTCTGTGCACGGATTTTCCTCAGCTCGAGGTGCAATCATTTTCTTGCTGGTTTACAGTGTCCAAAGCGTCCGTGGAGCTCTCGCTCGGCCAAATGCGTCAAGAGAGAAGCCCTTGCTGGATTCGCCTTTCGCTGGCCAAGACTTTCAACACAGCACCACAATCCGGGCGACGACGAGGAGGAAAGGGGGAACATCTTTTCGTCCTGGCACGTTCTTCTGTGCGGGACGTCTGTCCGCATCTTCGCTCTCTGCAAGGCTGGAAGGTGCGCGGTGGTACTCGGAAGCGAGAAGAAGGCTGCAGAGAGCACCGCGCTCTGCCGGCGCTGTGCAGGCTGTACAGGCAAGAAGCCTAGCCCTGGAATGTGGTGCAAATACAAGCTTCCACGCATCGGGGGCAAGCTCTGGGTAAGCTCGCTGACCTAAAAGTGTTCTGTGGGCGAGACGCAGCCGAGAAGCTCTCCCTTAAGGTTCAGGCTACCACGCAGACGGAAGGTGCCGCTACCTAGCGCTGCGAGGGAAAGTGCATAGCCCAGGCGTGTTTCGGCAGAAGCAGCAGCCTGGAGGCTTTCGCTGCCGGCACCGTGCTCTCTGGGCGAGAAGCAGACGACCGTTCGTCTGCAGCGAAACGAAAGCGCGACGTGGTACGAAGGGGCAGAAGAACGAAGGCGCAGAGCACCACCGGGCTGCCGTGCGACTCGCACAGGCTGCAAGAGGAAGCGTGCCTGCCACTCGCTCGTTCGCGGATTCACTTTAGCAGTCGGAAACAGAAAGCTCGACTTGCGGCTACTTGTGCTGCTGCCTAGTTCTCTTCCAGTAGCCCCTGGAAACAACGATGCTCGGTTTATGCTTCGAGACGCAGCGATCACGGTGGTAGGTGCGGTGGAGAAGGGAAAGCCAGCGTGCAGAGGACAGTTTCTCGTTGCTCTACGTGAGGCAAGGGGAAGGTTCAGCCCAGCAGTGGCTGTTGCTCCTGGAGCCTTTTTCTTTGGGAGCAGCTGCTGCAAGCGGGCAACGGAGCTGCGAGAGTGCCTAATGGGTGGGACGGCACGTCTATCGGCGAAGGAAGCTGCCTAGCCGCAGTGTGTTGTGCTCAGTTTCCAGGCTGCTTCGAGAAGGGGCACCTTGAAGAACGCCTTCTTTCTCGACGCGTCCTTCTGGGTGCGCTCAAGCTGCGTGGACTCTGCAACACGGCAGGGTGCAAGCAACTGTTTCTGGCCAGGTTGTGTGATGATGGAGTGCAAGGGCTGCGCCTTACTCGCGGAAGCTGCCGGAGCATTCTCATCAGCTGAATGCGCTTGTGAAGCAGCTCTCTGCTGGACTTTGGAAGCCGGCACGCTGAGCCCCTTAGAATGCCTGCCCGCTGCCCGGCTGCTGCGTTCTTCGCCTTCTGTGCTCTGGATGGCGAACTGAAGCCCAGCGATGGCTTTGAGCTGTCCCGCTCTTCAGCGCGTGTATAACTGCACGCATCCACAGTGCTCTGTGCACGGATTTTCCTCAGCTCGAGGTGCAATCATTTTCTTGCTGGTTTACAGTGTCCAAAGCGTCCGTGGAGCTCTCGCTCGGCCAAATGCGTCAAGAGAGAAGCCCTTGCTGGATTCGCCTTTCGCTGGCCAAGACTTTCAACACAGCACCACAATCCGGGCGACGACGAGGAGGAAAGGGGGAACATCTTTTCGTCCTGGCACGTTCTTCTGTGCGGGACGTCTGTCCGCATCTTCGCTCTCTGCAAGGCTGGAAGGTGCGCGGTGGTACTCGGAAGCGAGAAGAAGGCTGCAGAGAGCACCGCGCTCTGCCGGCGCTGTGCAGGCTGTACAGGCAAGAAGCCTAGCCCTGGAATGTGGTGCAAATACAAGCTTCCACGCATCGGGGGCAAGCTCTGGGTAAGCTCGCTGACCTAAAAGTGTTCTGTGGGCGAGACGCAGCCGAGAAGCTCTCCCTTAAGGTTCAGGCTACCACGCAGACGGAAGGTGCCGCTACCTAGCGCTGCGAGGGAAAGTGCATAGCCCAGGCGTGTTTCGGCAGAAGCAGCAGCCTGGAGGCTTTCGCTGCCGGCACCGTGCTCTCTGGGCGAGAAGCAGACGACCGTTCGTCTGCAGCGAAACGAAAGCGCGACGTGGTACAAAGGGGCAGAAGAACGAAGGCGCAGAGCACCACCGGGCTGCCGTGCGACTCGCACAGGCTGCAAGAGGAAGCGTGCCTGCCACTCGCTCGTTCGCGGATTCACTTTAGCAGTCGGAAACAGAAAGCTCGACTTGCGGCTACTTGTGCTGCTGCCTAGTTCTCTTCCAGTAGCCCCTGGAAACAACGATGCTCGGTTTATGCTTCGAGACGCAGCGATCACGGTGGTAGGTGCGGTGGAGAAGGGAAAGCCAGCGTGCAGAGGACAGTTTCTCGTTGCTCTACGTGAGGCAAGGGGAAGGTTCAGCCCAGCAGTGGCTGTTGCTCCTGGAGCCTTTTTCTTTGGGAGCAGCTGCTGCAAGCGGGCAACGGAGCTGCGAGAGTGCCTAATGGGTGGGACGGCACGTCTATCGGCGAAGGAAGCTGCCTAGCCGCAGTGTGTTGTGCTCAGTTTCCAGGCTGCTTCGAGAAGGGGCACCTTGAAGAACGCCTTCTTTCTCGACGCGTCCTTCTGGGTGCGCTCAAGCTGCGTGGACTCTGCAACACGGCAGGGTGCAAGCAACTGTTTCTGGCCAGGTTGTGTGATGATGGAGTGCAAGGGCTGCGCCTTACTCGCGGAAGCTGCCGGAGCATTCTCATCAGCTGAATGCGCTTGTGAAGCAGCTCTCTGCTGGACTTTGGAAGCCGGCACGCTGAGCCCCTTAGAATGCCTGCCCGCTGCCCGGCTGCTGCGTTCTTCGCCTTCTGTGCTCTGGATGGCGAACTGAAGCCCAGCGATGGCTTTGAGCTGTCCCGCTCTTCAGCGCGTGTATAACTGCACGCATCCACAGTGCTCTGTGCACGGATTTTCCTCAGCTCGAGGTGCAATCATTTTCTTGCTGGTTTACAGTGTCCAAAGCGTCCGTGGAGCTCTCGCTCGGCCAAATGCGTCAAGAGAGAAGCCCTTGCTGGATTCGCCTTTCGCTGGCCAAGACTTTCAACACAGCACCACAATCCGGGCGACGACGAGGAGGAAAGGGGGAACATCTTTTCGTCCTGGCACGTTCTTCTGTGCGGGACGTCTGTCCGCATCTTCGCTCTCTGCAAGGCTGGAAGGTGCGCGGTGGTACTCGGAAGCGAGAAGAAGGCTGCAGAGAGCACCGCGCTCTGCCGGCGCTGTGCAGGCTGTACAGGCAAGAAGCCTAGCCCTGGAATGTGGTGCAAATACAAGCTTCCACGCATCGGGGGCAAGCTCTGGGTAAGCTCACTGACCTAAAAGTGTTCTGTGGGCGAGACGCAGCCGAGAAGCTCTCCCTTAAGGTTCAGGCTACCACGCAGACGGAAGGTGCCGCTACCTAGCGCTGCGAGGGAAAGTGCATAGCCCAGGCGTGTTTCGGCAGAAGCAGCAGCCTGGAGGCTTTCGCTGCCGGCACCGTGCTCTCTGGGCGAGAAGCAGACGACCGTTCGTCTGCAGCGAAACGAAAGCGCGACGTGGTACGAAGGGGCAGAAGAACGAAGGCGCAGAGCACCACCGGGCTGCCGTGCGACTCGCACAGGCTGCAAGAGGAAGCGTGCCTGCCACTCGCTCGTTCGCGGATTCACTTTAGCAGTCGGAAACAGAAAGCTCGACTTGCGGCTACTTGTGCTGCTGCCTAGTTCTCTTCCAGTAGCCCCTGGAAACAACGATGCTCGGTTTATGCTTCGAGACGCAGCGATCACGGTGGTAGGTGCGGTGGAGAAGGGAAAGCCAGCGTGCAGAGGACAGTTTCTCGTTGCTCTACGTGAGGCAAGGGGAAGGTTCAGCCCAGCAGTGGCTGTTGCTCCTGGAGCCTTTTTCTTTGGGAGCAGCTGCTGCAAGCGGGCAACGGAGCTGCGAGAGTGCCTAATGGGTGGGACGGCACGTCTATCGGCGAAGGAAGCTGCCTAGCCGCAGTGTGTTGTGCTCAGTTTCCAGGCTGCTTCGAGAAGGGGCACCTTGAAGAACGCCTTCTTTCTCGACGCGTCCTTCTGGGTGCGCTCAAGCTGCGTGGACTCTGCAACACGGCAGGGTGCAAGCAACTGTTTCTGGCCAGGTTGTGTGATGATGGAGTGCAAGGGCTGCGCCTTACTCGCGGAAGCTGCCGGAGCATTCTCATCAGCTGAATGCGCTTGTGAAGCAGCTCTCTGCTGGACTTTGGAAGCCGGCACGCTGAGCCCCTTAGAATGCCTGCCCGCTGCCCGGCTGCTGCGTTCTTCGCCTTCTGTGCTCTGGATGGCGAACTGAAGCCCAGCGATGGCTTTGAGCTGTCCCGCTCTTCAGCGCGTGTATAACTGCACGCATCCACAGTGCTCTGTGCACGGATTTTCCTCAGCTCGAGGTGCAATCATTTTCTTGCTGGTTTACAGTGTCCAAAGCGTCCGTGGAGCTCTCGCTCGGCCAAATGCGTCAAGAGAGAAGCCCTTGCTGGATTCGCCTTTCGCTGGCCAAGACTTTCAACACAGCACCACAATCCGGGCGACGACGAGGAGGAAAGGGGGAACATCTTTTCGTCCTGGCACGTTCTTCTGTGCGGGACGTCTGTCCGCATCTTCGCTCTCTGCAAGGCTGGAAGGTGCGCGGTGGTACTCGGAAGCGAGAAGAAGGCTGCAGAGAGCACCGCGCTCTGCCGGCGCTGTGCAGGCTGTACAGGCAAGAAGCCTAGCCCTGGAATGTGGTGCAAATACAAGCTTCCACGCATCGGGGGCAAGCTCTGGGTAAGCTCGCTGACCTAAAAGTGTTCTGTGGGCGAGACGCAGCCGAGAAGCTCTCCCTTAAGGTTCAGGCTACCACGCAGACGGAAGGTGCCGCTACCTAGCGCTGCGAGGGAAAGTGCATAGCCCAGGCGTGTTTCGGCAGAAGCAGCAGCCTGGAGGCTTTCGCTGCCGGCACCGTGCTCTCTGGGCGAGAAGCAGACGACCGTTCGTCTGCAGCGAAACGAAAGCGCGACGTGGTACGAAGGGGCAGAAGAACGAAGGCGCAGAGCACCACCGGGCTGCCGTGCGACTCGCACAGGCTGCAAGAGGAAGCGTGCCTGCCACTCGCTCGTTCGCGGATTCACTTTAGCAGTCGGAAACAGAAAGCTCGACTTGCGGCTACTTGTGCTGCTGCCTAGTTCTCTTCCAGTAGCCCCTGGAAACAACGATGCTCGGTTTATGCTTCGAGACGCAGCGATCACGGTGGTAGGTGCGGTGGAGAAGGGAAAGCCAGCGTGCAGAGGACAGTTTCTCGTTGCTCTACGTGAGGCAAGGGGAAGGTTCAGCCCAGCAGTGGCTGTTGCTCCTGGAGCCTTTTTCTTTGGGAGCAGCTGCTGCAAGCGGGCAACGGAGCTGCGAGAGTGCCTAATGGGTGGGACGGCACGTCTATCGGCGAAGGAAGCTGCCTAGCCGCAGTGTGTTGTGCTCAGTTTCCAGGCTGCTTCGAGAAGGGGCACCTTGAAGAACGCCTTCTTTCTCGACGCGTCCTTCTGGGTGCGCTCAAGCTGCGTGGACTCTGCAACACGGCAGGGTGCAAGCAACTGTTTCTGGCCAGGTTGTGTGATGATGGAGTGCAAGGGCTGCGCCTTACTCGCGGAAGCTGCCGGAGCATTCTCATCAGCTGAATGCGCTTGTGAAGCAGCTCTCTGCTGGACTTTGGAAGCCGGCACGCTGAGCCCCTTAGAATGCCTGCCCGCTGCCCGGCTGCTGCGTTCTTCGCCTTCTGTGCTCTGGATGGCGAACTGAAGCCCAGCGATGGCTTTGAGCTGTCCCGCTCTTCAGCGCGTGTATAACTGCACGCATCCACAGTGCTCTGTGCACGGATTTTCCTCAGCTCGAGGTGCAATCATTTTCTTGCTGGTTTACAGTGTCCAAAGCGTCCGTGGAGCTCTCGCTCGGCCAAATGCGTCAAGAGAGAAGCCCTTGCTGGATTCGCCTTTCGCTGGCCAAGACTTTCAACACAGCACCACAATCCGGGCGACGACGAGGAGGAAAGGGGGAACATCTTTTCGTCCTGGCACGTTCTTCTGTGCGGGACGTCTGTCCGCATCTTCGCTCTCTGCAAGGCTGGAAGGTGCGCGGTGGTACTCGGAAGCGAGAAGAAGGCTGCAGAGAGCACCGCGCTCTGCCGGCGCTGTGCAGGCTGTACAGGCAAGAAGCCTAGCCCTGGAATGTGGTGCAAATACAAGCTTCCACGCATCGGGGGCAAGCTCTGGGTAAGCTCGCTGACCTAAAAGTGTTCTGTGGGCGAGACGCAGCCGAGAAGCTCTCCCTTAAGGTTCAGGCTACCACGCAGACGGAAGGTGCCGCTACCTAGCGCTGCGAGGGAAAGTGCATAGCCCAGGCGTGTTTCGGCAGAAGCAGCAGCCTGGAGGCTTTCGCTGCCGGCACCGTGCTCTCTGGGCGAGAAGCAGACGACCGTTCGTCTGCAGCGAAACGAAAGCGCGACGTGGTACGAAGGGGCAGAAGAACGAAGGCGCAGAGCACCACCGGGCTGCCGTGCGACTCGCACAGGCTGCAAGAGGAAGCGTGCCTGCCACTCGCTCGTTCGCGGATTCACTTTAGCAGTCGGAAACAGAAAGCTCGACTTGCGGCTAACTACTTGTGCTGCTGCCTAGTTCTCTTCCAGTAGCCCCTGGAAACAACGATGCTCGGTTTATGCTTCGAGACGCAGCGATCACGGTGGTAGGTGCGGTGGAGAAGGGAAAGCCAGCGTGCAGAGGACAGTTTCTCGTTGCTCTACGTGAGGCAAGGGGAAGGTTCAGCCCAGCAGTGGCTGTTGCTCCTGGAGCCTTTTTCTTTGGGAGCAGCTGCTGCAAGCGGGCAACGGAGCTGCGAGAGTGCCTAATGGGTGGGACGGCACGTCTATCGGCGAAGGAAGCTGCCTAGCCGCAGTGTGTTGTGCTCAGTTTCCAGGCTGCTTCGAGAAGGGGCACCTTGAAGAACGCCTTCTTTCTCGACGCGTCCTTCTGGGTGCGCTCAAGCTGCGTGGACTCTGCAACACGGCAGGGTGCAAGCAACTGTTTCTGGCCAGGTTGTGTGATGATGGAGTGCAAGGGCTGCGCCTTACTCGCGGAAGCTGCCGGAGCATTCTCATCAGCTGAATGCGCTTGTGAAGCAGCTCTCTGCTGGACTTTGGAAGCCGGCACGCTGAGCCCCTTAGAATGCCTGCCCGCTGCCCGGCTGCTGCGTTCTTCGCCTTCTGTGCTCTGGATGGCGAACTGAAGCCCAGCGATGGCTTTGAGCTGTCCCGCTCTTCAGCGCGTGTATAACTGCACGCATCCACAGTGCTCTGTGCACGGATTTTCCTCAGCTCGAGGTGCAATCATTTTCTTGCTGGTTTACAGTGTCCAAAGCGTCCGTGGAGCTCTCGCTCGGCCAAATGTGTCAAGAGAGAAGCCCTTGCTGGATTCGCCTTTCGCTGGCCAAGACTTTCAACACAGCACCACAATCCGGGCGACGACGAGGAGGAAAGGGGGAACATCTTTTCGTCCTGGCACGTTCTTCTGTGCGGGACGTCTGTCCGCATCTTCGCTCTCTGCAAGGCTGGAAGGTGCGCGGTGGTACTCGGAAGCGAGAAGAAGGCTGCAGAGAGCACCGCGCTCTGCCGGCGCTGTGCAGGCTGTACAGGCAAGAAGCCTAGCCCTGGAATGTGGTGCAAATACAAGCTTCCACGCATCGGGGGCAAGCTCTGGGTAAGCTCGCTGACCTAAAAGTGTTCTGTGGGCGAGACGCAGCCGAGAAGCTCTCCCTTAAGGTTCAGGCTACCACGCAGACGGAAGGTGCCGCTACCTAGCGCTGCGAGGGAAAGCGCATAGCCCAGGCGTGTTTCGGCAGAAGCAGCAGCCTGGAGGCTTTCGCTGCCGGCACCGTGCTCTCTGGGCGAGAAGCAGACGACCGTTCGTCTGCAGCGAAACGAAAGCGCGACGTGGTACGAAGGGGCAGAAGAACGAAGGCGCAGAGCACCACCGGGCTGCCGTGCGACTCGCACAGGCTGCAAGAGGAAGCGTGCCTGCCACTCGCTCGTTCGCGGATTCACTTTAGCAGTCGGAAACAGAAAGCTCGACTTGCGGCTACTTGTGCTGCTGCCTAGTTCTCTTCCAGTAGCCCCTGGAAACAACGATGCTCGGTTTATGCTTCGAGACGCAGCGATCACGGTGGTAGGTGCGGTGGAGAAGGGAAAGCCAGCGTGCAGAGGACAGTTTCTCGTTGCTCTACGGGAGGCAAGGGGAAGGTTCAGCCCAGCAGTGGCTGTTGCTCCTGGAGCCTTTTTCTTTGGGAGCAGCTGCTGCAAGCGGGCAACGGAGCTGCGAGAGTGCCTAATGGGTGGGACGGCACGTCTATCTGCGAAGGAAGCTGCCTAGCCGCAGTGTGTTGTGCTCAGTTTCCAGGCTGCTTCGAGAGGGGGCACCTTGAAGAACGCCTTCTTTCTCGACGCGTCCTTCTGGGTGCGCTCAAGCTGCGTGGACTCTGCAACACGGCAGGGTGCAAGCAACTGTTTCTGGCCAGGTTGTGTGATGATGGAGTGCAAGGGCTGCGCCTTACTCGCGGAAGCTGCCGGAGCATTCTCATCAGCTGAATGCGCTTGTGAAGCAGCTCTCTGCTGGACTTTGGAAGCCGGCACGCTGAGCCCCTTAGAATGCCTGCCCGCTGCCCGGCTGCTGCGTTCTTCGCCTTCTGTGCTCTGGATGGCGAACTGAAGCCCAGCGATGGCTTTGAGCTGTCCCGCTCTTCAGCGCGTGTATAACTGCACGCATCCACAGTGCTCTGTGCACGGATTTTCCTCAGCTCGAGGTGCAATCATTTTCTTGCTGGTTTACAGTGTCCAAAGCGTCCGTGGAGCTCTCGCTCGGCCAAATGCGTCAAGAGAGAAGCCCTTGCTGGATTCGCCTTTCGCTGGCCAAGACTTTCAACACAGCACCACAATCCGGGCGACGACGAGGAGGAAAGGGGGAACATCTTTTCGTCCTGGCACGTTCTTCTGTGCGGGACGTCTGTCCGCATCTTCGCTCTCTGCAGGGCTGGAAGGT
This sequence comes from Aphelocoma coerulescens, assembly GCF_041296385.1. Lineage (NCBI taxonomy): Eukaryota > Metazoa > Chordata > Aves > Passeriformes > Corvidae > Aphelocoma > Aphelocoma coerulescens. Next base: position 280,468 of record NW_027183487.1, on the reverse strand, counting down.
GCGCGGTGGTACTCGGAAGCGAGAAGAAGGCTGCAGAGAGCACCGCGCTCTGCCGGCGCTGTGCAGGCTGTACAGGCAAGAAGCCTAGCCCTGGAATGTGGTGCAAATACAAGCTTCCACGCATCGGGGGCAAGCTCTGGGTAAGCTCGCTGACCTAAAAGTGTTCTGTGGGCGAGACGCAGCCGAGAAGCTCTCCCTTAAGGTTCAGGCTACCACGCAGACGGAAGGTGCCGCTACCTAGCGCTGCGAGGGAAAGTGCATAGCCCAGGCGTGTTTCGGCAGAAGCAGCAGCCTGGAGGCTTTCGCTGCCGGCACCGTGCTCTCTGGGCGAGAAGCAGACGACCGTTCGTCTGCAGCGAAACGAAAGCGCGACGTGGTACGAAGGGGCAGAAGAACGAAGGCGCAGAGCACCACCGGGCTGCCGTGCGACTCGCACAGGCTGCAAGAGGAAGCGTGCCTGCCACTCGCTCGTTCGCGGATTCACTTTAGCAGTCGGAAACAGAAAGCTCGACTTGCGGCTACTTGTGCTGCTGCCTAGTTCTCTTCCAGTAGCCCCTGGAAACAACGATGCTCGGTTTATGCTTCGAGACGCAGCGATCACGGTGGTAGGTGCGGTGGAGAAGGGAAAGCCAGCGTGCAGAGGACAGTTTCTCGTTGCTCTACGTGAGGCAAGGGGAAGGTTCAGCCCAGCAGTGGCTGTTGCTCCTGGAGCCTTTTTCTTTGGGAGCAGCTGCTGCAAGCGGGCAACGGAGCTGCGAGAGTGCCTAATGGGTGGGACGGCACGTCTATCGGCGAAGGAAGCTGCCTAGCCGCAGTGTGTTGTGCTCAGTTTCCAGGCTGCTTCGAGAAGGGGCACCTTGAAGAACGCCTTCTTTCTCGACGCGTCCTTCTGGGTGCGCTCAAGCTGCGTGGACTCTGCAACACGGCAGGGTGCAAGCAACTGTTTCTGGCCAGGTTGTGTGATGATGGAGTGCAAGGGCTGCGCCTTACTCGCGGAAGCTGCCGGAGCATTCTCATCAGCTGAATGCGCTTGTGAAGCAGCTCTCTGCTGGACTTTGGAAGCCGGCACGCTGAGCCCCTTAGAATGCCTGCCCGCTGCCCGGCTGCTGCGTTCTTCGCCTTCTGTGCTCTGGATGGCGAACTGAAGCCCAGCGATGGCTTTGAGCTGTCCCGCTCTTCAGCGCGTGTATAACTGCACGCATCCACAGTGCTCTGTGCACGGATTTTCCTCAGCTCGAGGTGCAATCATTTTCTTGCTGGTTTACAGTGTCCAAAGCGTCCGTGGAGCTCTCGCTCGGCCAAATGCGTCAAGAGAGAAGCCCTTGCTGGATTCGCCTTTCGCTGGCCAAGACTTTCAACACAGCACCACAATCCGGGCGACGACGAGGAGGAAAGGGGGAACATCTTTTCGTCCTGGCACGTTCTTCTGTGCGGGACGTCTATCCGCATCTTCGCTCTCTGCAAGGCTGGAAGGTGCGCGGTGGTACTCGGAAGCGAGAAGAAGGCTGCAGAGAGCACCGCGCTCTGCCGGCGCTGTGCAGGCTGTACAGGCAAGAAGCCTAGCCCTGGAATGTGGTGCAAATACAAGCTTCCACGCATCGGGGGCAAGCTCTGGGTAAGCTCGCTGACCTAAAAGTGTTCTGTGGGCGAGACGCAGCCGAGAAGCTCTCCCTTAAGGTTCAGGCTACCACGCAGACGGAAGGTGCCGCTACCTAGCGCTGCGAGGGAAAGTGCATAGCCCAGGCGTGTTTCGGCAGAAGCAGCAGCCTGGAGGCTTTCGCTGCCGGCACCGTGCTCTCTGGGCGAGAAGCAGACGACCGTTCGTCTGCAGCGAAACGAAAGCGCGACGTGGTACGAAGGGGCAGAAGAACGAAGGCGCAGAGCACCACCGGGCTGCCGTGCGACTCGCACAGGCTGCAAGAGGAAGCGTGCCTGCAACTCGCTCGTTCGCGGATTCACTTTAGCAGTCGGAAACAGAAAGCTCGACTTGCGGCTACTTGTGCTGCTGCCTAGTTCTCTTCCAGTAGCCCCTGGAAACAACGATGCTCGGTTTATGCTTCGAGACGCAGCGATCACGGTGGTAGGTGCGGTGGAGAAGGGAAAGCCAGCGTGCAGAGGACAGTTTCTCGTTGCTCTACGTGAGGCAAGGGGAAGGTTCAGCCCAGCAGTGGCTGTTGCTCCTGGAGCCTTTTTCTTTGGGAGCAGCTGCTGCAAGCGGGCAACGGAGCTGCGAGAGTGCCTAATGGGTGGGACGGCACGTCTATCGGCGAAGGAAGCTGCCTAGCCGCAGTGTGTTGTGCTCAGTTTCCAGGCTGCTTCGAGAAGGGGCACCTTGAAGAACGCCTTCTTTCTCGACGCGTCCTTCTGGGTGCGCTCAAGCTGCGTGGACTCTGCAACACGGCAGGGTGCAAGCAACTGTTTCTGGCCAGGTTGTGTGATGATGGAGTGCAAGGGCTGCGCCTTACTCGCGGAAGCTGCCGGAGCATTCTCATCAGCTGAATGCGCTTGTGAAGCAGCTCTCTGCTGGACTTTGGAAGCCGGCACGCTGAGCCCCTTAGAATGCCTGCCCGCTGCCCGGCTGCTGCGTTCTTCGCCTTCTGTGCTCTGGATGGCGAACTGAAGCCCAGCGATGGCTTTGAGCTGTCCCGCTCTTCAGCGCGTGTATAACTGCACGCATCCACAGTGCTCTGTGCACGGATTTTCCTCAGCTCGAGGTGCAATCATTTTCTTGCTGGTTTACAGTGTCCAAAGCGTCCGTGGAGCTCTCGCTCGGCCAAATGCGTCAAGAGAGAAGCCCTTGCTGGATTCGCCTTTCGCTGGCCAAGACTTTCAACACAGCACCACAATCCGGGCGACGACGAGGAGGAAAGGGGGAACATCTTTTCGTCCTGGCACGTTCTTCTGTGCGGGACGTCTATCCGCATCTTCGCTCTCTGCAAGGCTGGAAGGTGCGTGGTGGTACTCGGAAGCGAGAAGAAGGCTGCAGAGAGCACCGCGCTCTGCCGGCGCTGTGCAGGCTGTACAGGCAAGAAGCCTAGCCCTGGAATGTGGTGCAAATACAAGCTTCCACGCATCGGGGGCAAGCTCTGGGTAAGCTCGCTGACCTAAAAGTGTTCTGTGGGCGAGACGCAGCCGAGAAGCTCTCCCTTAAGGTTCAGGCTACCACGCAGACGGAAGGTGCCGCTACCTAGCGCTGCGAGGGAAAGTGCATAGCCCAGGCGTGTTTCGGCAGAAGCAGCAGCCTGGAGGCTTTCGCTGCCGGCACCGTGCTCTCTGGGCGAGAAGCAGACGACCGTTCGTCTGCAGCGAAACGAAAGCGCGACGTGGTACGAAGGGGCAGAAGAACGAAGGCGCAGAGCACCACCGGGCTGCCGTGCGACTCGCACAGGCTGCAAGAGGAAGCGTGCCTGCCACTCGCTCGTTCGCGGATTCACTTTAGCAGTCGGAAACAGAAAGCTCGACTTGCGGCTACTTGTGCTGCTGCCTAGTTCTCTTCCAGTAGCCCCTGGAAACAACGATGCTCGGTTTATGCTTCGAGACGCAGCGATCACGGTGGTAGGTGCGGTGGAGAAGGGAAAGCCAGCGTGCAGAGGACAGTTTCTCGTTGCTCTACGTGAGGCAAGGGGAAGGTTCAGCCCAGCAGTGGCTGTTGCTCCTGGAGCCTTTTTCTTTGGGAGCAGCTGCTGCAAGCGGGCAACGGAGCTGCGAGAGTGCCTAATGGGTGGGACGGCACGTCTATCGGCGAAGGAAGCTGCCTAGCCGCAGTGTGTTGTGCTCAGTTTCCAGGCTGCTTCGAGAAGGGGCACCTTGAAGAACGCCTTCTTTCTCGACGCGTCCTTCTGGGTGCGCTCAAGCTGCGTGGACTCTGCAACACGGCAGGGTGCAAGCAACTGTTTCTGGCCAGGTTGTGTGATGATGGAGTGCAAGGGCTGCGCCTTACTCTCGGAAGCTGCCGGAGCATTCTCATCAGCTGAATGCGCTTGTGAAGCAGCTCTCTGCTGGACTTTGGAAGCCGGCACGCTGAGCCCCTTAGAATGCCTGCCCGCTGCCCGGCTGCTGCGTTCTTCGCCTTCTGTGCTCTGGATGGCGAACTGAAGCCCAGCGATGGCTTTGAGCTGTCCCGCTCTTCAGCGCGTGTATAACTGCACGCATCCACAGTGCTCTGTGCACGGATTTTCCTCAGCTCGAGGTGCAATCATTTTCTTGCTGGTTTACAGTGTCCAAAGCGTCCGTGGAGCTCTCGCTCGGCCAAATGCGTCAAGAGAGAAGCCCTTGCTGGATTCGCCTTTCGCTGGCCAAGACTTTCAACACAGCACCACAATCCGGGCGACGACGAGGAGGAAAGGGGGAACATCTTTTCGTCCTGGCACGTTCTTCTGTGCGGGACGTCTGTCCGCATCTTCGCTCTCTGCAGGGCTGGAAGGTGCGCGGTGGTACTCGGAAGCGAGAAGAAGGCTGCAGAGAGCACCGCGCTCTGCCGGCGCTGTGCAGGCTGTACAGGCAAGAAGCCTAGCCCTGGAATGTGGTGCAAATACAAGCTTCCACGCATCGGGGGCAAGCTCTGGGTAAGCTCGCTGACCTAAAAGTGTTCTGTGGGCGAGACGCAGCCGAGAAGCTCTCCCTTAAGGTTCAGGCTACCACGCAGACGGAAGGTGCCGCTACCTAGCGCTGCGAGGGAAAGTGCATAGCCCAGGCGTGTTTCGGCAGAAGCAGCAGCCTGGAGGCTTTCGCTGCCGGCACCGTGCTCTCTGGGCGAGAAGCAGACGACCGTTCGTCTGCAGCGAAACGAAAGCGCGACGTGGTACGAAGGGGCAGAAGAACGAAGGCGCAGAGCACCACCGGGCTGCCGTGCGACTCGCACAGGCTGCAAGAGGAAGCGTGCCTGCCACTCGCTCGTTCGCGGATTCACTTTAGCAGTCGGAAACAGAAAGCTCGACTTGCGGCTAACTACTTGTGCTGCTGCCTAGTTCTCTTCCAGTAGCCCCTGGAAACAACGATGCTCGGTTTATGCTTCGAGACGCAGCGATCACGGTGGTAGGTGCGGTGGAGAAGGGAAAGCCAGCGTGCAGAGGACAGTTTCTCGTTGCTCTACGTGAGGCAAGGGGAAGGTTCAGCCCAGCAGTGGCTGTTGCTCCTGGAGCCTTTTTCTTTGGGAGCAGCTGCTGCAAGCGGGCAACGGAGCTGCGAGAGTGCCTAATGGGTGGGACGGCACGTCTATCGGCGAAGGAAGCTGCCTAGCCGCAGTGTGTTGTGCTCAGTTTCCAGGCTGCTTCGAGAAGGGGCACCTTGAAGAACGCCTTCTTTCTCGACGCGTCCTTCTGGGTGCGCTCAAGCTGCGTGGACTCTGCAACACGGCAGGGTGCAAGCAACTGTTTCTGGCCAGGTTGTGTGATGATGGAGTGCAAGGGCTGCGCCTTACTCGCGGAAGCTGCCGGAGCATTCTCATCAGCTGAATGCGCTTGTGAAGCAGCTCTCTGCTGGACTTTGGAAGCCGGCACGCTGAGCCCCTTAGAATGCCTGCCCGCTGCCCGGCTGCTGCGTTCTTCGCCTTCTGTGCTCTGGATGGCGAACTGAAGCCCAGCGATGGCTTTGAGCTGTCCCGCTCTTCAGCGCGTGTATAACTGCACGCATCCACAGTGCTCTGTGCACGGATTTTCCTCAGCTCGAGGTGCAATCATTTTCTTGTTGGTTTACAGTGTCCAAAGCGTCCGTGGAGCTCTCGCTCGGCCAAATGCGTCAAGAGAGAAGCCCTTGCTGGATTCGCCTTTCGCTGGCCAAGACTTTCAACACAGCACCACAATCCGGGCGACGACGAGGAGGAAAGGGGGAACATCTTTTCGTCCTGGCACGTTCTTCTGTGCGGGACGTCTGTCCGCATCTTCGCTCTCTGCAGGGCTGGAAGGTGCGCGGTGGTACTCGGAAGCGAGAAGAAGGCTGCAGAGAGCACCGCGCTCTGCCGGCGCTGTGCAGGCTGTACAGGCAAGAAGCCTAGCCCTGGAATGTGGTGCAAATACAAGCTTCCACGCATCGGGGGCAAGCTCTGGGTAAGCTCGCTGACCTAAAAGTGTTCTGTGGGCGAGACGCAGCCGAGAAGCTCTCCCTTAAGGTTCAGGCTACCACGCAGACGGAAGGTGCCGCTACCTAGCGCTGCGAGGGAAAGTGCATAGCCCAGGCGTGTTTCGGCAGAAGCAGCAGCCTGGAGGCTTTCGCTGCCGGCACCGTGCTCTCTGGGCGAGAAGCAGACGACCGTTCGTCTGCAGCGAAACGAAAGCGCGACGTGGTACGAAGGGGCAGAAGAACGAAGGCGCAGAGCACCACCGGGCTGCCGTGCGACTCGCACAGGCTGCAAGAGGAAGCGTGCCTGCCACTCGCTCGTTCGCGGATTCACTTTAGCAGTCGGAAACAGAAAGCTCGACTTGCGGCTACTTGTGCTGCTGCCTAGTTCTCTTCCAGTAGCCCCTGGAAACAACGATGCTCGGTTTATGCTTCGAGACGCAGCGATCACGGTGGTAGGTGCGGTGGAGAAGGGAAAGCCAGCGTGCAGAGGACAGTTTCTCGTTGCTCTACGTGAGGCAAGGGGAAGGTTCAGCCCAGCAGTGGCTGTTGCTCCTGGAGCCTTTTTCTTTGGGAGCAGCTGCTGCAAGCGGGCAACGGAGCTGCGAGAGTGCCTAATGGGTGGGACGGCACGTCTATCGGCGAAGGAAGCTGCCTAGCCGCAGTGTGTTGTGCTCAGTTTCCAGGCTGCTTCGAGAAGGGGCACCTTGAAGAACGCCTTCTTTCTCGACGCGTCCTTCTGGGTGCGCTCAAGCTGCGTGGACTCTGCAACACGGCAGGGTGCAAGCAACTGTTTCTGGCCAGGTTGTGTGATGATGGAGTGCAAGGGCTGCGCCTTACTCGCGGAAGCTGCCGGAGCATTCTCATCAGCTGAATGCGCTTGTGAAGCAGCTCTCTGCTGGACTTTGGAAGCCGGCACGCTGAGCCCCTTAGAATGCCTGCCCGCTGCCCGGCTGCTGCGTTCTTCGCCTTCTGTGCTCTGGATGGCGAACTGAAGCCCAGCGATGGCTTTGAGCTGTCCCGCTCTTCAGCGCGTGTATAACTGCACGCATCCACAGTGCTCTGTGCACGGATTTTCCTCAGCTCGAGGTGCAATCATTTTCTTGCTGGTTTACAGTGTCCAAAGCGTCCGTGGAGCTCTCGCTCGGCCAAATGCGTCAAGAGAGAAGCCCTTGCTGGATTCGCCTTTCGCTGGCCAAGACTTTCAACACAGCACCACAATCCGGGCGACGACGAGGAGGAAAGGGGGAACATCTTTTCGTCCTGGCACGTTCTTCTGTGCGGGACGTCTATCCGCATCTTCGCTCTCTGCAAGGCTGGAAGGTGCGCGGTGGTACTCGGAAGCGAGAAGAAGGCTGCAGAGAGCACCGCGCTCTGCCGGCGCTGTGCAGGCTGTACAGGCAAGAAGCCTAGCCCTGGAATGTGGTGCAAATACAAGCTTCCACGCATCGGGGGCAAGCTCTGGGTAAGCTCGCTGACCTAAAAGTGTTCTGTGGGCGAGACGCAGCCGAGAAGCTCTCCCTTAAGGTTCAGGCTACCACGCAGACGGAAGGTGCCGCTACCTAGCGCTGCGAGGGAAAGTGCATAGCCCAGGCGTGTTTCGGCAGAAGCAGCAGCCTGGAGGCTTTCGCTGCCGGCACCGTGCTCTCTGGGCGAGAAGCAGACGACCGTTCGTCTGCAGCGAAACGAAAGCGCGACGTGGTACGAAGGGGCAGAAGAACGAAGGTGCAGAGCACCACCGGGCTGCCGTGCGACTCGCACAGGCTGCAAGAGGAAGCGTGCCTGCCACTCGCTCGTTCGCGGATTCACTTTAGCAGTCGGAAACAGAAAGCTCGACTTGCGGCTACTTGTGCTGCTGCCTAGTTCTCTTCCAGTAGCCCCTGGAAACAACGATGCTCGGTTTATGCTTCGAGACGCAGCGATCACGGTGGTAGGTGCGGTGGAGAAGGGAAAGCCAGCGTGCAGAGGACAGTTTCTCGTTGCTCTACGTGAGGCAAGGGGAAGGTTCAGCCCAGCAGTGGCTGTTGCTCCTGGAGCCTTTTTCTTTGGGAGCAGCTGCTGCAAGCGGGCAACGGAGCTGCGAGAGTGCCTAATGGGTGGGACGGCACGTCTATCGGCGAAGGAAGCTGCCTAGCCGCAGTGTGTTGTGCTCAGTTTCCAGGCTGCTTCGAGAAGGGGCACCTTGAAGAACGCCTTCTTTCTCGACGCGTCCTTCTGGGTGCGCTCAAGCTGCGTGGACTCTGCAACACGGCAGGGTGCAAGCAACTGTTTCTGGCCAGGTTGTGTGATGATGGAGTGCAAGGGCTGCGCCTTACTCGCGGAAGCTGCCGGAGCATTCTCATCAGCTGAATGCGCTTGTGAAGCAGCTCTCTGCTGGACTTTGGAAGCCGGCACGCTGAGCCCCTTAGAATGCCTGCCCGCTGCCCGGCTGCTGCGTTCTTCGCCTTCTGTGCTCTGGATGGCGAACTGAAGCCCAGCGATGGCTTTGAGCTGTCCCGCTCTTCAGCGCGTGTATAACTGCACGCATCCACAGTGCTCTGTGCACGGATTTTCCTCAGCTCGAGGTGCAATCATTTTCTTGCTGGTTTACAGTGTCCAAAGCGTCCGTGGAGCTCTCGCTCGGCCAAATGCGTCAAGAGAGAAGCCCTTGCTGGATTCGCCTTTCGCTGGCCAAGACTTTCAACACAGCACCACAATCCGGGCGACGACGAGGAGGAAAGGGGGAACATCTTTTCGTCCTGGCACGTTCTTCTGTGCGGGACGTCTATCCGCATCTTCGCTCTCTGCAAGGCTGGAAGGTGCGTGGTGGTACTCGGAAGCGAGAAGAAGGCTGCAGAGAGCACCGCGCTCTGCCGGCGCTGTGCAGGCTGTACAGGCAAGAAGCCTAGCCCTGGAATGTGGTGCAAATACAAGCTTCCACGCATCGGGGGCAAGCTCTGGGTAAGCTCGCTGACCTAAAAGTGTTCTGTGGGCGAGACGCAGCCGAGAAGCTCTCCCTTAAGGTTCAGGCTACCACGCAGACGGAAGGTGCCGCTACCTAGCGCTGCGAGGGAAAGTGCATAGCCCAGGCGTGTTTCGGCAGAAGCAGCAGCCTGGAGGCTTTCGCTGCCGGCACCGTGCTCTCTGGGCGAGAAGCAGACGACCGTTCGTCTGCAGCGAAACGAAAGCGCGACGTGGTACGAAGGGGCAGAAGAACGAAGGCGCAGAGCACCACCGGGCTGCCGTGCGACTCGCACAGGCTGCAAGAGGAAGCGTGCCTGCCACTCGCTCGTTCGCGGATTCACTTTAGCAGTCGGAAACAGAAAGCTCGACTTGCGGCTACTTGTGCTGCTGCCTAGTTCTCTTCCAGTAGCCCCTGGAAACAACGATGCTCGGTTTATGCTTCGAGACGCAGCGATCACGGTGGTAGGTGCGGTGGAGAAGGGAAAGCCAGCGTGCAGAGGACAGTTTCTCGTTGCTCTACGTGAGGCAAGGGGAAGGTTCAGCCCAGCAGTGGCTGTTGCTCCTGGAGCCTTTTTCTTTGGGAGCAGCTGCTGCAAGCGGGCAACGGAGCTGCGAGAGTGCCTAATGGGTGGGACGGCACGTCTATCGGCGAAGGAAGCTGCCTAGCCGCAGTGTGTTGTGCTCAGTTTCCAGGCTGCTTCGAGAAGGGGCACCTTGAAGAACGCCTTCTTTCTCGACGCGTCCTTCTGGGTGCGCTCAAGCTGCGTGGACTCTGCAACACGGCAGGGTGCAAGCAACTGTTTCTGGCCAGGTTGTGTGATGATGGAGTGCAAGGGCTGCGCCTTACTCTCGGAAGCTGCCGGAGCATTCTCATCAGCTGAATGCGCTTGTGAAGCAGCTCTCTGCTGGACTTTGGAAGCCGGCACGCTGAGCCCCTTAGAATGCCTGCCCGCTGCCCGGCTGCTGCGTTCTTCGCCTTCTGTGCTCTGGATGGCGAACTGAAGCCCAGCGATGGCTTTGAGCTGTCCCGCTCTTCAGCGCGTGTATAACTGCACGCATCCACAGTGCTCTGTGCACGGATTTTCCTCAGCTCGAGGTGCAATCATTTTCTTGCTGGTTTACAGTGTCCAAAGCGTCCGTGGAGCTCTCGCTCGGCCAAATGCGTCAAGAGAGAAGCCCTTGCTGGATTCGCCTTTCGCTGGCCAAGACTTTCAACACAGCACCACAATCCGGGCGACGACGAGGAGGAAAGGGGGAACATCTTTTCGTCCTGGCACGTTCTTCTGTGCGGGACGTCTGTCCGCATCTTCGCTCTCTGCAGGGCTGGAAGGTGCGCGGTGGTACTCGGAAGCGAGAAGAAGGCTGCAGAGAGCACCGCGCTCTGCCGGCGCTGTGCAGGCTGTACAGGCAAGAAGCCTAGCCCTGGAATGTGGTGCAAATACAAGCTTCCACGCATCGGGGGCAAGCTCTGGGTAAGCTCGCTGACCTAAAAGTGTTCTGTGGGCGAGACGCAGCCGAGAAGCTCTCCCTTAAGGTTCAGGCTACCACGCAGACGGAAGGTGCCGCTACCTAGCGCTGCGAGGGAAAGTGCATAGCCCAGGCGTGTTTCGGCAGAAGCAGCAGCCTGGAGGCTTTCGCTGCCGGCACCGTGCTCTCTGGGCGAGAAGCAGACGACCGTTCGTCTGCAGCGAAACGAAAGCGCGACGTGGTACGAAGGGGCAGAAGAACGAAGGCGCAGAGCACCACCGGGCTGCCGTGCGACTCGCACAGGCTGCAAGAGGAAGCGTGCCTGCCACTCGCTCGTTCGCGGATTCACTTTAGCAGTCGGAAACAGAAAGCTCGACTTGCGGCTACTTGTGCTGCTGCCTAGTTCTCTTCCAGTAGCCCCTGGAAACAACGATGCTCGGTTTATGCTTCGAGACGCAGCGATCACGGTGGTAGGTGCGGTGGAGAAGGGAAAGCCAGCGTGCAGAGGACAGTTTCTCGTTGCTCTACGTGAGGCAAGGGGAAGGTTCAGCCCAGCAGTGGCTGTTGCTCCTGGAGCCTTTTTCTTTGGGAGCAGCTGCTGCAAGCGGGCAACGGAGCTGCGAGAGTGCCTAATGGGTGGGACGGCACGTCTATCGGCGAAGGAAGCTGCCTAGCCGCAGTGTGTTGTGCTCAGTTTCCAGGCTGCTTCGAGAAGGGGCACCTTGAAGAACGCCTTCTTTCTCGACGCGTCCTTCTGGGTGCGCTCAAGCTGCGTGGACTCTGCAACACGGCAGGGTGCAAGCAACTGTTTCTGGCCAGGTTGTGTGATGATGGAGTGCAAGGGCTGCGCCTTACTCGCGGAAGCTGCCGGAGCATTCTCATCAGCTGAATGCGCTTGTGAAGCAGCTCTCTGCTGGACTTTGGAAGCCGGCACGCTGAGCCCCTTAGAATGCCTGCCCGCTGCCCGGCTGCTGCGTTCTTCGCCTTCTGTGCTCTGGATGGCGAACTGAAGCCCAGCGATGGCTTTGAGCTGTCCCGCTCTTCAGCGCGTGTATAACTGCACGCATCCACAGTGCTCTGTGCACGGATTTTCCTCAGCTCGAGGTGCAATCATTTTCTTGCTGGTTTACAGTGTCCAAAGCGTCCGTGGAGCTCTCGCTCGGCCAAATGCGTCAAGAGAGAAGCCCTTGCTGGATTCGCCTTTCGCTGGCCAAGACTTTCAACACAGCACCACAATCCGGGCGACGACGAGGAGGAAAGGGGGAACATCTTTTCGTCCTGGCACGTTCTTCTGTGCGGGACGTCTGTCCGCATCTTCGCTCTCTGCAAGGCTGGAAGGTGCGCGGTGGTACTCGGAAGCGAGAAGAAGGCTGCAGAGAGCACCGCGCTCTGCCGGCGCTGTGCAGGCTGTACAGGCAAGAAGCCTAGCCCTGGAATGTGGTGCAAATACAAGCTTCCACGCATCGGGGGCAAGCTCTGGGTAAGCTCGCTGACCTAAAAGTGTTCTGTGGGCGAGACGCAGCCGAGAAGCTCTCCCTTAAGGTTCAGGCTACCACGCAGACGGAAGGTGCCGCTACCTAGCGCTGCGAGGGAAAGTGCATAGCCCAGGCGTGTTTCGGCAGAAGCAGCAGCCTGGAGGCTTTCGCTGCCGGCACCGTGCTCTCTGGGCGAGAAGCAGACGACCGTTCGTCTGCAGCGAAACGAAAGCGCGACGTGGTACGAAGGGGCAGAAGAACGAAGGCGCAGAGCACCACCGGGCTGCCGTGCGACTCGCACAGGCTGCAAGAGGAAGCGTGCCTGCCACTCGCTCGTTCGCGGATTCACTTTAGCAGTCGGAAACAGAAAGCTCGACTTGCGGCTACTTGTGCTGCTGCCTAGTTCTCTTCCAGTAGCCCCTGGAAACAACGATGCTCGGTTTATGCTTCGAGACGCAGCGATCACGGTGGTAGGTGCGGTGGAGAAGGGAAAGCCAGCGTGCAGAGGACAGTTTCTCGTTGCTCTACGTGAGGCAAGGGGAAGGTTCAGCCCAGCAGTGGCTGTTGCTCCTGGAGCCTTTTTCTTTGGGAGCAGCTGCTGCAAGCGGGCAACAGAGCTGCGAGAGTGCCTAATGGGTGGGACGGCACGTCTATCGGCGAAGGAAGCTGCCTAGCCGCAGTGTGTTGTGCTCAGTTTCCAGGCTGCTTCGAGAAGGGGCACCTTGAAGAACGCCTTCTTTCTCGACGCGTCCTTCTGGGTGCGCTCAAGCTGCGTGGACTCTGCAACACGGCAGGGTGCAAGCAACTGTTTCTGGCCAGGTTGTGTGATGATGGAGTGCAAGGGCTGCGCCTTACTCGCGGAAGCTGCCGGAGCATTCTCATCAGCTGAATGCGCTTGTGAAGCAGCTCTCTGCTGGACTTTGGAAGCCGGCACGCTGAGCCCCTTAGAATGCCTGCCCGCTGCCCGGCTGCTGCGTTCTTCGCCTTCTGTGCTCTGGATGGCGAACTGAAGCCCAGCGATGGCTTTGAGCTGTCCCGCTCTTCAGCGCGTGTATAACTGCACGCATCCACAGTGCTCTGTGCACGGATTTTCCTCAGCTCGAGGTGCAATCATTTTCTTGTTGGTTTACAGTGTCCAAAGCGTCCGTGGAGCTCTCGCTCGGCCAAATGCGTCAAGAGAGAAGCCCTTGCTGGATTCGCCTTTCGCTGGCCAAGACTTTCAACACAGCACCACAATCCGGGCGACGACGAGGAGGAAAGGGGGAACATCTTTTCGTCCTGGCACGTTCTTCTGTGCGGGACGTCTATCCGCATCTTCGCTCTCTGCAAGGCTGGAAGGTGCGTGGTGGTACTCGGAAGCGAGAAGAAGGCTGCAGAGAGCACCGCGCTCTGCCGGCGCTGTGCAGGCTGTACAGGCAAGAAGCCTAGCCCTGGAATGTGGTGCAAATACAAGCTTCCACGCATCGGGGGCAAGCTCTGGGTAAGCTCGCTGACCTAAAAGTGTTCTGTGGGCGAGACGCAGCCGAGAAGCTCTCCCTTAAGGTTCAGGCTACCACGCAGACGGAAGGTGCCGCTACCTAGCGCTGCGAGGGAAAGTGCATAGCCCAGGCGTGTTTCCGCAGAAGCAGCAGCCTGGAGGCTTTCGCTGCCGGCACCGTGCTCTCTGGGCGAGAAGCAGACGACCGTTCGTCTGCAGCGAAACGAAAGCGCGACGTGGTACGAAGGGGCAGAAGAACGAAGGCGCAGAGCACCACCGGGCTGCCGTGCGACTCGCACAGGCTGCAAGAGGAAGCGTGCCTGCCACTCGCTCGTTCGCGGATTCACTTTAGCAGTCGGAAACAGAAAGCTCGACTTGCGGCTAACTACTTGTGCTGCTGCCTAGTTCTCTTCCAGTAGCCCCTGGAAACAACGATGCTCGGTTTATGCTTCGAGACGCAGCGATCACGGTGGTAGGTGCGGTGGAGAAGGGAAAGCCAGCGTGCAGAGGACAGTTTCTCGTTGCTCTACGTGAGGCAAGGGGAAGGTTCAGCCCAGCAGTGGCTGTTGCTCCTGGAGCCTTTTTCTTTGGGAGCAGCTGCTGCAAGCGGGCAACGGAGCTGCGAGAGTGCCTAATGGGTGGGACGGCACGTCTATCGGCGAAGGAAGCTGCCTAGCCACAGTGTGTTGTGCTCAGTTTCCAGGCTGCTTCGAGAAGGGGCACCTTGAAGAACGCCTTCTTTCTCGACGCGTCCTTCTGGGTGCGCTCAAGCTGCGTGGACTCTGCAACACGGCAGGGTGCAAGCAACTGTTTCTGGCCAGGTTGTGTGATGATGGAGTGCAAGGGCTGCGCCTTACTCTCGGAAGCTGCCGGAGCATTCTCATCAGCTGAATGTGCTTGTGAAGCAGCTCTCTGCTGGACTTTGGAAGCCGGCACGCTGAGCCCCTTAGAATGCCTGCCCGCTGCCCGGCTGCTGCGTTCTTCGCCTTCTGTGCTCTGGATGGCGAACTGAAGCCCAGCGATGGCTTTGAGCTGTCCCGCTCTTCAGCGCGTGTATAACTGCACGCATCCACAGTGCTCTGTGCACGGATTTTCCTCAGCTCGAGGTGCAATCATTTTCTTGCTGGTTTACAGTGTCCAAAGCGTCCGTGGAGCTCTCGCTCGGCCAAATGCGTCAAGAGAGAAGCCCTTGCTGGATTCGCCTTTCGCTGGCCAAGACTTTCAACACAGCACCACAATCCGGGCGACGACGAGGAGGAAAGGGGGAACATCTTTTCGTCCTGGCACGTTCTTCTGTGCGGGACGTCTGTCCGCATCTTCGCTCTCTGCAGGGCTGGAAGGTGCGCGGTGGTACTCGGAAGCGAGAAGAAGGCTGCAGAGAGCACCGCGCTCTGCCGGCGCTGTGCAGGCTGTACAGGCAAGAAGCCTAGCCCTGGAATGTGGTGCAAATACAAGCTTCCACGCATCGGGGGCAAGCTCTGGGTAAGCTCGCTGACCTAAAAGTGTTCTGTGGGCGAGACGCAGCCGAGAAGCTCTCCCTTAAGGTTCAGGCTACCACGCAGACGGAAGGTGCCGCTACCTAGCGCTGCGAGGGAAAGTGCATAGCCCAGGCGTGTTTCGGCAGAAGCAGCAGCCTGGAGGCTTTCGCTGCCGGCACCGTGCTCTCTGGGCGAGAAGCAGACGACCGTTCGTCTGCAGCGAAACGAAAGCGCGACGTGGTACGAAGGGGCAGAAGAACGAAGGCGCAGAGCACCACCGGGCTGCCGTGCGACTCGCACAGGCTGCAAGAGGAAGCGTGCCTGCCACTCGCTCGTTCGCGGATTCACTTTAGCAGTCGGAAACAGAAAGCTCGACTTGCGGCTACTTGTGCTGCTGCCTAGTTCTCTTCCAGTAGCCCCTGGAAACAACGATGCTCGGTTTATGCTTCGAGACGCAGCGATCACGGTGGTAGGTGCGGTGGAGAAGGGAAAGCCAGCGTGCAGAGGACAGTTTCTCGTTGCTCTACGTGAGGCAAGGGGAAGGTTCAGCCCAGCAGTGGCTGTTGCTCCTGGAGCCTTTTTCTTTGGGAGCAGCTGCTGCAAGCGGGCAACAGAGCTGCGAGAGTGCCTAATGGGTGGGACGGCACGTCTATCGGCGAAGGAAGCTGCCTAGCCGCAGTGTGTTGTGCTCAGTTTCCAGGCTGCTTCGAGAAGGGGCACCTTGAAGAACGCCTTCTTTCTCGACGCGTCCTTCTGGGTGCGCTCAAGCTGCGTGGACTCTGCAACACGGCAGGGTGCAAGCAACTGTTTCTGGCCAGGTTGTGTGATGATGGAGTGCAAGGGCTGCGCCTTACTCGCGGAAGCTGCCGGAGCATTCTCATCAGCTGAATGCGCTTGTGAAGCAGCTCTCTGCTGGACTTTGGAAGCCGGCACGCTGAGCCCCTTAGAATGCCTGCCCGCTGCCCGGCTGCTGCGTTCTTCGCCTTCTGTGCTCTGGATGGCGAACTGAAGCCCAGCGATGGCTTTGAGCTGTCCCGCTCTTCAGCGCGTGTATAACTGCACGCATCCACAGTGCTCTGTGCACGGATTTTCCTCAGCTCGAGGTGCAATCATTTTCTTGCTGGTTTACAGTGTCCAAAGCGTCCGTGGAGCTCTCGCTCGGCCAAATGCGTCAAGAGAGAAGCCCTTGCTGGATTCGCCTTTCGCTGGCCAAGACTTTCAACACAGCACCACAATCCGGGCGACGACGAGGAGGAAAGGGGGAACATCTTTTCGTCCTGGCACGTTCTTCTGTGCGGGACGTCTATCCGCATCTTCGCTCTCTGCAAGGCTGGAAGGTGCGTGGTGGTACTCGGAAGCGAGAAGAAGGCTGCAGAGAGCACCGCGCTCTGCCGGCGCTGTGCAGGCTGTACAGGCAAGAAGCCTAGCCCTGGAATGTGGTGCAAATACAAGCTTCCACGCATCGGGGGCAAGCTCTGGGTAAGCTCGCTGACCTAAAAGTGTTCTGTGGGCGAGACGCAGCCGAGAAGCTCTCCCTTAAGGTTCAGGCTACCACGCAGACGGAAGGTGCCGCTACCTAGCGCTGCGAGGGAAAGTGCATAGCCCAGGCGTGTTTCCGCAGAAGCAGCAGCCTGGAGGCTTTCGCTGCCGGCACCGTGCTCTCTGGGCGAGAAGCAGACGACCGTTCGTCTGCAGCGAAACGAAAGCGCGACGTGGTACGAAGGGGCAGAAGAACGAAGGCGCAGAGCACCACCGGGCTGCCGTGCGACTCGCACAGGCTGCAAGAGGAAGCGTGCCTGCCACTCGCTCGTTCGCGGATTCACTTTAGCAGTCGGAAACAGAAAGCTCGACTTGCGGCTACTTGTGCTGCTGCCTAGTTCTCTTCCAGTAGCCCCTGGAAACAACGATGCTCAGTTTATGCTTCGAGACGCAGCGATCACGGTGGTAGGTGCGGTGGAGAAGGGAAAGCCAGCGTGCAGAGGACAGTTTCTCGTTGCTCTACGTGAGGCAAGGGGAAGGTTCAGCCCAGCAGTGGCTGTTGCTCCTGGAGCCTTTTTCTTTGGGAGCAGCTGCTGCAAGCGGGCAACGGAGCTGCGAGAGTGCCTAATGGGTGGGACGGCACGTCTATCGGCGAAGGAAGCTGCCTAGCCGCAGTGTGTTGTGCTCAGTTTCCAGGCTGCTTCGAGAAGGGGCACCTTGAAGAACGCCTTCTTTCTCGACGCGTCCTTCTGGGTGCGCTCAAGCTGCGTGGACTCTGCAACACGGCAGGGTGCAAGCAACTGTTTCTGGCCAGGTTGTGTGATGATGGAGTGCAAGGGCTGCGCCTTACTCTCGGAAGCTGCCGGAGCATTCTCATCAGCTGAATGCGCTTGTGAAGCAGCTCTCTGCTGGACTTTGGAAGCCGGCACGCTGAGCCCCTTAGAATGCCTGCCCGCTGCCCGGCTGCTGCGTTCTTCGCCTTCTGTGCTCTGGATGGCGAACTGAAGCCCAGCGATGGCTTTGAGCTGTCCCGCTCTTCAGCGCGTGTATAACTGCACGCATCCACAGTGCTCTGTGCACGGATTTTCCTCAGCTCGAGGTGCAATCATTTTCTTGCTGGTTTACAGTGTCCAAAGCGTCCGTGGAGCTCTCGCTCGGCCAAATGCGTCAAGAGAGAAGCCCTTGCTGGATTCGCCTTTCGCTGGCCAAGACTTTCAACACAGCACCACAATCCGGGCGACGACGAGGAGGAAAGGGGGAACATCTTTTCGTCCTGGCACGTTCTTCTGTGCGGGACGTCTGTCCGCATCTTCGCTCTCTGCAGGGCTGGAAGGTGCGCGGTGGTACTCGGAAGCGAGAAGAAGGCTGCAGAGAGCACCGCGCTCTGCCGGCGCTGTGCAGGCTGTACAGGCAAGAAGCCTAGCCCTGGAATGTGGTGCAAATACAAGCTTCCACGCATCGGGGGCAAGCTCTGGGTAAGCTCGCTGACCTAAAAGTGTTCTGTGGGCGAGACGCAGCCGAGAAGCTCTCCCTTAAGGTTCAGGCTACCACGCAGACGGAAGGTGCCGCTACCTAGCGCTGCGAGGGAAAGTGCATAGCCCAGGCGTGTTTCGGCAGAAGCAGCAGCCTGGAGGCTTTCGCTGCCGGCACCGTGCTCTCTGGGCGAGAAGCAGACGACCGTTCGTCTGCAGCGAAACGAAAGCGCGACGTGGTACGAAGGGGCAGAAGAACGAAGGCGCAGAGCACCACCGGGCTGCCGTGCGACTCGCACAGGCTGCAAGAGGAAGCGTGCCTGCCACTCGCTCGTTCGCGGATTCACTTTAGCAGTCGGAAACAGAAAGCTCGACTTGCGGCTACTTGTGCTGCTGCCTAGTTCTCTTCCAGTAGCCCCTGGAAACAACGATGCTCGGTTTATGCTTCGAGACGCAGCGATCACGGTGGTAGGTGCGGTGGAGAAGGGAAAGCCAGCGTGCAGAGGACAGTTTCTCGTTGCTCTACGTGAGGCAAGGGGAAGGTTCAGCCCAGCAGTGGCTGTTGCTCCTGGAGCCTTTTTCTTTGGGAGCAGCTGCTGCAAGCGGGCAACGGAGCTGCGAGAGTGCCTAATGGGTGGGACGGCACGTCTATCGGCGAAGGAAGCTGCCTAGCCGCAGTGTGTTGTGCTCAGTTTCCAGGCTGCTTCGAGAAGGGGCACCTTGAAGAACGCCTTCTTTCTCGACGCGTCCTTCTGGGTGCGCTCAAGCTGCGTGGACTCTGCAACACGGCAGGGTGCAAGCAACTGTTTCTGGCCAGGTTGTGTGATGATGGAGTGCAAGGGCTGCGCCTTACTCGCGGAAGCTGCCGGAGCATTCTCATCAGCTGAATGCGCTTGTGAAGCAGCTCTCTGCTGGACTTTGGAAGCCGGCACGCTGAGCCCCTTAGAATGCCTGCCCGCTGCCCGGCTGCTGCGTTCTTCGCCTTCTGTGCTCTGGATGGCGAACTGAAGCCCAGCGATGGCTTTGAGCTGTCCCGCTCTTCAGCGCGTGTATAACTGCACGCATCCACAGTGCTCTGTGCACGGATTTTCCTCAGCTCGAGGTGCAATCATTTTCTTGCTGGTTTACAGTGTCCAAAGCGTCCGTGGAGCTCTCGCTCGGCCAAATGCGTCAAGAGAGAAGCCCTTGCTGGATTCGCCTTTCGCTGGCCAAGACTTTCAACACAGCACCACAATCCGGGCGACGACGAGGAGGAAAGGGGGAACATCTTTTCGTCCTGGCACGTTCTTCTGTGCGGGACGTCTATCCGCATCTTCGCTCTCTGCAAGGCTGGAAGGTGCGCGGTGGTACTCGGAAGCGAGAAGAAGGCTGCAGAGAGCACCGCGCTCTGCCGGCGCTGTGCAGGCTGTACAGGCAAGAAGCCTAGCCCTGGAATGTGGTGCAAATACAAGCTTCCACGCATCGGGGGCAAGCTCTGGGTAAGCTCGCTGACCTAAAAGTGTTCTGTGGGCGAGACGCAGCCGAGAAGCTCTCCCTTAAGGTTCAGGCTACCACGCAGACGGAAGGTGCCGCTACCTAGCGCTGCGAGGGAAAGTGCATAGCCCAGGCGTGTTTCGGCAGAAGCAGCAGCCTGGAGGCTTTCGCTGCCGGCACCGTGCTCTCTGGGCGAGAAGCAGACGACCGTTCGTCTGCAGCGAAACGAAAGCGCGACGTGGTACGAAGGGGCAGAAGAACGAAGGCGCAGAGCACCACCGGGCTGCCGTGCGACTCGCACAGGCTGCAAGAGGAAGCGTGCCTGCCACTCGCTCGTTCGCGGATTCACTTTAGCAGTCGGAAACAGAAAGCTCGACTTGCGGCTACTTGTGCTGCTGCCTAGTTCTCTTCCAGTAGCCCCTGGAAACAACGATGCTCGGTTTATGCTTCGAGACGCAGCGATCACGGTGGTAGGTGCGGTGGAGAAGGGAAAGCCAGCGTGCAGAGGACAGTTTCTCGTTGCTCTACGTGAGGCAAGGGGAAGGTTCAGCCCAGCAGTGGCTGTTGCTCCTGGAGCCTTTTTCTTTGGGAGCAGCTGCTGCAAGCGGGCAACGGAGCTGCGAGAGTGCCTAATGGGTGGGACGGCACGTCTATCTGCGAAGGAAGCTGCCTAGCCGCAGTGTGTTGTGCTCAGTTTCCAGGCTGCTTCGAGAGGGGGCACCTTGAAGAACGCCTTCTTTCTCGACGCGTCCTTCTGGGTGCGCTCAAGCTGCGTGGACTCTGCAACACGGCAGGGTGCAAGCAACTGTTTCTGGCCAGGTTGTGTGATGATGGAGTGCAAGGGCTGCGCCTTACTCGCGGAAGCTGCCGGAGCATTCTCATCAGCTGAATGCGCTTGTGAAGCAGCTCTCTGCTGGACTTTGGAAGCCGGCACGCTGAGCCCCTTAGAATGCCTGCCCGCTGCCCGGCTGCTGCGTTCTTCGCCTTCTGTGCTCTGGATGGCGAACTGAAGCCCAGCGATGGCTTTGAGCTGTCCCGCTCTTCAGCGCGTGTATAACTGCACGCATCCACAGTGCTCTGTGCACGGATTTTCCTCAGCTCGAGGTGCAATCATTTTCTTGCTGGTTTACAGTGTCCAAAGCGTCCGTGGAGCTCTCGCTCGGCCAAATGCGTCAAGAGAGAAGCCCTTGCTGGATTCGCCTTTCGCTGGCCAAGACTTTCAACACAGCACCACAATCCGGGCGACGACGAGGAGGAAAGGGGGAACATCTTTTCGTCCTGGCACGTTCTTCTGTGCGGGACGTCTGTCCGCATCTTCGCTCTCTGCAGGGCTGGAAGGTGCGCGGTGGTACTCGGAAGCGAGAAGAAGGCTGCAGAGAGCACCGCGCTCTGCCGGCGCTGTGCAGGCTGTACAGGCAAGAAGCCTAGCCCTGGAATGTGGTGCAAATACAAGCTTCCACGCATCGGGGGCAAGCTCTGGGTAAGCTCGCTGACCTAAAAGTGTTCTGTGGGCGAGACGCAGCCGAGAAGCTCTCCCTTAAGGTTCAGGCTACCACGCAGACAGAAGGTGCCGCTACCTAGCGCTGCGAGGGAAAGTGCATAGCCCAGGCGTGTTTCGGCAGAAGCAGCAGCCTGGAGGCTTTCGCTGCCGGCACCGTGCTCTCTGGGCGAGAAGCAGACGACCGTTCGTCTGCAGCGAAACGAAAGCGCGACGTGGTACGAAGGGGCAGAAGAACGAAGGCGCAGAGCACCACCGGGCTGCCGTGCGACTCGCACAGGCTGCAAGAGGAAGCGTGCCTGCCACTCGCTCGTTTGCGGATTCACTTTAGCAGTCGGAAACAGAAAGCTCGACTTGCGGCTACTTGTGCTGCTGCCTAGTTCTCTTCCAGTAGCCCCTGGAAACAACGATGCTCGGTTTATGCTTCGAGACGCAGCGATCACGGTGGTAGGTGCGGTGGAGAAGGGAAAGCCAGCGTGCAGAGGACAGTTTCTCGTTGCTCTACGTGAGGCAAGGGGAAGGTTCAGCCCAGCAGTGGCTGTTGCTCCTGGAGCCTTTTTCTTTGGGAGCAGCTGCTGCAAGCGGGCAACGGAGCTGCGAGAGTGCCTAATGGGTGGGACGGCACGTCTATCGGCGAAGGAAGCTGCCTAGCCGCAGTGTGTTGTGCTCAGTTTCCAGGCTGCTTCGAGAAGGGGCACCTTGAAGAACGCCTTCTTTCTCGACGCGTCCTTCTGGGTGCGCTCAAGCTGCGTGGACTCTGCAACACGGCAGGGTGCAAGCAACTGTTTCTGGCCAGGTTGTGTGATGATGGAGTGCAAGGGCTGCGCCTTACTCGCGGAAGCTGCCGGAGCATTCTCATCAGCTGAATGCGCTTGTGAAGCAGCTCTCTGCTGGACTTTGGAAGCCGGCACGCTGAGCCCCTTAGAATGCCTGCCCGCTGCCCGGCTGCTGCGTTCTTCGCCTTCTGTGCTCTGGATGGCGAACTGAAGCCCAGCGATGGCTTTGAGCTGTCCCGCTCTTCAGCGCGTGTATAACTGCACGCATCCACAGTGCTCTGTGCACGGATTTTCCTCAGCTCGAGGTGCAATCATTTTCTTGCTGGTTTACAGTGTCCAAAGCGTCCGTGGAGCTCTCGCTCGGCCAAATGCGTCAAGAGAGAAGCCCTTGCTGGATTCGCCTTTCGCTGGCCAAGACTTTCAACACAGCACCACAATCCGGGCGACGACGAGGAGGAAAGGGGGAACATCTTTTCGTCCTGGCACGTTCTTCTGTGCGGGACGTCTGTCCGCATCTTCGCTCTCTGCAAGGCTGGAAGGTGCACGGTGGTACTCGGAAGCGAGAAGAAGGCTGCAGAGAGCACCGCGCTCTGCCGGCGCTGTGCAGGCTGTACAGGCAAGAAGCCTAGCCCTGGAATGTGGTGCAAATACAAGCTTCCACGCATCGGGGGCAAGCTCTGGGTAAGCTCGCTGACCTAAAAGTGTTCTGTGGGCGAGACGCAGCCGAGAAGCTCTCCCTTAAGGTTCAGGCTACCACGCAGACGGAAGGTGCCGCTACCTAGCGCTGCGAGGGAAAGTGCATAGCCCAGGCGTGTTTCGGCAGAAGCAGCAGCCTGGAGGCTTTCGCTGCCGGCACCGTGCTCTCTGGGCGAGAAGCAGACGACCGTTCGTCTGCAGCGAAACGAAAGCGCGACGTGGTACGAAGGGGCAGAAGAACGAAGGCGCAGAGCACCACCGGGCTGCCGTGCGACTCGCACAGGCTGCAAGAGGAAGCGTGCCTGCCACTCGCTCGTTCGCGGATTCACTTTAGCAGTCGGAAACAGAAAGCTCGACTTGCGGCTAACTACTTGTGCTGCTGCCTAGTTCTCTTCCAGTAGCCCCTGGAAACAACGATGCTCGGTTTATGCTTCGAGACGCAGCGATCACGGTGGTAGGTGCGGTGGAGAAGGGAAAGCCAGCGTGCAGAGGACAGTTTCTCGTTGCTCTACGTGAGGCAAGGGGAAGGTTCAGCCCAGCAGTGGCTGTTGCTCCTGGAGCCTTTTTCTTTGGGAGCAGCTGCTGCAAGCGGGCAACGGAGCTGCGAGAGTGCCTAATGGGTGGGACGGCACGTCTATCGGCGAAGGAAGCTGCCTAGCCGCAGTGTGTTGTGCTCAGTTTCCAGGCTGCTTCGAGAAGGGGCACCTTGAAGAACGCCTTCTTTCTCGACGCGTCCTTCTGGGTGCGCTCAAGCTGCGTGGACTCTGCAACACGGCAGGGTGCAAGCAACTGTTTCTGGCCAGGTTGTGTGATGATGGAGTGCAAGGGCTGCGCCTTACTCTCGGAAGCTGCCGGAGCATTCTCATCAGCTGAATGCGCTTGTGAAGCAGCTCTCTGCTGGACTTTGGAAGCCGGCACGCTGAGCCCCTTAGAATGCCTGCCCGCTGCCCGGCTGCTGCGTTCTTCGCCTTCTGTGCTCTGGATGGCGAACTGAAGCCCAGCGATGGCTTTGAGCTGTCCCGCTCTTCAGCGCGTGTATAACTGCACGCATCCACAGTGCTCTGTGCACGGATTTTCCTCAGCTCGAGGTGCAATCATTTTCTTGCTGGTTTACAGTGTCCAAAGCGTCCGTGGAGCTCTCGCTCGGCCAAATGCGTCAAGAGAGAAGCCCTTGCTGGATTCGCCTTTCGCTGGCCAAGACTTTCAACACAGCACCACAATCCGGGCGACGACGAGGAGGAAAGGGGGAACATCTTTTCGTCCTGGCACGTTCTTCTGTGCGGGACGTCTATCCGCATCTTCGCTCTCTGCAAGGCTGGAAGGTGCGCGGTGGTACTCGGAAGCGAGAAGAAGGCTGCAGAGAGCACCGCGCTCTGCCGGCGCTGTGCAGGCTGTACAGGCAAGAAGCCTAGCCCTGGAATGTGGTGCAAATACAAGCTTCCACGCATCGGGGGCAAGCTCTGGGTAAGCTCGCTGACCTAAAAGTGTTCTGTGGGCGAGACGCAGCCGAGAAGCTCTCCCTTAAGGTTCAGGCTACCACGCAGACGGAAGGTGCCGCTACCTAGCGCTGCGAGGGAAAGTGCATAGCCCAGGCGTGTTTCGGCAGAAGCAGCAGCCTGGAGGCTTTCGCTGCCGGCACCGTGCTCTCTGGGCGAGAAGCAGACGACCGTTCGTCTGCAGCGAAACGAAAGCGCGACGTGGTACGAAGGGGCAGAAGAACGAAGGCGCAGAGCACCACCGGGCTGCCGTGCGACTCGCACAGGCTGCAAGAGGAAGCGTGCCTGCCACTCGCTCGTTCGCGGATTCACTTTAGCAGTCGGAAACAGAAAGCTCGACTTGCGGCTAACTACTTGTGCTGCTGCCTAGTTCTCTTCCAGTAGCCCCTGGAAACAACGATGCTCGGTTTATGCTTCGAGACGCAGCGATCACGGTGGTAGGTGCGGTGGAGAAGGGAAAGCCAGCGTGCAGAGGACAGTTTCTCGTTGCTCTACGTGAGGCAAGGGGAAGGTTCAGCCCAGCAGTGGCTGTTGCTCCTGGAGCCTTTTTCTTTGGGAGCAGCTGCTGCAAGCGGGCAACGGAGCTGCGAGAGTGCCTAATGGGTGGGACGGCACGTCTATCGGCGAAGGAAGCTGCCTAGCCGCAGTGTGTTGTGCTCAGTTTCCAGGCTGCTTCGAGAAGGGGCACCTTGAAGAACGCCTTCTTTCTCGACGCGTCCTTCTGGGTGCGCTCAAGCTGCGTGGACTCTGCAACACGGCAGGGTGCAAGCAACTGTTTCTGGCCAGGTTGTGTGATGATGGAGTGCAAGGGCTGCGCCTTACTCTCGGAAGCTGCCGGAGCATTCTCATCAGCTGAATGCGCTTGTGAAGCAGCTCTCTGCTGGACTTTGGAAGCCGGCACGCTGAGCCCCTTAGAATGCCTGCCCGCTGCCCGGCTGCTGCGTTCTTCGCCTTCTGTGCTCTGGATGGCGAACTGAAGCCCAGCGATGGCTTTGAGCTGTCCCGCTCTTCAGCGCGTGTATAACTGCACGCATCCACAGTGCTCTGTGCACGGATTTTCCTCAGCTCGAGGTGCAATCATTTTCTTGCTGGTTTACAGTGTCCAAAGCGTCCGTGGAGCTCTCGCTCGGCCAAATGCGTCAAGAGAGAAGCCCTTGCTGGATTCGCCTTTCGCTGGCCAAGACTTTCAACACAGCACCACAATCCGGGCGACGACGAGGAGGAAAGGGGGAACATCTTTTCGTCCTGGCACGTTCTTCTGTGCGGGACGTCTATCCGCATCTTCGCTCTCTGCAAGGCTGGAAGGTGCGCGGTGGTACTCGGAAGCGAGAAGAAGGCTGCAGAGAGCACCGCGCTCTGCCGGCGCTGTGCAGGCTGTACAGGCAAGAAGCCTAGCCCTGGAATGTGGTGCAAATACAAGCTTCCACGCATCGGGGGCAAGCTCTGGGTAAGCTCGCTGACCTAAAAGTGTTCTGTGGGCGAGACGCAGCCGAGAAGCTCTCCCTTAAGGTTCAGGCTACCACGCAGACGGAAGGTGCCGCTACCTAGCGCTGCGAGGGAAAGTGCATAGCCCAGGCGTGTTTCGGCAGAAGCAGCAGCCTGGAGGCTTTCGCTGCCGGCACCGTGCTCTCTGGGCGAGAAGCAGACGACCGTTCGTCTGCAGCGAAACGAAAGCGCGACGTGGTACGAAGGGGCAGAAGAACGAAGGCGCAGAGCACCACCGGGCTGCCGTGCGACTCGCACAGGCTGCAAGAGGAAGCGTGCCTGCCACTCGCTCGTTCGCGGATTCACTTTAGCAGTCGGAAACAGAAAGCTCGACTTGCGGCTAACTACTTGTGCTGCTGCCTAGTTCTCTTCCAGTAGCCCCTGGAAACAACGATGCTCGGTTTATGCTTCGAGACGCAGCGATCACGGTGGTAGGTGCGGTGGAGAAGGGAAAGCCAGCGTGCAGAGGACAGTTTCTCGTTGCTCTACGTGAGGCAAGGGGAAGGTTCAGCCCAGCAGTGGCTGTTGCTCCTGGAGCCTTTTTCTTTGGGAGCAGCTGCTGCAAGCGGGCAACGGAGCTGCGAGAGTGCCTAATGGGTGGGACGGCACGTCTATCGGCGAAGGAAGCTGCCTAGCCGCAGTGTGTTGTGCTCAGTTTCCAGGCTGCTTCGAGAAGGGGCACCTTGAAGAACGCCTTCTTTCTCGACGCGTCCTTCTGGGTGCGCTCAAGCTGCGTGGACTCTGCAACACGGCAGGGTGCAAGCAACTGTTTCTGGCCAGGTTGTGTGATGATGGAGTGCAAGGGCTGCGCCTTACTCTCGGAAGCTGCCGGAGCATTCTCATCAGCTGAATGCGCTTGTGAAGCAGCTCTCTGCTGGACTTTGGAAGCCGGCACGCTGAGCCCCTTAGAATGCCTGCCCGCTGCCCGGCTGCTGCGTTCTTCGCCTTCTGTGCTCTGGATGGCGAACTGAAGCCCAGCGATGGCTTTGAGCTGTCCCGCTCTTCAGCGCGTGTATAACTGCACGCATCCACAGTGCTCTGTGCACGGATTTTCCTCAGCTCGAGGTGCAATCATTTTCTTGCTGGTTTACAGTGTCCAAAGCGTCCGTGGAGCTCTCGCTCGGCCAAATGCGTCAAGAGAGAAGCCCTTGCTGGATTCGCCTTTCGCTGGCCAAGACTTTCAACACAGCACCACAATCCGGGCGACGACGAGGAGGAAAGGGGGAACATCTTTTCGTCCTGGCACGTTCTTCTGTGCGGGACGTCTATCCGCATCTTCGCTCTCTGCAAGGCTGGAAGGTGCGCGGTGGTACTCGGAAGCGAGAAGAAGGCTGCAGAGAGCACCGCGCTCTGCCGGCGCTGTGCAGGCTGTACAGGCAAGAAGCCTAGCCCTGGAATGTGGTGCAAATACAAGCTTCCACGCATCGGGGGCAAGCTCTGGGTAAGCTCGCTGACCTAAAAGTGTTCTGTGGGCGAGACGCAGCCGAGAAGCTCTCCCTTAAGGTTCAGGCTACCACGCAGACGGAAGGTGCCGCTACCTAGCGCTGCGAGGGAAAGTGCATAGCCCAGGCGTGTTTCGGCAGAAGCAGCAGCCTGGAGGCTTTCGCTGCCGGCACCGTGCTCTCTGGGCGAGAAGCAGACGACCGTTCGTCTGCAGCGAAACGAAAGCGCGACGTGGTACGAAGGGGCAGAAGAACGAAGGCGCAGAGCACCACCGGGCTGCCGTGCGACTCGCACAGGCTGCAAGAGGAAGCGTGCCTGCCACTCGCTCGTTCGCGGATTCACTTTAGCAGTCGGAAACAGAAAGCTCGACTTGCGGCTACTTGTGCTGCTGCCTAGTTCTCTTCCAGTAGCCCCTGGAAACAACGATGCTCGGTTTATGCTTCGAGACGCAGCGATCACGGTGGTAGGTGCGGTGGAGAAGGGAAAGCCAGCGTGCAGAGGACAGTTTCTCGTTGCTCTACGTGAGGCAAGGGGAAGGTTCAGCCCAGCAGTGGCTGTTGCTCCTGGAGCCTTTTTCTTTGGGAGCAGCTGCTGCAAGCGGGCAACGGAGCTGCGAGAGTGCCTAATGGGTGGGACGGCACGTCTATCGGCGAAGGAAGCTGCCTAGCCGCAGTGTGTTGTGCTCAGTTTCCAGGCTGCTTCGAGAAGGGGCACCTTGAAGAACGCCTTCTTTCTCGACGCGTCCTTCTGGGTGCGCTCAAGCTGCGTGGACTCTGCAACACGGCAGGGTGCAAGCAACTGTTTCTGGCCAGGTTGTGTGATGATGGAGTGCAAGGGCTGCGCCTTACTCGCGGAAGCTGCCGGAGCATTCTCATCAGCTGAATGCGCTTGTGAAGCAGCTCTCTGCTGGACTTTGGAAGCCGGCACGCTGAGCCCCTTAGAATGCCTGCCCGCTGCCCGGCTGCTGCGTTCTTCGCCTTCTGTGCTCTGGATGGCGAACTGAAGCCCAGCGATGGCTTTGAGCTGTCCCGCTCTTCAGCGCGTGTATAACTGCACGCATCCACAGTGCTCTGTGCACGGATTTTCCTCAGCTCGAGGTGCAATCATTTTCTTGCTGGTTTACAGTGTCCAAAGCGTCCGTGGAGCTCTCGCTCGGCCAAATGCGTCAAGAGAGAAGCCCTTGCTGGATTCGCCTTTCGCTGGCCAAGACTTTCAACACAGCACCACAATCCGGGCGACGACGAGGAGGAAAGGGGGAACATCTTTTCGTCCTGGCACGTTCTTCTGTGCGGGACGTCTGTCCGCATCTTCGCTCTCTGCAAGGCTGGAAGGTGCGCGGTGGTACTCGGAAGCGAGAAGAAGGCTGCAGAGAGCACCGCGCTCTGCCGGCGCTGTGCAGGCTGTACAGGCAAGAAGCCTAGCCCTGGAATGTGGTGCAAATACAAGCTTCCACGCATCGGGGGCAAGCTCTGGGTAAGCTCGCTGACCTAAAAGTGTTCTGTGGGCGAGACGCAGCCGAGAAGCTCTCCCTTAAGGTTCAGGCTACCACGCAGACGGAAGGTGCCGCTACCTAGCGCTGCGAGGGAAAGTGCATAGCCCAGGCGTGTTTCGGCAGAAGCAGCAGCCTGGAGGCTTTCGCTGCCGGCACCGTGCTCTCTGGGCGAGAAGCAGACGACCGTTCGTCTGCAGCGAAACGAAAGCGCGACGTGGTACGAAGGGGCAGAAGAACGAAGGCGCAGAGCACCACCGGGCTGCCGTGCGACTCGCACAGGCTGCAAGAGGAAGCGTGCCTGCCACTCGCTCGTTCGCGGATTCACTTTAGCAGTCGGAAACAGAAAGCTCGACTTGCGGCTACTTGTGCTGCTGCCTAGTTCTCTTCCAGTAGCCCCTGGAAACAACGATGCTCGGTTTATGCTTCGAGACGCAGCGATCACGGTGGTAGGTGCGGTGGAGAAGGGAAAGCCAGCGTGCAGAGGACAGTTTCTCGTTGCTCTACGTGAGGCAAGGGGAAGGTTCAGCCCAGCAGTGGCTGTTGCTCCTGGAGCCTTTTTCTTTGGGAGCAGCTGCTGCAAGCGGGCAACGGAGCTGCGAGAGTGCCTAATGGGTGGGACGGCACGTCTATCGGCGAAGGAAGCTGCCTAGCCGCAGTGTGTTGTGCTCAGTTTCCAGGCTGCTTCGAGAAGGGGCACCTTGAAGAACGCCTTCTTTCTCGACGCGTCCTTCTGGGTGCGCTCAAGCTGCGTGGACTCTGCAACACGGCAGGGTGCAAGCAACTGTTTCTGGCCAGGTTGTGTGATGATGGAGTGCAAGGGCTGCGCCTTACTCTCGGAAGCTGCCGGAGCATTCTCATCAGCTGAATGCGCTTGTGAAGCAGCTCTCTGCTGGACTTTGGAAGCCGGCACGCTGAGCCCCTTAGAATGCCTGCCCGCTGCCCGGCTGCTGCGTTCTTCGCCTTCTGTGCTCTGGATGGCGAACTGAAGCCCAGCGATGGCTTTGAGCTGTCCCGCTCTTCAGCGCGTGTATAACTGCACGCATCCACAGTGCTCTGTGCACGGATTTTCCTCAGCTCGAGGTGCAATCATTTTCTTGCTGGTTTACAGTGTCCAAAGCGTCCGTGGAGCTCTCGCTCGGCCAAATGCGTCAAGAGAGAAGCCCTTGCTGGATTCGCCTTTCGCTGGCCAAGACTTTCAACACAGCACCACAATCCGGGCGACGACGAGGAGGAAAGGGGGAACATCTTTTCGTCCTGGCACGTTCTTCTGTGCGGGACGTCTGTCCGCATCTTCGCTCTCTGCAGGGCTGGAAGGTGCGCGGTGGTACTCGGAAGCGAGAAGAAGGCTGCAGAGAGCACCGCGCTCTGCCGGCGCTGTGCAGGCTGTACAGGCAAGAAGCCTAGCCCTGGAATGTGGTGCAAATACAAGCTTCCACGCATCGGGGGCAAGCTCTGGGTAAGCTCGCTGACCTAAAAGTGTTCTGTGGGCGAGACGCAGCCGAGAAGCTCTCCCTTAAGGTTCAGGCTACCACGCAGACGGAAGGTGCCGCTACCTAGCGCTGCGAGGGAAAGTGCATAGCCCAGGCGTGTTTCGGCAGAAGCAGCAGCCTGGAGGCTTTCGCTGCCGGCACCGTGCTCTCTGGGCGAGAAGCAGACGACCGTTCGTCTGCAGCGAAACGAAAGCGCGACGTGGTACGAAGGGGCAGAAGAACGAAGGCGCAGAGCACCACCGGGCTGCCGTGCGACTCGCACAGGCTGCAAGAGGAAGCGTGCCTGCCACTCGCTCGTTCGCGGATTCACTTTAGCAGTCGGAAACAGAAAGCTCGACTTGCGGCTACTTGTGCTGCTGCCTAGTTCTCTTCCAGTAGCCCCTGGAAACAACGATGCTCGGTTTATGCTTCGAGACGCAGCGATCACGGTGGTAGGTGCGGTGGAGAAGGGAAAGCCAGCGTGCAGAGGACAGTTTCTCGTTGCTCTACGTGAGGCAAGGGGAAGGTTCAGCCCAGCAGTGGCTGTTGCTCCTGGAGCCTTTTTCTTTGGGAGCAGCTGCTGCAAGCGGGCAACGGAGCTGCGAGAGTGCCTAATGGGTGGGACGGCACGTCTATCGGCGAAGGAAGCTGCCTAGCCGCAGTGTGTTGTGCTCAGTTTCCAGGCTGCTTCGAGAGGGGGCACCTTGAAGAACGCCTTCTTTCTCGACGCGTCCTTCTGGGTGCGCTCAAGCTGCGTGGACTCTGCAACACGGCAGGGTGCAAGCAACTGTTTCTGGCCAGGTTGTGTGATGATGGAGTGCAAGGGCTGCGCCTTACTCGCGGAAGCTGCCGGAGCATTCTCATCAGCTGAATGCGCTTGTGAAGCAGCTCTCTGCTGGACTTTGGAAGCCGGCACGCTGAGCCCCTTAGAATGCCTGCCCGCTGCCCGGCTGCTGCGTTCTTCGCCTTCTGTGCTCTGGATGGCGAACTGAAGCCCAGCGATGGCTTTGAGCTGTCCCGCTCTTCAGCGCGTGTATAACTGCACGCATCCACAGTGCTCTGTGCACGGATTTTCCTCAGCTCGAGGTGCAATCATTTTCTTGCTGGTTTACAGTGTCCAAAGCGTCCGTGGAGCTCTCGCTCGGCCAAATGCGTCAAGAGAGAAGCCCTTGCTGGATTCGCCTTTCGCTGGCCAAGACTTTCAACACAGCACCACAATCCGGGCGACGACGAGGAGGAAAGGGGGAACATCTTTTCGTCCTGGCACGTTCTTCTGTGCGGGACGTCTGTCCGCATCTTCGCTCTCTGCAAGGCTGGAAGGTGCGCGGTGGTACTCGGAAGCGAGAAGAAGGCTGCAGAGAGCACCGCGCTCTGCCGGCGCTGTGCAGGCTGTACAGGCAAGAAGCCTAGCCCTGGAATGTGGTGCAAATACAAGCTTCCACGCATCGGGGGCAAGCTCTGGGTAAGCTCGCTGACCTAAAAGTGTTCTGTGGGCGAGACGCAGCCGAGAAGCTCTCCCTTAAGGTTCAGGCTACCACGCAGACGGAAGGTGCCGCTACCTAGCGCTGCGAGGGAAAGTGCATAGCCCAGGCGTGTTTCGGCAGAAGCAGCAGCCTGGAGGCTTTCGCTGCCGGCACCGTGCTCTCTGGGCGAGAAGCAGACGACCGTTCGTCTGCAGCGAAACGAAAGCGCGACGTGGTACGAAGGGGCAGAAGAACGAAGGCGCAGAGCACCACCGGGCTGCCGTGCGACTCGCACAGGCTGCAAGAGGAAGCGTGCCTGCCACTCGCTCGTTCGCGGATTCACTTTAGCAGTCGGAAACAGAAAGCTCGACTTGCGGCTACTTGTGCTGCTGCCTAGTTCTCTTCCAGTAGCCCCTGGAAACAACGATGCTCGGTTTATGCTTCGAGACGCAGCGATCACGGTGGTAGGTGCGGTGGAGAAGGGAAAGCCAGCGTGCAGAGGACAGTTTCTCGTTGCTCTACGTGAGGCAAGGGGAAGGTTCAGCCCAGCAGTGGCTGTTGCTCCTGGAGCCTTTTTCTTTGGGAGCAGCTGCTGCAAGCGGGCAACGGAGCTGCGAGAGTGCCTAATGGGTGGGACGGCACGTCTATCGGCGAAGGAAGCTGCCTAGCCGCAGTGTGTTGTGCTCAGTTTCCAGGCTGCTTCGAGAAGGGGCACCTTGAAGAACGCCTTCTTTCTCGACGCGTCCTTCTGGGTGCGCTCAAGCTGCGTGGACTCTGCAACACGGCAGGGTGCAAGCAACTGTTTCTGGCCAGGTTGTGTGATGATGGAGTGCAAGGGCTGCGCCTTACTCGCGGAAGCTGCCGGAGCATTCTCATCAGCTGAATGCGCTTGTGAAGCAGCTCTCTGCTGGACTTTGGAAGCCGGCACGCTGAGCCCCTTAGAATGCCTGCCCGCTGCCCGGCTGCTGCGTTCTTCGCCTTCTGTGCTCTGGATGGCGAACTGAAGCCCAGCGATGGCTTTGAGCTGTCCCGCTCTTCAGCGCGTGTATAACTGCACGCATCCACAGTGCTCTGTGCACGGATTTTCCTCAGCTCGAGGTGCAATCATTTTCTTGCTGGTTTACAGTGTCCAAAGCGTCCGTGGAGCTCTCGCTCGGCCAAATGCGTCAAGAGAGAAGCCCTTGCTGGATTCGCCTTTCGCTGGCCAAGACTTTCAACACAGCACCACAATCCGGGCGACGACGAGGAGGAAAGGGGGAACATCTTTTCGTCCTGGCACGTTCTTCTGTGCGGGACGTCTGTCCGCATCTTCGCTCTCTGCAAGGCTGGAAGGTGCACGGTGGTACTCGGAAGCGAGAAGAAGGCTGCAGAGAGCACCGCGCTCTGCCGGCGCTGTGCAGGCTGTACAGGCAAGAAGCCTAGCCCTGGAATGTGGTGCAAATACAAGCTTCCACGCATCGGGGGCAAGCTCTGGGTAAGCTCGCTGACCTAAAAGTGTTCTGTGGGCGAGACGCAGCCGAGAAGCTCTCCCTTAAGGTTCAGGCTACCACGCAGACGGAAGGTGCCGCTACCTAGCGCTGCGAGGGAAAGTGCATAGCCCAGGCGTGTTTCGGCAGAAGCAGCAGCCTGGAGGCTTTCGCTGCCGGCACCGTGCTCTCTGGGCGAGAAGCAGACGACCGTTCGTCTGCAGCGAAACGAAAGCGCGACGTGGTACGAAGGGGCAGAAGAACGAAGGCGCAGAGCACCACCGGGCTGCCGTGCGACTCGCACAGGCTGCAAGAGGAAGCGTGCCTGCCACTCGCTCGT
Source organism: Aphelocoma coerulescens (assembly GCF_041296385.1). Taxonomy (NCBI): domain Eukaryota; kingdom Metazoa; phylum Chordata; class Aves; order Passeriformes; family Corvidae; genus Aphelocoma; species Aphelocoma coerulescens. Next base: position 247,526 of record NW_027183487.1, on the reverse strand, counting down.
TCGCGGATTCACTTTAGCAGTCGGAAACAGAAAGCTCGACTTGCGGCTACTTGTGCTGCTGCCTAGTTCTCTTCCAGTAGCCCCTGGAAACAACGATGCTCGGTTTATGCTTCGAGACGCAGCGATCACGGTGGTAGGTGCGGTGGAGAAGGGAAAGCCAGCGTGCAGAGGACAGTTTCTCGTTGCTCTACGTGAGGCAAGGGGAAGGTTCAGCCCAGCAGTGGCTGTTGCTCCTGGAGCCTTTTTCTTTGGGAGCAGCTGCTGCAAGCGGGCAACGGAGCTGCGAGAGTGCCTAATGGGTGGGACGGCACGTCTATCGGCGAAGGAAGCTGCCTAGCCGCAGTGTGTTGTGCTCAGTTTCCAGGCTGCTTCGAGAAGGGGCACCTTGAAGAACGCCTTCTTTCTCGACGCGTCCTTCTGGGTGCGCTCAAGCTGCGTGGACTCTGCAACACGGCAGGGTGCAAGCAACTGTTTCTGGCCAGGTTGTGTGATGATGGAGTGCAAGGGCTGCGCCTTACTCGCGGAAGCTGCCGGAGCATTCTCATCAGCTGAATGCGCTTGTGAAGCAGCTCTCTGCTGGACTTTGGAAGCCGGCACGCTGAGCCCCTTAGAATGCCTGCCCGCTGCCCGGCTGCTGCGTTCTTCGCCTTCTGTGCTCTGGATGGCGAACTGAAGCCCAGCGATGGCTTTGAGCTGTCCCGCTCTTCAGCGCGTGTATAACTGCACGCATCCACAGTGCTCTGTGCACGGATTTTCCTCAGCTCGAGGTGCAATCATTTTCTTGCTGGTTTACAGTGTCCAAAGCGTCCGTGGAGCTCTCGCTCGGCCAAATGCGTCAAGAGAGAAGCCCTTGCTGGATTCGCCTTTCGCTGGCCAAGACTTTCAACACAGCACCACAATCCGGGCGACGACGAGGAGGAAAGGGGGAACATCTTTTCGTCCTGGCACGTTCTTCTGTGCGGGACGTCTGTCCGCATCTTCGCTCTCTGCAGGGCTGGAAGGTGCGCGGTGGTACTCGGAAGCGAGAAGAAGGCTGCAGAGAGCACCGCGCTCTGCCGGCGCTGTGCAGGCTGTACAGGCAAGAAGCCTAGCCCTGGAATGTGGTGCAAATACAAGCTTCCACGCATCGGGGGCAAGCTCTGGGTAAGCTCGCTGACCTAAAAGTGTTCTGTGGGCGAGACGCAGCCGAGAAGCTCTCCCTTAAGGTTCAGGCTACCACGCAGACGGAAGGTGCCGCTACCTAGCGCTGCGAGGGAAAGTGCATAGCCCAGGCGTGTTTCGGCAGAAGCAGCAGCCTGGAGGCTTTCGCTGCCGGCACCGTGCTCTCTGGGCGAGAAGCAGACGACCGTTCGTCTGCAGCGAAACGAAAGCGCGACGTGGTACGAAGGGGCAGAAGAACGAAGGCGCAGAGCACCACCGGGCTGCCGTGCGACTCGCACAGGCTGCAAGAGGAAGCGTGCCTGCCACTCGCTCGTTCGCGGATTCACTTTAGCAGTCGGAAACAGAAAGCTCGACTTGCGGCTAACTACTTGTGCTGCTGCCTAGTTCTCTTCCAGTAGCCCCTGGAAACAACGATGCTCGGTTTATGCTTCGAGACGCAGCGATCACGGTGGTAGGTGCGGTGGAGAAGGGAAAGCCAGCGTGCAGAGGACAGTTTCTCATTGCTCTACGTGAGGCAAGGGGAAGGTTCAGCCCAGCAGTGGCTGTTGCTCCTGGAGCCTTTTTCTTTGGGAGCAGCTGCTGCAAGCGGGCAACGGAGCTGCGAGAGTGCCTAATGGGTGGGACGGCACGTCTATCGGCGAAGGAAGCTGCCTAGCCGCAGTGTGTTGTGCTCAGTTTCCAGGCTGCTTCGAGAAGGGGCACCTTGAAGAACGCCTTCTTTCTCGACGCGTCCTTCTGGGTGCGCTCAAGCTGCGTGGACTCTGCAACACGGCAGGGTGCAAGCAACTGTTTCTGGCCAGGTTGTGTGATGATGGAGTGCAAGGGCTGCGCCTTACTCGCGGAAGCTGCCGGAGCATTCTCATCAGCTGAATGCGCTTGTGAAGCAGCTCTCTGCTGGACTTTGGAAGCCGGCACGCTGAGCCCCTTAGAATGCCTGCCCGCTGCCCGGCTGCTGCGTTCTTCGCCTTCTGTGCTCTGGATGGCGAACTGAAGCCCAGCGATGGCTTTGAGCTGTCCCGCTCTTCAGCGCGTGTATAACTGCACGCATCCACAGTGCTCTGTGCACGGATTTTCCTCAGCTCGAGGTGCAATCATTTTCTTGCTGGTTTACAGTGTCCAAAGCGTCCGTGGAGCTCTCGCTCGGCCAAATGTGTCAAGAGAGAAGCCCTTGCTGGATTCGCCTTTCGCTGGCCAAGACTTTCAACACAGCACCACAATCCGGGCGACGACGAGGAGGAAAGGGGGAACATCTTTTCGTCCTGGCACGTTCTTCTGTGCGGGACGTCTGTCCGCATCTTCGCTCTCTGCAAGGCTGGAAGGTGCGCGGTGGTACTCGGAAGCGAGAAGAAGGCTGCAGAGAGCACCGCGCTCTGCCGGCGCTGTGCAGGCTGTACAGGCAAGAAGTCTAGCCCTGGAATGTGGTGCAAATACAAGCTTCCACGCATCGGGGGCAAGCTCTGGGTAAGCTCGCTGACCTAAAAGTGTTCTGTGGGCGAGACGCAGCCGAGAAGCTCTCCCTTAAGGTTCAGGCTACCACGCAGACGGAAGGTGCCGCTACCTAGCGCTGCGAGGGAAAGTGCATAGCCCAGGCGTGTTTCGGCAGAAGCAGCAGCCTGGAGGCTTTCGCTGCCGGCACCGTGCTCTCTGGGCGAGAAGCAGACGACCGTTCGTCTGCAGCGAAACGAAAGCGCGACGTGGTACGAAGGGGCAGAAGAACGAAGGCGCAGAGCACCACCGGGCTGCCGTGCGACTCGCACAGGCTGCAAGAGGAAGCGTGCCTGCCACTCGCTCGTTCGCGGATTCACTTTAGCAGTCGGAAACAGAAAGCTCGACTTGCGGCTACTTGTGCTGCTGCCTAGTTCTCTTCCAGTAGCCCCTGGAAACAACGATGCTCGGTTTATGCTTCGAGACGCAGCGATCACGGTGGTAGGTGCGGTGGAGAAGGGAAAGCCAGCGTGCAGAGGACAGTTTCTCGTTGCTCTACGTGAGGCAAGGGGAAGGTTCAGCCCAGCAGTGGCTGTTGCTCCTGGAGCCTTTTTCTTTGGGAGCAGCTGCTGCAAGCGGGCAACGGAGCTGCGAGAGTGCCTAATGGGTGGGACGGCACGTCTATCGGCGAAGGAAGCTGCCTAGCCGCAGTGTGTTGTGCTCAGTTTCCAGGCTGCTTCGAGAAGGGGCACCTTGAAGAACGCCTTCTTTCTCGACGCGTCCTTCTGGGTGCGCTCAAGCTGCGTGGACTCTGCAACACGGCAGGGTGCAAGCAACTGTTTCTGGCCAGGTTGTGTGATGATGGAGTGCAAGGGCTGCGCCTTACTCGCGGAAGCTGCCGGAGCATTCTCATCAGCTGAATGCGCTTGTGAAGCAGCTCTCTGCTGGACTTTGGAAGCCGGCACGCTGAGCCCCTTAGAATGCCTGCCCGCTGCCCGGCTGCTGCGTTCTTCGCCTTCTGTGCTCTGGATGGCGAACTGAAGCCCAGCGATGGCTTTGAGCTGTCCCGCTCTTCAGCGCGTGTATAACTGCACGCATCCACAGTGCTCTGTGCACGGATTTTCCTCAGCTCGAGGTGCAATCATTTTCTTGCTGGTTTACAGTGTCCAAAGCGTCCGTGGAGCTCTCGCTCGGCCAAATGCGTCAAGAGAGAAGCCCTTGCTGGATTCGCCTTTCGCTGGCCAAGACTTTCAACACAGCACCACAATCCGGGCGACGACGAGGAGGAAAGGGGGAACATCTTTTCGTCCTGGCACGTTCTTCTGTGCGGGACGTCTGTCCGCATCTTCGCTCTCTGCAGGGCTGGAAGGTGCGCGGTGGTACTCGGAAGCGAGAAGAAGGCTGCAGAGAGCACCGCGCTCTGCCGGCGCTGTGCAGGCTGTACAGGCAAGAAGCCTAGCCCTGGAATGTGGTGCAAATACAAGCTTCCACGCATCGGGGGCAAGCTCTGGGTAAGCTCGCTGACCTAAAAGTGTTCTGTGGGCGAGACGCAGCCGAGAAGCTCTCCCTTAAGGTTCAGGCTACCACGCAGACGGAAGGTGCCGCTACCTAGCGCTGCGAGGGAAAGTGCATAGCCCAGGCGTGTTTCGGCAGAAGCAGCAGCCTGGAGGCTTTCGCTGCCGGCACCGTGCTCTCTGGGCGAGAAGCAGACGACCGTTCGTCTGCAGCGAAACGAAAGCGCGACGTGGTACGAAGGGGCAGAAGAACGAAGGCGCAGAGCACCACCGGGCTGCCGTGCGACTCGCACAGGCTGCAAGAGGAAGCGTGCCTGCCACTCGCTCGTTCGCGGATTCACTTTAGCAGTCGGAAACAGAAAGCTCGACTTGCGGCTAACTACTTGTGCTGCTGCCTAGTTCTCTTCCAGTAGCCCCTGGAAACAACGATGCTCGGTTTATGCTTCGAGACGCAGCGATCACGGTGGTAGGTGCGGTGGAGAAGGGAAAGCCAGCGTGCAGAGGACAGTTTCTCGTTGCTCTACGTGAGGCAAGGGGAAGGTTCAGCCCAGCAGTGGCTGTTGCTCCTGGAGCCTTTTTCTTTGGGAGCAGCTGCTGCAAGCGGGCAACGGAGCTGCGAGAGTGCCTAATGGGTGGGACGGCACGTCTATCGGCGAAGGAAGCTGCCTAGCCGCAGTGTGTTGTGCTCAGTTTCCAGGCTGCTTCGAGAAGGGGCACCTTGAAGAACGCCTTCTTTCTCGACGCGTCCTTCTGGGTGCGCTCAAGCTGCGTGGACTCTGCAACACGGCAGGGTGCAAGCAACTGTTTCTGGCCAGGTTGTGTGATGATGGAGTGCAAGGGCTGCGCCTTACTCGCGGAAGCTGCCGGAGCATTCTCATCAGCTGAATGCGCTTGTGAAGCAGCTCTCTGCTGGACTTTGGAAGCCGGCACGCTGAGCCCCTTAGAATGCCTGCCCGCTGCCCGGCTGCTGCGTTCTTCGCCTTCTGTGCTCTGGATGGCGAACTGAAGCCCAGCGATGGCTTTGAGCTGTCCCGCTCTTCAGCGCGTGTATAACTGCACGCATCCACAGTGCTCTGTGCACGGATTTTCCTCAGCTCGAGGTGCAATCATTTTCTTGCTGGTTTACAGTGTCCAAAGCGTCCGTGGAGCTCTCGCTCGGCCAAATGCGTCAAGAGAGAAGCCCTTGCTGGATTCGCCTTTCGCTGGCCAAGACTTTCAACACAGCACCACAATCCGGGCGACGACGAGGAGGAAAGGGGGAACATCTTTTCGTCCTGGCACGTTCTTCTGTGCGGGACGTCTGTCCGCATCTTCGCTCTCTGCAAGGCTGGAAGGTGCGCGGTGGTACTCGGAAGCGAGAAGAAGGCTGCAGAGAGCACCGCGCTCTGCCGGCGCTGTGCAGGCTGTACAGGCAAGAAGCCTAGCCCTGGAATGTGGTGCAAATACAAGCTTCCACGCATCGGGGGCAAGCTCTGGGTAAGCTCGCTGACCTAAAAGTGTTCTGTGGGCGAGACGCAGCCGAGAAGCTCTCCCTTAAGGTTCAGGCTACCACGCAGACGGAAGGTGCCGCTACCTAGCGCTGCGAGGGAAAGTGCATAGCCCAGGCGTGTTTCGGCAGAAGCAGCAGCCTGGAGGCTTTCGCTGCCGGCACCGTGCTCTCTGGGCGAGAAGCAGACGACCGTTCGTCTGCAGCGAAACGAAAGCGCGACGTGGTACGAAGGGGCAGAAGAACGAAGGCGCAGAGCACCACCGGGCTGCCGTGCGACTCGCACAGGCTGCAAGAGGAAGCGTGCCTGCCACTCGCTCGTTCGCGGCTTCACTTTAGCAGTCGGAAACAGAAAGCTCGACTTGCGGCTACTTGTGCTGCTGCCTAGTTCTCTTCCAGTAGCCCCTGGAAACAACGATGCTCGGTTTATGCTTCGAGACGCAGCGATCACGGTGGTAGGTGCGGTGGAGAAGGGAAAGCCAGCGTGCAGAGGACAGTTTCTCGTTGCTCTACGTGAGGCAAGGGGAAGGTTCAGCCCAGCAGTGGCTGTTGCTCCTGGAGCCTTTTTCTTTGGGAGCAGCTGCTGCAAGCGGGCAACGGAGCTGCGAGAGTGCCTAATGGGTGGGACGGCACGTCTATCGGCGAAGGAAGCTGCCTAGCCGCAGTGTGTTGTGCTCAGTTTCCAGGCTGCTTCGAGAAGGGGCACCTTGAAGAACGCCTTCTTTCTCGACGCGTCCTTCTGGGTGCGCTCAAGCTGCGTGGACTCTGCAACACGGCAGGGTGCAAGCAACTGTTTCTGGCCAGGTTGTGTGATGATGGAGTGCAAGGGCTGCGCCTTACTCGCGGAAGCTGCCGGAGCATTCTCATCAGCTGAATGCGCTTGTGAAGCAGCTCTCTGCTGGACTTTGGAAGCCGGCACGCTGAGCCCCTTAGAATGCCTGCCCGCTGCCCGGCTGCTGCGTTCTTCGCCTTCTGTGCTCTGGATGGCGAACTGAAGCCCAGCGATGGCTTTGAGCTGTCCCGCTCTTCAGCGCGTGTATAACTGCACGCATCCACAGTGCTCTGTGCACGGATTTTCCTCAGCTCGAGGTGCAATCATTTTCTTGCTGGTTTACAGTGTCCAAAGCGTCCGTGGAGCTCTCGCTCGGCCAAATGCGTCAAGAGAGAAGCCCTTGCTGGATTCGCCTTTCGCTGGCCAAGACTTTCAACACAGCACCACAATCCGGGCGACGACGAGGAGGAAAGGGGGAACATCTTTTCGTCCTGGCACGTTCTTCTGTGCGGGACGTCTGTCCGCATCTTCGCTCTCTGCAAGGCTGGAAGGTGCGCGGTGGTACTCGGAAGCGAGAAGAAGGCTGCAGAGAGCACCGCGCTCTGCCGGCGCTGTGCAGGCTGTACAGGCAAGAAGCCTAGCCCTGGAATGTGGTGCAAATACAAGCTTCCACGCATCGGGGGCAAGCTCTGGGTAAGCTCGCTGACCTAAAAGTGTTCTGTGGGCGAGACGCAGCCGAGAAGCTCTCCCTTAAGGTTCAGGCTACCACGCAGACGGAAGGTGCCGCTACCTAGCGCTGCGAGGGAAAGTGCATAGCCCAGGCGTGTTTCGGCAGAAGCAGCAGCCTGGAGGCTTTCGCTGCCGGCACCGTGCTCTCTGGGCGAGAAGCAGACGACCGTTCGTCTGCAGCGAAACGAAAGCGCGACGTGGTACGAAGGGGCAGAAGAACGAAGGCGCAGAGCACCACCGGGCTGCCGTGCGACTCGCACAGGCTGCAAGAGGAAGCGTGCCTGCCACTCGCTCGTTCGCGGATTCACTTTAGCAGTCGGAAACAGAAAGCTCGACTTGCGGCTAACTACTTGTGCTGCTGCCTAGTTCTCTTCCAGTAGCCCCTGGAAACAACGATGCTCGGTTTATGCTTCGAGACGCAGCGATCACGGTGGTAGGTGCGGTGGAGAAGGGAAAGCCAGCGTGCAGAGGACAGTTTCTCGTTGCTCTACGTGAGGCAAGGGGAAGGTTCAGCCCAGCAGTGGCTGTTGCTCCTGGAGCCTTTTTCTTTGGGAGCAGCTGCTGCAAGCGGGCAACGGAGCTGCGAGAGTGCCTAATGGGTGGGACGGCACGTCTATCGGCGAAGGAAGCTGCCTAGCCGCAGTGTGTTGTGCTCAGTTTCCAGGCTGCTTCGAGAAGGGGCACCTTGAAGAACGCCTTCTTTCTCGACGCGTCCTTCTGGGTGCGCTCAAGCTGCGTGGACTCTGCAACACGGCAGGGTGCAAGCAACTGTTTCTGGCCAGGTTGTGTGATGATGGAGTGCAAGGGCTGCGCCTTACTCGCGGAAGCTGCCGGAGCATTCTCATCAGCTGAATGCGCTTGTGAAGCAGCTCTCTGCTGGACTTTGGAAGCCGGCACGCTGAGCCCCTTAGAATGCCTGCCCGCTGCCCGGCTGCTGCGTTCTTCGCCTTCTGTGCTCTGGATGGCGAACTGAAGCCCAGCGATGGCTTTGAGCTGTCCCGCTCTTCAGCGCGTGTATAACTGCACGCATCCACAGTGCTCTGTGCACGGATTTTCCTCAGCTCGAGGTGCAATCATTTTCTTGCTGGTTTACAGTGTCCAAAGCGTCCGTGGAGCTCTCGCTCGGCCAAATGCGTCAAGAGAGAAGCCCTTGCTGGATTCGCCTTTCGCTGGCCAAGACTTTCAACACAGCACCACAATCCGGGCGACGACGAGGAGGAAAGGGGGAACATCTTTTCGTCCTGGCACGTTCTTCTGTGCGGGACGTCTGTCCGCATCTTCGCTCTCTGCAAGGCTGGAAGGTGCGCGGTGGTACTCGGAAGCGAGAAGAAGGCTGCAGAGAGCACCGCGCTCTGCCGGCGCTGTGCAGGCTGTACAGGCAAGAAGCCTAGCCCTGGAATGTGGTGCAAATACAAGCTTCCACGCATCGGGGGCAAGCTCTGGGTAAGCTCGCTGACCTAAAAGTGTTCTGTGGGCGAGACGCAGCCGAGAAGCTCTCCCTTAAGGTTCAGGCTACCACGCAGACGGAAGGTGCCGCTACCTAGCGCTGCGAGGGAAAGTGCATAGCCCAGGCGTGTTTCGGCAGAAGCAGCAGCCTGGAGGCTTTCGCTGCCGGCACCGTGCTCTCTGGGCGAGAAGCAGACGACCGTTCGTCTGCAGCGAAACGAAAGCGCGACGTGGTACGAAGGGGCAGAAGAACGAAGGCGCAGAGCACCACCGGGCTGCCGTGCGACTCGCACAGGCTGCAAGAGGAAGCGTGCCTGCCACTCGCTCGTTCGCGGATTCACTTTAGCAGTCGGAAACAGAAAGCTCGACTTGCGGCTACTTGTGCTGCTGCCTAGTTCTCTTCCAGTAGCCCCTGGAAACAACGATGCTCGGTTTATGCTTCGAGACGCAGCGATCACGGTGGTAGGTGCGGTGGAGAAGGGAAAGCCAGCGTGCAGAGGACAGTTTCTCGTTGCTCTACGTGAGGCAAGGGGAAGGTTCAGCCCAGCAGTGGCTGTTGCTCCTGGAGCCTTTTTCTTTGGGAGCAGCTGCTGCAAGCGGGCAACGGAGCTGCGAGAGTGCCTAATGGGTGGGACGGCACGTCTATCGGCGAAGGAAGCTGCCTAGCCGCAGTGTGTTGTGCTCAGTTTCCAGGCTGCTTCGAGAAGGGGCACCTTGAAGAACGCCTTCTTTCTCGACGCGTCCTTCTGGGTGCGCTCAAGCTGCGTGGACTCTGCAACACGGCAGGGTGCAAGCAACTGTTTCTGGCCAGGTTGTGTGATGATGGAGTGCAAGGGCTGCGCCTTACTCGCGGAAGCTGCCGGAGCATTCTCATCAGCTGAATGCGCTTGTGAAGCAGCTCTCTGCTGGACTTTGGAAGCCGGCACGCTGAGCCCCTTAGAATGCCTGCCCGCTGCCCGGCTGCTGCGTTCTTCGCCTTCTGTGCTCTGGATGGCGAACTGAAGCCCAGCGATGGCTTTGAGCTGTCCCGCTCTTCAGCGCGTGTATAACTGCACGCATCCACAGTGCTCTGTGCACGGATTTTCCTCAGCTCGAGGTGCAATCATTTTCTTGCTGGTTTACAGTGTCCAAAGCGTCCGTGGAGCTCTCGCTCGGCCAAATGCGTCAAGAGAGAAGCCCTTGCTGGATTCGCCTTTCGCTGGCCAAGACTTTCAACACAGCACCACAATCCGGGCGACGACGAGGAGGAAAGGGGGAACATCTTTTCGTCCTGGCACGTTCTTCTGTGCGGGACGTCTGTCCGCATCTTCGCTCTCTGCAGGGCTGGAAGGTGCGCGGTGGTACTCGGAAGCGAGAAGAAGGCTGCAGAGAGCACCGCGCTCTGCCGGCGCTGTGCAGGCTGTACAGGCAAGAAGCCTAGCCCTGGAATGTGGTGCAAATACAAGCTTCCACGCATCGGGGGCAAGCTCTGGGTAAGCTCGCTGACCTAAAAGTGTTCTGTGGGCGAGACGCAGCCGAGAAGCTCTCCCTTAAGGTTCAGGCTACCACGCAGACGGAAGGTGCCGCTACCTAGCGCTGCGAGGGAAAGTGCATAGCCCAGGCGTGTTTCGGCAGAAGCAGCAGCCTGGAGGCTTTCGCTGCCGGCACCGTGCTCTCTGGGCGAGAAGCAGACGACCGTTCGTCTGCAGCGAAACGAAAGCGCGACGTGGTACGAAGGGGCAGAAGAACGAAGGCGCAGAGCACCACCGGGCTGCCGTGCGACTCGCACAGGCTGCAAGAGGAAGCGTGCCTGCCACTCGCTCGTTCGCGGATTCACTTTAGCAGTCGGAAACAGAAAGCTCGACTTGCGGCTAACTACTTGTGCTGCTGCCTAGTTCTCTTCCAGTAGCCCCTGGAAACAACGATGCTCGGTTTATGCTTCGAGACGCAGCGATCACGGTGGTAGGTGCGGTGGAGAAGGGAAAGCCAGCGTGCAGAGGACAGTTTCTCGTTGCTCTACGTGAGGCAAGGGGAAGGTTCAGCCCAGCAGTGGCTGTTGCTCCTGGAGCCTTTTTCTTTGGGAGCAGCTGCTGCAAGCGGGCAACGGAGCTGCGAGAGTGCCTAATGGGTGGGACGGCACGTCTATCGGCGAAGGAAGCTGCCTAGCCGCAGTGTGTTGTGCTCAGTTTCCAGGCTGCTTCGAGAAGGGGCACCTTGAAGAACGCCTTCTTTCTCGACGCGTCCTTCTGGGTGCGCTCAAGCTGCGTGGACTCTGCAACACGGCAGGGTGCAAGCAACTGTTTCTGGCCAGGTTGTGTGATGATGGAGTGCAAGGGCTGCGCCTTACTCGCGGAAGCTGCCGGAGCATTCTCATCAGCTGAATGCGCTTGTGAAGCAGCTCTCTGCTGGACTTTGGAAGCCGGCACGCTGAGCCCCTTAGAATGCCTGCCCGCTGCCCGGCTGCTGCGTTCTTCGCCTTCTGTGCTCTGGATGGCGAACTGAAGCCCAGCGATGGCTTTGAGCTGTCCCGCTCTTCAGCGCGTGTATAACTGCACGCATCCACAGTGCTCTGTGCACGGATTTTCCTCAGCTCGAGGTGCAATCATTTTCTTGCTGGTTTACAGTGTCCAAAGCGTCCGTGGAGCTCTCGCTCGGCCAAATGCGTCAAGAGAGAAGCCCTTGCTGGATTCGCCTTTCGCTGGCCAAGACTTTCAACACAGCACCACAATCCGGGCGACGACGAGGAGGAAAGGGGGAACATCTTTTCGTCCTGGCACGTTCTTCTGTGCGGGACGTCTGTCCGCATCTTCGCTCTCTGCAAGGCTGGAAGGTGCGCGGTGGTACTCGGAAGCGAGAAGAAGGCTGCAGAGAGCACCGCGCTCTGCCGGCGCTGTGCAGGCTGTACAGGCAAGAAGCCTAGCCCTGGAATGTGGTGCAAATACAAGCTTCCACGCATCGGGGGCAAGCTCTGGGTAAGCTCGCTGACCTAAAAGTGTTCTGTGGGCGAGACGCAGCCGAGAAGCTCTCCCTTAAGGTTCAGGCTACCACGCAGACGGAAGGTGCCGCTACCTAGCGCTGCGAGGGAAAGTGCATAGCCCAGGCGTGTTTCGGCAGAAGCAGCAGCCTGGAGGCTTTCGCTGCCGGCACCGTGCTCTCTGGGCGAGAAGCAGACGACCGTTCGTCTGCAGCGAAACGAAAGCGCGACGTGGTACGAAGGGGCAGAAGAACGAAGGCGCAGAGCACCACCGGGCTGCCGTGCGACTCGCACAGGCTGCAAGAGGAAGCGTGCCTGCCACTCGCTCGTTCGCGGATTCACTTTAGCAGTCGGAAACAGAAAGCTCGACTTGCGGCTACTTGTGCTGCTGCCTAGTTCTCTTCCAGTAGCCCCTGGAAACAACGATGCTCGGTTTATGCTTCGAGACGCAGCGATCACGGTGGTAGGTGCGGTGGAGAAGGGAAAGCCAGCGTGCAGAGGACAGTTTCTCGTTGCTCTACGTGAGGCAAGGGGAAGGTTCAGCCCAGCAGTGGCTGTTGCTCCTGGAGCCTTTTTCTTTGGGAGCAGCTGCTGCAAGCGGGCAACGGAGCTGCGAGAGTGCCTAATGGGTGGGACGGCACGTCTATCGGCGAAGGAAGCTGCCTAGCCGCAGTGTGTTGTGCTCAGTTTCCAGGCTGCTTCGAGAAGGGGCACCTTGAAGAACGCCTTCTTTCTCGACGCGTCCTTCTGGGTGCGCTCAAGCTGCGTGGACTCTGCAACACGGCAGGGTGCAAGCAACTGTTTCTGGCCAGGTTGTGTGATGATGGAGTGCAAGGGCTGCGCCTTACTCGCGGAAGCTGCCGGAGCATTCTCATCAGCTGAATGCGCTTGTGAAGCAGCTCTCTGCTGGACTTTGGAAGCCGGCACGCTGAGCCCCTTAGAATGCCTGCCCGCTGCCCGGCTGCTGCGTTCTTCGCCTTCTGTGCTCTGGATGGCGAACTGAAGCCCAGCGATGGCTTTGAGCTGTCCCGCTCTTCAGCGCGTGTATAACTGCACGCATCCACAGTGCTCTGTGCACGGATTTTCCTCAGCTCGAGGTGCAATCATTTTCTTGCTGGTTTACAGTGTCCAAAGCGTCCGTGGAGCTCTCGCTCGGCCAAATGCGTCAAGAGAGAAGCCCTTGCTGGATTCGCCTTTCGCTGGCCAAGACTTTCAACACAGCACCACAATCCGGGCGACGACGAGGAGGAAAGGGGGAACATCTTTTCGTCCTGGCACGTTCTTCTGTGCGGGACGTCTGTCCGCATCTTCGCTCTCTGCAAGGCTGGAAGGTGCGCGGTGGTACTCGGAAGCGAGAAGAAGGCTGCAGAGAGCACCGCGCTCTGCCGGCGCTGTGCAGGCTGTACAGGCAAGAAGCCTAGCCCTGGAATGTGGTGCAAATACAAGCTTCCACGCATCGGGGGCAAGCTCTGGGTAAGCTCGCTGACCTAAAAGTGTTCTGTGGGCGAGACGCAGCCGAGAAGCTCTCCCTTAAGGTTCAGGCTACCACGCAGACGGAAGGTGCCGCTACCTAGCGCTGCGAGGGAAAGTGCATAGCCCAGGCGTGTTTCGGCAGAAGCAGCAGCCTGGAGGCTTTCGCTGCCGGCACCGTGCTCTCTGGGCGAGAAGCAGACGACCGTTCGTCTGCAGCGAAACGAAAGCGCGACGTGGTACAAAGGGGCAGAAGAACGAAGGCGCAGAGCACCACCGGGCTGCCGTGCGACTCGCACAGGCTGCAAGAGGAAGCGTGCCTGCCACTCGCTCGTTCGCGGATTCACTTTAGCAGTCGGAAACAGAAAGCTCGACTTGCGGCTACTTGTGCTGCTGCCTAGTTCTCTTCCAGTAGCCCCTGGAAACAACGATGCTCGGTTTATGCTTCGAGACGCAGCGATCACGGTGGTAGGTGCGGTGGAGAAGGGAAAGCCAGCGTGCAGAGGACAGTTTCTCGTTGCTCTACGTGAGGCAAGGGGAAGGTTCAGCCCAGCAGTGGCTGTTGCTCCTGGAGCCTTTTTCTTTGGGAGCAGCTGCTGCAAGCGGGCAACGGAGCTGCGAGAGTGCCTAATGGGTGGGACGGCACGTCTATCGGCGAAGGAAGCTGCCTAGCCGCAGTGTGTTGTGCTCAGTTTCCAGGCTGCTTCGAGAAGGGGCACCTTGAAGAACGCCTTCTTTCTCGACGCGTCCTTCTGGGTGCGCTCAAGCTGCGTGGACTCTGCAACACGGCAGGGTGCAAGCAACTGTTTCTGGCCAGGTTGTGTGATGATGGAGTGCAAGGGCTGCGCCTTACTCGCGGAAGCTGCCGGAGCATTCTCATCAGCTGAATGCGCTTGTGAAGCAGCTCTCTGCTGGACTTTGGAAGCCGGCACGCTGAGCCCCTTAGAATGCCTGCCCGCTGCCCGGCTGCTGCGTTCTTCGCCTTCTGTGCTCTGGATGGCGAACTGAAGCCCAGCGATGGCTTTGAGCTGTCCCGCTCTTCAGCGCGTGTATAACTGCACGCATCCACAGTGCTCTGTGCACGGATTTTCCTCAGCTCGAGGTGCAATCATTTTCTTGCTGGTTTACAGTGTCCAAAGCGTCCGTGGAGCTCTCGCTCGGCCAAATGCGTCAAGAGAGAAGCCCTTGCTGGATTCGCCTTTCGCTGGCCAAGACTTTCAACACAGCACCACAATCCGGGCGACGACGAGGAGGAAAGGGGGAACATCTTTTCGTCCTGGCACGTTCTTCTGTGCGGGACGTCTGTCCGCATCTTCGCTCTCTGCAAGGCTGGAAGGTGCGCGGTGGTACTCGGAAGCGAGAAGAAGGCTGCAGAGAGCACCGCGCTCTGCCGGCGCTGTGCAGGCTGTACAGGCAAGAAGCCTAGCCCTGGAATGTGGTGCAAATACAAGCTTCCACGCATCGGGGGCAAGCTCTGGGTAAGCTCACTGACCTAAAAGTGTTCTGTGGGCGAGACGCAGCCGAGAAGCTCTCCCTTAAGGTTCAGGCTACCACGCAGACGGAAGGTGCCGCTACCTAGCGCTGCGAGGGAAAGTGCATAGCCCAGGCGTGTTTCGGCAGAAGCAGCAGCCTGGAGGCTTTCGCTGCCGGCACCGTGCTCTCTGGGCGAGAAGCAGACGACCGTTCGTCTGCAGCGAAACGAAAGCGCGACGTGGTACGAAGGGGCAGAAGAACGAAGGCGCAGAGCACCACCGGGCTGCCGTGCGACTCGCACAGGCTGCAAGAGGAAGCGTGCCTGCCACTCGCTCGTTCGCGGATTCACTTTAGCAGTCGGAAACAGAAAGCTCGACTTGCGGCTACTTGTGCTGCTGCCTAGTTCTCTTCCAGTAGCCCCTGGAAACAACGATGCTCGGTTTATGCTTCGAGACGCAGCGATCACGGTGGTAGGTGCGGTGGAGAAGGGAAAGCCAGCGTGCAGAGGACAGTTTCTCGTTGCTCTACGTGAGGCAAGGGGAAGGTTCAGCCCAGCAGTGGCTGTTGCTCCTGGAGCCTTTTTCTTTGGGAGCAGCTGCTGCAAGCGGGCAACGGAGCTGCGAGAGTGCCTAATGGGTGGGACGGCACGTCTATCGGCGAAGGAAGCTGCCTAGCCGCAGTGTGTTGTGCTCAGTTTCCAGGCTGCTTCGAGAAGGGGCACCTTGAAGAACGCCTTCTTTCTCGACGCGTCCTTCTGGGTGCGCTCAAGCTGCGTGGACTCTGCAACACGGCAGGGTGCAAGCAACTGTTTCTGGCCAGGTTGTGTGATGATGGAGTGCAAGGGCTGCGCCTTACTCGCGGAAGCTGCCGGAGCATTCTCATCAGCTGAATGCGCTTGTGAAGCAGCTCTCTGCTGGACTTTGGAAGCCGGCACGCTGAGCCCCTTAGAATGCCTGCCCGCTGCCCGGCTGCTGCGTTCTTCGCCTTCTGTGCTCTGGATGGCGAACTGAAGCCCAGCGATGGCTTTGAGCTGTCCCGCTCTTCAGCGCGTGTATAACTGCACGCATCCACAGTGCTCTGTGCACGGATTTTCCTCAGCTCGAGGTGCAATCATTTTCTTGCTGGTTTACAGTGTCCAAAGCGTCCGTGGAGCTCTCGCTCGGCCAAATGCGTCAAGAGAGAAGCCCTTGCTGGATTCGCCTTTCGCTGGCCAAGACTTTCAACACAGCACCACAATCCGGGCGACGACGAGGAGGAAAGGGGGAACATCTTTTCGTCCTGGCACGTTCTTCTGTGCGGGACGTCTGTCCGCATCTTCGCTCTCTGCAAGGCTGGAAGGTGCGCGGTGGTACTCGGAAGCGAGAAGAAGGCTGCAGAGAGCACCGCGCTCTGCCGGCGCTGTGCAGGCTGTACAGGCAAGAAGCCTAGCCCTGGAATGTGGTGCAAATACAAGCTTCCACGCATCGGGGGCAAGCTCTGGGTAAGCTCGCTGACCTAAAAGTGTTCTGTGGGCGAGACGCAGCCGAGAAGCTCTCCCTTAAGGTTCAGGCTACCACGCAGACGGAAGGTGCCGCTACCTAGCGCTGCGAGGGAAAGTGCATAGCCCAGGCGTGTTTCGGCAGAAGCAGCAGCCTGGAGGCTTTCGCTGCCGGCACCGTGCTCTCTGGGCGAGAAGCAGACGACCGTTCGTCTGCAGCGAAACGAAAGCGCGACGTGGTACGAAGGGGCAGAAGAACGAAGGCGCAGAGCACCACCGGGCTGCCGTGCGACTCGCACAGGCTGCAAGAGGAAGCGTGCCTGCCACTCGCTCGTTCGCGGATTCACTTTAGCAGTCGGAAACAGAAAGCTCGACTTGCGGCTACTTGTGCTGCTGCCTAGTTCTCTTCCAGTAGCCCCTGGAAACAACGATGCTCGGTTTATGCTTCGAGACGCAGCGATCACGGTGGTAGGTGCGGTGGAGAAGGGAAAGCCAGCGTGCAGAGGACAGTTTCTCGTTGCTCTACGTGAGGCAAGGGGAAGGTTCAGCCCAGCAGTGGCTGTTGCTCCTGGAGCCTTTTTCTTTGGGAGCAGCTGCTGCAAGCGGGCAACGGAGCTGCGAGAGTGCCTAATGGGTGGGACGGCACGTCTATCGGCGAAGGAAGCTGCCTAGCCGCAGTGTGTTGTGCTCAGTTTCCAGGCTGCTTCGAGAAGGGGCACCTTGAAGAACGCCTTCTTTCTCGACGCGTCCTTCTGGGTGCGCTCAAGCTGCGTGGACTCTGCAACACGGCAGGGTGCAAGCAACTGTTTCTGGCCAGGTTGTGTGATGATGGAGTGCAAGGGCTGCGCCTTACTCGCGGAAGCTGCCGGAGCATTCTCATCAGCTGAATGCGCTTGTGAAGCAGCTCTCTGCTGGACTTTGGAAGCCGGCACGCTGAGCCCCTTAGAATGCCTGCCCGCTGCCCGGCTGCTGCGTTCTTCGCCTTCTGTGCTCTGGATGGCGAACTGAAGCCCAGCGATGGCTTTGAGCTGTCCCGCTCTTCAGCGCGTGTATAACTGCACGCATCCACAGTGCTCTGTGCACGGATTTTCCTCAGCTCGAGGTGCAATCATTTTCTTGCTGGTTTACAGTGTCCAAAGCGTCCGTGGAGCTCTCGCTCGGCCAAATGCGTCAAGAGAGAAGCCCTTGCTGGATTCGCCTTTCGCTGGCCAAGACTTTCAACACAGCACCACAATCCGGGCGACGACGAGGAGGAAAGGGGGAACATCTTTTCGTCCTGGCACGTTCTTCTGTGCGGGACGTCTGTCCGCATCTTCGCTCTCTGCAAGGCTGGAAGGTGCGCGGTGGTACTCGGAAGCGAGAAGAAGGCTGCAGAGAGCACCGCGCTCTGCCGGCGCTGTGCAGGCTGTACAGGCAAGAAGCCTAGCCCTGGAATGTGGTGCAAATACAAGCTTCCACGCATCGGGGGCAAGCTCTGGGTAAGCTCGCTGACCTAAAAGTGTTCTGTGGGCGAGACGCAGCCGAGAAGCTCTCCCTTAAGGTTCAGGCTACCACGCAGACGGAAGGTGCCGCTACCTAGCGCTGCGAGGGAAAGTGCATAGCCCAGGCGTGTTTCGGCAGAAGCAGCAGCCTGGAGGCTTTCGCTGCCGGCACCGTGCTCTCTGGGCGAGAAGCAGACGACCGTTCGTCTGCAGCGAAACGAAAGCGCGACGTGGTACGAAGGGGCAGAAGAACGAAGGCGCAGAGCACCACCGGGCTGCCGTGCGACTCGCACAGGCTGCAAGAGGAAGCGTGCCTGCCACTCGCTCGTTCGCGGATTCACTTTAGCAGTCGGAAACAGAAAGCTCGACTTGCGGCTAACTACTTGTGCTGCTGCCTAGTTCTCTTCCAGTAGCCCCTGGAAACAACGATGCTCGGTTTATGCTTCGAGACGCAGCGATCACGGTGGTAGGTGCGGTGGAGAAGGGAAAGCCAGCGTGCAGAGGACAGTTTCTCGTTGCTCTACGTGAGGCAAGGGGAAGGTTCAGCCCAGCAGTGGCTGTTGCTCCTGGAGCCTTTTTCTTTGGGAGCAGCTGCTGCAAGCGGGCAACGGAGCTGCGAGAGTGCCTAATGGGTGGGACGGCACGTCTATCGGCGAAGGAAGCTGCCTAGCCGCAGTGTGTTGTGCTCAGTTTCCAGGCTGCTTCGAGAAGGGGCACCTTGAAGAACGCCTTCTTTCTCGACGCGTCCTTCTGGGTGCGCTCAAGCTGCGTGGACTCTGCAACACGGCAGGGTGCAAGCAACTGTTTCTGGCCAGGTTGTGTGATGATGGAGTGCAAGGGCTGCGCCTTACTCGCGGAAGCTGCCGGAGCATTCTCATCAGCTGAATGCGCTTGTGAAGCAGCTCTCTGCTGGACTTTGGAAGCCGGCACGCTGAGCCCCTTAGAATGCCTGCCCGCTGCCCGGCTGCTGCGTTCTTCGCCTTCTGTGCTCTGGATGGCGAACTGAAGCCCAGCGATGGCTTTGAGCTGTCCCGCTCTTCAGCGCGTGTATAACTGCACGCATCCACAGTGCTCTGTGCACGGATTTTCCTCAGCTCGAGGTGCAATCATTTTCTTGCTGGTTTACAGTGTCCAAAGCGTCCGTGGAGCTCTCGCTCGGCCAAATGCGTCAAGAGAGAAGCCCTTGCTGGATTCGCCTTTCGCTGGCCAAGACTTTCAACACAGCACCACAATCCGGGCGACGACGAGGAGGAAAGGGGGAACATCTTTTCGTCCTGGCACGTTCTTCTGTGCGGGACGTCTGTCCGCATCTTCGCTCTCTGCAAGGCTGGAAGGTGCGCGGTGGTACTCGGAAGCGAGAAGAAGGCTGCAGAGAGCACCGCGCTCTGCCGGCGCTGTGCAGGCTGTACAGGCAAGAAGCCTAGCCCTGGAATGTGGTGCAAATACAAGCTTCCACGCATCGGGGGCAAGCTCTGGGTAAGCTCGCTGACCTAAAAGTGTTCTGTGGGCGAGACGCAGCCGAGAAGCTCTCCCTTAAGGTTCAGGCTACCACGCAGACGGAAGGTGCCGCTACCTAGCGCTGCGAGGGAAAGCGCATAGCCCAGGCGTGTTTCGGCAGAAGCAGCAGCCTGGAGGCTTTCGCTGCCGGCACCGTGCTCTCTGGGCGAGAAGCAGACGACCGTTCGTCTGCAGCGAAACGAAAGCGCGACGTGGTACGAAGGGGCAGAAGAACGAAGGCGCAGAGCACCACCGGGCTGCCGTGCGACTCGCACAGGCTGCAAGAGGAAGCGTGCCTGCCACTCGCTCGTTCGCGGATTCACTTTAGCAGTCGGAAACAGAAAGCTCGACTTGCGGCTACTTGTGCTGCTGCCTAGTTCTCTTCCAGTAGCCCCTGGAAACAACGATGCTCGGTTTATGCTTCGAGACGCAGCGATCACGGTGGTAGGTGCGGTGGAGAAGGGAAAGCCAGCGTGCAGAGGACAGTTTCTCGTTGCTCTACGGGAGGCAAGGGGAAGGTTCAGCCCAGCAGTGGCTGTTGCTCCTGGAGCCTTTTTCTTTGGGAGCAGCTGCTGCAAGCGGGCAACGGAGCTGCGAGAGTGCCTAATGGGTGGGACGGCACGTCTATCTGCGAAGGAAGCTGCCTAGCCGCAGTGTGTTGTGCTCAGTTTCCAGGCTGCTTCGAGAGGGGGCACCTTGAAGAACGCCTTCTTTCTCGACGCGTCCTTCTGGGTGCGCTCAAGCTGCGTGGACTCTGCAACACGGCAGGGTGCAAGCAACTGTTTCTGGCCAGGTTGTGTGATGATGGAGTGCAAGGGCTGCGCCTTACTCGCGGAAGCTGCCGGAGCATTCTCATCAGCTGAATGCGCTTGTGAAGCAGCTCTCTGCTGGACTTTGGAAGCCGGCACGCTGAGCCCCTTAGAATGCCTGCCCGCTGCCCGGCTGCTGCGTTCTTCGCCTTCTGTGCTCTGGATGGCGAACTGAAGCCCAGCGATGGCTTTGAGCTGTCCCGCTCTTCAGCGCGTGTATAACTGCACGCATCCACAGTGCTCTGTGCACGGATTTTCCTCAGCTCGAGGTGCAATCATTTTCTTGCTGGTTTACAGTGTCCAAAGCGTCCGTGGAGCTCTCGCTCGGCCAAATGCGTCAAGAGAGAAGCCCTTGCTGGATTCGCCTTTCGCTGGCCAAGACTTTCAACACAGCACCACAATCCGGGCGACGACGAGGAGGAAAGGGGGAACATCTTTTCGTCCTGGCACGTTCTTCTGTGCGGGACGTCTGTCCGCATCTTCGCTCTCTGCAGGGCTGGAAGGTGCGCGGTGGTACTCGGAAGCGAGAAGAAGGCTGCAGAGAGCACCGCGCTCTGCCGGCGCTGTGCAGGCTGTACAGGCAAGAAGCCTAGCCCTGGAATGTGGTGCAAATACAAGCTTCCACGCATCGGGGGCAAGCTCTGGGTAAGCTCGCTGACCTAAAAGTGTTCTGTGGGCGAGACGCAGCCGAGAAGCTCTCCCTTAAGGTTCAGGCTACCACGCAGACGGAAGGTGCCGCTACCTAGCGCTGCGAGGGAAAGTGCATAGCCCAGGCGTGTTTCGGCAGAAGCAGCAGCCTGGAGGCTTTCGCTGCCGGCACCGTGCTCTCTGGGCGAGAAGCAGACGACCGTTCGTCTGCAGCGAAACGAAAGCGCGACGTGGTACGAAGGGGCAGAAGAACGAAGGCGCAGAGCACCACCGGGCTGCCGTGCGACTCGCACAGGCTGCAAGAGGAAGCGTGCCTGCCACTCGCTCGTTCGCGGATTCACTTTAGCAGTCGGAAACAGAAAGCTCGACTTGCGGCTACTTGTGCTGCTGCCTAGTTCTCTTCCAGTAGCCCCTGGAAACAACGATGCTCGGTTTATGCTTCGAGACGCAGCGATCACGGTGGTAGGTGCGGTGGAGAAGGGAAAGCCAGCGTGCAGAGGACAGTTTCTCGTTGCTCTACGTGAGGCAAGGGGAAGGTTCAGCCCAGCAGTGGCTGTTGCTCCTGGAGCCTTTTTCTTTGGGAGCAGCTGCTGCAAGCGGGCAACGGAGCTGCGAGAGTGCCTAATGGGTGGGACGGCACGTCTATCGGCGAAGGAAGCTGCCTAGCCGCAGTGTGTTGTGCTCAGTTTCCAGGCTGCTTCGAGAAGGGGCACCTTGAAGAACGCCTTCTTTCTCGACGCGTCCTTCTGGGTGCGCTCAAGCTGCGTGGACTCTGCAACACGGCAGGGTGCAAGCAACTGTTTCTGGCCAGGTTGTGTGATGATGGAGTGCAAGGGCTGCGCCTTACTCGCGGAAGCTGCCGGAGCATTCTCATCAGCTGAATGCGCTTGTGAAGCAGCTCTCTGCTGGACTTTGGAAGCCGGCACGCTGAGCCCCTTAGAATGCCTGCCCGCTGCCCGGCTGCTGCGTTCTTCGCCTTCTGTGCTCTGGATGGCGAACTGAAGCCCAGCGATGGCTTTGAGCTGTCCCGCTCTTCAGCGCGTGTATAACTGCACGCATCCACAGTGCTCTGTGCACGGATTTTCCTCAGCTCGAGGTGCAATCATTTTCTTGCTGGTTTACAGTGTCCAAAGCGTCCGTGGAGCTCTCGCTCGGCCAAATGCGTCAAGAGAGAAGCCCTTGCTGGATTCGCCTTTCGCTGGCCAAGACTTTCAACACAGCACCACAATCCGGGCGACGACGAGGAGGAAAGGGGGAACATCTTTTCGTCCTGGCACGTTCTTCTGTGCGGGACGTCTATCCGCATCTTCGCTCTCTGCAAGGCTGGAAGGTGCGCGGTGGTACTCGGAAGCGAGAAGAAGGCTGCAGAGAGCACCGCGCTCTGCCGGCGCTGTGCAGGCTGTACAGGCAAGAAGCCTAGCCCTGGAATGTGGTGCAAATACAAGCTTCCACGCATCGGGGGCAAGCTCTGGGTAAGCTCGCTGACCTAAAAGTGTTCTGTGGGCGAGACGCAGCCGAGAAGCTCTCCCTTAAGGTTCAGGCTACCACGCAGACGGAAGGTGCCGCTACCTAGCGCTGCGAGGGAAAGTGCATAGCCCAGGCGTGTTTCGGCAGAAGCAGCAGCCTGGAGGCTTTCGCTGCCGGCACCGTGCTCTCTGGGCGAGAAGCAGACGACCGTTCGTCTGCAGCGAAACGAAAGCGCGACGTGGTACGAAGGGGCAGAAGAACGAAGGCGCAGAGCACCACCGGGCTGCCGTGCGACTCGCACAGGCTGCAAGAGGAAGCGTGCCTGCCACTCGCTCGTTCGCGGATTCACTTTAGCAGTCGGAAACAGAAAGCTCGACTTGCGGCTACTTGTGCTGCTGCCTAGTTCTCTTCCAGTAGCCCCTGGAAACAACGATGCTCGGTTTATGCTTCGAGACGCAGCGATCACGGTGGTAGGTGCGGTGGAGAAGGGAAAGCCAGCGTGCAGAGGACAGTTTCTCGTTGCTCTACGTGAGGCAAGGGGAAGGTTCAGCCCAGCAGTGGCTGTTGCTCCTGGAGCCTTTTTCTTTGGGAGCAGCTGCTGCAAGCGGGCAACGGAGCTGCGAGAGTGCCTAATGGGTGGGACGGCACGTCTATCGGCGAAGGAAGCTGCCTAGCCGCAGTGTGTTGTGCTCAGTTTCCAGGCTGCTTCGAGAAGGGGCACCTTGAAGAACGCCTTCTTTCTCGACGCGTCCTTCTGGGTGCGCTCAAGCTGCGTGGACTCTGCAACACGGCAGGGTGCAAGCAACTGTTTCTGGCCAGGTTGTGTGATGATGGAGTGCAAGGGCTGCGCCTTACTCGCGGAAGCTGCCGGAGCATTCTCATCAGCTGAATGCGCTTGTGAAGCAGCTCTCTGCTGGACTTTGGAAGCCGGCACGCTGAGCCCCTTAGAATGCCTGCCCGCTGCCCGGCTGCTGCGTTCTTCGCCTTCTGTGCTCTGGATGGCGAACTGAAGCCCAGCGATGGCTTTGAGCTGTCCCGCTCTTCAGCGCGTGTATAACTGCACGCATCCACAGTGCTCTGTGCACGGATTTTCCTCAGCTCGAGGTGCAATCATTTTCTTGCTGGTTTACAGTGTCCAAAGCGTCCGTGGAGCTCTCGCTCGGCCAAATGCGTCAAGAGAGAAGCCCTTGCTGGATTCGCCTTTCGCTGGCCAAGACTTTCAACACAGCACCACAATCCGGGCGACGACGAGGAGGAAAGGGGGAACATCTTTTCGTCCTGGCACGTTCTTCTGTGCGGGACGTCTATCCGCATCTTCGCTCTCTGCAAGGCTGGAAGGTGCGTGGTGGTACTCGGAAGCGAGAAGAAGGCTGCAGAGAGCACCGCGCTCTGCCGGCGCTGTGCAGGCTGTACAGGCAAGAAGCCTAGCCCTGGAATGTGGTGCAAATACAAGCTTCCACGCATCGGGGGCAAGCTCTGGGTAAGCTCGCTGACCTAAAAGTGTTCTGTGGGCGAGACGCAGCCGAGAAGCTCTCCCTTAAGGTTCAGGCTACCACGCAGACGGAAGGTGCCGCTACCTAGCGCTGCGAGGGAAAGTGCATAGCCCAGGCGTGTTTCGGCAGAAGCAGCAGCCTGGAGGCTTTCGCTGCCGGCACCGTGCTCTCTGGGCGAGAAGCAGACGACCGTTCGTCTGCAGCGAAACGAAAGCGCGACGTGGTACGAAGGGGCAGAAGAACGAAGGCGCAGAGCACCACCGGGCTGCCGTGCGACTCGCACAGGCTGCAAGAGGAAGCGTGCCTGCCACTCGCTCGTTCGCGGATTCACTTTAGCAGTCGGAAACAGAAAGCTCGACTTGCGGCTACTTGTGCTGCTGCCTAGTTCTCTTCCAGTAGCCCCTGGAAACAACGATGCTCGGTTTATGCTTCGAGACGCAGCGATCACGGTGGTAGGTGCGGTGGAGAAGGGAAAGCCAGCGTGCAGAGGACAGTTTCTCGTTGCTCTACGTGAGGCAAGGGGAAGGTTCAGCCCAGCAGTGGCTGTTGCTCCTGGAGCCTTTTTCTTTGGGAGCAGCTGCTGCAAGCGGGCAACGGAGCTGCGAGAGTGCCTAATGGGTGGGACGGCACGTCTATCGGCGAAGGAAGCTGCCTAGCCGCAGTGTGTTGTGCTCAGTTTCCAGGCTGCTTCGAGAAGGGGCACCTTGAAGAACGCCTTCTTTCTCGACGCGTCCTTCTGGGTGCGCTCAAGCTGCGTGGACTCTGCAACACGGCAGGGTGCAAGCAACTGTTTCTGGCCAGGTTGTGTGATGATGGAGTGCAAGGGCTGCGCCTTACTCTCGGAAGCTGCCGGAGCATTCTCATCAGCTGAATGCGCTTGTGAAGCAGCTCTCTGCTGGACTTTGGAAGCCGGCACGCTGAGCCCCTTAGAATGCCTGCCCGCTGCCCGGCTGCTGCGTTCTTCGCCTTCTGTGCTCTGGATGGCGAACTGAAGCCCAGCGATGGCTTTGAGCTGTCCCGCTCTTCAGCGCGTGTATAACTGCACGCATCCACAGTGCTCTGTGCACGGATTTTCCTCAGCTCGAGGTGCAATCATTTTCTTGCTGGTTTACAGTGTCCAAAGCGTCCGTGGAGCTCTCGCTCGGCCAAATGCGTCAAGAGAGAAGCCCTTGCTGGATTCGCCTTTCGCTGGCCAAGACTTTCAACACAGCACCACAATCCGGGCGACGACGAGGAGGAAAGGGGGAACATCTTTTCGTCCTGGCACGTTCTTCTGTGCGGGACGTCTGTCCGCATCTTCGCTCTCTGCAGGGCTGGAAGGTGCGCGGTGGTACTCGGAAGCGAGAAGAAGGCTGCAGAGAGCACCGCGCTCTGCCGGCGCTGTGCAGGCTGTACAGGCAAGAAGCCTAGCCCTGGAATGTGGTGCAAATACAAGCTTCCACGCATCGGGGGCAAGCTCTGGGTAAGCTCGCTGACCTAAAAGTGTTCTGTGGGCGAGACGCAGCCGAGAAGCTCTCCCTTAAGGTTCAGGCTACCACGCAGACGGAAGGTGCCGCTACCTAGCGCTGCGAGGGAAAGTGCATAGCCCAGGCGTGTTTCGGCAGAAGCAGCAGCCTGGAGGCTTTCGCTGCCGGCACCGTGCTCTCTGGGCGAGAAGCAGACGACCGTTCGTCTGCAGCGAAACGAAAGCGCGACGTGGTACGAAGGGGCAGAAGAACGAAGGCGCAGAGCACCACCGGGCTGCCGTGCGACTCGCACAGGCTGCAAGAGGAAGCGTGCCTGCCACTCGCTCGTTCGCGGATTCACTTTAGCAGTCGGAAACAGAAAGCTCGACTTGCGGCTACTTGTGCTGCTGCCTAGTTCTCTTCCAGTAGCCCCTGGAAACAACGATGCTCGGTTTATGCTTCGAGACGCAGCGATCACGGTGGTAGGTGCGGTGGAGAAGGGAAAGCCAGCGTGCAGAGGACAGTTTCTCGTTGCTCTACGTGAGGCAAGGGGAAGGTTCAGCCCAGCAGTGGCTGTTGCTCCTGGAGCCTTTTTCTTTGGGAGCAGCTGCTGCAAGCGGGCAACGGAGCTGCGAGAGTGCCTAATGGGTGGGACGGCACGTCTATCGGCGAAGGAAGCTGCCTAGCCGCAGTGTGTTGTGCTCAGTTTCCAGGCTGCTTCGAGAAGGGGCACCTTGAAGAACGCCTTCTTTCTCGACGCGTCCTTCTGGGTGCGCTCAAGCTGCGTGGACTCTGCAACACGGCAGGGTGCAAGCAACTGTTTCTGGCCAGGTTGTGTGATGATGGAGTGCAAGGGCTGCGCCTTACTCGCGGAAGCTGCCGGAGCATTCTCATCAGCTGAATGCGCTTGTGAAGCAGCTCTCTGCTGGACTTTGGAAGCCGGCACGCTGAGCCCCTTAGAATGCCTGCCCGCTGCCCGGCTGCTGCGTTCTTCGCCTTCTGTGCTCTGGATGGCGAACTGAAGCCCAGCGATGGCTTTGAGCTGTCCCGCTCTTCAGCGCGTGTATAACTGCACGCATCCACAGTGCTCTGTGCACGGATTTTCCTCAGCTCGAGGTGCAATCATTTTCTTGCTGGTTTACAGTGTCCAAAGCGTCCGTGGAGCTCTCGCTCGGCCAAATGCGTCAAGAGAGAAGCCCTTGCTGGATTCGCCTTTCGCTGGCCAAGACTTTCAACACAGCACCACAATCCGGGCGACGACGAGGAGGAAAGGGGGAACATCTTTTCGTCCTGGCACGTTCTTCTGTGCGGGACGTCTATCCGCATCTTCGCTCTCTGCAAGGCTGGAAGGTGCGCGGTGGTACTCGGAAGCGAGAAGAAGGCTGCAGAGAGCACCGCGCTCTGCCGGCGCTGTGCAGGCTGTACAGGCAAGAAGCCTAGCCCTGGAATGTGGTGCAAATACAAGCTTCCACGCATCGGGGGCAAGCTCTGGGTAAGCTCGCTGACCTAAAAGTGTTCTGTGGGCGAGACGCAGCCGAGAAGCTCTCCCTTAAGGTTCAGGCTACCACGCAGACGGAAGGTGCCGCTACCTAGCGCTGCGAGGGAAAGTGCATAGCCCAGGCGTGTTTCGGCAGAAGCAGCAGCCTGGAGGCTTTCGCTGCCGGCACCGTGCTCTCTGGGCGAGAAGCAGACGACCGTTCGTCTGCAGCGAAACGAAAGCGCGACGTGGTACGAAGGGGCAGAAGAACGAAGGCGCAGAGCACCACCGGGCTGCCGTGCGACTCGCACAGGCTGCAAGAGGAAGCGTGCCTGCCACTCGCTCGTTCGCGGATTCACTTTAGCAGTCGGAAACAGAAAGCTCGACTTGCGGCTACTTGTGCTGCTGCCTAGTTCTCTTCCAGTAGCCCCTGGAAACAACGATGCTCGGTTTATGCTTCGAGACGCAGCGATCACGGTGGTAGGTGCGGTGGAGAAGGGAAAGCCAGCGTGCAGAGGACAGTTTCTCGTTGCTCTACGTGAGGCAAGGGGAAGGTTCAGCCCAGCAGTGGCTGTTGCTCCTGGAGCCTTTTTCTTTGGGAGCAGCTGCTGCAAGCGGGCAACGGAGCTGCGAGAGTGCCTAATGGGTGGGACGGCACGTCTATCGGCGAAGGAAGCTGCCTAGCCGCAGTGTGTTGTGCTCAGTTTCCAGGCTGCTTCGAGAAGGGGCACCTTGAAGAACGCCTTCTTTCTCGACGCGTCCTTCTGGGTGCGCTCAAGCTGCGTGGACTCTGCAACACGGCAGGGTGCAAGCAACTGTTTCTGGCCAGGTTGTGTGATGATGGAGTGCAAGGGCTGCGCCTTACTCGCGGAAGCTGCCGGAGCATTCTCATCAGCTGAATGCGCTTGTGAAGCAGCTCTCTGCTGGACTTTGGAAGCCGGCACGCTGAGCCCCTTAGAATGCCTGCCCGCTGCCCGGCTGCTGCGTTCTTCGCCTTCTGTGCTCTGGATGGCGAACTGAAGCCCAGCGATGGCTTTGAGCTGTCCCGCTCTTCAGCGCGTGTATAACTGCACGCATCCACAGTGCTCTGTGCACGGATTTTCCTCAGCTCGAGGTGCAATCATTTTCTTGCTGGTTTACAGTGTCCAAAGCGTCCGTGGAGCTCTCGCTCGGCCAAATGCGTCAAGAGAGAAGCCCTTGCTGGATTCGCCTTTCGCTGGCCAAGACTTTCAACACAGCACCACAATCCGGGCGACGACGAGGAGGAAAGGGGGAACATCTTTTCGTCCTGGCACGTTCTTCTGTGCGGGACGTCTATCCGCATCTTCGCTCTCTGCAAGGCTGGAAGGTGCGTGGTGGTACTCGGAAGCGAGAAGAAGGCTGCAGAGAGCACCGCGCTCTGCCGGCGCTGTGCAGGCTGTACAGGCAAGAAGCCTAGCCCTGGAATGTGGTGCAAATACAAGCTTCCACGCATCGGGGGCAAGCTCTGGGTAAGCTCGCTGACCTAAAAGTGTTCTGTGGGCGAGACGCAGCCGAGAAGCTCTCCCTTAAGGTTCAGGCTACCACGCAGACGGAAGGTGCCGCTACCTAGCGCTGCGAGGGAAAGTGCATAGCCCAGGCGTGTTTCGGCAGAAGCAGCAGCCTGGAGGCTTTCGCTGCCGGCACCGTGCTCTCTGGGCGAGAAGCAGACGACCGTTCGTCTGCAGCGAAACGAAAGCGCGACGTGGTACGAAGGGGCAGAAGAACGAAGGCGCAGAGCACCACCGGGCTGCCGTGCGACTCGCACAGGCTGCAAGAGGAAGCGTGCCTGCCACTCGCTCGTTCGCGGATTCACTTTAGCAGTCGGAAACAGAAAGCTCGACTTGCGGCTACTTGTGCTGCTGCCTAGTTCTCTTCCAGTAGCCCCTGGAAACAACGATGCTCGGTTTATGCTTCGAGACGCAGCGATCACGGTGGTAGGTGCGGTGGAGAAGGGAAAGCCAGCGTGCAGAGGACAGTTTCTCGTTGCTCTACGTGAGGCAAGGGGAAGGTTCAGCCCAGCAGTGGCTGTTGCTCCTGGAGCCTTTTTCTTTGGGAGCAGCTGCTGCAAGCGGGCAACGGAGCTGCGAGAGTGCCTAATGGGTGGGACGGCACGTCTATCGGCGAAGGAAGCTGCCTAGCCGCAGTGTGTTGTGCTCAGTTTCCAGGCTGCTTCGAGAAGGGGCACCTTGAAGAACGCCTTCTTTCTCGACGCGTCCTTCTGGGTGCGCTCAAGCTGCGTGGACTCTGCAACACGGCAGGGTGCAAGCAACTGTTTCTGGCCAGGTTGTGTGATGATGGAGTGCAAGGGCTGCGCCTTACTCTCGGAAGCTGCCGGAGCATTCTCATCAGCTGAATGCGCTTGTGAAGCAGCTCTCTGCTGGACTTTGGAAGCCGGCACGCTGAGCCCCTTAGAATGCCTGCCCGCTGCCCGGCTGCTGCGTTCTTCGCCTTCTGTGCTCTGGATGGCGAACTGAAGCCCAGCGATGGCTTTGAGCTGTCCCGCTCTTCAGCGCGTGTATAACTGCACGCATCCACAGTGCTCTGTGCACGGATTTTCCTCAGCTCGAGGTGCAATCATTTTCTTGCTGGTTTACAGTGTCCAAAGCGTCCGTGGAGCTCTCGCTCGGCCAAATGCGTCAAGAGAGAAGCCCTTGCTGGATTCGCCTTTCGCTGGCCAAGACTTTCAACACAGCACCACAATCCGGGCGACGACGAGGAGGAAAGGGGGAACATCTTTTCGTCCTGGCACGTTCTTCTGTGCGGGACGTCTGTCCGCATCTTCGCTCTCTGCAGGGCTGGAAGGTGCGCGGTGGTACTCGGAAGCGAGAAGAAGGCTGCAGAGAGCACCGCGCTCTGCCGGCGCTGTGCAGGCTGTACAGGCAAGAAGCCTAGCCCTGGAATGTGGTGCAAATACAAGCTTCCACGCATCGGGGGCAAGCTCTGGGTAAGCTCGCTGACCTAAAAGTGTTCTGTGGGCGAGACGCAGCCGAGAAGCTCTCCCTTAAGGTTCAGGCTACCACGCAGACGGAAGGTGCCGCTACCTAGCGCTGCGAGGGAAAGTGCATAGCCCAGGCGTGTTTCGGCAGAAGCAGCAGCCTGGAGGCTTTCGCTGCCGGCACCGTGCTCTCTGGGCGAGAAGCAGACGACCGTTCGTCTGCAGCGAAACGAAAGCGCGACGTGGTACGAAGGGGCAGAAGAACGAAGGCGCAGAGCACCACCGGGCTGCCGTGCGACTCGCACAGGCTGCAAGAGGAAGCGTGCCTGCCACTCGCTCGTTCGCGGATTCACTTTAGCAGTCGGAAACAGAAAGCTCGACTTGCGGCTAACTACTTGTGCTGCTGCCTAGTTCTCTTCCAGTAGCCCCTGGAAACAACGATGCTCGGTTTATGCTTCGAGACGCAGCGATCACGGTGGTAGGTGCGGTGGAGAAGGGAAAGCCAGCGTGCAGAGGACAGTTTCTCGTTGCTCTACGTGAGGCAAGGGGAAGGTTCAGCCCAGCAGTGGCTGTTGCTCCTGGAGCCTTTTTCTTTGGGAGCAGCTGCTGCAAGCGGGCAACGGAGCTGCGAGAGTGCCTAATGGGTGGGACGGCACGTCTATCGGCGAAGGAAGCTGCCTAGCCGCAGTGTGTTGTGCTCAGTTTCCAGGCTGCTTCGAGAAGGGGCACCTTGAAGAACGCCTTCTTTCTCGACGCGTCCTTCTGGGTGCGCTCAAGCTGCGTGGACTCTGCAACACGGCAGGGTGCAAGCAACTGTTTCTGGCCAGGTTGTGTGATGATGGAGTGCAAGGGCTGCGCCTTACTCGCGGAAGCTGCCGGAGCATTCTCATCAGCTGAATGCGCTTGTGAAGCAGCTCTCTGCTGGACTTTGGAAGCCGGCACGCTGAGCCCCTTAGAATGCCTGCCCGCTGCCCGGCTGCTGCGTTCTTCGCCTTCTGTGCTCTGGATGGCGAACTGAAGCCCAGCGATGGCTTTGAGCTGTCCCGCTCTTCAGCGCGTGTATAACTGCACGCATCCACAGTGCTCTGTGCACGGATTTTCCTCAGCTCGAGGTGCAATCATTTTCTTGCTGGTTTACAGTGTCCAAAGCGTCCGTGGAGCTCTCGCTCGGCCAAATGCGTCAAGAGAGAAGCCCTTGCTGGATTCGCCTTTCGCTGGCCAAGACTTTCAACACAGCACCACAATCCGGGCGACGACGAGGAGGAAAGGGGGAACATCTTTTCGTCCTGGCACGTTCTTCTGTGCGGGATGTCTGTCCGCATCTTCGCTCTCTGCAGGGCTGGAAGGTGCGCGGTGGTACTCGGAAGCGAGAAGAAGGCTGCAGAGAGCACCGCGCTCTGCCGGCGCTGTGCAGGCTGTACAGGCAAGAAGCCTAGCCCTGGAATGTGGTGCAAATACAAGCTTCCACGCATCGGGGGCAAGCTCTGGGTAAGCTCGCTGACCTAAAAGTGTTCTGTGGGCGAGACGCAGCCGAGAAGCTCTCCCTTAAGGTTCAGGCTACCACGCAGACGGAAGGTGCCGCTACCTAGCGCTGCGAGGGAAAGTGCATAGCCCAGGCGTGTTTCGGCAGAAGCAGCAGCCTGGAGGCTTTCGCTGCCGGCACCGTGCTCTCTGGGCGAGAAGCAGACGACCGTTCGTCTGCAGCGAAACGAAAGCGCGACGTGGTACGAAGGGGCAGAAGAACGAAGGCGCAGAGCACCACCGGGCTGCCGTGCGACTCGCACAGGCTGCAAGAGGAAGCGTGCCTGCCACTCGCTCGTTCGCGGATTCACTTTAGCAGTCGGAAACAGAAAGCTCGACTTGCGGCTACTTGTGCTGCTGCCTAGTTCTCTTCCAGTAGCCCCTGGAAACAACGATGCTCGGTTTATGCTTCGAGACGCAGCGATCACGGTGGTAGGTGCGGTGGAGAAGGGAAAGCCAGCGTGCAGAGGACAGTTTCTCGTTGCTCTACGTGAGGCAAGGGGAAGGTTCAGCCCAGCAGTGGCTGTTGCTCCTGGAGCCTTTTTCTTTGGGAGCAGCTGCTGCAAGCGGGCAACGGAGCTGCGAGAGTGCCTAATGGGTGGGACGGCACGTCTATCGGCGAAGGAAGCTGCCTAGCCGCAGTGTGTTGTGCTCAGTTTCCAGGCTGCTTCGAGAAGGGGCACCTTGAAGAACGCCTTCTTTCTCGACGCGTCCTTCTGGGTGCGCTCAAGCTGCGTGGACTCTGCAACACGGCAGGGTGCAAGCAACTGTTTCTGGCCAGGTTGTGTGATGATGGAGTGCAAGGGCTGCGCCTTACTCGCGGAAGCTGCCGGAGCATTCTCATCAGCTGAATGCGCTTGTGAAGCAGCTCTCTGCTGGACTTTGGAAGCCGGCACGCTGAGCCCCTTAGAATGCCTGCCCGCTGCCCGGCTGCTGCGTTCTTCGCCTTCTGTGCTCTGGATGGCGAACTGAAGCCCAGCGATGGCTTTGAGCTGTCCCGCTCTTCAGCGCGTGTATAACTGCACGCATCCACAGTGCTCTGTGCACGGATTTTCCTCAGCTCGAGGTGCAATCATTTTCTTGCTGGTTTACAGTGTCCAAAGCGTCCGTGGAGCTCTCGCTCGGCCAAATGCGTCAAGAGAGAAGCCCTTGCTGGATTCGCCTTTCGCTGGCCAAGACTTTCAACACAGCACCACAATCCGGGCGACGACGAGGAGGAAAGGGGGAACATCTTTTCGTCCTGGCACGTTCTTCTGTGCGGGACGTCTATCCGCATCTTCGCTCTCTGCAAGGCTGGAAGGTGCGCGGTGGTACTCGGAAGCGAGAAGAAGGCTGCAGAGAGCACCGCGCTCTGCCGGCGCTGTGCAGGCTGTACAGGCAAGAAGCCTAGCCCTGGAATGTGGTGCAAATACAAGCTTCCACGCATCGGGGGCAAGCTCTGGGTAAGCTCGCTGACCTAAAAGTGTTCTGTGGGCGAGACGCAGCCGAGAAGCTCTCCCTTAAGGTTCAGGCTACCACGCAGACGGAAGGTGCCGCTACCTAGCGCTGCGAGGGAAAGTGCATAGCCCAGGCGTGTTTCGGCAGAAGCAGCAGCCTGGAGGCTTTCGCTGCCGGCACCGTGCTCTCTGGGCGAGAAGCAGACGACCGTTCGTCTGCAGCGAAACGAAAGCGCGACGTGGTACGAAGGGGCAGAAGAACGAAGGTGCAGAGCACCACCGGGCTGCCGTGCGACTCGCACAGGCTGCAAGAGGAAGCGTGCCTGCCACTCGCTCGTTCGCGGATTCACTTTAGCAGTCGGAAACAGAAAGCTCGACTTGCGGCTACTTGTGCTGCTGCCTAGTTCTCTTCCAGTAGCCCCTGGAAACAACGATGCTCGGTTTATGCTTCGAGACGCAGCGATCACGGTGGTAGGTGCGGTGGAGAAGGGAAAGCCAGCGTGCAGAGGACAGTTTCTCGTTGCTCTACGTGAGGCAAGGGGAAGGTTCAGCCCAGCAGTGGCTGTTGCTCCTGGAGCCTTTTTCTTTGGGAGCAGCTGCTGCAAGCGGGCAACGGAGCTGCGAGAGTGCCTAATGGGTGGGACGGCACGTCTATCGGCGAAGGAAGCTGCCTAGCCGCAGTGTGTTGTGCTCAGTTTCCAGGCTGCTTCGAGAAGGGGCACCTTGAAGAACGCCTTCTTTCTCGACGCGTCCTTCTGGGTGCGCTCAAGCTGCGTGGACTCTGCAACACGGCAGGGTGCAAGCAACTGTTTCTGGCCAGGTTGTGTGATGATGGAGTGCAAGGGCTGCGCCTTACTCGCGGAAGCTGCCGGAGCATTCTCATCAGCTGAATGCGCTTGTGAAGCAGCTCTCTGCTGGACTTTGGAAGCCGGCACGCTGAGCCCCTTAGAATGCCTGCCCGCTGCCCGGCTGCTGCGTTCTTCGCCTTCTGTGCTCTGGATGGCGAACTGAAGCCCAGCGATGGCTTTGAGCTGTCCCGCTCTTCAGCGCGTGTATAACTGCACGCATCCACAGTGCTCTGTGCACGGATTTTCCTCAGCTCGAGGTGCAATCATTTTCTTGCTGGTTTACAGTGTCCAAAGCGTCCGTGGAGCTCTCGCTCGGCCAAATGCGTCAAGAGAGAAGCCCTTGCTGGATTCGCCTTTCGCTGGCCAAGACTTTCAACACAGCACCACAATCCGGGCGACGACGAGGAGGAAAGGGGGAACATCTTTTCGTCCTGGCACGTTCTTCTGTGCGGGACGTCTATCCGCATCTTCGCTCTCTGCAAGGCTGGAAGGTGCGTGGTGGTACTCGGAAGCGAGAAGAAGGCTGCAGAGAGCACCGCGCTCTGCCGGCGCTGTGCAGGCTGTACAGGCAAGAAGCCTAGCCCTGGAATGTGGTGCAAATACAAGCTTCCACGCATCGGGGGCAAGCTCTGGGTAAGCTCGCTGACCTAAAAGTGTTCTGTGGGCGAGACGCAGCCGAGAAGCTCTCCCTTAAGGTTCAGGCTACCACGCAGACGGAAGGTGCCGCTACCTAGCGCTGCGAGGGAAAGTGCATAGCCCAGGCGTGTTTCGGCAGAAGCAGCAGCCTGGAGGCTTTCGCTGCCGGCACCGTGCTCTCTGGGCGAGAAGCAGACGACCGTTCGTCTGCAGCGAAACGAAAGCGCGACGTGGTACGAAGGGGCAGAAGAACGAAGGCGCAGAGCACCACCGGGCTGCCGTGCGACTCGCACAGGCTGCAAGAGGAAGCGTGCCTGCCACTCGCTCGTTCGCGGATTCACTTTAGCAGTCGGAAACAGAAAGCTCGACTTGCGGCTACTTGTGCTGCTGCCTAGTTCTCTTCCAGTAGCCCCTGGAAACAACGATGCTCGGTTTATGCTTCGAGACGCAGCGATCACGGTGGTAGGTGCGGTGGAGAAGGGAAAGCCAGCGTGCAGAGGACAGTTTCTCGTTGCTCTACGTGAGGCAAGGGGAAGGTTCAGCCCAGCAGTGGCTGTTGCTCCTGGAGCCTTTTTCTTTGGGAGCAGCTGCTGCAAGCGGGCAACGGAGCTGCGAGAGTGCCTAATGGGTGGGACGGCACGTCTATCGGCGAAGGAAGCTGCCTAGCCGCAGTGTGTTGTGCTCAGTTTCCAGGCTGCTTCGAGAAGGGGCACCTTGAAGAACGCCTTCTTTCTCGACGCGTCCTTCTGGGTGCGCTCAAGCTGCGTGGACTCTGCAACACGGCAGGGTGCAAGCAACTGTTTCTGGCCAGGTTGTGTGATGATGGAGTGCAAGGGCTGCGCCTTACTCTCGGAAGCTGCCGGAGCATTCTCATCAGCTGAATGCGCTTGTGAAGCAGCTCTCTGCTGGACTTTGGAAGCCGGCACGCTGAGCCCCTTAGAATGCCTGCCCGCTGCCCGGCTGCTGCGTTCTTCGCCTTCTGTGCTCTGGATGGCGAACTGAAGCCCAGCGATGGCTTTGAGCTGTCCCGCTCTTCAGCGCGTGTATAACTGCACGCATCCACAGTGCTCTGTGCACGGATTTTCCTCAGCTCGAGGTGCAATCATTTTCTTGCTGGTTTACAGTGTCCAAAGCGTCCGTGGAGCTCTCGCTCGGCCAAATGCGTCAAGAGAGAAGCCCTTGCTGGATTCGCCTTTCGCTGGCCAAGACTTTCAACACAGCACCACAATCCGGGCGACGACGAGGAGGAAAGGGGGAACATCTTTTCGTCCTGGCACGTTCTTCTGTGCGGGACGTCTGTCCGCATCTTCGCTCTCTGCAGGGCTGGAAGGTGCGCGGTGGTACTCGGAAGCGAGAAGAAGGCTGCAGAGAGCACCGCGCTCTGCCGGCGCTGTGCAGGCTGTACAGGCAAGAAGCCTAGCCCTGGAATGTGGTGCAAATACAAGCTTCCACGCATCGGGGGCAAGCTCTGGGTAAGCTCGCTGACCTAAAAGTGTTCTGTGGGCGAGACGCAGCCGAGAAGCTCTCCCTTAAGGTTCAGGCTACCACGCAGACGGAAGGTGCCGCTACCTAGCGCTGCGAGGGAAAGTGCATAGCCCAGGCGTGTTTCGGCAGAAGCAGCAGCCTGGAGGCTTTCGCTGCCGGCACCGTGCTCTCTGGGCGAGAAGCAGACGACCGTTCGTCTGCAGCGAAACGAAAGCGCGACGTGGTACGAAGGGGCAGAAGAACGAAGGCGCAGAGCACCACCGGGCTGCCGTGCGACTCGCACAGGCTGCAAGAGGAAGCGTGCCTGCCACTCGCTCGTTCGCGGATTCACTTTAGCAGTCGGAAACAGAAAGCTCGACTTGCGGCTACTTGTGCTGCTGCCTAGTTCTCTTCCAGTAGCCCCTGGAAACAACGATGCTCGGTTTATGCTTCGAGACGCAGCGATCACGGTGGTAGGTGCGGTGGAGAAGGGAAAGCCAGCGTGCAGAGGACAGTTTCTCGTTGCTCTACGTGAGGCAAGGGGAAGGTTCAGCCCAGCAGTGGCTGTTGCTCCTGGAGCCTTTTTCTTTGGGAGCAGCTGCTGCAAGCGGGCAACGGAGCTGCGAGAGTGCCTAATGGGTGGGACGGCACGTCTATCGGCGAAGGAAGCTGCCTAGCCGCAGTGTGTTGTGCTCAGTTTCCAGGCTGCTTCGAGAAGGGGCACCTTGAAGAACGCCTTCTTTCTCGACGCGTCCTTCTGGGTGCGCTCAAGCTGCGTGGACTCTGCAACACGGCAGGGTGCAAGCAACTGTTTCTGGCCAGGTTGTGTGATGATGGAGTGCAAGGGCTGCGCCTTACTCGCGGAAGCTGCCGGAGCATTCTCATCAGCTGAATGCGCTTGTGAAGCAGCTCTCTGCTGGACTTTGGAAGCCGGCACGCTGAGCCCCTTAGAATGCCTGCCCGCTGCCCGGCTGCTGCGTTCTTCGCCTTCTGTGCTCTGGATGGCGAACTGAAGCCCAGCGATGGCTTTGAGCTGTCCCGCTCTTCAGCGCGTGTATAACTGCACGCATCCACAGTGCTCTGTGCACGGATTTTCCTCAGCTCGAGGTGCAATCATTTTCTTGCTGGTTTACAGTGTCCAAAGCGTCCGTGGAGCTCTCGCTCGGCCAAATGCGTCAAGAGAGAAGCCCTTGCTGGATTCGCCTTTCGCTGGCCAAGACTTTCAACACAGCACCACAATCCGGGCGACGACGAGGAGGAAAGGGGGAACATCTTTTCGTCCTGGCACGTTCTTCTGTGCGGGACGTCTGTCCGCATCTTCGCTCTCTGCAAGGCTGGAAGGTGCGCGGTGGTACTCGGAAGCGAGAAGAAGGCTGCAGAGAGCACCGCGCTCTGCCGGCGCTGTGCAGGCTGTACAGGCAAGAAGCCTAGCCCTGGAATGTGGTGCAAATACAAGCTTCCACGCATCGGGGGCAAGCTCTGGGTAAGCTCGCTGACCTAAAAGTGTTCTGTGGGCGAGACGCAGCCGAGAAGCTCTCCCTTAAGGTTCAGGCTACCACGCAGACGGAAGGTGCCGCTACCTAGCGCTGCGAGGGAAAGTGCATAGCCCAGGCGTGTTTCGGCAGAAGCAGCAGCCTGGAGGCTTTCGCTGCCGGCACCGTGCTCTCTGGGCGAGAAGCAGACGACCGTTCGTCTGCAGCGAAACGAAAGCGCGACGTGGTACGAAGGGGCAGAAGAACGAAGGCGCAGAGCACCACCGGGCTGCCGTGCGACTCGCACAGGCTGCAAGAGGAAGCGTGCCTGCCACTCGCTCGTTCGCGGATTCACTTTAGCAGTCGGAAACAGAAAGCTCGACTTGCGGCTAACTACTTGTGCTGCTGCCTAGTTCTCTTCCAGTAGCCCCTGGAAACAACGATGCTCGGTTTATGCTTCGAGACGCAGCGATCACGGTGGTAGGTGCGGTGGAGAAGGGAAAGCCAGCGTGCAGAGGACAGTTTCTCGTTGCTCTACGTGAGGCAAGGGGAAGGTTCAGCCCAGCAGTGGCTGTTGCTCCTGGAGCCTTTTTCTTTGGGAGCAGCTGCTGCAAGCGGGCAACGGAGCTGCGAGAGTGCCTAATGGGTGGGACGGCACGTCTATCGGCGAAGGAAGCTGCCTAGCCGCAGTGTGTTGTGCTCAGTTTCCAGGCTGCTTCGAGAAGGGGCACCTTGAAGAACGCCTTCTTTCTCGACGCGTCCTTCTGGGTGCGCTCAAGCTGCGTGGACTCTGCAACACGGCAGGGTGCAAGCAACTGTTTCTGGCCAGGTTGTGTGATGATGGAGTGCAAGGGCTGCGCCTTACTCTCGGAAGCTGCCGGAGCATTCTCATCAGCTGAATGCGCTTGTGAAGCAGCTCTCTGCTGGACTTTGGAAGCCGGCACGCTGAGCCCCTTAGAATGCCTGCCCGCTGCCCGGCTGCTGCGTTCTTCGCCTTCTGTGCTCTGGATGGCGAACTGAAGCCCAGCGATGGCTTTGAGCTGTCCCGCTCTTCAGCGCGTGTATAACTGCACGCATCCACAGTGCTCTGTGCACGGATTTTCCTCAGCTCGAGGTGCAATCATTTTCTTGCTGGTTTACAGTGTCCAAAGCGTCCGTGGAGCTCTCGCTCGGCCAAATGCGTCAAGAGAGAAGCCCTTGCTGGATTCGCCTTTCGCTGGCCAAGACTTTCAACACAGCACCACAATCCGGGCGACGACGAGGAGGAAAGGGGGAACATCTTTTCGTCCTGGCACGTTCTTCTGTGCGGGACGTCTGTCCGCATCTTCGCTCTCTGCAGGGCTGGAAGGTGCGCGGTGGTACTCGGAAGCGAGAAGAAGGCTGCAGAGAGCACCGCGCTCTGCCGGCGCTGTGCAGGCTGTACAGGCAAGAAGCCTAGCCCTGGAATGTGGTGCAAATACAAGCTTCCACGCATCGGGGGCAAGCTCTGGGTAAGCTCGCTGACCTAAAAGTGTTCTGTGGGCGAGACGCAGCCGAGAAGCTCTCCCTTAAGGTTCAGGCTACCACGCAGACGGAAGGTGCCGCTACCTAGCGCTGCGAGGGAAAGTGCATAGCCCAGGCGTGTTTCGGCAGAAGCAGCAGCCTGGAGGCTTTCGCTGCCGGCACCGTGCTCTCTGGGCGAGAAGCAGACGACCGTTCGTCTGCAGCGAAACGAAAGCGCGACGTGGTACGAAGGGGCAGAAGAACGAAGGCGCAGAGCACCACCGGGCTGCCGTGCGACTCGCACAGGCTGCAAGAGGAAGCGTGCCTGCCACTCGCTCGTTCGCGGATTCACTTTAGCAGTCGGAAACAGAAAGCTCGACTTGCGGCTACTTGTGCTGCTGCCTAGTTCTCTTCCAGTAGCCCCTGGAAACAACGATGCTCGGTTTATGCTTCGAGACGCAGCGATCACGGTGGTAGGTGCGGTGGAGAAGGGAAAGCCAGCGTGCAGAGGACAGTTTCTCGTTGCTCTACGTGAGGCAAGGGGAAGGTTCAGCCCAGCAGTGGCTGTTGCTCCTGGAGCCTTTTTCTTTGGGAGCAGCTGCTGCAAGCGGGCAACGGAGCTGCGAGAGTGCCTAATGGGTGGGACGGCACGTCTATCGGCGAAGGAAGCTGCCTAGCCGCAGTGTGTTGTGCTCAGTTTCCAGGCTGCTTCGAGAAGGGGCACCTTGAAGAACGCCTTCTTTCTCGACGCGTCCTTCTGGGTGCGCTCAAGCTGCGTGGACTCTGCAACACGGCAGGGTGCAAGCAACTGTTTCTGGCCAGGTTGTGTGATGATGGAGTGCAAGGGCTGCGCCTTACTCGCGGAAGCTGCCGGAGCATTCTCATCAGCTGAATGCGCTTGTGAAGCAGCTCTCTGCTGGACTTTGGAAGCCGGCACGCTGAGCCCCTTAGAATGCCTGCCCGCTGCCCGGCTGCTGCGTTCTTCGCCTTCTGTGCTCTGGATGGCGAACTGAAGCCCAGCGATGGCTTTGAGCTGTCCCGCTCTTCAGCGCGTGTATAACTGCACGCATCCACAGTGCTCTGTGCACGGATTTTCCTCAGCTCGAGGTGCAATCATTTTCTTGCTGGTTTACAGTGTCCAAAGCGTCCGTGGAGCTCTCGCTCGGCCAAATGCGTCAAGAGAGAAGCCCTTGCTGGATTCGCCTTTCGCTGGCCAAGACTTTCAACACAGCACCACAATCCGGGCGACGACGAGGAGGAAAGGGGGAACATCTTTTCGTCCTGGCACGTTCTTCTGTGCGGGACGTCTGTCCGCATCTTCGCTCTCTGCAAGGCTGGAAGGTGCGCGGTGGTACTCGGAAGCGAGAAGAAGGCTGCAGAGAGCACCGCGCTCTGCCGGCGCTGTGCAGGCTGTACAGGCAAGAAGCCTAGCCCTGGAATGTGGTGCAAATACAAGCTTCCACGCATCGGGGGCAAGCTCTGGGTAAGCTCGCTGACCTAAAAGTGTTCTGTGGGCGAGACGCAGCCGAGAAGCTCTCCCTTAAGGTTCAGGCTACCACGCAGACGGAAGGTGCCGCTACCTAGCGCTGCGAGGGAAAGTGCATAGCCCAGGCGTGTTTCGGCAGAAGCAGCAGCCTGGAGGCTTTCGCTGCCGGCACCGTGCTCTCTGGGCGAGAAGCAGACGACCGTTCGTCTGCAGCGAAACGAAAGCGCGACGTGGTACGAAGGGGCAGAAGAACGAAGGCGCAGAGCACCACCGGGCTGCCGTGCGACTCGCACAGGCTGCAAGAGGAAGCGTGCCTGCCACTCGCTCGTTCGCGGATTCACTTTAGCAGTCGGAAACAGAAAGCTCGACTTGCGGCTAACTACTTGTGCTGCTGCCTAGTTCTCTTCCAGTAGCCCCTGGAAACAACGATGCTCGGTTTATGCTTCGAGACGCAGCGATCACGGTGGTAGGTGCGGTGGAGAAGGGAAAGCCAGCGTGCAGAGGACAGTTTCTCGTTGCTCTACGTGAGGCAAGGGGAAGGTTCAGCCCAGCAGTGGCTGTTGCTCCTGGAGCCTTTTTCTTTGGGAGCAGCTGCTGCAAGCGGGCAACGGAGCTGCGAGAGTGCCTAATGGGTGGGACGGCACGTCTATCGGCGAAGGAAGCTGCCTAGCCGCAGTGTGTTGTGCTCAGTTTCCAGGCTGCTTCGAGAAGGGGCACCTTGAAGAACGCCTTCTTTCTCGACGCGTCCTTCTGGGTGCGCTCAAGCTGCGTGGACTCTGCAACACGGCAGGGTGCAAGCAACTGTTTCTGGCCAGGTTGTGTGATGATGGAGTGCAAGGGCTGCGCCTTACTCTCGGAAGCTGCCGGAGCATTCTCATCAGCTGAATGTGCTTGTGAAGCAGCTCTCTGCTGGACTTTGGAAGCCGGCACGCTGAGCCCCTTAGAATGCCTGCCCGCTGCCCGGCTGCTGCGTTCTTCGCCTTCTGTGCTCTGGATGGCGAACTGAAGCCCAGCGATGGCTTTGAGCTGTCCCGCTCTTCAGCGCGTGTATAACTGCACGCATCCACAGTGCTCTGTGCACGGATTTTCCTCAGCTCGAGGTGCAATCATTTTCTTGCTGGTTTACAGTGTCCAAAGCGTCCGTGGAGCTCTCGCTCGGCCAAATGCGTCAAGAGAGAAGCCCTTGCTGGATTCGCCTTTCGCTGGCCAAGACTTTCAACACAGCACCACAATCCGGGCGACGACGAGGAGGAAAGGGGGAACATCTTTTCGTCCTGGCACGTTCTTCTGTGCGGGACGTCTGTCCGCATCTTCGCTCTCTGCAGGGCTGGAAGGTGCGCGGTGGTACTCGGAAGCGAGAAGAAGGCTGCAGAGAGCACCGCGTTCTGCCGGCGCTGTGCAGGCTGTACAGGCAAGAAGCCTAGCCCTGGAATGTGGTGCAAATACAAGCTTCCACGCATCGGGGGCAAGCTCTGGGTAAGCTCGCTGACCTAAAAGTGTTCTGTGGGCGAGACGCAGCCGAGAAGCTCTCCCTTAAGGTTCAGGCTACCACGCAGACGGAAGGTGCCGCTACCTAGCGCTGCGAGGGAAAGTGCATAGCCCAGGCGTGTTTCGGCAGAAGCAGCAGCCTGGAGGCTTTCGCTGCCGGCACCGTGCTCTCTGGGCGAGAAGCAGACGACCGTTCGTCTGCAGCGAAACGAAAGCGCGACGTGGTACGAAGGGGCAGAAGAACGAAGGCGCAGAGCACCACCGGGCTGCCGTGCGACTCGCACAGGCTGCAAGAGGAAGCGTGCCTGCCACTCGCTCGTTCGCGGATTCACTTTAGCAGTCGGAAACAGAAAGCTCGACTTGCGGCTACTTGTGCTGCTGCCTAGTTCTCTTCCAGTAGCCCCTGGAAACAACGATGCTCGGTTTATGCTTCGAGACGCAGCGATCACGGTGGTAGGTGCGGTGGAGAAGGGAAAGCCAGCGTGCAGAGGACAGTTTCTCGTTGCTCTACGTGAGGCAAGGGGAAGGTTCAGCCCAGCAGTGGCTGTTGCTCCTGGAGCCTTTTTCTTTGGGAGCAGCTGCTGCAAGCGGGCAACAGAGCTGCGAGAGTGCCTAATGGGTGGGACGGCACGTCTATCGGCGAAGGAAGCTGCCTAGCCGCAGTGTGTTGTGCTCAGTTTCCAGGCTGCTTCGAGAAGGGGCACCTTGAAGAACGCCTTCTTTCTCGACGCGTCCTTCTGGGTGCGCTCAAGCTGCGTGGACTCTGCAA
Organism: Aphelocoma coerulescens; assembly: GCF_041296385.1. Classification (NCBI taxonomy): domain Eukaryota; kingdom Metazoa; phylum Chordata; class Aves; order Passeriformes; family Corvidae; genus Aphelocoma; species Aphelocoma coerulescens. The sequence goes on along the minus strand of NW_027183487.1, from coordinate 205,745 downwards.
CACGGCAGGGTGCAAGCAACTGTTTCTGGCCAGGTTGTGTGATGATGGAGTGCAAGGGCTGCGCCTTACTCGCGGAAGCTGCCGGAGCATTCTCATCAGCTGAATGCGCTTGTGAAGCAGCTCTCTGCTGGACTTTGGAAGCCGGCACGCTGAGCCCCTTAGAATGCCTGCCCGCTGCCCGGCTGCTGCGTTCTTCGCCTTCTGTGCTCTGGATGGCGAACTGAAGCCCAGCGATGGCTTTGAGCTGTCCCGCTCTTCAGCGCGTGTATAACTGCACGCATCCACAGTGCTCTGTGCACGGATTTTCCTCAGCTCGAGGTGCAATCATTTTCTTGCTGGTTTACAGTGTCCAAAGCGTCCGTGGAGCTCTCGCTCGGCCAAATGCGTCAAGAGAGAAGCCCTTGCTGGATTCGCCTTTCGCTGGCCAAGACTTTCAACACAGCACCACAATCCGGGCGACGACGAGGAGGAAAGGGGGAACATCTTTTCGTCCTGGCACGTTCTTCTGTGCGGGACGTCTATCCGCATCTTCGCTCTCTGCAAGGCTGGAAGGTGCGTGGTGGTACTCGGAAGCGAGAAGAAGGCTGCAGAGAGCACCGCGCTCTGCCGGCGCTGTGCAGGCTGTACAGGCAAGAAGCCTAGCCCTGGAATGTGGTGCAAATACAAGCTTCCACGCATCGGGGGCAAGCTCTGGGTAAGCTCGCTGACCTAAAAGTGTTCTGTGGGCGAGACGCAGCCGAGAAGCTCTCCCTTAAGGTTCAGGCTACCACGCAGACGGAAGGTGCCGCTACCTAGCGCTGCGAGGGAAAGTGCATAGCCCAGGCGTGTTTCCGCAGAAGCAGCAGCCTGGAGGCTTTCGCTGCCGGCACCGTGCTCTCTGGGCGAGAAGCAGACGACCGTTCGTCTGCAGCGAAACGAAAGCGCGACGTGGTACGAAGGGGCAGAAGAACGAAGGCGCAGAGCACCACCGGGCTGCCGTGCGACTCGCACAGGCTGCAAGAGGAAGCGTGCCTGCCACTCGCTCGTTCGCGGATTCACTTTAGCAGTCGGAAACAGAAAGCTCGACTTGCGGCTAACTACTTGTGCTGCTGCCTAGTTCTCTTCCAGTAGCCCCTGGAAACAACGATGCTCGGTTTATGCTTCGAGACGCAGCGATCACGGTGGTAGGTGCGGTGGAGAAGGGAAAGCCAGCGTGCAGAGGACAGTTTCTCGTTGCTCTACGTGAGGCAAGGGGAAGGTTCAGCCCAGCAGTGGCTGTTGCTCCTGGAGCCTTTTTCTTTGGGAGCAGCTGCTGCAAGCGGGCAACGGAGCTGCGAGAGTGCCTAATGGGTGGGACGGCACGTCTATCGGCGAAGGAAGCTGCCTAGCCGCAGTGTGTTGTGCTCAGTTTCCAGGCTGCTTCGAGAAGGGGCACCTTGAAGAACGCCTTCTTTCTCGACGCGTCCTTCTGGGTGCGCTCAAGCTGCGTGGACTCTGCAACACGGCAGGGTGCAAGCAACTGTTTCTGGCCAGGTTGTGTGATGATGGAGTGCAAGGGCTGCGCCTTACTCTCGGAAGCTGCCGGAGCATTCTCATCAGCTGAATGTGCTTGTGAAGCAGCTCTCTGCTGGACTTTGGAAGCCGGCACGCTGAGCCCCTTAGAATGCCTGCCCGCTGCCCGGCTGCTGCGTTCTTCGCCTTCTGTGCTCTGGATGGCGAACTGAAGCCCAGCGATGGCTTTGAGCTGTCCCGCTCTTCAGCGCGTGTATAACTGCACGCATCCACAGTGCTCTGTGCACGGATTTTCCTCAGCTCGAGGTGCAATCATTTTCTTGCTGGTTTACAGTGTCCAAAGCGTCCGTGGAGCTCTCGCTCGGCCAAATGCGTCAAGAGAGAAGCCCTTGCTGGATTCGCCTTTCGCTGGCCAAGACTTTCAACACAGCACCACAATCCGGGCGACGACGAGGAGGAAAGGGGGAACATCTTTTCGTCCTGGCACGTTCTTCTGTGCGGGACGTCTGTCCGCATCTTCGCTCTCTGCAGGGCTGGAAGGTGCGCGGTGGTACTCGGAAGCGAGAAGAAGGCTGCAGAGAGCACCGCGCTCTGCCGGCGCTGTGCAGGCTGTACAGGCAAGAAGCCTAGCCCTGGAATGTGGTGCAAATACAAGCTTCCACGCATCGGGGGCAAGCTCTGGGTAAGCTCGCTGACCTAAAAGTGTTCTGTGGGCGAGACGCAGCCGAGAAGCTCTCCCTTAAGGTTCAGGCTACCACGCAGACGGAAGGTGCCGCTACCTAGCGCTGCGAGGGAAAGTGCATAGCCCAGGCGTGTTTCGGCAGAAGCAGCAGCCTGGAGGCTTTCGCTGCCGGCACCGTGCTCTCTGGGCGAGAAGCAGACGACCGTTCGTCTGCAGCGAAACGAAAGCGCGACGTGGTACGAAGGGGCAGAAGAACGAAGGCGCAGAGCACCACCGGGCTGCCGTGCGACTCGCACAGGCTGCAAGAGGAAGCGTGCCTGCCACTCGCTCGTTCGCGGATTCACTTTAGCAGTCGGAAACAGAAAGCTCGACTTGCGGCTACTTGTGCTGCTGCCTAGTTCTCTTCCAGTAGCCCCTGGAAACAACGATGCTCGGTTTATGCTTCGAGACGCAGCGATCACGGTGGTAGGTGCGGTGGAGAAGGGAAAGCCAGCGTGCAGAGGACAGTTTCTCGTTGCTCTACGTGAGGCAAGGGGAAGGTTCAGCCCAGCAGTGGCTGTTGCTCCTGGAGCCTTTTTCTTTGGGAGCAGCTGCTGCAAGCGGGCAACGGAGCTGCGAGAGTGCCTAATGGGTGGGACGGCACGTCTATCGGCGAAGGAAGCTGCCTAGCCGCAGTGTGTTGTGCTCAGTTTCCAGGCTGCTTCGAGAAGGGGCACCTTGAAGAACGCCTTCTTTCTCGACGCGTCCTTCTGGGTGCGCTCAAGCTGCGTGGACTCTGCAACACGGCAGGGTGCAAGCAACTGTTTCTGGCCAGGTTGTGTGATGATGGAGTGCAAGGGCTGCGCCTTACTCGCGGAAGCTGCCGGAGCATTCTCATCAGCTGAATGCGCTTGTGAAGCAGCTCTCTGCTGGACTTTGGAAGCCGGCACGCTGAGCCCCTTAGAATGCCTGCCCGCTGCCCGGCTGCTGCGTTCTTCGCCTTCTGTGCTCTGGATGGCGAACTGAAGCCCAGCGATGGCTTTGAGCTGTCCCGCTCTTCAGCGCGTGTATAACTGCACGCATCCACAGTGCTCTGTGCACGGATTTTCCTCAGCTCGAGGTGCAATCATTTTCTTGCTGGTTTACAGTGTCCAAAGCGTCCGTGGAGCTCTCGCTCGGCCAAATGCGTCAAGAGAGAAGCCCTTGCTGGATTCGCCTTTCGCTGGCCAAGACTTTCAACACAGCACCACAATCCGGGCGACGACGAGGAGGAAAGGGGGAACATCTTTTCGTCCTGGCACGTTCTTCTGTGCGGGACGTCTGTCCGCATCTTCGCTCTCTGCAAGGCTGGAAGGTGCGCGGTGGTACTCGGAAGCGAGAAGAAGGCTGCAGAGAGCACCGCGCTCTGCCGGCGCTGTGCAGGCTGTACAGGCAAGAAGCCTAGCCCTGGAATGTGGTGCAAATACAAGCTTCCACGCATCGGGGGCAAGCTCTGGGTAAGCTCGCTGACCTAAAAGTGTTCTGTGGGCGAGACGCAGCCGAGAAGCTCTCCCTTAAGGTTCAGGCTACCACGCAGACGGAAGGTGCCGCTACCTAGCGCTGCGAGGGAAAGTGCATAGCCCAGGCGTGTTTCGGCAGAAGCAGCAGCCTGGAGGCTTTCGCTGCCGGCACCGTGCTCTCTGGGCGAGAAGCAGACGACCGTTCGTCTGCAGCGAAACGAAAGCGCGACGTGGTACGAAGGGGCAGAAGAACGAAGGCGCAGAGCACCACCGGGCTGCCGTGCGACTCGCACAGGCTGCAAGAGGAAGCGTGCCTGCCACTCGCTCGTTCGCGGATTCACTTTAGCAGTCGGAAACAGAAAGCTCGACTTGCGGCTAACTACTTGTGCTGCTGCCTAGTTCTCTTCCAGTAGCCCCTGGAAACAACGATGCTCGGTTTATGCTTCGAGACGCAGCGATCACGGTGGTAGGTGCGGTGGAGAAGGGAAAGCCAGCGTGCAGAGGACAGTTTCTCGTTGCTCTACGTGAGGCAAGGGGAAGGTTCAGCCCAGCAGTGGCTGTTGCTCCTGGAGCCTTTTTCTTTGGGAGCAGCTGCTGCAAGCGGGCAACGGAGCTGCGAGAGTGCCTAATGGGTGGGACGGCACGTCTATCGGCGAAGGAAGCTGCCTAGCCGCAGTGTGTTGTGCTCAGTTTCCAGGCTGCTTCGAGAAGGGGCACCTTGAAGAACGCCTTCTTTCTCGACGCGTCCTTCTGGGTGCGCTCAAGCTGCGTGGACTCTGCAACACGGCAGGGTGCAAGCAACTGTTTCTGGCCAGGTTGTGTGATGATGGAGTGCAAGGGCTGCGCCTTACTCTCGGAAGCTGCCGGAGCATTCTCATCAGCTGAATGTGCTTGTGAAGCAGCTCTCTGCTGGACTTTGGAAGCCGGCACGCTGAGCCCCTTAGAATGCCTGCCCGCTGCCCGGCTGCTGCGTTCTTCGCCTTCTGTGCTCTGGATGGCGAACTGAAGCCCAGCGATGGCTTTGAGCTGTCCCGCTCTTCAGCGCGTGTATAACTGCACGCATCCACAGTGCTCTGTGCACGGATTTTCCTCAGCTCGAGGTGCAATCATTTTCTTGCTGGTTTACAGTGTCCAAAGCGTCCGTGGAGCTCTCGCTCGGCCAAATGCGTCAAGAGAGAAGCCCTTGCTGGATTCGCCTTTCGCTGGCCAAGACTTTCAACACAGCACCACAATCCGGGCGACGACGAGGAGGAAAGGGGGAACATCTTTTCGTCCTGGCACGTTCTTCTGTGCGGGACGTCTGTCCGCATCTTCGCTCTCTGCAGGGCTGGAAGGTGCGCGGTGGTACTCGGAAGCGAGAAGAAGGCTGCAGAGAGCACCGCGCTCTGCCGGCGCTGTGCAGGCTGTACAGGCAAGAAGCCTAGCCCTGGAATGTGGTGCAAATACAAGCTTCCACGCATCGGGGGCAAGCTCTGGGTAAGCTCGCTGACCTAAAAGTGTTCTGTGGGCGAGACGCAGCCGAGAAGCTCTCCCTTAAGGTTCAGGCTACCACGCAGACGGAAGGTGCCGCTACCTAGCGCTGCGAGGGAAAGTGCATAGCCCAGGCGTGTTTCGGCAGAAGCAGCAGCCTGGAGGCTTTCGCTGCCGGCACCGTGCTCTCTGGGCGAGAAGCAGACGACCGTTCGTCTGCAGCGAAACGAAAGCGCGACGTGGTACGAAGGGGCAGAAGAACGAAGGCGCAGAGCACCACCGGGCTGCCGTGCGACTCGCACAGGCTGCAAGAGGAAGCGTGCCTGCCACTCGCTCGTTCGCGGATTCACTTTAGCAGTCGGAAACAGAAAGCTCGACTTGCGGCTACTTGTGCTGCTGCCTAGTTCTCTTCCAGTAGCCCCTGGAAACAACGATGCTCGGTTTATGCTTCGAGACGCAGCGATCACGGTGGTAGGTGCGGTGGAGAAGGGAAAGCCAGCGTGCAGAGGACAGTTTCTCGTTGCTCTACGTGAGGCAAGGGGAAGGTTCAGCCCAGCAGTGGCTGTTGCTCCTGGAGCCTTTTTCTTTGGGAGCAGCTGCTGCAAGCGGGCAACAGAGCTGCGAGAGTGCCTAATGGGTGGGACGGCACGTCTATCGGCGAAGGAAGCTGCCTAGCCGCAGTGTGTTGTGCTCAGTTTCCAGGCTGCTTCGAGAAGGGGCACCTTGAAGAACGCCTTCTTTCTCGACGCGTCCTTCTGGGTGCGCTCAAGCTGCGTGGACTCTGCAACACGGCAGGGTGCAAGCAACTGTTTCTGGCCAGGTTGTGTGATGATGGAGTGCAAGGGCTGCGCCTTACTCGCGGAAGCTGCCGGAGCATTCTCATCAGCTGAATGCGCTTGTGAAGCAGCTCTCTGCTGGACTTTGGAAGCCGGCACGCTGAGCCCCTTAGAATGCCTGCCCGCTGCCCGGCTGCTGCGTTCTTCGCCTTCTGTGCTCTGGATGGCGAACTGAAGCCCAGCGATGGCTTTGAGCTGTCCCGCTCTTCAGCGCGTGTATAACTGCACGCATCCACAGTGCTCTGTGCACGGATTTTCCTCAGCTCGAGGTGCAATCATTTTCTTGCTGGTTTACAGTGTCCAAAGCGTCCGTGGAGCTCTCGCTCGGCCAAATGCGTCAAGAGAGAAGCCCTTGCTGGATTCGCCTTTCGCTGGCCAAGACTTTCAACACAGCACCACAATCCGGGCGACGACGAGGAGGAAAGGGGGAACATCTTTTCGTCCTGGCACGTTCTTCTGTGCGGGACGTCTATCCGCATCTTCGCTCTCTGCAAGGCTGGAAGGTGCGTGGTGGTACTCGGAAGCGAGAAGAAGGCTGCAGAGAGCACCGCGCTCTGCCGGCGCTGTGCAGGCTGTACAGGCAAGAAGCCTAGCCCTGGAATGTGGTGCAAATACAAGCTTCCACGCATCGGGGGCAAGCTCTGGGTAAGCTCGCTGACCTAAAAGTGTTCTGTGGGCGAGACGCAGCCGAGAAGCTCTCCCTTAAGGTTCAGGCTACCACGCAGACGGAAGGTGCCGCTACCTAGCGCTGCGAGGGAAAGTGCATAGCCCAGGCGTGTTTCCGCAGAAGCAGCAGCCTGGAGGCTTTCGCTGCCGGCACCGTGCTCTCTGGGCGAGAAGCAGACGACCGTTCGTCTGCAGCGAAACGAAAGCGCGACGTGGTACGAAGGGGCAGAAGAACGAAGGCGCAGAGCACCACCGGGCTGCCGTGCGACTCGCACAGGCTGCAAGAGGAAGCGTGCCTGCCACTCGCTCGTTCGCGGATTCACTTTAGCAGTCGGAAACAGAAAGCTCGACTTGCGGCTAACTACTTGTGCTGCTGCCTAGTTCTCTTCCAGTAGCCCCTGGAAACAACGATGCTCGGTTTATGCTTCGAGACGCAGCGATCACGGTGGTAGGTGCGGTGGAGAAGGGAAAGCCAGCGTGCAGAGGACAGTTTCTCGTTGCTCTACGTGAGGCAAGGGGAAGGTTCAGCCCAGCAGTGGCTGTTGCTCCTGGAGCCTTTTTCTTTGGGAGCAGCTGCTGCAAGCGGGCAACGGAGCTGCGAGAGTGCCTAATGGGTGGGACGGCACGTCTATCGGCGAAGGAAGCTGCCTAGCCGCAGTGTGTTGTGCTCAGTTTCCAGGCTGCTTCGAGAAGGGGCACCTTGAAGAACGCCTTCTTTCTCGACGCGTCCTTCTGGGTGCGCTCAAGCTGCGTGGACTCTGCAACACGGCAGGGTGCAAGCAACTGTTTCTGGCCAGGTTGTGTGATGATGGAGTGCAAGGGCTGCGCCTTACTCTCGGAAGCTGCCGGAGCATTCTCATCAGCTGAATGTGCTTGTGAAGCAGCTCTCTGCTGGACTTTGGAAGCCGGCACGCTGAGCCCCTTAGAATGCCTGCCCGCTGCCCGGCTGCTGCGTTCTTCGCCTTCTGTGCTCTGGATGGCGAACTGAAGCCCAGCGATGGCTTTGAGCTGTCCCGCTCTTCAGCGCGTGTATAACTGCACGCATCCACAGTGCTCTGTGCACGGATTTTCCTCAGCTCGAGGTGCAATCATTTTCTTGCTGGTTTACAGTGTCCAAAGCGTCCGTGGAGCTCTCGCTCGGCCAAATGCGTCAAGAGAGAAGCCCTTGCTGGATTCGCCTTTCGCTGGCCAAGACTTTCAACACAGCACCACAATCCGGGCGACGACGAGGAGGAAAGGGGGAACATCTTTTCGTCCTGGCACGTTCTTCTGTGCGGGACGTCTGTCCGCATCTTCGCTCTCTGCAGGGCTGGAAGGTGCGCGGTGGTACTCGGAAGCGAGAAGAAGGCTGCAGAGAGCACCGCGCTCTGCCGGCGCTGTGCAGGCTGTACAGGCAAGAAGCCTAGCCCTGGAATGTGGTGCAAATACAAGCTTCCACGCATCGGGGGCAAGCTCTGGGTAAGCTCGCTGACCTAAAAGTGTTCTGTGGGCGAGACGCAGCCGAGAAGCTCTCCCTTAAGGTTCAGGCTACCACGCAGACGGAAGGTGCCGCTACCTAGCGCTGCGAGGGAAAGTGCATAGCCCAGGCGTGTTTCGGCAGAAGCAGCAGCCTGGAGGCTTTCGCTGCCGGCACCGTGCTCTCTGGGCGAGAAGCAGACGACCGTTCGTCTGCAGCGAAACGAAAGCGCGACGTGGTACGAAGGGGCAGAAGAACGAAGGCGCAGAGCACCACCGGGCTGCCGTGCGACTCGCACAGGCTGCAAGAGGAAGCGTGCCTGCCACTCGCTCGTTCGCGGATTCACTTTAGCAGTCGGAAACAGAAAGCTCGACTTGCGGCTAACTACTTGTGCTGCTGCCTAGTTCTCTTCCAGTAGCCCCTGGAAACAACGATGCTCGGTTTATGCTTCGAGACGCAGCGATCACGGTGGTAGGTGCGGTGGAGAAGGGAAAGCCAGCGTGCAGAGGACAGTTTCTCGTTGCTCTACGTGAGGCAAGGGGAAGGTTCAGCCCAGCAGTGGCTGTTGCTCCTGGAGCCTTTTTCTTTGGGAGCAGCTGCTGCAAGCGGGCAACGGAGCTGCGAGAGTGCCTAATGGGTGGGACGGCACGTCTATCGGCGAAGGAAGCTGCCTAGCCGCAGTGTGTTGTGCTCAGTTTCCAGGCTGCTTCGAGAAGGGGCACCTTGAAGAACGCCTTCTTTCTCGACGCGTCCTTCTGGGTGCGCTCAAGCTGCGTGGACTCTGCAACACGGCAGGGTGCAAGCAACTGTTTCTGGCCAGGTTGTGTGATGATGGAGTGCAAGGGCTGCGCCTTACTCTCGGAAGCTGCCGGAGCATTCTCATCAGCTGAATGCGCTTGTGAAGCAGCTCTCTGCTGGACTTTGGAAGCCGGCACGCTGAGCCCCTTAGAATGCCTGCCCGCTGCCCGGCTGCTGCGTTCTTCGCCTTCTGTGCTCTGGATGGCGAACTGAAGCCCAGCGATGGCTTTGAGCTGTCCCGCTCTTCAGCGCGTGTATAACTGCACGCATCCACAGTGCTCTGTGCACGGATTTTCCTCAGCTCGAGGTGCAATCATTTTCTTGCTGGTTTACAGTGTCCAAAGCGTCCGTGGAGCTCTCGCTCGGCCAAATGCGTCAAGAGAGAAGCCCTTGCTGGATTCGCCTTTCGCTGGCCAAGACTTTCAACACAGCACCACAATCCGGGCGACGACGAGGAGGAAAGGGGGAACATCTTTTCGTCCTGGCACGTTCTTCTGTGCGGGACGTCTATCCGCATCTTCGCTCTCTGCAAGGCTGGAAGGTGCGCGGTGGTACTCGGAAGCGAGAAGAAGGCTGCAGAGAGCACCGCGCTCTGCCGGCGCTGTGCAGGCTGTACAGGCAAGAAGCCTAGCCCTGTAATGTGGTGCAAATACAAGCTTCCACGCATCGGGGGCAAGCTCTGGGTAAGCTCGCTGACCTAAAAGTGTTCTGTGGGCGAGACGCAGCCGAGAAGCTCTCCCTTAAGGTTCAGGCTACCACGCAGACGGAAGGTGCCGCTACCTAGCGCTGCGAGGGAAAGTGCATAGCCCAGGCGTGTTTCCGCAGAAGCAGCAGCCTGGAGGCTTTCGCTGCCGGCACCGTGCTCTCTGGGCGAGAAGCAGACGACCGTTCGTCTGCAGCGAAACGAAAGCGCGACGTGGTACGAAGGGGCAGAAGAACGAAGGCGCAGAGCACCACCGGGCTGCCGTGCGACTCGCACAGGCTGCAAGAGGAAGCGTGCCTGCCACTCGCTCGTTCGCGGATTCACTTTAGCAGTCGGAAACAGAAAGCTCGACTTGCGGCTACTTGTGCTGCTGCCTAGTTCTCTTCCAGTAGCCCCTGGAAACAACGATGCTCAGTTTATGCTTCGAGACGCAGCGATCACGGTGGTAGGTGCGGTGGAGAAGGGAAAGCCAGCGTGCAGAGGACAGTTTCTCGTTGCTCTACGTGAGGCAAGGGGAAGGTTCAGCCCAGCAGTGGCTGTTGCTCCTGGAGCCTTTTTCTTTGGGAGCAGCTGCTGCAAGCGGGCAACGGAGCTGCGAGAGTGCCTAATGGGTGGGACGGCACGTCTATCGGCGAAGGAAGCTGCCTAGCCGCAGTGTGTTGTGCTCAGTTTCCAGGCTGCTTCGAGAAGGGGCACCTTGAAGAACGCCTTCTTTCTCGACGCGTCCTTCTGGGTGCGCTCAAGCTGCGTGGACTCTGCAACACGGCAGGGTGCAAGCAACTGTTTCTGGCCAGGTTGTGTGATGATGGAGTGCAAGGGCTGCGCCTTACTCTCGGAAGCTGCCGGAGCATTCTCATCAGCTGAATGCGCTTGTGAAGCAGCTCTCTGCTGGACTTTGGAAGCCGGCACGCTGAGCCCCTTAGAATGCCTGCCCGCTGCCCGGCTGCTGCGTTCTTCGCCTTCTGTGCTCTGGATGGCGAACTGAAGCCCAGCGATGGCTTTGAGCTGTCCCGCTCTTCAGCGCGTGTATAACTGCACGCATCCACAGTGCTCTGTGCACGGATTTTCCTCAGCTCGAGGTGCAATCATTTTCTTGCTGGTTTACAGTGTCCAAAGCGTCCGTGGAGCTCTCGCTCGGCCAAATGCGTCAAGAGAGAAGCCCTTGCTGGATTCGCCTTTCGCTGGCCAAGACTTTCAACACAGCACCACAATCCGGGCGACGACGAGGAGGAAAGGGGGAACATCTTTTCGTCCTGGCACGTTCTTCTGTGCGGGACGTCTGTCCGCATCTTCGCTCTCTGCAGGGCTGGAAGGTGCGCGGTGGTACTCGGAAGCGAGAAGAAGGCTGCAGAGAGCACCGCGCTCTGCCGGCGCTGTGCAGGCTGTACAGGCAAGAAGCCTAGCCCTGGAATGTGGTGCAAATACAAGCTTCCACGCATCGGGGGCAAGCTCTGGGTAAGCTCGCTGACCTAAAAGTGTTCTGTGGGCGAGACGCAGCCGAGAAGCTCTCCCTTAAGGTTCAGGCTACCACGCAGACGGAAGGTGCCGCTACCTAGCGCTGCGAGGGAAAGTGCATAGCCCAGGCGTGTTTCGGCAGAAGCAGCAGCCTGGAGGCTTTCGCTGCCGGCACCGTGCTCTCTGGGCGAGAAGCAGACGACCGTTCGTCTGCAGCGAAACGAAAGCGCGACGTGGTACGAAGGGGCAGAAGAACGAAGGCGCAGAGCACCACCGGGCTGCCGTGCGACTCGCACAGGCTGCAAGAGGAAGCGTGCCTGCCACTCGCTCGTTCGCGGATTCACTTTAGCAGTCGGAAACAGAAAGCTCGACTTGCGGCTACTTGTGCTGCTGCCTAGTTCTCTTCCAGTAGCCCCTGGAAACAACGATGCTCGGTTTATGCTTCGAGACGCAGCGATCACGGTGGTAGGTGCGGTGGAGAAGGGAAAGCCAGCGTGCAGAGGACAGTTTCTCGTTGCTCTACGTGAGGCAAGGGGAAGGTTCAGCCCAGCAGTGGCTGTTGCTCCTGGAGCCTTTTTCTTTGGGAGCAGCTGCTGCAAGCGGGCAACGGAGCTGCGAGAGTGCCTAATGGGTGGGACGGCACGTCTATCGGCGAAGGAAGCTGCCTAGCCGCAGTGTGTTGTGCTCAGTTTCCAGGCTGCTTCGAGAAGGGGCACCTTGAAGAACGCCTTCTTTCTCGACGCGTCCTTCTGGGTGCGCTCAAGCTGCGTGGACTCTGCAACACGGCAGGGTGCAAGCAACTGTTTCTGGCCAGGTTGTGTGATGATGGAGTGCAAGGGCTGCGCCTTACTCGCGGAAGCTGCCGGAGCATTCTCATCAGCTGAATGCGCTTGTGAAGCAGCTCTCTGCTGGACTTTGGAAGCCGGCACGCTGAGCCCCTTAGAATGCCTGCCCGCTGCCCGGCTGCTGCGTTCTTCGCCTTCTGTGCTCTGGATGGCGAACTGAAGCCCAGCGATGGCTTTGAGCTGTCCCGCTCTTCAGCGCGTGTATAACTGCACGCATCCACAGTGCTCTGTGCACGGATTTTCCTCAGCTCGAGGTGCAATCATTTTCTTGCTGGTTTACAGTGTCCAAAGCGTCCGTGGAGCTCTCGCTCGGCCAAATGCGTCAAGAGAGAAGCCCTTGCTGGATTCGCCTTTCGCTGGCCAAGACTTTCAACACAGCACCACAATCCGGGCGACGACGAGGAGGAAAGGGGGAACATCTTTTCGTCCTGGCACGTTCTTCTGTGCGGGACGTCTATCCGCATCTTCGCTCTCTGCAAGGCTGGAAGGTGCGCGGTGGTACTCGGAAGCGAGAAGAAGGCTGCAGAGAGCACCGCGCTCTGCCGGCGCTGTGCAGGCTGTACAGGCAAGAAGCCTAGCCCTGGAATGTGGTGCAAATACAAGCTTCCACGCATCGGGGGCAAGCTCTGGGTAAGCTCGCTGACCTAAAAGTGTTCTGTGGGCGAGACGCAGCCGAGAAGCTCTCCCTTAAGGTTCAGGCTACCACGCAGACGGAAGGTGCCGCTACCTAGCGCTGCGAGGGAAAGTGCATAGCCCAGGCGTGTTTCGGCAGAAGCAGCAGCCTGGAGGCTTTCGCTGCCGGCACCGTGCTCTCTGGGCGAGAAGCAGACGACCGTTCGTCTGCAGCGAAACGAAAGCGCGACGTGGTACGAAGGGGCAGAAGAACGAAGGCGCAGAGCACCACCGGGCTGCCGTGCGACTCGCACAGGCTGCAAGAGGAAGCGTGCCTGCCACTCGCTCGTTCGCGGATTCACTTTAGCAGTCGGAAACAGAAAGCTCGACTTGCGGCTACTTGTGCTGCTGCCTAGTTCTCTTCCAGTAGCCCCTGGAAACAACGATGCTCGGTTTATGCTTCGAGACGCAGCGATCACGGTGGTAGGTGCGGTGGAGAAGGGAAAGCCAGCGTGCAGAGGACAGTTTCTCGTTGCTCTACGTGAGGCAAGGGGAAGGTTCAGCCCAGCAGTGGCTGTTGCTCCTGGAGCCTTTTTCTTTGGGAGCAGCTGCTGCAAGCGGGCAACGGAGCTGCGAGAGTGCCTAATGGGTGGGACGGCACGTCTATCTGCGAAGGAAGCTGCCTAGCCGCAGTGTGTTGTGCTCAGTTTCCAGGCTGCTTCGAGAGGGGGCACCTTGAAGAACGCCTTCTTTCTCGACGCGTCCTTCTGGGTGCGCTCAAGCTGCGTGGACTCTGCAACACGGCAGGGTGCAAGCAACTGTTTCTGGCCAGGTTGTGTGATGATGGAGTGCAAGGGCTGCGCCTTACTCGCGGAAGCTGCCGGAGCATTCTCATCAGCTGAATGCGCTTGTGAAGCAGCTCTCTGCTGGACTTTGGAAGCCGGCACGCTGAGCCCCTTAGAATGCCTGCCCGCTGCCCGGCTGCTGCGTTCTTCGCCTTCTGTGCTCTGGATGGCGAACTGAAGCCCAGCGATGGCTTTGAGCTGTCCCGCTCTTCAGCGCGTGTATAACTGCACGCATCCACAGTGCTCTGTGCACGGATTTTCCTCAGCTCGAGGTGCAATCATTTTCTTGCTGGTTTACAGTGTCCAAAGCGTCCGTGGAGCTCTCGCTCGGCCAAATGCGTCAAGAGAGAAGCCCTTGCTGGATTCGCCTTTCGCTGGCCAAGACTTTCAACACAGCACCACAATCCGGGCGACGACGAGGAGGAAAGGGGGAACATCTTTTCGTCCTGGCACGTTCTTCTGTGCGGGACGTCTGTCCGCATCTTCGCTCTCTGCAGGGCTGGAAGGTGCGCGGTGGTACTCGGAAGCGAGAAGAAGGCTGCAGAGAGCACCGCGCTCTGCCGGCGCTGTGCAGGCTGTACAGGCAAGAAGCCTAGCCCTGGAATGTGGTGCAAATACAAGCTTCCACGCATCGGGGGCAAGCTCTGGGTAAGCTCGCTGACCTAAAAGTGTTCTGTGGGCGAGACGCAGCCGAGAAGCTCTCCCTTAAGGTTCAGGCTACCACGCAGACAGAAGGTGCCGCTACCTAGCGCTGCGAGGGAAAGTGCATAGCCCAGGCGTGTTTCGGCAGAAGCAGCAGCCTGGAGGCTTTCGCTGCCGGCACCGTGCTCTCTGGGCGAGAAGCAGACGACCGTTCGTCTGCAGCGAAACGAAAGCGCGACGTGGTACGAAGGGGCAGAAGAACGAAGGCGCAGAGCACCACCGGGCTGCCGTGCGACTCGCACAGGCTGCAAGAGGAAGCGTGCCTGCCACTCGCTCGTTTGCGGATTCACTTTAGCAGTCGGAAACAGAAAGCTCGACTTGCGGCTACTTGTGCTGCTGCCTAGTTCTCTTCCAGTAGCCCCTGGAAACAACGATGCTCGGTTTATGCTTCGAGACGCAGCGATCACGGTGGTAGGTGCGGTGGAGAAGGGAAAGCCAGCGTGCAGAGGACAGTTTCTCGTTGCTCTACGTGAGGCAAGGGGAAGGTTCAGCCCAGCAGTGGCTGTTGCTCCTGGAGCCTTTTTCTTTGGGAGCAGCTGCTGCAAGCGGGCAACGGAGCTGCGAGAGTGCCTAATGGGTGGGACGGCACGTCTATCGGCGAAGGAAGCTGCCTAGCCGCAGTGTGTTGTGCTCAGTTTCCAGGCTGCTTCGAGAAGGGGCACCTTGAAGAACGCCTTCTTTCTCGACGCGTCCTTCTGGGTGCGCTCAAGCTGCGTGGACTCTGCAACACGGCAGGGTGCAAGCAACTGTTTCTGGCCAGGTTGTGTGATGATGGAGTGCAAGGGCTGCGCCTTACTCGCGGAAGCTGCCGGAGCATTCTCATCAGCTGAATGCGCTTGTGAAGCAGCTCTCTGCTGGACTTTGGAAGCCGGCACGCTGAGCCCCTTAGAATGCCTGCCCGCTGCCCGGCTGCTGCGTTCTTCGCCTTCTGTGCTCTGGATGGCGAACTGAAGCCCAGCGATGGCTTTGAGCTGTCCCGCTCTTCAGCGCGTGTATAACTGCACGCATCCACAGTGCTCTGTGCACGGATTTTCCTCAGCTCGAGGTGCAATCATTTTCTTGCTGGTTTACAGTGTCCAAAGCGTCCGTGGAGCTCTCGCTCGGCCAAATGCGTCAAGAGAGAAGCCCTTGCTGGATTCGCCTTTCGCTGGCCAAGACTTTCAACACAGCACCACAATCCGGGCGACGACGAGGAGGAAAGGGGGAACATCTTTTCGTCCTGGCACGTTCTTCTGTGCGGGACGTCTGTCCGCATCTTCGCTCTCTGCAAGGCTGGAAGGTGCACGGTGGTACTCGGAAGCGAGAAGAAGGCTGCAGAGAGCACCGCGCTCTGCCGGCGCTGTGCAGGCTGTACAGGCAAGAAGCCTAGCCCTGGAATGTGGTGCAAATACAAGCTTCCACGCATCGGGGGCAAGCTCTGGGTAAGCTCGCTGACCTAAAAGTGTTCTGTGGGCGAGACGCAGCCGAGAAGCTCTCCCTTAAGGTTCAGGCTACCACGCAGACGGAAGGTGCCGCTACCTAGCGCTGCGAGGGAAAGTGCATAGCCCAGGCGTGTTTCGGCAGAAGCAGCAGCCTGGAGGCTTTCGCTGCCGGCACCGTGCTCTCTGGGCGAGAAGCAGACGACCGTTCGTCTGCAGCGAAACGAAAGCGCGACGTGGTACGAAGGGGCAGAAGAACGAAGGCGCAGAGCACCACCGGGCTGCCGTGCGACTCGCACAGGCTGCAAGAGGAAGCGTGCCTGCCACTCGCTCGTTCGCGGATTCACTTTAGCAGTCGGAAACAGAAAGCTCGACTTGCGGCTAACTACTTGTGCTGCTGCCTAGTTCTCTTCCAGTAGCCCCTGGAAACAACGATGCTCGGTTTATGCTTCGAGACGCAGCGATCACGGTGGTAGGTGCGGTGGAGAAGGGAAAGCCAGCGTGCAGAGGACAGTTTCTCGTTGCTCTACGTGAGGCAAGGGGAAGGTTCAGCCCAGCAGTGGCTGTTGCTCCTGGAGCCTTTTTCTTTGGGAGCAGCTGCTGCAAGCGGGCAACGGAGCTGCGAGAGTGCCTAATGGGTGGGACGGCACGTCTATCGGCGAAGGAAGCTGCCTAGCCGCAGTGTGTTGTGCTCAGTTTCCAGGCTGCTTCGAGAAGGGGCACCTTGAAGAACGCCTTCTTTCTCGACGCGTCCTTCTGGGTGCGCTCAAGCTGCGTGGACTCTGCAACACGGCAGGGTGCAAGCAACTGTTTCTGGCCAGGTTGTGTGATGATGGAGTGCAAGGGCTGCGCCTTACTCTCGGAAGCTGCCGGAGCATTCTCATCAGCTGAATGCGCTTGTGAAGCAGCTCTCTGCTGGACTTTGGAAGCCGGCACGCTGAGCCCCTTAGAATGCCTGCCCGCTGCCCGGCTGCTGCGTTCTTCGCCTTCTGTGCTCTGGATGGCGAACTGAAGCCCAGCGATGGCTTTGAGCTGTCCCGCTCTTCAGCGCGTGTATAACTGCACGCATCCACAGTGCTCTGTGCACGGATTTTCCTCAGCTCGAGGTGCAATCATTTTCTTGCTGGTTTACAGTGTCCAAAGCGTCCGTGGAGCTCTCGCTCGGCCAAATGCGTCAAGAGAGAAGCCCTTGCTGGATTCGCCTTTCGCTGGCCAAGACTTTCAACACAGCACCACAATCCGGGCGACGACGAGGAGGAAAGGGGGAACATCTTTTCGTCCTGGCACGTTCTTCTGTGCGGGACGTCTATCCGCATCTTCGCTCTCTGCAAGGCTGGAAGGTGCGCGGTGGTACTCGGAAGCGAGAAGAAGGCTGCAGAGAGCACCGCGCTCTGCCGGCGCTGTGCAGGCTGTACAGGCAAGAAGCCTAGCCCTGGAATGTGGTGCAAATACAAGCTTCCACGCATCGGGGGCAAGCTCTGGGTAAGCTCGCTGACCTAAAAGTGTTCTGTGGGCGAGACGCAGCCGAGAAGCTCTCCCTTAAGGTTCAGGCTACCACGCAGACGGAAGGTGCCGCTACCTAGCGCTGCGAGGGAAAGTGCATAGCCCAGGCGTGTTTCGGCAGAAGCAGCAGCCTGGAGGCTTTCGCTGCCGGCACCGTGCTCTCTGGGCGAGAAGCAGACGACCGTTCGTCTGCAGCGAAACGAAAGCGCGACGTGGTACGAAGGGGCAGAAGAACGAAGGCGCAGAGCACCACCGGGCTGCCGTGCGACTCGCACAGGCTGCAAGAGGAAGCGTGCCTGCCACTCGCTCGTTCGCGGATTCACTTTAGCAGTCGGAAACAGAAAGCTCGACTTGCGGCTAACTACTTGTGCTGCTGCCTAGTTCTCTTCCAGTAGCCCCTGGAAACAACGATGCTCGGTTTATGCTTCGAGACGCAGCGATCACGGTGGTAGGTGCGGTGGAGAAGGGAAAGCCAGCGTGCAGAGGACAGTTTCTCGTTGCTCTACGTGAGGCAAGGGGAAGGTTCAGCCCAGCAGTGGCTGTTGCTCCTGGAGCCTTTTTCTTTGGGAGCAGCTGCTGCAAGCGGGCAACGGAGCTGCGAGAGTGCCTAATGGGTGGGACGGCACGTCTATCGGCGAAGGAAGCTGCCTAGCCGCAGTGTGTTGTGCTCAGTTTCCAGGCTGCTTCGAGAAGGGGCACCTTGAAGAACGCCTTCTTTCTCGACGCGTCCTTCTGGGTGCGCTCAAGCTGCGTGGACTCTGCAACACGGCAGGGTGCAAGCAACTGTTTCTGGCCAGGTTGTGTGATGATGGAGTGCAAGGGCTGCGCCTTACTCTCGGAAGCTGCCGGAGCATTCTCATCAGCTGAATGCGCTTGTGAAGCAGCTCTCTGCTGGACTTTGGAAGCCGGCACGCTGAGCCCCTTAGAATGCCTGCCCGCTGCCCGGCTGCTGCGTTCTTCGCCTTCTGTGCTCTGGATGGCGAACTGAAGCCCAGCGATGGCTTTGAGCTGTCCCGCTCTTCAGCGCGTGTATAACTGCACGCATCCACAGTGCTCTGTGCACGGATTTTCCTCAGCTCGAGGTGCAATCATTTTCTTGCTGGTTTACAGTGTCCAAAGCGTCCGTGGAGCTCTCGCTCGGCCAAATGCGTCAAGAGAGAAGCCCTTGCTGGATTCGCCTTTCGCTGGCCAAGACTTTCAACACAGCACCACAATCCGGGCGACGACGAGGAGGAAAGGGGGAACATCTTTTCGTCCTGGCACGTTCTTCTGTGCGGGACGTCTATCCGCATCTTCGCTCTCTGCAAGGCTGGAAGGTGCGCGGTGGTACTCGGAAGCGAGAAGAAGGCTGCAGAGAGCACCGCGCTCTGCCGGCGCTGTGCAGGCTGTACAGGCAAGAAGCCTAGCCCTGGAATGTGGTGCAAATACAAGCTTCCACGCATCGGGGGCAAGCTCTGGGTAAGCTCGCTGACCTAAAAGTGTTCTGTGGGCGAGACGCAGCCGAGAAGCTCTCCCTTAAGGTTCAGGCTACCACGCAGACGGAAGGTGCCGCTACCTAGCGCTGCGAGGGAAAGTGCATAGCCCAGGCGTGTTTCGGCAGAAGCAGCAGCCTGGAGGCTTTCGCTGCCGGCACCGTGCTCTCTGGGCGAGAAGCAGACGACCGTTCGTCTGCAGCGAAACGAAAGCGCGACGTGGTACGAAGGGGCAGAAGAACGAAGGCGCAGAGCACCACCGGGCTGCCGTGCGACTCGCACAGGCTGCAAGAGGAAGCGTGCCTGCCACTCGCTCGTTCGCGGATTCACTTTAGCAGTCGGAAACAGAAAGCTCGACTTGCGGCTAACTACTTGTGCTGCTGCCTAGTTCTCTTCCAGTAGCCCCTGGAAACAACGATGCTCGGTTTATGCTTCGAGACGCAGCGATCACGGTGGTAGGTGCGGTGGAGAAGGGAAAGCCAGCGTGCAGAGGACAGTTTCTCGTTGCTCTACGTGAGGCAAGGGGAAGGTTCAGCCCAGCAGTGGCTGTTGCTCCTGGAGCCTTTTTCTTTGGGAGCAGCTGCTGCAAGCGGGCAACGGAGCTGCGAGAGTGCCTAATGGGTGGGACGGCACGTCTATCGGCGAAGGAAGCTGCCTAGCCGCAGTGTGTTGTGCTCAGTTTCCAGGCTGCTTCGAGAAGGGGCACCTTGAAGAACGCCTTCTTTCTCGACGCGTCCTTCTGGGTGCGCTCAAGCTGCGTGGACTCTGCAACACGGCAGGGTGCAAGCAACTGTTTCTGGCCAGGTTGTGTGATGATGGAGTGCAAGGGCTGCGCCTTACTCTCGGAAGCTGCCGGAGCATTCTCATCAGCTGAATGCGCTTGTGAAGCAGCTCTCTGCTGGACTTTGGAAGCCGGCACGCTGAGCCCCTTAGAATGCCTGCCCGCTGCCCGGCTGCTGCGTTCTTCGCCTTCTGTGCTCTGGATGGCGAACTGAAGCCCAGCGATGGCTTTGAGCTGTCCCGCTCTTCAGCGCGTGTATAACTGCACGCATCCACAGTGCTCTGTGCACGGATTTTCCTCAGCTCGAGGTGCAATCATTTTCTTGCTGGTTTACAGTGTCCAAAGCGTCCGTGGAGCTCTCGCTCGGCCAAATGCGTCAAGAGAGAAGCCCTTGCTGGATTCGCCTTTCGCTGGCCAAGACTTTCAACACAGCACCACAATCCGGGCGACGACGAGGAGGAAAGGGGGAACATCTTTTCGTCCTGGCACGTTCTTCTGTGCGGGACGTCTATCCGCATCTTCGCTCTCTGCAAGGCTGGAAGGTGCGCGGTGGTACTCGGAAGCGAGAAGAAGGCTGCAGAGAGCACCGCGCTCTGCCGGCGCTGTGCAGGCTGTACAGGCAAGAAGCCTAGCCCTGTAATGTGGTGCAAATACAAGCTTCCACGCATCGGGGGCAAGCTCTGGGTAAGCTCGCTGACCTAAAAGTGTTCTGTGGGCGAGACGCAGCCGAGAAGCTCTCCCTTAAGGTTCAGGCTACCACGCAGACGGAAGGTGCCGCTACCTAGCGCTGCGAGGGAAAGTGCATAGCCCAGGCGTGTTTCGGCAGAAGCAGCAGCCTGGAGGCTTTCGCTGCCGGCACCGTGCTCTCTGGGCGAGAAGCAGACGACCGTTCGTCTGCAGCGAAACGAAAGCGCGACGTGGTACGAAGGGGCAGAAGAACGAAGGCGCAGAGCACCACCGGGCTGCCGTGCGACTCGCACAGGCTGCAAGAGGAAGCGTGCCTGCCACTCGCTCGTTCGCGGATTCACTTTAGCAGTCGGAAACAGAAAGCTCGACTTGCGGCTACTTGTGCTGCTGCCTAGTTCTCTTCCAGTAGCCCCTGGAAACAACGATGCTCGGTTTATGCTTCGAGACGCAGCGATCACGGTGGTAGGTGCGGTGGAGAAGGGAAAGCCAGCGTGCAGAGGACAGTTTCTCGTTGCTCTACGTGAGGCAAGGGGAAGGTTCAGCCCAGCAGTGGCTGTTGCTCCTGGAGCCTTTTTCTTTGGGAGCAGCTGCTGCAAGCGGGCAACGGAGCTGCGAGAGTGCCTAATGGGTGGGACGGCACGTCTATCGGCGAAGGAAGCTGCCTAGCCGCAGTGTGTTGTGCTCAGTTTCCAGGCTGCTTCGAGAAGGGGCACCTTGAAGAACGCCTTCTTTCTCGACGCGTCCTTCTGGGTGCGCTCAAGCTGCGTGGACTCTGCAACACGGCAGGGTGCAAGCAACTGTTTCTGGCCAGGTTGTGTGATGATGGAGTGCAAGGGCTGCGCCTTACTCGCGGAAGCTGCCGGAGCATTCTCATCAGCTGAATGCGCTTGTGAAGCAGCTCTCTGCTGGACTTTGGAAGCCGGCACGCTGAGCCCCTTAGAATGCCTGCCCGCTGCCCGGCTGCTGCGTTCTTCGCCTTCTGTGCTCTGGATGGCGAACTGAAGCCCAGCGATGGCTTTGAGCTGTCCCGCTCTTCAGCGCGTGTATAACTGCACGCATCCACAGTGCTCTGTGCACGGATTTTCCTCAGCTCGAGGTGCAATCATTTTCTTGCTGGTTTACAGTGTCCAAAGCGTCCGTGGAGCTCTCGCTCGGCCAAATGCGTCAAGAGAGAAGCCCTTGCTGGATTCGCCTTTCGCTGGCCAAGACTTTCAACACAGCACCACAATCCGGGCGACGACGAGGAGGAAAGGGGGAACATCTTTTCGTCCTGGCACGTTCTTCTGTGCGGGACGTCTGTCCGCATCTTCGCTCTCTGCAAGGCTGGAAGGTGCGCGGTGGTACTCGGAAGCGAGAAGAAGGCTGCAGAGAGCACCGCGCTCTGCCGGCGCTGTGCAGGCTGTACAGGCAAGAAGCCTAGCCCTGGAATGTGGTGCAAATACAAGCTTCCACGCATCGGGGGCAAGCTCTGGGTAAGCTCGCTGACCTAAAAGTGTTCTGTGGGCGAGACGCAGCCGAGAAGCTCTCCCTTAAGGTTCAGGCTACCACGCAGACGGAAGGTGCCGCTACCTAGCGCTGCGAGGGAAAGTGCATAGCCCAGGCGTGTTTCGGCAGAAGCAGCAGCCTGGAGGCTTTCGCTGCCGGCACCGTGCTCTCTGGGCGAGAAGCAGACGACCGTTCGTCTGCAGCGAAACGAAAGCGCGACGTGGTACGAAGGGGCAGAAGAACGAAGGCGCAGAGCACCACCGGGCTGCCGTGCGACTCGCACAGGCTGCAAGAGGAAGCGTGCCTGCCACTCGCTCGTTCGCGGATTCACTTTAGCAGTCGGAAACAGAAAGCTCGACTTGCGGCTACTTGTGCTGCTGCCTAGTTCTCTTCCAGTAGCCCCTGGAAACAACGATGCTCGGTTTATGCTTCGAGACGCAGCGATCACGGTGGTAGGTGCGGTGGAGAAGGGAAAGCCAGCGTGCAGAGGACAGTTTCTCGTTGCTCTACGTGAGGCAAGGGGAAGGTTCAGCCCAGCAGTGGCTGTTGCTCCTGGAGCCTTTTTCTTTGGGAGCAGCTGCTGCAAGCGGGCAACGGAGCTGCGAGAGTGCCTAATGGGTGGGACGGCACGTCT
Source organism: Aphelocoma coerulescens (assembly GCF_041296385.1). Lineage (NCBI taxonomy): Eukaryota > Metazoa > Chordata > Aves > Passeriformes > Corvidae > Aphelocoma > Aphelocoma coerulescens. The sequence goes on along the minus strand of NW_027183487.1, from coordinate 183,726 downwards.
ATCGGCGAAGGAAGCTGCCTAGCCGCAGTGTGTTGTGCTCAGTTTCCAGGCTGCTTCGAGAAGGGGCACCTTGAAGAACGCCTTCTTTCTCGACGCGTCCTTCTGGGTGCGCTCAAGCTGCGTGGACTCTGCAACACGGCAGGGTGCAAGCAACTGTTTCTGGCCAGGTTGTGTGATGATGGAGTGCAAGGGCTGCGCCTTACTCTCGGAAGCTGCCGGAGCATTCTCATCAGCTGAATGCGCTTGTGAAGCAGCTCTCTGCTGGACTTTGGAAGCCGGCACGCTGAGCCCCTTAGAATGCCTGCCCGCTGCCCGGCTGCTGCGTTCTTCGCCTTCTGTGCTCTGGATGGCGAACTGAAGCCCAGCGATGGCTTTGAGCTGTCCCGCTCTTCAGCGCGTGTATAACTGCACGCATCCACAGTGCTCTGTGCACGGATTTTCCTCAGCTCGAGGTGCAATCATTTTCTTGCTGGTTTACAGTGTCCAAAGCGTCCGTGGAGCTCTCGCTCGGCCAAATGCGTCAAGAGAGAAGCCCTTGCTGGATTCGCCTTTCGCTGGCCAAGACTTTCAACACAGCACCACAATCCGGGCGACGACGAGGAGGAAAGGGGGAACATCTTTTCGTCCTGGCACGTTCTTCTGTGCGGGACGTCTGTCCGCATCTTCGCTCTCTGCAAGGCTGGAAGGTGCGCGGTGGTACTCGGAAGCGAGAAGAAGGCTGCAGAGAGCACCGCGCTCTGCCGGCGCTGTGCAGGCTGTACAGGCAAGAAGCCTAGCCCTGGAATGTGGTGCAAATACAAGCTTCCACGCATCGGGGGCAAGCTCTGGGTAAGCTCGCTGACCTAAAAGTGTTCTGTGGGCGAGACGCAGCCGAGAAGCTCTCCCTTAAGGTTCAGGCTACCACGCAGACGGAAGGTGCCGCTACCTAGCGCTGCGAGGGAAAGTGCATAGCCCAGGCGTGTTTCGGCAGAAGCAGCAGCCTGGAGGCTTTCGCTGCCGGCACCGTGCTCTCTGGGCGAGAAGCAGACGACCGTTCGTCTGCAGCGAAACGAAAGCGCGACGTGGTACGAAGGGGCAGAAGAACGAAGGCGCAGAGCACCACCGGGCTGCCGTGCGACTCGCACAGGCTGCAAGAGGAAGCGTGCCTGCCACTCGCTCGTTCGCGGATTCACTTTAGCAGTCGGAAACAGAAAGCTCGACTTGCGGCTACTTGTGCTGCTGCCTAGTTCTCTTCCAGTAGCCCCTGGAAACAACGATGCTCGGTTTATGCTTCGAGACGCAGCGATCACGGTGGTAGGTGCGGTGGAGAAGGGAAAGCCAGCGTGCAGAGGACAGTTTCTCGTTGCTCTACGTGAGGCAAGGGGAAGGTTCAGCCCAGCAGTGGCTGTTGCTCCTGGAGCCTTTTTCTTTGGGAGCAGCTGCTGCAAGCGGGCAACGGAGCTGCGAGAGTGCCTAATGGGTGGGACGGCACGTCTATCGGCGAAGGAAGCTGCCTAGCCGCAGTGTGTTGTGCTCAGTTTCCAGGCTGCTTCGAGAAGGGGCACCTTGAAGAACGCCTTCTTTCTCGACGCGTCCTTCTGGGTGCGCTCAAGCTGCGTGGACTCTGCAACACGGCAGGGTGCAAGCAACTGTTTCTGGCCAGGTTGTGTGATGATGGAGTGCAAGGGCTGCGCCTTACTCTCGGAAGCTGCCGGAGCATTCTCATCAGCTGAATGCGCTTGTGAAGCAGCTCTCTGCTGGACTTTGGAAGCCGGCACGCTGAGCCCCTTAGAATGCCTGCCCGCTGCCCGGCTGCTGCGTTCTTCGCCTTCTGTGCTCTGGATGGCGAACTGAAGCCCAGCGATGGCTTTGAGCTGTCCCGCTCTTCAGCGCGTGTATAACTGCACGCATCCACAGTGCTCTGTGCACGGATTTTCCTCAGCTTGAGGTGCAATCATTTTCTTGCTGGTTTACAGTGTCCAAAGCGTCCGTGGAGCTCTCGCTCGGCCAAATGCGTCAAGAGAGAAGCCCTTGCTGGATTCGCCTTTCGCTGGCCAAGACTTTCAACACAGCACCACAATCCGGGCGACGACGAGGAGGAAAGGGGGAACATCTTTTTGTCCTGGCACGTTCTTCTGTGCGGGACGTCTGTCCGCATCTTCGCTCTCTGCAAGGCTGGAAGGTGCGCGGTGGTACTCGGAAGCGAGAAGAAGGCTGCAGAGAGCACCGCGCTCTGCCGGCGCTGTGCAGGCTGTATAGGCAAGAAGCCTAGCCCTGGAATGTGGTGCAAATACAAGCTTCCACGCATCGGGGGCAAGCTCTGGGTAAGCTCGCTGACCTAAAAGTGTTCTGTGGGCGAGACGCAGCCGAGAAGCTCTCCCTTAAGGTTCAGGCTACCACGCAGACGGAAGGTGCCGCTACCTAGCGCTGCGAGGGAAAGTGCATAGCCCAGGCGTGTTTCGGCAGAAGCAGCAGCCTGGAGGCTTTCGCTGCCGGCACCGTGCTCTCTGGGCGAGAAGCAGACGACCGTTCGTCTGCAGCGAAACGAAAGCGCGACGTGGTACGAAGGGGCAGAAGAACGAAGGCGCAGAGCACCACCGGGCTGCCGTGCGACTCGCACAGGCTGCAAGAGGAAGCGTGCCTGCCACTCGCTCGTTCGCGGATTCACTTTAGCAGTCGGAAACAGAAAGCTCGACTTGCGGCTAACTACTTGTGCTGCTGCCTAGTTCTCTTCCAGTAGCCCCTGGAAACAACGATGCTCGGTTTATGCTTCGAGACGCAGCGATCACGGTGGTAGGTGCGGTGGAGAAGGGAAAGCCAGCGTGCAGAGGACAGTTTCTCGTTGCTCTACGTGAGGCAAGGGGAAGGTTCAGCCCAGCAGTGGCTGTTGCTCCTGGAGCCTTTTTCTTTGGGAGCAGCTGCTGCAAGCGGGCAACGGAGCTGCGAGAGTGCCTAATGGGTGGGACGGCACGTCTATCGGCGAAGGAAGCTGCCTAGCCGCAGTGTGTTGTGCTCAGTTTCCAGGCTGCTTCGAGAAGGGGCACCTTGAAGAACGCCTTCTTTCTCGACGCGTCCTTCTGGGTGCGCTCAAGCTGCGTGGACTCTGCAACACGGCAGGGTGCAAGCAACTGTTTCTGGCCAGGTTGTGTGATGATGGAGTGCAAGGGCTGCGCCTTACTCTCGGAAGCTGCCGGAGCATTCTCATCAGCTGAATGCGCTTGTGAAGCAGCTCTCTGCTGGACTTTGGAAGCCGGCACGCTGAGCCCCTTAGAATGCCTGCCCGCTGCCCGGCTGCTGCGTTCTTCGCCTTCTGTGCTCTGGATGGCGAACTGAAGCCCAGCGATGGCTTTGAGCTGTCCCGCTCTTCAGCGCGTGTATAACTGCACGCATCCACAGTGCTCTGTGCACGGATTTTCCTCAGCTCGAGGTGCAATCATTTTCTTGCTGGTTTACAGTGTCCAAAGCGTCCGTGGAGCTCTCGCTCGGCCAAATGCGTCAAGAGAGAAGCCCTTGCTGGATTCGCCTTTCGCTGGCCAAGACTTTCAACACAGCACCACAATCCGGGCGACGACGAGGAGGAAAGGGGGAACATCTTTTCGTCCTGGCACGTTCTTCTGTGCGGGACGTCTGTCCGCATCTTCGCTCTCTGCAAGGCTGGAAGGTGCGCGGTGGTACTCGGAAGCGAGAAGAAGGCTGCAGAGAGCACCGCGCTCTGCCGGCGCTGTGCAGGCTGTACAGGCAAGAAGCCTAGCCCTGGAATGTGGTGCAAATACAAGCTTCCACGCATCGGGGGCAAGCTCTGGGTAAGCTCGCTGACCTAAAAGTGTTCTGTGGGCGAGACGCAGCCGAGAAGCTCTCCCTTAAGGTTCAGGCTACCACGCAGACGGAAGGTGCCGCTACCTAGCGCTGCGAGGGAAAGTGCATAGCCCAGGCGTGTTTCGGCAGAAGCAGCAGCCTGGAGGCTTTCGCTGCCGGCACCGTGCTCTCTGGGCGAGAAGCAGACGACCGTTCGTCTGCAGCGAAACGAAAGCGCGACGTGGTACGAAGGGGCAGAAGAACGAAGGCGCAGAGCACCACCGGGCTGCCGTGCGACTCACACAGGCTGCAAGAGGAAGCGTGCCTGCCACTCGCTCGTTCGCGGATTCACTTTAGCAGTCGGAAACAGAAAGCTCGACTTGCGGCTAACTACTTGTGCTGCTGCCTAGTTCTCTTCCAGTAGCCCCTGGAAACAACGATGCTCGGTTTATGCTTCGAGACGCAGCGATCACGGTGGTAGGTGCGGTGGAGAAGGGAAAGCCAGCGTGCAGAGGACAGTTTCTCGTTGCTCTACGTGAGGCAAGGGGAAGGTTCAGCCCAGCAGTGGCTGTTGCTCCTGGAGCCTTTTTCTTTGGGAGCAGCTGCTGCAAGCGGGCAACGGAGCTGCGAGAGTGCCTAATGGGTGGGACGGCACGTCTATCGGCGAAGGAAGCTGCCTAGCCGCAGTGTGTTGTGCTCAGTTTCCAGGCTGCTTCGAGAAGGGGCACCTTGAAGAACGCCTTCTTTCTCGACGCGTCCTTCTGGGTGCGCTCAAGCTGCGTGGACTCTGCAACACGGCAGGGTGCAAGCAACTGTTTCTGGCCAGGTTGTGTGATGATGGAGTGCAAGGGCTGCGCCTTACTCTCGGAAGCTGCCGGAGCATTCTCATCAGCTGAATGCGCTTGTGAAGCAGCTCTCTGCTGGACTTTGGAAGCCGGCACGCTGAGCCCCTTAGAATGCCTGCCCGCTGCCCGGCTGCTGCGTTCTTCGCCTTCTGTGCTCTGGATGGCGAACTGAAGCCCAGCGATGGCTTTGAGCTGTCCCGCTCTTCAGCGCGTGTATAACTGCACGCATCCACAGTGCTCTGTGCACGGATTTTCCTCAGCTCGAGGTGCAATCATTTTCTTGCTGGTTTACAGTGTCCAAAGCGTCCGTGGAGCTCTCGCTCGGCCAAATGCGTCAAGAGAGAAGCCCTTGCTGGATTCGCCTTTCGCTGGCCAAGACTTTCAACACAGCACCACAATCCGGGCGACGACGAGGAGGAAAGGGGGAACATCTTTTCGTCCTGGCACGTTCTTCTGTGCGGGACGTCTGTCCGCATCTTCGCTCTCTGCAAGGCTGGAAGGTGCGCGGTGGTACTCGGAAGCGAGAAGAAGGCTGCAGAGAGCACCGCGCTCTGCCGGCGCTGTGCAGGCTGTACAGGCAAGAAGCCTAGCCCTGGAATGTGGTGCAAATACAAGCTTCCACGCATCGGGGGCAAGCTCTGGGTAAGCTCGCTGACCTAAAAGTGTTCTGTGGGCGAGACGCAGCCGAGAAGCTCTCCCTTAAGGTTCAGGCTACCACGCAGACGGAAGGTGCCGCTACCTAGCGCTGCGAGGGAAAGTGCATAGCCCAGGCGTGTTTCGGCAGAAGCAGCAGCCTGGAGGCTTTCGCTGCCGGCACCGTGCTCTCTGGGCGAGAAGCAGACGACCGTTCGTCTGCAGCGAAACGAAAGCGCGACGTGGTACGAAGGGGCAGAAGAACGAAGGCGCAGAGCACCACCGGGCTGCCGTGCGACTCGCACAGGCTGCAAGAGGAAGCGTGCCTGCCACTCGCTCGTTTGCGGATTCACTTTAGCAGTCGGAAACAGAAAGCTCGACTTGCGGCTAACTACTTGTGCTGCTGCCTAGTTCTCTTCCAGTAGCCCCTGGAAACAACGATGCTCGGTTTATGCTTCGAGACGCAGCGATCACGGTGGTAGGTGCGGTGGAGAAGGGAAAGCCAGCGTGCAGAGGACAGTTTCTCGTTGCTCTACGTGAGGCAAGGGGAAGGTTCAGCCCAGCAGTGGCTGTTGCTCCTGGAGCCTTTTTCTTTGGGAGCAGCTGCTGCAAGCGGGCAACGGAGCTGCGAGAGTGCCTAATGGGTGGGACGGCACGTCTATCGGCGAAGGAAGCTGCCTAGCCGCAGTGTGTTGTGCTCAGTTTCCAGGCTGCTTCGAGAAGGGGCACCTTGAAGAACGCCTTCTTTCTCGACGCGTCCTTCTGGGTGCGCTCAAGCTGCGTGGACTCTGCAACACGGCAGGGTGCAAGCAACTGTTTCTGGCCAGGTTGTGTGATGATGGAGTGCAAGGGCTGCGCCTTACTCTCGGAAGCTGCCGGAGCATTCTCATCAGCTGAATGCGCTTGTGAAGCAGCTCTCTGCTGGACTTTGGAAGCCGGCACGCTGAGCCCCTTAGAATGCCTGCCCGCTGCCCGGCTGCTGCGTTCTTCGCCTTCTGTGCTCTGGATGGCGAACTGAAGCCCAGCGATGGCTTTGAGCTGTCCCGCTCTTCAGCGCGTGTATAACTGCACGCATCCACAGTGCTCTGTGCACGGATTTTCCTCAGCTCGAGGTGCAATCATTTTCTTGCTGGTTTACAGTGTCCAAAGCGTCCGTGGAGCTCTCGCTCGGCCAAATGCGTCAAGAGAGAAGCCCTTGCTGGATTCGCCTTTCGCTGGCCAAGACTTTCAACACAGCACCACAATCCGGGCGACGACGAGGAGGAAAGGGGGAACATCTTTTCGTCCTGGCACGTTCTTCTGTGCGGGACGTCTGTCCGCATCTTCGCTCTCTGCAAGGCTGGAAGGTGCGCGGTGGTACTCGGAAGCGAGAAGAAGGCTGCAGAGAGCACCGCGCTCTGCCGGCGCTGTGCAGGCTGTACAGGCAAGAAGCCTAGCCCTGGAATGTGGTGCAAATACAAGCTTCCACGCATCGGGGGCAAGCTCTGGGTAAGCTCGCTGACCTAAAAGTGTTCTGTGGGCGAGACGCAGCCGAGAAGCTCTCCCTTAAGGTTCAGGCTACCACGCAGACGGAAGGTGCCGCTACCTAGCGCTGCGAGGGAAAGTGCATAGCCCAGGCGTGTTTCGGCAGAAGCAGCAGCCTGGAGGCTTTCGCTGCCGGCACCGTGCTCTCTGGGCGAGAAGCAGACGACCGTTCGTCTGCAGCGAAACGAAAGCGCGACGTGGTACGAAGGGGCAGAAGAACGAAGGCGCAGAGCACCACCGGGCTGCCGTGCGACTCGCACAGGCTGCAAGAGGAAGCGTGCCTGCCACTCGCTCGTTCGCGGATTCACTTTAGCAGTCGGAAACAGAAAGCTCGACTTGCGGCTAACTACTTGTGCTGCTGCCTAGTTCTCTTCCAGTAGCCCCTGGAAACAACGATGCTCGGTTTATGCTTCGAGACGCAGCGATCACGGTGGTAGGTGCGGTGGAGAAGGGAAAGCCAGCGTGCAGAGGACAGTTTCTCGTTGCTCTACGTGAGGCAAGGGGAAGGTTCAGCCCAGCAGTGGCTGTTGCTCCTGGAGCCTTTTTCTTTGGGAGCAGCTGCTGCAAGCGGGCAACGGAGCTGCGAGAGTGCCTAATGGGTGGGACGGCACGTCTATCGGCGAAGGAAGCTGCCTAGCCGCAGTGTGTTGTGCTCAGTTTCCAGGCTGCTTCGAGAAGGGGCACCTTGAAGAACGCCTTCTTTCTCGACGCGTCCTTCTGGGTGCGCTCAAGCTGCGTGGACTCTGCAACACGGCAGGGTGCAAGCAACTGTTTCTGGCCAGGTTGTGTGATGATGGAGTGCAAGGGCTGCGCCTTACTCGCGGAAGCTGCCGGAGCATTCTCATCAGCTGAATGCGCTTGTGAAGCAGCTCTCTGCTGGACTTTGGAAGCCGGCACGCTGAGCCCCTTAGAATGCCTGCCCGCTGCCCGGCTGCTGCGTTCTTCGCCTTCTGTGCTCTGGATGGCGAACTGAAGCCCAGCGATGGCTTTGAGCTGTCCCGCTCTTCAGCGCGTGTATAACTGCACGCATCCACAGTGCTCTGTGCACGGATTTTCCTCAGCTCGAGGTGCAATCATTTTCTTGCTGGTTTACAGTGTCCAAAGCGTCCGTGGAGCTCTCGCTCGGCCAAATGCGTCAAGAGAGAAGCCCTTGCTGGATTCGCCTTTCGCTGGCCAAGACTTTCAACACAGCACCACAATCCGGGCGACGACGAGGAGGAAAGGGGGAACATCTTTTCGTCCTGGCACGTTCTTCTGTGCGGGACGTCTATCCGCATCTTCGCTCTCTGCAAGGCTGGAAGGTGCGCGGTGGTACTCGGAAGCGAGAAGAAGGCTGCAGAGAGCACCGCGCTCTGCCGGCGCTGTGCAGGCTGTACAGGCAAGAAGCCTAGCCCTGGAATGTGGTGCAAATACAAGCTTCCACGCATCGGGGGCAAGCTCTGGGTAAGCTCGCTGACCTAAAAGTGTTCTGTGGGCGAGACGCAGCCGAGAAGCTCTCCCTTAAGGTTCAGGCTACCACGCAGACGGAAGGTGCCGCTACCTAGCGCTGCGAGGGAAAGTGCATAGCCCAGGCGTGTTTCGGCAGAAGCAGCAGCCTGGAGGCTTTCGCTGCCGGCACCGTGCTCTCTGGGCGAGAAGCAGACGACCGTTCGTCTGCAGCGAAACGAAAGCGCGACGTGGTACGAAGGGGCAGAAGAACGAAGGCGCAGAGCACCACCGGGCTGCCGTGCGACTCGCACAGGCTGCAAGAGGAAGCGTGCCTGCCACTCGCTCGTTCGCGGATTCACTTTAGCAGTCGGAAACAGAAAGCTCGACTTGCGGCTAACTACTTGTGCTGCTGCCTAGTTCTCTTCCAGTAGCCCCTGGAAACAACGATGCTCGGTTTATGCTTCGAGACGCAGCGATCACGGTGGTAGGTGCGGTGGAGAAGGGAAAGCCAGCGTGCAGAGGACAGTTTCTCGTTGCTCTACGTGAGGCAAGGGGAAGGTTCAGCCCAGCAGTGGCTGTTGCTCCTGGAGCCTTTTTCTTTGGGAGCAGCTGCTGCAAGCGGGCAACGGAGCTGCGAGAGTGCCTAATGGGTGGGACGGCACGTCTATCGGCGAAGGAAGCTGCCTAGCCGCAGTGTGTTGTGCTCAGTTTCCAGGCTGCTTCGAGAAGGGGCACCTTGAAGAACGCCTTCTTTCTCGACGCGTCCTTCTGGGTGCGCTCAAGCTGCGTGGACTCTGCAACACGGCAGGGTGCAAGCAACTGTTTCTGGCCAGGTTGTGTGATGATGGAGTGCAAGGGCTGCGCCTTACTCTCGGAAGCTGCCGGAGCATTCTCATCAGCTGAATGCGCTTGTGAAGCAGCTCTCTGCTGGACTTTGGAAGCCGGCACGCTGAGCCCCTTAGAATGCCTGCCCGCTGCCCGGCTGCTGCGTTCTTCGCCTTCTGTGCTCTGGATGGCGAACTGAAGCCCAGCGATGGCTTTGAGCTGTCCCGCTCTTCAGCGCGTGTATAACTGCACGCATCCACAGTGCTCTGTGCACGGATTTTCCTCAGCTCGAGGTGCAATCATTTTCTTGCTGGTTTACAGTGTCCAAAGCGTCCGTGGAGCTCTCGCTCGGCCAAATGCGTCAAGAGAGAAGCCCTTGCTGGATTCGCCTTTCGCTGGCCAAGACTTTCAACACAGCACCACAATCCGGGCGACGACGAGGAGGAAAGGGGGAACATCTTTTCGTCCTGGCACGTTCTTCTGTGCGGGACGTCTGTCCGCATCTTCGCTCTCTGCAAGGCTGGAAGGTGCGCGGTGGTACTCGGAAGCGAGAAGAAGGCTGCAGAGAGCACCGCGCTCTGCCGGCGCTGTGCAGGCTGTACAGGCAAGAAGCCTAGCCCTGGAATGTGGTGCAAATACAAGCTTCCACGCATCGGGGGCAAGCTCTGGGTAAGCTCGCTGACCTAAAAGTGTTCTGTGGGCGAGACGCAGCCGAGAAGCTCTCCCTTAAGGTTCAGGCTACCACGCAGACGGAAGGTGCCGCTACCTAGCGCTGCGAGGGAAAGTGCATAGCCCAGGCGTGTTTCGGCAGAAGCAGCAGCCTGGAGGCTTTCGCTGCCGGCACCGTGCTCTCTGGGCGAGAAGCAGACGACCGTTCGTCTGCAGCGAAACGAAAGCGCGACGTGGTACGAAGGGGCAGAAGAACGAAGGCGCAGAGCACCACCGGGCTGCCGTGCGACTCGCACAGGCTGCAAGAGGAAGCGTGCCTGCCACTCGCTCGTTCGCGGATTCACTTTAGCAGTCGGAAACAGAAAGCTCGACTTGCGGCTAACTACTTGTGCTGCTGCCTAGTTCTCTTCCAGTAGCCCCTGGAAACAACGATGCTCGGTTTATGCTTCGAGACGCAGCGATCACGGTGGTAGGTGCGGTGGAGAAGGGAAAGCCAGCGTGCAGAGGACAGTTTCTCGTTGCTCTACGTGAGGCAAGGGGAAGGTTCAGCCCAGCAGTGGCTGTTGCTCCTGGAGCCTTTTTCTTTGGGAGCAGCTGCTGCAAGCGGGCAACGGAGCTGCGAGAGTGCCTAATGGGTGGGACGGCACGTCTATCGGCGAAGGAAGCTGCCTAGCCGCAGTGTGTTGTGCTCAGTTTCCAGGCTGCTTCGAGAAGGGGCACCTTGAAGAACGCCTTCTTTCTCGACGCGTCCTTCTGGGTGCGCTCAAGCTGCGTGGACTCTGCAACACGGCAGGGTGCAAGCAACTGTTTCTGGCCAGGTTGTGTGATGATGGAGTGCAAGGGCTGCGCCTTACTCGCGGAAGCTGCCGGAGCATTCTCATCAGCTGAATGCGCTTGTGAAGCAGCTCTCTGCTGGACTTTGGAAGCCGGCACGCTGAGCCCCTTAGAATGCCTGCCCGCTGCCCGGCTGCTGCGTTCTTCGCCTTCTGTGCTCTGGATGGCGAACTGAAGCCCAGCGATGGCTTTGAGCTGTCCCGCTCTTCAGCGCGTGTATAACTGCACGCATCCACAGTGCTCTGTGCACGGATTTTCCTCAGCTCGAGGTGCAATCATTTTCTTGCTGGTTTACAGTGTCCAAAGCGTCCGTGGAGCTCTCGCTCGGCCAAATGCGTCAAGAGAGAAGCCCTTGCTGGATTCGCCTTTCGCTGGCCAAGACTTTCAACACAGCACCACAATCCGGGCGACGACGAGGAGGAAAGGGCGAACATCTTTTCGTCCTGGCACGTTCTTCTGTGCGGGACGTCTGTCCGCATCTTCGCTCTCTGCAGGGCTGGAAGGTGCGCGGTGGTACTCGGAAGCGAGAAGAAGGCTGCAGAGAGCACCGCGCTCTGCCGGCGCTGTGCAGGCTGTACAGGCAAGAAGCCTAGCCCTGGAATGTGGTGCAAATACAAGCTTCCACGCATCGGGGGCAAGCTCTGGGTAAGCTCGCTGACCTAAAAGTGTTCTGTGGGCGAGACGCAGCCGAGAAGCTCTCCCTTAAGGTTCAGGCTACCACGCAGACGGAAGGTGCCGCTACCTAGCGCTGCGAGGGAAAGTGCATAGCCCAGGCGTGTTTCGGCAGAAGCAGCAGCCTGGAGGCTTTCGCTGCCGGCACCGTGCTCTCTGGGCGAGAAGCAGACGACCGTTCGTCTGCAGCGAAACGAAAGCGCGACGTGGTACGAAGGGGCAGAAGAACGAAGGCGCAGAGCACCACCGGGCTGCCGTGCGACTCGCACAGGCTGCAAGAGGAAGCGTGCCTGCCACTCGCTCGTTCGCGGATTCACTTTAGCAGTCGGAAACAGAAAGCTCGACTTGCGGCTACTTGTGCTGCTGCCTAGTTCTCTTCCAGTAGCCCCTGGAAACAACGATGCTCGGTTTATGCTTCGAGACGCAGCGATCACGGTGGTAGGTGCGGTGGAGAAGGGAAAGCCAGCGTGCAGAGGACAGTTTCTCGTTGCTCTACGTGAGGCAAGGGGAAGGTTCAGCCCAGCAGTGGCTGTTGCTCCTGGAGCCTTTTTCTTTGGGAGCAGCTGCTGCAAGCGGGCAACGGAGCTGCGAGAGTGCCTAATGGGTGGGACGGCACGTCTATCGGCGAAGGAAGCTGCCTAGCCGCAGTGTGTTGTGCTCAGTTTCCAGGCTGCTTCGAGAAGGGGCACCTTGAAGAACGCCTTCTTTCTCGACGCGTCCTTCTGGGTGCGCTCAAGCTGCGTGGACTCTGCAACATGGCAGGGTGCAAGCAACTGTTTCTGGCCAGGTTGTGTGATGATGGAGTGCAAGGGCTGCGCCTTACTCGCGGAAGCTGCCGGAGCATTCTCATCAGCTGAATGCGCTTGTGAAGCAGCTCTCTGCTGGACTTTGGAAGCCGGCACGCTGAGCCCCTTAGAATGCCTGCCCGCTGCCCGGCTGCTGCGTTCTTCGCCTTCTGTGCTCTGGATGGCGAACTGAAGCCCAGCGATGGCTTTGAGCTGTCCCGCTCTTCAGCGCGTGTATAACTGCACGCATCCACAGTGCTCTGTGCACGGATTTTCCTCAGCTCGAGGTGCAATCATTTTCTTGCTGGTTTACAGTGTCCAAAGCGTCCATGGAGCTCTCGCTCGGCCAAATGCGTCAAGAGAGAAGCCCTTGCTGGATTCGCCTTTCGCTGGCCAAGACTTTCAACACAGCACCACAATCCGGGCGACGACGAGGAGGAAAGGGGGAACATCTTTTCGTCCTGGCACGTTCTTCTGTGCGGGACGTCTGTCCGCATCTTCGCTCTCTGCAAGGCTGGAAGGTGCGCGGTGGTACTCGGAAGCGAGAAGAAGGCTGCAGAGAGCACCGCGCTCTGCCGGCGCTGTGCAGGCTGTACAGGCAAGAAGCCTAGCCCTGGAATGTGGTGCAAATACAAGCTTCCACGCATCGGGGGCAAGCTCTGGGTAAGCTCGCTGACCTAAAAGTGTTCTGTGGGCGAGACGCAGCCGAGAAGCTCTCCCTTAAGGTTCAGGCTACCACGCAGACGGAAGGTGCCGCTACCTAGCGCTGCGAGGGAAAGTGCATAGCCCAGGCGTGTTTCGGCAGAAGCAGCAGCCTGGAGGCTTTCGCTGCCGGCACCGTGCTCTCTGGGCGAGAAGCAGACGACCGTTCGTCTGCAGCGAAACGAAAGCGCGACGTGGTACGAAGGGGCAGAAGAACGAAGGCGCAGAGCACCACCGGGCTGCCGTGCGACTCGCACAGGCTGCAAGAGGAAGCGTGCCTGCCACTCGCTCGTTCGCGGATTCACTTTAGCAGTCGGAAACAGAAAGCTCGACTTGCGGCTACTTGTGCTGCTGCCTAGTTCTCTTCCAGTAGCCCCTGGAAACAACGATGCTCGGTTTATGCTTCGAGACGCAGCGATCACGGTGGTAGGTGCGGTGGAGAAGGGAAAGCCAGCGTGCAGAGGACAGTTTCTCGTTGCTCTACGTGAGGCAAGGGGAAGGTTCAGCCCAGCAGTGGCTGTTGCTCCTGGAGCCTTTTTCTTTGGGAGCAGCTGCTGCAAGCGGGCAACGGAGCTGCGAGAGTGCCTAATGGGTGGGACGGCACGTCTATCGGCGAAGGAAGCTGCCTAGCCGCAGTGTGTTGTGCTCAGTTTCCAGGCTGCTTCGAGAAGGGGCACCTTGAAGAACGCCTTCTTTCTCGACGCGTCCTTCTGGGTGCGCTCAAGCTGCGTGGACTCTGCAACACGGCAGGGTGCAAGCAACTGTTTCTGGCCAGGTTGTGTGATGATGGAGTGCAAGGGCTGCGCCTTACTCGCGGAAGCTGCCGGAGCATTCTCATCAGCTGAATGCGCTTGTGAAGCAGCTCTCTGCTGGACTTTGGAAGCCGGCACGCTGAGCCCCTTAGAATGCCTGCCCGCTGCCCGGCTGCTGCGTTCTTCGCCTTCTGTGCTCTGGATGGCGAACTGAAGCCCAGCGATGGCTTTGAGCTGTCCCGCTCTTCAGCGCGTGTATAACTGCACGCATCCACAGTGCTCTGTGCACGGATTTTCCTCAGCTCGAGGTGCAATCATTTTCTTGCTGGTTTACAGTGTCCAAAGCGTCCGTGGAGCTCTCGCTCGGCCAAATGCGTCAAGAGAGAAGCCCTTGCTGGATTCGCCTTTCGCTGGCCAAGACTTTCAACACAGCACCACAATCCGGGCGACGACGAGGAGGAAAGGGGGAACATCTTTTCGTCCTGGCACGTTCTTCTGTGCGGGACGTCTGTCCGCATCTTCGCTCTCTGCAGGGCTGGAAGGTGCGCGGTGGTACTCGGAAGCGAGAAGAAGGCTGCAGAGAGCACCGCGCTCTGCCGGCGCTGTGCAGGCTGTACAGGCAAGAAGCCTAGCCCTGGAATGTGGTGCAAATACAAGCTTCCACGCATCGGGGGCAAGCTCTGGGTAAGCTCGCTGACCTAAAAGTGTTCTGTGGGCGAGACGCAGCCGAGAAGCTCTCCCTTAAGGTTCAGGCTACCACGCAGACGGAAGGTGCCGCTACCTAGCGCTGCGAGGGAAAGTGCATAGCCCAGGCGTGTTTCGGCAGAAGCAGCAGCCTGGAGGCTTTCGCTGCCGGCACCGTGCTCTCTGGGCGAGAAGCAGACGACCGTTCGTCTGCAGCGAAACGAAAGCGCGACGTGGTACGAAGGGGCAGAAGAACGAAGGCGCAGAGCACCACCGGGCTGCCGTGCGACTCGCACAGGCTGCAAGAGGAAGCGTGCCTGCCACTCGCTCGTTCGCGGATTCACTTTAGCAGTCGGAAACAGAAAGCTCGACTTGCGGCTACTTGTGCTGCTGCCTAGTTCTCTTCCAGTAGCCCCTGGAAACAACGATGCTCGGTTTATGCTTCGAGACGCAGCGATCACGGTGGTAGGTGCGGTGGAGAAGGGAAAGCCAGCGTGCAGAGGACAGTTTCTCGTTGCTCTACGTGAGGCAAGGGGAAGGTTCAGCCCAGCAGTGGCTGTTGCTCCTGGAGCCTTTTTCTTTGGGAGCAGCTGCTGCAAGCGGGCAACGGAGCTGCGAGAGTGCCTAATGGGTGGGACGGCACGTCTATCGGCGAAGGAAGCTGCCTAGCCGCAGTGTGTTGTGCTCAGTTTCCAGGCTGCTTCGAGAAGGGGCACCTTGAAGAACGCCTTCTTTCTCGACGCGTCCTTCTGGGTGCGCTCAAGCTGCGTGGACTCTGCAACACGGCAGGGTGCAAGCAACTGTTTCTGGCCAGGTTGTGTGATGATGGAGTGCAAGGGCTGCGCCTTACTCGCGGAAGCTGCCGGAGCATTCTCATCAGCTGAATGCGCTTGTGAAGCAGCTCTCTGCTGGACTTTGGAAGCCGGCACGCTGAGCCCCTTAGAATGCCTGCCCGCTGCCCGGCTGCTGCGTTCTTCGCCTTCTGTGCTCTGGATGGCGAACTGAAGCCCAGCGATGGCTTTGAGCTGTCCCGCTCTTCAGCGCGTGTATAACTGCACGCATCCACAGTGCTCTGTGCACGGATTTTCCTCAGCTCGAGGTGCAATCATTTTCTTGCTGGTTTACAGTGTCCAAAGCGTCCGTGGAGCTCTCGCTCGGCCAAATGCGTCAAGAGAGAAGCCCTTGCTGGATTCGCCTTTCGCTGGCCAAGACTTTCAACACAGCACCACAATCCGGGCAACGACGAGGAGGAAAGGGGGAACATCTTTTCGTCCTGGCACGTTCTTCTGTGCGGGACGTCTGTCCGCATCTTCGCTCTCTGCAAGGCTGGAAGGTGCGCGGTGGTACTCGGAAGCGAGAAGAAGGCTGCAGAGAGCACCGCGCTCTGCCGGCGCTGTGCAGGCTGTACAGGCAAGAAGCCTAGCCCTGGAATGTGGTGCAAATACAAGCTTCCACGCATCGGGGGCAAGCTCTGGGTAAGCTCGCTGACCTAAAAGTGTTCTGTGGGCGAGACGCAGCCGAGAAGCTCTCCCTTAAGGTTCAGGCTACCACGCAGACGGAAGGTGCCGCTACCTAGCGCTGCGAGGGAAAGTGCATAGCCCAGGCGTGTTTCGGCAGAAGCAGCAGCCTGGAGGCTTTCGCTGCCGGCACCGTGCTCTCTGGGCGAGAAGCAGACGACCGTTCGTCTGCAGCGAAACGAAAGCGCGACGTGGTACGAAGGGGCAGAAGAACGAAGGCGCAGAGCACCACCGGGCTGCCGTGCGACTCGCACAGGCTGCAAGAGGAAGCGTGCCTGCCACTCGCTCGTTCGCGGATTCACTTTAGCAGTCGGAAACAGAAAGCTCGACTTGCGGCTACTTGTGCTGCTGCCTAGTTCTCTTCCAGTAGCCCCTGGAAACAACGATGCTCGGTTTATGCTTCGAGACGCAGCGATCACGGTGGTAGGTGCGGTGGAGAAGGGAAAGCCAGCGTGCAGAGGACAGTTTCTCGTTGCTCTACGTGAGGCAAGGGGAAGGTTCAGCCCAGCAGTGGCTGTTGCTCCTGGAGCCTTTTTCTTTGGGAGCAGCTGCTGCAAGCGGGCAACGGAGCTGCGAGAGTGCCTAATGGGTGGGACGGCACGTCTATCGGCGAAGGAAGCTGCCTAGCCGCAGTGTGTTGTGCTCAGTTTCCAGGCTGCTTCGAGAAGGGGCACCTTGAAGAACGCCTTCTTTCTCGACGCGTCCTTCTGGGTGCGCTCAAGCTGCGTGGACTCTGCAACACGGCAGGGTGCAAGCAACTGTTTCTGGCCAGGTTGTGTGATGATGGAGTGCAAGGGCTGCGCCTTACTCTCGGAAGCTGCCGGAGCATTCTCATCAGCTGAATGCGCTTGTGAAGCAGCTCTCTGCTGGACTTTGGAAGCCGGCACGCTGAGCCCCTTAGAATGCCTGCCCGCTGCCCGGCTGCTGCGTTCTTCGCCTTCTGTGCTCTGGATGGCGAACTGAAGCCCAGCGATGGCTTTGAGCTGTCCCGCTCTTCAGCGCGTGTATAACTGCACGCATCCACAGTGCTCTGTGCACGGATTTTCCTCAGCTCGAGGTGCAATCATTTTCTTGCTGGTTTACAGTGTCCAAAGCGTCCGTGGAGCTCTCGCTCGGCCAAATGCGTCAAGAGAGAAGCCCTTGCTGGATTCGCCTTTCGCTGGCCAAGACTTTCAACACAGCACCACAATCCGGGCGACGACGAGGAGGAAAGGGGGAACATCTTTTCGTCCTGGCACGTTCTTCTGTGCGGGACGTCTGTCCGCATCTTCGCTCTCTGCAAGGCTGGAAGGTGCGCGGTGGTACTCGGAAGCGAGAAGAAGGCTGCAGAGAGCACCGCGCTCTGCCGGCGCTGTGCAGGCTGTACAGGCAAGAAGCCTAGCCCTGGAATGTGGTGCAAATACAAGCTTCCACGCATCGGGGGCAAGCTCTGGGTAAGCTCGCTGACCTAAAAGTGTTCTGTGGGCGAGACGCAGCCGAGAAGCTCTCCCTTAAGGTTCAGGCTACCACGCAGACGGAAGGTGCCGCTACCTAGCGCTGCGAGGGAAAGTGCATAGCCCAGGCGTGTTTCGGCAGAAGCAGCAGCCTGGAGGCTTTCGCTGCCGGCACCGTGCTCTCTGGGCGAGAAGCAGACGACCGTTCGTCTGCAGCGAAACGAAAGCGCGACGTGGTACGAAGGGGCAGAAGAACGAAGGCGCAGAGCACCACCGGGCTGCCGTGCGACTCGCACAGGCTGCAAGAGGAAGCGTGCCTGCCACTCGCTCGTTCGCGGATTCACTTTAGCAGTCGGAAACAGAAAGCTCGACTTGCGGCTAACTACTTGTGCTGCTGCCTAGTTCTCTTCCAGTAGCCCCTGGAAACAACGATGCTCGGTTTATGCTTCGAGACGCAGCGATCACGGTGGTAGGTGCGGTGGAGAAGGGAAAGCCAGCGTGCAGAGGACAGTTTCTCGTTGCTCTACGTGAGGCAAGGGGAAGGTTCAGCCCAGCAGTGGCTGTTGCTCCTGGAGCCTTTTTCTTTGGGAGCAGCTGCTGCAAGCGGGCAACGGAGCTGCGAGAGTGCCTAATGGGTGGGACGGCACGTCTATCGGCGAAGGAAGCTGCCTAGCCGCAGTGTGTTGTGCTCAGTTTCCAGGCTGCTTCGAGAAGGGGCACCTTGAAGAACGCCTTCTTTCTCGACGCGTCCTTCTGGGTGCGCTCAAGCTGCGTGGACTCTGCAACACGGCAGGGTGCAAGCAACTGTTTCTGGCCAGGTTGTGTGATGATGGAGTGCAAGGGCTGCGCCTTACTCGCGGAAGCTGCCGGAGCATTCTCATCAGCTGAATGCGCTTGTGAAGCAGCTCTCTGCTGGACTTTGGAAGCCGGCACGCTGAGCCCCTTAGAATGCCTGCCCGCTGCCCGGCTGCTGCGTTCTTCGCCTTCTGTGCTCTGGATGGCGAACTGAAGCCCAGCGATGGCTTTGAGCTGTCCCGCTCTTCAGCGCGTGTATAACTGCACGCATCCACAGTGCTCTGTGCACGGATTTTCCTCAGCTCGAGGTGCAATCATTTTCTTGCTGGTTTACAGTGTCCAAAGCGTCCGTGGAGCTCTCGCTCGGCCAAATGCGTCAAGAGAGAAGCCCTTGCTGGATTCGCCTTTCGCTGGCCAAGACTTTCAACACAGCACCACAATCCGGGCGACGACGAGGAGGAAAGGGGGAACATCTTTTCGTCCTGGCACGTTCTTCTGTGCGGGACGTCTGTCCGCATCTTCGCTCTCTGCAAGGCTGGAAGGTGCGCGGTGGTACTCGGAAGCGAGAAGAAGGCTGCAGAGAGCACCGCGCTCTGCCGGCGCTGTGCAGGCTGTACAGGCAAGAAGCCTAGCCCTGGAATGTGGTGCAAATACAAGCTTCCACGCATCGGGGGCAAGCTCTGGGTAAGCTCGCTGACCTAAAAGTGTTCTGTGGGCGAGACGCAGCCGAGAAGCTCTCCCTTAAGGTTCAGGCTACCACGCAGACGGAAGGTGCCGCTACCTAGCGCTGCGAGGGAAAGTGCATAGCCCAGGCGTGTTTCGGCAGAAGCAGCAGCCTGGAGGCTTTCGCTGCCGGCACCGTGCTCTCTGGGCGAGAAGCAGACGACCGTTCGTCTGCAGCGAAACGAAAGCGCGACGTGGTACGAAGGGGCAGAAGAACGAAGGCGCAGAGCACCACCGGGCTGCCGTGCGACTCGCACAGGCTGCAAGAGGAAGCGTGCCTGCCACTCGCTCGTTCGCGGATTCACTTTAGCAGTCGGAAACAGAAAGCTCGACTTGCGGCTAACTACTTGTGCTGCTGCCTAGTTCTCTTCCAGTAGCCCCTGGAAACAACGATGCTCGGTTTATGCTTCGAGACGCAGCGATCACGGTGGTAGGTGCGGTGGAGAAGGGAAAGCCAGCGTGCAGAGGACAGTTTCTCGTTGCTCTACGTGAGGCAAGGGGAAGGTTCAGCCCAGCAGTGGCTGTTGCTCCTGGAGCCTTTTTCTTTGGGAGCAGCTGCTGCAAGCGGGCAACGGAGCTGCGAGAGTGCCTAATGGGTGGGACGGCACGTCTATCGGCGAAGGAAGCTGCCTAGCCGCAGTGTGTTGTGCTCAGTTTCCAGGCTGCTTCGAGAAGGGGCACCTTGAAGAACGCCTTCTTTCTCGACGCGTCCTTCTGGGTGCGCTCAAGCTGCGTGGACTCTGCAACACGGCAGGGTGCAAGCAACTGTTTCTGGCCAGGTTGTGTGATGATGGAGTGCAAGGGCTGCGCCTTACTCGCGGAAGCTGCCGGAGCATTCTCATCAGCTGAATGCGCTTGTGAAGCAGCTCTCTGCTGGACTTTGGAAGCCGGCACGCTGAGCCCCTTAGAATGCCTGCCCGCTGCCCGGCTGCTGCGTTCTTCGCCTTCTGTGCTCTGGATGGCGAACTGAAGCCCAGCGATGGCTTTGAGCTGTCCCGCTCTTCAGCGCGTGTATAACTGCACGCATCCACAGTGCTCTGTGCACGGATTTTCCTCAGCTCGAGGTGCAATCATTTTCTTGCTGGTTTACAGTGTCCAAAGCGTCCGTGGAGCTCTCGCTCGGCCAAATGCGTCAAGAGAGAAGCCCTTGCTGGATTCGCCTTTCGCTGGCCAAGACTTTCAACACAGCACCACAATCCGGGCGACGACGAGGAGGAAAGGGGGAACATCTTTTCGTCCTGGCACGTTCTTCTGTGCGGGACGTCTGTCCGCATCTTCGCTCTCTGCAAGGCTGGAAGGTGCGCGGTGGTACTCGGAAGCGAGAAGAAGGCTGCAGAGAGCACCGCGCTCTGCCGGCGCTGTGCAGGCTGTACAGGCAAGAAGCCTAGCCCTGGAATGTGGTGCAAATACAAGCTTCCACGCATCGGGGGCAAGCTCTGGGTAAGCTCGCTGACCTAAAAGTGTTCTGTGGGCGAGACGCAGCCGAGAAGCTCTCCCTTAAGGTTCAGGCTACCACGCAGACGGAAGGTGCCGCTACCTAGCGCTGCGAGGGAAAGTGCATAGCCCAGGCGTGTTTCGGCAGAAGCAGCAGCCTGGAGGCTTTCGCTGCCGGCACCGTGCTCTCTGGGCGAGAAGCAGACGACCGTTCGTCTGCAGCGAAACGAAAGCGCGACGTGGTACGAAGGGGCAGAAGAACGAAGGCGCAGAGCACCACCGGGCTGCCGTGCGACTCGCACAGGCTGCAAGAGGAAGCGTGCCTGCCACTCGCTCGTTCGCGGATTCACTTTAGCAGTCGGAAACAGAAAGCTCGACTTGCGGCTACTTGTGCTGCTGCCTAGTTCTCTTCCAGTAGCCCCTGGAAACAACGATGCTCGGTTTATGCTTCGAGACGCAGCGATCACGGTGGTAGGTGCGGTGGAGAAGGGAAAGCCAGCGTGCAGAGGACAGTTTCTCGTTGCTCTACGTGAGGCAAGGGGAAGGTTCAGCCCAGCAGTGGCTGTTGCTCCTGGAGCCTTTTTCTTTGGGAGCAGCTGCTGCAAGCGGGCAACGGAGCTGCGAGAGTGCCTAATGGGTGGGACGGCACGTCTATCGGCGAAGGAAGCTGCCTAGCCGCAGTGTGTTGTGCTCAGTTTCCAGGCTGCTTCGAGAAGGGGCACCTTGAAGAACGCCTTCTTTCTCGACGCGTCCTTCTGGGTGCGCTCAAGCTGCGTGGACTCTGCAACACGGCAGGGTGCAAGCAACTGTTTCTGGCCAGGTTGTGTGATGATGGAGTGCAAGGGCTGCGCCTTACTCTCGGAAGCTGCCGGAGCATTCTCATCAGCTGAATGCGCTTGTGAAGCAGCTCTCTGCTGGACTTTGGAAGCCGGCACGCTGAGCCCCTTAGAATGCCTGCCCGCTGCCCGGCTGCTGCGTTCTTCGCCTTCTGTGCTCTGGATGGCGAACTGAAGCCCAGCGATGGCTTTGAGCTGTCCCGCTCTTCAGCGCGTGTATAACTGCACGCATCCACAGTGCTCTGTGCACGGATTTTCCTCAGCTCGAGGTGCAATCATTTTCTTGCTGGTTTACAGTGTCCAAAGCGTCCGTGGAGCTCTCGCTCGGCCAAATGCGTCAAGAGAGAAGCCCTTGCTGGATTCGCCTTTCGCTGGCCAAGACTTTCAACACAGCACCACAATCCGGGCGACGACGAGGAGGAAAGGGGGAACATCTTTTCGTCCTGGCACGTTCTTCTGTGCGGGACGTCTGTCCGCATCTTCGCTCTCTGCAAGGCTGGAAGGTGCGCGGTGGTACTCGGAAGCGAGAAGAAGGCTGCAGAGAGCACCGCGCTCTGCCGGCGCTGTGCAGGCTGTACAGGCAAGAAGCCTAGCCCTGGAATGTGGTGCAAATACAAGCTTCCACGCATCGGGGGCAAGCTCTGGGTAAGCTCGCTGACCTAAAAGTGTTCTGTGGGCGAGACGCAGCCGAGAAGCTCTCCCTTAAGGTTCAGGCTACCACGCAGACGGAAGGTGCCGCTACCTAGCGCTGCGAGGGAAAGTGCATAGCCCAGGCGTGTTTCGGCAGAAGCAGCAGCCTGGAGGCTTTCGCTGCCGGCACCGTGCTCTCTGGGCGAGAAGCAGACGACCGTTCGTCTGCAGCGAAACGAAAGCGCGACGTGGTACGAAGGGGCAGAAGAACGAAGGCGCAGAGCACCACCGGGCTGCCGTGCGACTCGCACAGGCTGCAAGAGGAAGCGTGCCTGCCACTCGCTCGTTCGCGGATTCACTTTAGCAGTCGGAAACAGAAAGCTCGACTTGCGGCTACTTGTGCTGCTGCCTAGTTCTCTTCCAGTAGCCCCTGGAAACAACGATGCTCGGTTTATGCTTCGAGACGCAGCGATCACGGTGGTAGGTGCGGTGGAGAAGGGAAAGCCAGCGTGCAGAGGACAGTTTCTCGTTGCTCTACGTGAGGCAAGGGGAAGGTTCAGCCCAGCAGTGGCTGTTGCTCCTGGAGCCTTTTTCTTTGGGAGCAGCTGCTGCAAGCGGGCAACGGAGCTGCGAGAGTGCCTAATGGGTGGGACGGCACGTCTATCGGCGAAGGAAGCTGCCTAGCCGCAGTGTGTTGTGCTCAGTTTCCAGGCTGCTTCGAGAAGGGGCACCTTGAAGAACGCCTTCTTTCTCGACGCGTCCTTCTGGGTGCGCTCAAGCTGCGTGGACTCTGCAACACGGCAGGGTGCAAGCAACTGTTTCTGGCCAGGTTGTGTGATGATGGAGTGCAAGGGCTGCGCCTTACTCTCGGAAGCTGCCGGAGCATTCTCATCAGCTGAATGCGCTTGTGAAGCAGCTCTCTGCTGGACTTTGGAAGCCGGCACGCTGAGCCCCTTAGAATGCCTGCCCGCTGCCCGGCTGCTGCGTTCTTCGCCTTCTGTGCTCTGGATGGCGAACTGAAGCCCAGCGATGGCTTTGAGCTGTCCCGCTCTTCAGCGCGTGTATAACTGCACGCATCCACAGTGCTCTGTGCACGGATTTTCCTCAGCTCGAGGTGCAATCATTTTCTTGCTGGTTTACAGTGTCCAAAGCGTCCGTGGAGCTCTCGCTCGGCCAAATGCGTCAAGAGAGAAGCCCTTGCTGGATTCGCCTTTCGCTGGCCAAGACTTTCAACACAGCACCACAATCCGGGCAACGACGAGGAGGAAAGGGGGAACATCTTTTCGTCCTGGCACGTTCTTCTGTGCGGGACGTCTGTCCGCATCTTCGCTCTCTGCAAGGCTGGAAGGTGCGCGGTGGTACTCGGAAGCGAGAAGAAGGCTGCAGAGAGCACCGCGCTCTGCCGGCGCTGTGCAGGCTGTACAGGCAAGAAGCCTAGCCCTGGAATGTGGTGCAAATACAAGCTTCCACGCATCGGGGGCAAGCTCTGGGTAAGCTCGCTGACCTAAAAGTGTTCTGTGGGCGAGACGCAGCCGAGAAGCTCTCCCTTAAGGTTCAGGCTACCACGCAGACGGAAGGTGCCGCTACCTAGCGCTGCGAGGGAAAGTGCATAGCCCAGGCGTGTTTCGGCAGAAGCAGCAGCCTGGAGGCTTTCGCTGCCGGCACCGTGCTCTCTGGGCGAGAAGCAGACGACCGTTCGTCTGCAGCGAAACGAAAGCGCGACGTGGTACGAAGGGGCAGAAGAACGAAGGCGCAGAGCACCACCGGGCTGCCGTGCGACTCGCACAGGCTGCAAGAGGAAGCGTGCCTGCCACTCGCTCGTTCGCGGATTCACTTTAGCAGTCGGAAACAGAAAGCTCGACTTGCGGCTACTTGTGCTGCTGCCTAGTTCTCTTCCAGTAGCCCCTGGAAACAACGATGCTCGGTTTATGCTTCGAGACGCAGCGATCACGGTGGTAGGTGCGGTGGAGAAGGGAAAGCCAGCGTGCAGAGGACAGTTTCTCGTTGCTCTACGTGAGGCAAGGGGAAGGTTCAGCCCAGCAGTGGCTGTTGCTCCTGGAGCCTTTTTCTTTGGGAGCAGCTGCTGCAAGCGGGCAACGGAGCTGCGAGAGTGCCTAATGGGTGGGACGGCACGTCTATCGGCGAAGGAAGCTGCCTAGCCGCAGTGTGTTGTGCTCAGTTTCCAGGCTGCTTCGAGAAGGGGCACCTTGAAGAACGCCTTCTTTCTCGACGCGTCCTTCTGGGTGCGCTCAAGCTGCGTGGACTCTGCAACACGGCAGGGTGCAAGCAACTGTTTCTGGCCAGGTTGTGTGATGATGGAGTGCAAGGGCTGCGCCTTACTCTCGGAAGCTGCCGGAGCATTCTCATCAGCTGAATGCGCTTGTGAAGCAGCTCTCTGCTGGACTTTGGAAGCCGGCACGCTGAGCCCCTTAGAATGCCTGCCCGCTGCCCGGCTGCTGCGTTCTTCGCCTTCTGTGCTCTGGATGGCGAACTGAAGCCCAGCGATGGCTTTGAGCTGTCCCGCTCTTCAGCGCGTGTATAACTGCACGCATCCACAGTGCTCTGTGCACGGATTTTCCTCAGCTCGAGGTGCAATCATTTTCTTGCTGGTTTACAGTGTCCAAAGCGTCCGTGGAGCTCTCGCTCGGCCAAATGCGTCAAGAGAGAAGCCCTTGCTGGATTCGCCTTTCGCTGGCCAAGACTTTCAACACAGCACCACAATCCGGGCGACGACGAGGAGGAAAGGGGGAACATCTTTTCGTCCTGGCACGTTCTTCTGTGCGGGACGTCTGTCCGCATCTTCGCTCTCTGCAAGGCTGGAAGGTGCGCGGTGGTACTCGGAAGCGAGAAGAAGGCTGCAGAGAGCACCGCGCTCTGCCGGCGCTGTGCAGGCTGTACAGGCAAGAAGCCTAGCCCTGGAATGTGGTGCAAATACAAGCTTCCACGCATCGGGGGCAAGCTCTGGGTAAGCTCGCTGACCTAAAAGTGTTCTGTGGGCGAGACGCAGCCGAGAAGCTCTCCCTTAAGGTTCAGGCTACCACGCAGACGGAAGGTGCCGCTACCTAGCGCTGCGAGGGAAAGTGCATAGCCCAGGCGTGTTTCGGCAGAAGCAGCAGCCTGGAGGCTTTCGCTGCCGGCACCGTGCTCTCTGGGCGAGAAGCAGACGACCGTTCGTCTGCAGCGAAACGAAAGCGCGACGTGGTACGAAGGGGCAGAAGAACGAAGGCGCAGAGCACCACCGGGCTGCCGTGCGACTCGCACAGGCTGCAAGAGGAAGCGTGCCTGCCACTCGCTCGTTCGCGGATTCACTTTAGCAGTCGGAAACAGAAAGCTCGACTTGCGGCTAACTACTTGTGCTGCTGCCTAGTTCTCTTCCAGTAGCCCCTGGAAACAACGATGCTCGGTTTATGCTTCGAGACGCAGCGATCACGGTGGTAGGTGCGGTGGAGAAGGGAAAGCCAGCGTGCAGAGGACAGTTTCTCGTTGCTCTACGTGAGGCAAGGGGAAGGTTCAGCCCAGCAGTGGCTGTTGCTCCTGGAGCCTTTTTCTTTGGGAGCAGCTGCTGCAAGCGGGCAACGGAGCTGCGAGAGTGCCTAATGGGTGGGACGGCACGTCTATCGGCGAAGGAAGCTGCCTAGCCGCAGTGTGTTGTGCTCAGTTTCCAGGCTGCTTCGAGAAGGGGCACCTTGAAGAACGCCTTCTTTCTCGACGCGTCCTTCTGGGTGCGCTCAAGCTGCGTGGACTCTGCAACACGGCAGGGTGCAAGCAACTGTTTCTGGCCAGGTTGTGTGATGATGGAGTGCAAGGGCTGCGCCTTACTCTCGGAAGCTGCCGGAGCATTCTCATCAGCTGAATGCGCTTGTGAAGCAGCTCTCTGCTGGACTTTGGAAGCCGGCACGCTGAGCCCCTTAGAATGCCTGCCCGCTGCCCGGCTGCTGCGTTCTTCGCCTTCTGTGCTCTGGATGGCGAACTGAAGCCCAGCGATGGCTTTGAGCTGTCCCGCTCTTCAGCGCGTGTATAACTGCACGCATCCACAGTGCTCTGTGCACGGATTTTCCTCAGCTCGAGGTGCAATCATTTTCTTGCTGGTTTACAGTGTCCAAAGCGTCCGTGGAGCTCTCGCTCGGCCAAATGCGTCAAGAGAGAAGCCCTTGCTGGATTCGCCTTTCGCTGGCCAAGACTTTCAACACAGCACCACAATCCGGGCGACGACGAGGAGGAAAGGGGGAACATCTTTTCGTCCTGGCACGTTCTTCTGTGCGGGACGTCTGTCCGCATCTTCGCTCTCTGCAAGGCTGGAAGGTGCGCGGTGGTACTCGGAAGCGAGAAGAAGGCTGCAGAGAGCACCGCGCTCTGCCGGCGCTGTGCAGGCTGTACAGGCAAGAAGCCTAGCCCTGGAATGTGGTGCAAATACAAGCTTCCACGCATCGGGGGCAAGCTCTGGGTAAGCTCGCTGACCTAAAAGTGTTCTGTGGGCGAGACGCAGCCGAGAAGCTCTCCCTTAAGGTTCAGGCTACCACGCAGACGGAAGGTGCCGCTACCTAGCGCTGCGAGGGAAAGTGCATAGCCCAGGCGTGTTTCGGCAGAAGCAGCAGCCTGGAGGCTTTCGCTGCCGGCACCGTGCTCTCTGGGCGAGAAGCAGACGACCGTTCGTCTGCAGCGAAACGAAAGCGCGACGTGGTACGAAGGGGCAGAAGAACGAAGGCGCAGAGCACCACCGGGCTGCCGTGCGACTCGCACAGGCTGCAAGAGGAAGCGTGCCTGCCACTCGCTCGTTCGCGGATTCACTTTAGCAGTCGGAAACAGAAAGCTCGACTTGCGGCTACTTGTGCTGCTGCCTAGTTCTCTTCCAGTAGCCCCTGGAAACAACGATGCTCGGTTTATGCTTCGAGACGCAGCGATCACGGTGGTAGGTGCGGTGGAGAAGGGAAAGCCAGCGTGCAGAGGACAGTTTCTCGTTGCTCTACGTGAGGCAAGGGGAAGGTTCAGCCCAGCAGTGGCTGTTGCTCCTGGAGCCTTTTTCTTTGGGAGCAGCTGCTGCAAGCGGGCAACGGAGCTGCGAGAGTGCCTAATGGGTGGGACGGCACGTCTATCGGCGAAGGAAGCTGCCTAGCCGCAGTGTGTTGTGCTCAGTTTCCAGGCTGCTTCGAGAAGGGGCACCTTGAAGAACGCCTTCTTTCTCGACGCGTCCTTCTGGGTGCGCTCAAGCTGCGTGGACTCTGCAACACGGCAGGGTGCAAGCAACTGTTTCTGGCCAGGTTGTGTGATGATGGAGTGCAAGGGCTGCGCCTTACTCTCGGAAGCTGCCGGAGCATTCTCATCAGCTGAATGCGCTTGTGAAGCAGCTCTCTGCTGGACTTTGGAAGCCGGCACGCTGAGCCCCTTAGAATGCCTGCCCGCTGCCCGGCTGCTGCGTTCTTCGCCTTCTGTGCTCTGGATGGCGAACTGAAGCCCAGCGATGGCTTTGAGCTGTCCCGCTCTTCAGCGCGTGTATAACTGCACGCATCCACAGTGCTCTGTGCACGGATTTTCCTCAGCTCGAGGTGCAATCATTTTCTTGCTGGTTTACAGTGTCCAAAGCGTCCGTGGAGCTCTCGCTCGGCCAAATGCGTCAAGAGAGAAGCCCTTGCTGGATTCGCCTTTCGCTGGCCAAGACTTTCAACACAGCACCACAATCCGGGCGACGACGAGGAGGAAAGGGGGAACATCTTTTCGTCCTGGCACGTTCTTCTGTGCGGGACGTCTGTCCGCATCTTCGCTCTCTGCAAGGCTGGAAGGTGCGCGGTGGTACTCGGAAGCGAGAAGAAGGCTGCAGAGAGCACCGCGCTCTGCCGGCGCTGTGCAGGCTGTACAGGCAAGAAGCCTAGCCCTGGAATGTGGTGCAAATACAAGCTTCCACGCATCGGGGGCAAGCTCTGGGTAAGCTCGCTGACCTAAAAGTGTTCTGTGGGCGAGACGCAGCCGAGAAGCTCTCCCTTAAGGTTCAGGCTACCACGCAGACGGAAGGTGCCGCTACCTAGCGCTGCGAGGGAAAGTGCATAGCCCAGGCGTGTTTCGGCAGAAGCAGCAGCCTGGAGGCTTTCGCTGCCGGCACCGTGCTCTCTGGGCGAGAAGCAGACGACCGTTCGTCTGCAGCGAAACGAAAGCGCGACGTGGTACGAAGGGGCAGAAGAACGAAGGCGCAGAGCACCACCGGGCTGCCGTGCGACTCGCACAGGCTGCAAGAGGAAGCGTGCCTGCCACTCGCTCGTTCGCGGATTCACTTTAGCAGTCGGAAACAGAAAGCTCGACTTGCGGCTAACTACTTGTGCTGCTGCCTAGTTCTCTTCCAGTAGCCCCTGGAAACAACGATGCTCGGTTTATGCTTCGAGACGCAGCGATCACGGTGGTAGGTGCGGTGGAGAAGGGAAAGCCAGCGTGCAGAGGACAGTTTCTCGTTGCTCTACGTGAGGCAAGGGGAAGGTTCAGCCCAGCAGTGGCTGTTGCTCCTGGAGCCTTTTTCTTTGGGAGCAGCTGCTGCAAGCGGGCAACGGAGCTGCGAGAGTGCCTAATGGGTGGGACGGCACGTCTATCGGCGAAGGAAGCTGCCTAGCCGCAGTGTGTTGTGCTCAGTTTCCAGGCTGCTTCGAGAAGGGGCACCTTGAAGAACGCCTTCTTTCTCGACGCGTCCTTCTGGGTGCGCTCAAGCTGCGTGGACTCTGCAACACGGCAGGGTGCAAGCAACTGTTTCTGGCCAGGTTGTGTGATGATGGAGTGCAAGGGCTGCGCCTTACTCGCGGAAGCTGCCGGAGCATTCTCATCAGCTGAATGCGCTTGTGAAGCAGCTCTCTGCTGGACTTTGGAAGCCGGCACGCTGAGCCCCTTAGAATGCCTGCCCGCTGCCCGGCTGCTGCGTTCTTCGCCTTCTGTGCTCTGGATGGCGAACTGAAGCCCAGCGATGGCTTTGAGCTGTCCCGCTCTTCAGCGCGTGTATAACTGCACGCATCCACAGTGCTCTGTGCACGGATTTTCCTCAGCTCGAGGTGCAATCATTTTCTTGCTGGTTTACAGTGTCCAAAGCGTCCGTGGAGCTCTCGCTCGGCCAAATGCGTCAAGAGAGAAGCCCTTGCTGGATTCGCCTTTCGCTGGCCAAGACTTTCAACACAGCACCACAATCCGGGCGACGACGAGGAGGAAAGGGGGAACATCTTTTCGTCCTGGCACGTTCTTCTGTGCGGGACGTCTGTCCGCATCTTCGCTCTCTGCAAGGCTGGAAGGTGCGCGGTGGTACTCGGAAGCGAGAAGAAGGCTGCAGAGAGCACCGCGCTCTGCCGGCGCTGTGCAGGCTGTACAGGCAAGAAGCCTAGCCCTGGAATGTGGTGCAAATACAAGCTTCCACGCATCGGGGGCAAGCTCTGGGTAAGCTCGCTGACCTAAAAGTGTTCTGTGGGCGAGACGCAGCCGAGAAGCTCTCCCTTAAGGTTCAGGCTACCACGCAGACGGAAGGTGCCGCTACCTAGCGCTGCGAGGGAAAGTGCATAGCCCAGGCGTGTTTCGGCAGAAGCAGCAGCCTGGAGGCTTTCGCTGCCGGCACCGTGCTCTCTGGGCGAGAAGCAGACGACCGTTCGTCTGCAGCGAAACGAAAGCGCGACGTGGTACGAAGGGGCAGAAGAACGAAGGCGCAGAGCACCACCGGGCTGCCGTGCGACTCGCACAGGCTGCAAGAGGAAGCGTGCCTGCCACTCGCTCGTTCGCGGATTCACTTTAGCAGTCGGAAACAGAAAGCTCGACTTGCGGCTACTTGTGCTGCTGCCTAGTTCTCTTCCAGTAGCCCCTGGAAACAACGATGCTCGGTTTATGCTTCGAGACGCAGCGATCACGGTGGTAGGTGCGGTGGAGAAGGGAAAGCCAGCGTGCAGAGGACAGTTTCTCGTTGCTCTACGTGAGGCAAGGGGAAGGTTCAGCCCAGCAGTGGCTGTTGCTCCTGGAGCCTTTTTCTTTGGGAGCAGCTGCTGCAAGCGGGCAACGGAGCTGCGAGAGTGCCTAATGGGTGGGACGGCACGTCTATCGGCGAAGGAAGCTGCCTAGCCGCAGTGTGTTGTGCTCAGTTTCCAGGCTGCTTCGAGAAGGGGCACCTTGAAGAACGCCTTCTTTCTCGACGCGTCCTTCTGGGTGCGCTCAAGCTGCGTGGACTCTGCAACACGGCAGGGTGCAAGCAACTGTTTCTGGCCAGGTTGTGTGATGATGGAGTGCAAGGGCTGCGCCTTACTCGCGGAAGCTGCCGGAGCATTCTCATCAGCTGAATGCGCTTGTGAAGCAGCTCTCTGCTGGACTTTGGAAGCCGGCACGCTGAGCCCCTTAGAATGCCTGCCCGCTGCCCGGCTGCTGCGTTCTTCGCCTTCTGTGCTCTGGATGGCGAACTGAAGCCCAGCGATGGCTTTGAGCTGTCCCGCTCTTCAGCGCGTGTATAACTGCACGCATCCACAGTGCTCTGTGCACGGATTTTCCTCAGCTCGAGGTGCAATCATTTTCTTGCTGGTTTACAGTGTCCAAAGCGTCCGTGGAGCTCTCGCTCGGCCAAATGCGTCAAGAGAGAAGCCCTTGCTGGATTCGCCTTTCGCTGGCCAAGACTTTCAACACAGCACCACAATCCGGGCGACGACGAGGAGGAAAGGGGGAACATCTTTTCGTCCTGGCACGTTCTTCTGTGCGGGACGTCTGTCCGCATCTTCGCTCTCTGCAAGGCTGGAAGGTGCGCGGTGGTACTCGGAAGCGAGAAGAAGGCTGCAGAGAGCACCGCGCTCTGCCGGCGCTGTGCAGGCTGTACAGGCAAGAAGCCTAGCCCTGGAATGTGGTGCAAATACAAGCTTCCACGCATCGGGGGCAAGCTCTGGGTAAGCTCGCTGACCTAAAAGTGTTCTGTGGGCGAGACGCAGCCGAGAAGCTCTCCCTTAAGGTTCAGGCTACCACGCAGACGGAAGGTGCCGCTACCTAGCGCTGCGAGGGAAAGTGCATAGCCCAGGCGTGTTTCGGCAGAAGCAGCAGCCTGGAGGCTTTCGCTGCCGGCACCGTGCTCTCTGGGCGAGAAGCAGACGACCGTTCGTCTGCAGCGAAACGAAAGCGCGACGTGGTACGAAGGGGCAGAAGAACGAAGGCGCAGAGCACCACCGGGCTGCCGTGCGACTCGCACAGGCTGCAAGAGGAAGCGTGCCTGCCACTCGCTCGTTCGCGGATTCACTTTAGCAGTCGGAAACAGAAAGCTCGACTTGCGGCTACTTGTGCTGCTGCCTAGTTCTCTTCCAGTAGCCCCTGGAAACAACGATGCTCGGTTTATGCTTCGAGACGCAGCGATCACGGTGGTAGGTGCGGTGGAGAAGGGAAAGCCAGCGTGCAGAGGACAGTTTCTCGTTGCTCTACGTGAGGCAAGGGGAAGGTTCAGCCCAGCAGTGGCTGTTGCTCCTGGAGCCTTTTTCTTTGGGAGCAGCTGCTGCAAGCGGGCAACGGAGCTGCGAGAGTGCCTAATGGGTGGGACGGCACGTCTATCGGCGAAGGAAGCTGCCTAGCCGCAGTGTGTTGTGCTCAGTTTCCAGGCTGCTTCGAGAAGGGGCACCTTGAAGAACGCCTTCTTTCTCGACGCGTCCTTCTGGGTGCGCTCAAGCTGCGTGGACTCTGCAACACGGCAGGGTGCAAGCAACTGTTTCTGGCCAGGTTGTGTGATGATGGAGTGCAAGGGCTGCGCCTTACTCTCGGAAGCTGCCGGAGCATTCTCATCAGCTGAATGCGCTTGTGAAGCAGCTCTCTGCTGGACTTTGGAAGCCGGCACGCTGAGCCCCTTAGAATGCCTGCCCGCTGCCCGGCTGCTGCGTTCTTCGCCTTCTGTGCTCTGGATGGCGAACTGAAGCCCAGCGATGGCTTTGAGCTGTCCCGCTCTTCAGCGCGTGTATAACTGCACGCATCCACAGTGCTCTGTGCACGGATTTTCCTCAGCTCGAGGTGCAATCATTTTCTTGCTGGTTTACAGTGTCCAAAGCGTCCGTGGAGCTCTCGCTCGGCCAAATGCGTCAAGAGAGAAGCCCTTGCTGGATTCGCCTTTCGCTGGCCAAGACTTTCAACACAGCACCACAATCCGGGCGACGACGAGGAGGAAAGGGGGAACATCTTTTCGTCCTGGCACGTTCTTCTGTGCGGGACGTCTGTCCGCATCTTCGCTCTCTGCAAGGCTGGAAGGTGCACGGTGGTACTCGGAAGCGAGAAGAAGGCTGCAGAGAGCACCGCGCTCTGCCGGCGCTGTGCAGGCTGTACAGGCAAGAAGCCTAGCCCTGGAATGTGGTGCAAATACAAGCTTCCACGCATCGGGGGCAAGCTCTGGGTAAGCTCGCTGACCTAAAAGTGTTCTGTGGGCGAGACGCAGCCGAGAAGCTCTCCCTTAAGGTTCAGGCTACCACGCAGACGGAAGGTGCCGCTACCTAGCGCTGCGAGGGAAAGTGCATAGCCCAGGCGTGTTTCGGCAGAAGCAGCAGCCTGGAGGCTTTCGCTGCCGGCACCGTGCTCTCTGGGCGAGAAGCAGACGACCGTTCGTCTGCAGCGAAACGAAAGCGCGACGTGGTACGAAGGGGCAGAAGAACGAAGGCGCAGAGCACCACCGGGCTGCCGTGCGACTCGCACAGGCTGCAAGAGGAAGCGTGCCTGCCACTCGCTCGTTCGCGGATTCACTTTAGCAGTCGGAAACAGAAAGCTCGACTTGCGGCTAACTACTTGTGCTGCTGCCTAGTTCTCTTCCAGTAGCCCCTGGAAACAACGATGCTCGGTTTATGCTTCGAGACGCAGCGATCACGGTGGTAGGTGCGGTGGAGAAGGGAAAGCCAGCGTGCAGAGGACAGTTTCTCGTTGCTCTACGTGAGGCAAGGGGAAGGTTCAGCCCAGCAGTGGCTGTTGCTCCTGGAGCCTTTTTCTTTGGGAGCAGCTGCTGCAAGCGGGCAACGGAGCTGCGAGAGTGCCTAATGGGTGGGACGGCACGTCTATCGGCGAAGGAAGCTGCCTAGCCGCAGTGTGTTGTGCTCAGTTTCCAGGCTGCTTCGAGAAGGGGCACCTTGAAGAACGCCTTCTTTCTCGACGCGTCCTTCTGGGTGCGCTCAAGCTGCGTGGACTCTGCAACACGGCAGGGTGCAAGCAACTGTTTCTGGCCAGGTTGTGTGATGATGGAGTGCAAGGGCTGCGCCTTACTCTCGGAAGCTGCCGGAGCATTCTCATCAGCTGAATGCGCTTGTGAAGCAGCTCTCTGCTGGACTTTGGAAGCCGGCACGCTGAGCCCCTTAGAATGCCTGCCCGCTGCCCGGCTGCTGCGTTCTTCGCCTTCTGTGCTCTGGATGGCGAACTGAAGCCCAGCGATGGCTTTGAGCTGTCCCGCTCTTCAGCGCGTGTATAACTGCACGCATCCACAGTGCTCTGTGCACGGATTTTCCTCAGCTCGAGGTGCAATCATTTTCTTGCTGGTTTACAGTGTCCAAAGCGTCCGTGGAGCTCTCGCTCGGCCAAATGCGTCAAGAGAGAAGCCCTTGCTGGATTCGCCTTTCGCTGGCCAAGACTTTCAACACAGCACCACAATCCGGGCGACGACGAGGAGGAAAGGGGGAACATCTTTTCGTCCTGGCACGTTCTTCTGTGCGGGACGTCTATCCGCATCTTCGCTCTCTGCAAGGCTGGAAGGTGCGCGGTGGTACTCGGAAGCGAGAAGAAGGCTGCAGAGAGCACCGCGCTCTGCCGGCGCTGTGCAGGCTGTACAGGCAAGAAGCCTAGCCCTGGAATGTGGTGCAAATACAAGCTTCCACGCATCGGGGGCAAGCTCTGGGTAAGCTCGCTGACCTAAAAGTGTTCTGTGGGCGAGACGCAGCCGAGAAGCTCTCCCTTAAGGTTCAGGCTACCACGCAGACGGAAGGTGCCGCTACCTAGCGCTGCGAGGGAAAGTGCATAGCCCAGGCGTGTTTCGGCAGAAGCAGCAGCCTGGAGGCTTTCGCTGCCGGCACCGTGCTCTCTGGGCGAGAAGCAGACGACCGTTCGTCTGCAGCGAAACGAAAGCGCGACGTGGTACGAAGGGGCAGAAGAACGAAGGCGCAGAGCACCACCGGGCTGCCGTGCGACTCGCACAGGCTGCAAGAGGAAGCGTGCCTGCCACTCGCTCGTTCGCGGATTCACTTTAGCAGTCGGAAACAGAAAGCTCGACTTGCGGCTAACTACTTGTGCTGCTGCCTAGTTCTCTTCCAGTAGCCCCTGGAAACAACGATGCTCGGTTTATGCTTCGAGACGCAGCGATCACGGTGGTAGGTGCGGTGGAGAAGGGAAAGCCAGCGTGCAGAGGACAGTTTCTCGTTGCTCTACGTGAGGCAAGGGGAAGGTTCAGCCCAGCAGTGGCTGTTGCTCCTGGAGCCTTTTTCTTTGGGAGCAGCTGCTGCAAGCGGGCAACGGAGCTGCGAGAGTGCCTAATGGGTGGGACGGCACGTCTATCGGCGAAGGAAGCTGCCTAGCCGCAGTGTGTTGTGCTCAGTTTCCAGGCTGCTTCGAGAAGGGGCACCTTGAAGAACGCCTTCTTTCTCGACGCGTCCTTCTGGGTGCGCTCAAGCTGCGTGGACTCTGCAACACGGCAGGGTGCAAGCAACTGTTTCTGGCCAGGTTGTGTGATGATGGAGTGCAAGGGCTGCGCCTTACTCGCGGAAGCTGCCGGAGCATTCTCATCAGCTGAATGCGCTTGTGAAGCAGCTCTCTGCTGGACTTTGGAAGCCGGCACGCTGAGCCCCTTAGAATGCCTGCCCGCTGCCCGGCTGCTGCGTTCTTCGCCTTCTGTGCTCTGGATGGCGAACTGAAGCCCAGCGATGGCTTTGAGCTGTCCCGCTCTTCAGCGCGTGTATAACTGCACGCATCCACAGTGCTCTGTGCACGGATTTTCCTCAGCTCGAGGTGCAATCATTTTCTTGCTGGTTTACAGTGTCCAAAGCGTCCGTGGAGCTCTCGCTCGGCCAAATGCGTCAAGAGAGAAGCCCTTGCTGGATTCGCCTTTCGCTGGCCAAGACTTTCAACACAGCACCACAATCCGGGCGACGACGAGGAGGAAAGGGGGAACATCTTTTCGTCCTGGCACGTTCTTCTGTGCGGGACGTCTGTCCGCATCTTCGCTCTCTGCAAGGCTGGAAGGTGCGCGGTGGTACTCGGAAGCGAGAAGAAGGCTGCAGAGAGCACCGCGCTCTGCCGGCGCTGTGCAGGCTGTACAGGCAAGAAGCCTAGCCCTGGAATGTGGTGCAAATACAAGCTTCCACGCATCGGGGGCAAGCTCTGGGTAAGCTCGCTGACCTAAAAGTGTTCTGTGGGCGAGACGCAGCCGAGAAGCTCTCCCTTAAGGTTCAGGCTACCACGCAGACGGAAGGTGCCGCTACCTAGCGCTGCGAGGGAAAGTGCATAGCCCAGGCGTGTTTCGGCAGAAGCAGCAGCCTGGAGGCTTTCGCTGCCGGCACCGTGCTCTCTGGGCGAGAAGCAGACGACCGTTCGTCTGCAGCGAAACGAAAGCGCGACGTGGTACGAAGGGGCAGAAGAACGAAGGCGCAGAGCACCACCGGGCTGCCGTGCGACTCGCACAGGCTGCAAGAGGAAGCGTGCCTGCCACTCGCTCGTTCGCGGATTCACTTTAGCAGTCGGAAACAGAAAGCTCGACTTGCGGCTAACTACTTGTGCTGCTGCCTAGTTCTCTTCCAGTAGCCCCTGGAAACAACGATGCTCGGTTTATGCTTCGAGACACAGCGATCACGGTGGTAGGTGCGGTGGAGAAGGGAAAGCCAGCGTGCAGAGGACAGTTTCTCGTTGCTCTACGTGAGGCAAGGGGAAGGTTCAGCCCAGCAGTGGCTGTTGCTCCTGGAGCCTTTTTCTTTGGGAGCAGCTGCTGCAAGCGGGCAACGGAGCTGCGAGAGTGCCTAATGGGTGGGACGGCACGTCTATCGGCGAAGGAAGCTGCCTAGCCGCAGTGTGTTGTGCTCAGTTTCCAGGCTGCTTCGAGAAGGGGCACCTTGAAGAACGCCTTCTTTCTCGACGCGTCCTTCTGGGTGCGCTCAAGCTGCGTGGACTCTGCAACACGGCAGGGTGCAAGCAACTGTTTCTGGCCAGGTTGTGTGATGATGGAGTGCAAGGGCTGCGCCTTACTCGCGGAAGCTGCCGGAGCATTCTCATCAGCTGAATGCGCTTGTGAAGCAGCTCTCTGCTGGACTTTGGAAGCCGGCACGCTGAGCCCCTTAGAATGCCTGCCCGCTGCCCGGCTGCTGCGTTCTTCGCCTTCTGTGCTCTGGATGGCGAACTGAAGCCCAGCGATGGCTTTGAGCTGTCCCGCTCTTCAGCGCGTGTATAACTGCACGCATCCACAGTGCTCTGTGCACGGATTTTCCTCAGCTCGAGGTGCAATCATTTTCTTGCTGGTTTACAGTGTCCAAAGCGTCCGTGGAGCTCTCGCTCGGCCAAATGCGTCAAGAGAGAAGCCCTTGCTGGATTCGCCTTTCGCTGGCCAAGACTTTCAACACAGCACCACAATCCGGGCGACGACGAGGAGGAAAGGGGGAACATCTTTTCGTCCTGGCACGTTCTTCTGTGCGGGACGTCTGTCCGCATCTTCGCTCTCTGCAAGGCTGGAAGGTGCGCGGTGGTACTCGGAAGCGAGAAGAAGGCTGCAGAGAGCACCGCGCTCTGCCGGCGCTGTGCAGGCTGTACAGGCAAGAAGCCTAGCCCTGGAATGTGGTGCAAATACAAGCTTCCACGCATCGGGGGCAAGCTCTGGGTAAGCTCGCTGACCTGAAAGTGTTCTGTGGGCGAGACGCAGCCGAGAAGCTCTCCCTTAAGGTTCAGGCTACCACGCAGACGGAAGGTGCCGCTACCTAGCGCTGCGAGGGAAAGTGCATAGCCCAGGCGTGTTTCGGCAGAAGCAGCAGCCTGGAGGCTTTCGCTGCCGGCACCGTGCTCTCTGGGCGAGAAGCAGACGACCGTTCGTCTGCAGCGAAACGAAAGCGCGACGTGGTACGAAGGGGCAGAAGAACGAAGGCGCAGAGCACCACCGGGCTGCCGTGCGACTCGCACAGGCTGCAAGAGGAAGCGTGCCTGCCACTCGCTCGT
This sequence comes from Aphelocoma coerulescens, assembly GCF_041296385.1. Lineage (NCBI taxonomy): Eukaryota > Metazoa > Chordata > Aves > Passeriformes > Corvidae > Aphelocoma > Aphelocoma coerulescens. The sequence continues at coordinate 147,114 of NW_027183487.1, read as the reverse complement.
TCGCGGATTCACTTTAGCAGTCGGAAACAGAAAGCTCGACTTGCGGCTACTTGTGCTGCTGCCTAGTTCTCTTCCAGTAGCCCCTGGAAACAACGATGCTCGGTTTATGCTTCGAGACGCAGCGATCACGGTGGTAGGTGCGGTGGAGAAGGGAAAGCCAGCGTGCAGAGGACAGTTTCTCGTTGCTCTACGTGAGGCAAGGGGAAGGTTCAGCCCAGCAGTGGCTGTTGCTCCTGGAGCCTTTTTCTTTGGGAGCAGCTGCTGCAAGCGGGCAACGGAGCTGCGAGAGTGCCTAATGGGTGGGACGGCACGTCTATCGGCGAAGGAAGCTGCCTAGCCGCAGTGTGTTGTGCTCAGTTTCCAGGCTGCTTCGAGAAGGGGCACCTTGAAGAACGCCTTCTTTCTCGACGCGTCCTTCTGGGTGCGCTCAAGCTGCGTGGACTCTGCAACACGGCAGGGTGCAAGCAACTGTTTCTGGCCAGGTTGTGTGATGATGGAGTGCAAGGGCTGCGCCTTACTCTCGGAAGCTGCCGGAGCATTCTCATCAGCTGAATGCGCTTGTGAAGCAGCTCTCTGCTGGACTTTGGAAGCCGGCACGCTGAGCCCCTTAGAATGCCTGCCCGCTGCCCGGCTGCTGCGTTCTTCGCCTTCTGTGCTCTGGATGGCGAACTGAAGCCCAGCGATGGCTTTGAGCTGTCCCGCTCTTCAGCGCGTGTATAACTGCACGCATCCACAGTGCTCTGTGCACGGATTTTCCTCAGCTCGAGGTGCAATCATTTTCTTGCTGGTTTACAGTGTCCAAAGCGTCCGTGGAGCTCTCGCTCGGCCAAATGCGTCAAGAGAGAAGCCCTTGCTGGATTCGCCTTTCGCTGGCCAAGACTTTCAACACAGCACCACAATCCGGGCGACGACGAGGAGGAAAGGGGGAACATCTTTTCGTCCTGGCACGTTCTTCTGTGCGGGACGTCTGTCCGCATCTTCGCTCTCTGCAAGGCTGGAAGGTGCACGGTGGTACTCGGAAGCGAGAAGAAGGCTGCAGAGAGCACCGCGCTCTGCCGGCGCTGTGCAGGCTGTACAGGCAAGAAGCCTAGCCCTGGAATGTGGTGCAAATACAAGCTTCCACGCATCGGGGGCAAGCTCTGGGTAAGCTCGCTGACCTAAAAGTGTTCTGTGGGCGAGACGCAGCCGAGAAGCTCTCCCTTAAGGTTCAGGCTACCACGCAGACGGAAGGTGCCGCTACCTAGCGCTGCGAGGGAAAGTGCATAGCCCAGGCGTGTTTCGGCAGAAGCAGCAGCCTGGAGGCTTTCGCTGCCGGCACCGTGCTCTCTGGGCGAGAAGCAGACGACCGTTCGTCTGCAGCGAAACGAAAGCGCGACGTGGTACGAAGGGGCAGAAGAACGAAGGCGCAGAGCACCACCGGGCTGCCGTGCGACTCGCACAGGCTGCAAGAGGAAGCGTGCCTGCCACTCGCTCGTTCGCGGATTCACTTTAGCAGTCGGAAACAGAAAGCTCGACTTGCGGCTACTTGTGCTGCTGCCTAGTTCTCTTCCAGTAGCCCCTGGAAACAACGATGCTCGGTTTATGCTTCGAGACGCAGCGATCACGGTGGTAGGTGCGGTGGAGAAGGGAAAGCCAGCGTGCAGAGGACAGTTTCTCGTTGCTCTACGTGAGGCAAGGGGAAGGTTCAGCCCAGCAGTGGCTGTTGCTCCTGGAGCCTTTTTCTTTGGGAGCAGCTGCTGCAAGCGGGCAACGGAGCTGCGAGAGTGCCTAATGGGTGGGACGGCACGTCTATCGGCGAAGGAAGCTGCCTAGCCGCAGTGTGTTGTGCTCAGTTTCCAGGCTGCTTCGAGAAGGGGCACCTTGAAGAACGCCTTCTTTCTCGACGCGTCCTTCTGGGTGCGCTCAAGCTGCGTGGACTCTGCAACACGGCAGGGTGCAAGCAACTGTTTCTGGCCAGGTTGTGTGATGATGGAGTGCAAGGGCTGCGCCTTACTCTCGGAAGCTGCCGGAGCATTCTCATCAGCTGAATGCGCTTGTGAAGCAGCTCTCTGCTGGACTTTGGAAGCCGGCACGCTGAGCCCCTTAGAATGCCTGCCCGCTGCCCGGCTGCTGCGTTCTTCGCCTTCTGTGCTCTGGATGGCGAACTGAAGCCCAGCGATGGCTTTGAGCTGTCCCGCTCTTCAGCGCGTGTATAACTGCACGCATCCACAGTGCTCTGTGCACGGATTTTCCTCAGCTCGAGGTGCAATCATTTTCTTGCTGGTTTACAGTGTCCAAAGCGTCCGTGGAGCTCTCGCTCGGCCAAATGCGTCAAGAGAGAAGCCCTTGCTGGATTCGCCTTTCGCTGGCCAAGACTTTCAACACAGCACCACAATCCGGGCGACGACGAGGAGGAAAGGGGGAACATCTTTTCGTCCTGGCACGTTCTTCTGTGCGGGACGTCTGTCCGCATCTTCGCTCTCTGCAAGGCTGGAAGGTGCGCGGTGGTACTCGGAAGCGAGAAGAAGGCTGCAGAGAGCACCGCGCTCTGCCGGCGCTGTGCAGGCTGTACAGGCAAGAAGCCTAGCCCTGGAATGTGGTGCAAATACAAGCTTCCACGCATCGGGGGCAAGCTCTGGGTAAGCTCGCTGACCTAAAAGTGTTCTGTGGGCGAGACGCAGCCGAGAAGCTCTCCCTTAAGGTTCAGGCTACCACGCAGACGGAAGGTGCCGCTACCTAGCGCTGCGAGGGAAAGTGCATAGCCCAGGCGTGTTTCGGCAGAAGCAGCAGCCTGGAGGCTTTCGCTGCCGGCACCGTGCTCTCTGGGCGAGAAGCAGACGACCGTTCGTCTGCAGCGAAACGAAAGCGCGACGTGGTACGAAGGGGCAGAAGAACGAAGGCGCAGAGCACCACCGGGCTGCCGTGCGACTCGCACAGGCTGCAAGAGGAAGCGTGCCTGCCACTCGCTCGTTCGCGGATTCACTTTAGCAGTCGGAAACAGAAAGCTCGACTTGCGGCTACTTGTGCTGCTGCCTAGTTCTCTTCCAGTAGCCCCTGGAAACAACGATGCTCGGTTTATGCTTCGAGACGCAGCGATCACGGTGGTAGGTGCGGTGGAGAAGGGAAAGCCAGCGTGCAGAGGACAGTTTCTCGTTGCTCTACGTGAGGCAAGGGGAAGGTTCAGCCCAGCAGTGGCTGTTGCTCCTGGAGCCTTTTTCTTTGGGAGCAGCTGCTGCAAGCGGGCAACGGAGCTGCGAGAGTGCCTAATGGGTGGGACGGCACGTCTATCGGCGAAGGAAGCTGCCTAGCCGCAGTGTGTTGTGCTCAGTTTCCAGGCTGCTTCGAGAAGGGGCACCTTGAAGAACGCCTTCTTTCTCGACGCGTCCTTCTGGGTGCGCTCAAGCTGCGTGGACTCTGCAACACGGCAGGGTGCAAGCAACTGTTTCTGGCCAGGTTGTGTGATGATGGAGTGCAAGGGCTGCGCCTTACTCTCGGAAGCTGCCGGAGCATTCTCATCAGCTGAATGCGCTTGTGAAGCAGCTCTCTGCTGGACTTTGGAAGCCGGCACGCTGAGCCCCTTAGAATGCCTGCCCGCTGCCCGGCTGCTGCGTTCTTCGCCTTCTGTGCTCTGGATGGCGAACTGAAGCCCAGCGATGGCTTTGAGCTGTCCCGCTCTTCAGCGCGTGTATAACTGCACGCATCCACAGTGCTCTGTGCACGGATTTTCCTCAGCTCGAGGTGCAATCATTTTCTTGCTGGTTTACAGTGTCCAAAGCGTCCGTGGAGCTCTCGCTCGGCCAAATGCGTCAAGAGAGAAGCCCTTGCTGGATTCGCCTTTCGCTGGCCAAGACTTTCAACACAGCACCACAATCCGGGCGACGACGAGGAGGAAAGGGGGAACATCTTTTCGTCCTGGCACGTTCTTCTGTGCGGGACGTCTGTCCGCATCTTCGCTCTCTGCAAGGCTGGAAGGTGCACGGTGGTACTCGGAAGCGAGAAGAAGGCTGCAGAGAGCACCGCGCTCTGCCGGCGCTGTGCAGGCTGTACAGGCAAGAAGCCTAGCCCTGGAATGTGGTGCAAATACAAGCTTCCACGCATCGGGGGCAAGCTCTGGGTAAGCTCGCTGACCTAAAAGTGTTCTGTGGGCGAGACGCAGCCGAGAAGCTCTCCCTTAAGGTTCAGGCTACCACGCAGACGGAAGGTGCCGCTACCTAGCGCTGCGAGGGAAAGTGCATAGCCCAGGCGTGTTTCGGCAGAAGCAGCAGCCTGGAGGCTTTCGCTGCCGGCACCGTGCTCTCTGGGCGAGAAGCAGACGACCGTTCGTCTGCAGCGAAACGAAAGCGCGACGTGGTACGAAGGGGCAGAAGAACGAAGGCGCAGAGCACCACCGGGCTGCCGTGCGACTCGCACAGGCTGCAAGAGGAAGCGTGCCTGCCACTCGCTCGTTCGCGGATTCACTTTAGCAGTCGGAAACAGAAAGCTCGACTTGCGGCTAACTACTTGTGCTGCTGCCTAGTTCTCTTCCAGTAGCCCCTGGAAACAACGATGCTCGGTTTATGCTTCGAGACGCAGCGATCACGGTGGTAGGTGCGGTGGAGAAGGGAAAGCCAGCGTGCAGAGGACAGTTTCTCGTTGCTCTACGTGAGGCAAGGGGAAGGTTCAGCCCAGCAGTGGCTGTTGCTCCTGGAGCCTTTTTCTTTGGGAGCAGCTGCTGCAAGCGGGCAACGGAGCTGCGAGAGTGCCTAATGGGTGGGACGGCACGTCTATCGGCGAAGGAAGCTGCCTAGCCGCAGTGTGTTGTGCTCAGTTTCCAGGCTGCTTCGAGAAGGGGCACCTTGAAGAACGCCTTCTTTCTCGACGCGTCCTTCTGGGTGCGCTCAAGCTGCGTGGACTCTGCAACACGGCAGGGTGCAAGCAACTGTTTCTGGCCAGGTTGTGTGATGATGGAGTGCAAGGGCTGCGCCTTACTCTCGGAAGCTGCCGGAGCATTCTCATCAGCTGAATGCGCTTGTGAAGCAGCTCTCTGCTGGACTTTGGAAGCCGGCACGCTGAGCCCCTTAGAATGCCTGCCCGCTGCCCGGCTGCTGCGTTCTTCGCCTTCTGTGCTCTGGATGGCGAACTGAAGCCCAGCGATGGCTTTGAGCTGTCCCGCTCTTCAGCGCGTGTATAACTGCACGCATCCACAGTGCTCTGTGCACGGATTTTCCTCAGCTCGAGGTGCAATCATTTTCTTGCTGGTTTACAGTGTCCAAAGCGTCCGTGGAGCTCTCGCTCGGCCAAATGCGTCAAGAGAGAAGCCCTTGCTGGATTCGCCTTTCGCTGGCCAAGACTTTCAACACAGCACCACAATCCGGGCGACGACGAGGAGGAAAGGGGGAACATCTTTTCGTCCTGGCACGTTCTTCTGTGCGGGACGTCTATCCGCATCTTCGCTCTCTGCAAGGCTGGAAGGTGCGCGGTGGTACTCGGAAGCGAGAAGAAGGCTGCAGAGAGCACCGCGCTCTGCCGGCGCTGTGCAGGCTGTACAGGCAAGAAGCCTAGCCCTGGAATGTGGTGCAAATACAAGCTTCCACGCATCGGGGGCAAGCTCTGGGTAAGCTCGCTGACCTAAAAGTGTTCTGTGGGCGAGACGCAGCCGAGAAGCTCTCCCTTAAGGTTCAGGCTACCACGCAGACGGAAGGTGCCGCTACCTAGCGCTGCGAGGGAAAGTGCATAGCCCAGGCGTGTTTCGGCAGAAGCAGCAGCCTGGAGGCTTTCGCTGCCGGCACCGTGCTCTCTGGGCGAGAAGCAGACGACCGTTCGTCTGCAGCGAAACGAAAGCGCGACGTGGTACGAAGGGGCAGAAGAACGAAGGCGCAGAGCACCACCGGGCTGCCGTGCGACTCGCACAGGCTGCAAGAGGAAGCGTGCCTGCCACTCGCTCGTTCGCGGATTCACTTTAGCAGTCGGAAACAGAAAGCTCGACTTGCGGCTAACTACTTGTGCTGCTGCCTAGTTCTCTTCCAGTAGCCCCTGGAAACAACGATGCTCGGTTTATGCTTCGAGACGCAGCGATCACGGTGGTAGGTGCGGTGGAGAAGGGAAAGCCAGCGTGCAGAGGACAGTTTCTCGTTGCTCTACGTGAGGCAAGGGGAAGGTTCAGCCCAGCAGTGGCTGTTGCTCCTGGAGCCTTTTTCTTTGGGAGCAGCTGCTGCAAGCGGGCAACGGAGCTGCGAGAGTGCCTAATGGGTGGGACGGCACGTCTATCGGCGAAGGAAGCTGCCTAGCCGCAGTGTGTTGTGCTCAGTTTCCAGGCTGCTTCGAGAAGGGGCACCTTGAAGAACGCCTTCTTTCTCGACGCGTCCTTCTGGGTGCGCTCAAGCTGCGTGGACTCTGCAACACGGCAGGGTGCAAGCAACTGTTTCTGGCCAGGTTGTGTGATGATGGAGTGCAAGGGCTGCGCCTTACTCGCGGAAGCTGCCGGAGCATTCTCATCAGCTGAATGCGCTTGTGAAGCAGCTCTCTGCTGGACTTTGGAAGCCGGCACGCTGAGCCCCTTAGAATGCCTGCCCGCTGCCCGGCTGCTGCGTTCTTCGCCTTCTGTGCTCTGGATGGCGAACTGAAGCCCAGCGATGGCTTTGAGCTGTCCCGCTCTTCAGCGCGTGTATAACTGCACGCATCCACAGTGCTCTGTGCACGGATTTTCCTCAGCTCGAGGTGCAATCATTTTCTTGCTGGTTTACAGTGTCCAAAGCGTCCGTGGAGCTCTCGCTCGGCCAAATGCGTCAAGAGAGAAGCCCTTGCTGGATTCGCCTTTCGCTGGCCAAGACTTTCAACACAGCACCACAATCCGGGCGACGACGAGGAGGAAAGGGGGAACATCTTTTCGTCCTGGCACGTTCTTCTGTGCGGGACGTCTATCCGCATCTTCGCTCTCTGCAAGGCTGGAAGGTGCGCGGTGGTACTCGGAAGCGAGAAGAAGGCTGCAGAGAGCACCGTGCTCTGCCGGCGCTGTGCAGGCTGTACAGGCAAGAAGCCTAGCCCTGGAATGTGGTGCAAATACAAGCTTCCACGCATCGGGGGCAAGCTCTGGGTAAGCTCGCTGACCTAAAAGTGTTCTGTGGGCGAGACGCAGCCGAGAAGCTCTCCCTTAAGGTTCAGGCTACCACGCAGACGGAAGGTGCCGCTACCTAGCGCTGCGAGGGAAAGTGCATAGCCCAGGCGTGTTTCGGCAGAAGCAGCAGCCTGGAGGCTTTCGCTGCCGGCACCGTGCTCTCTGGGCGAGAAGCAGACGACCGTTCGTCTGCAGCGAAACGAAAGCGCGACGTGGTACGAAGGGGCAGAAGAACGAAGGCGCAGAGCACCACCGGGCTGCCGTGCGACTCGCACAGGCTGCAAGAGGAAGCGTGCCTGCCACTCGCTCGTTCGCGGATTCACTTTAGCAGTCGGAAACAGAAAGCTCGACTTGCGGCTACTTGTGCTGCTGCCTAGTTCTCTTCCAGTAGCCCCTGGAAACAACGATGCTCGGTTTATGCTTCGAGACGCAGCGATCACGGTGGTAGGTGCGGTGGAGAAGGGAAAGCCAGCGTGCAGAGGACAGTTTCTCGTTGCTCTACGTGAGGCAAGGGGAAGGTTCAGCCCAGCAGTGGCTGTTGCTCCTGGAGCCTTTTTCTTTGGGAGCAGCTGCTGCAAGCGGGCAACGGAGCTGCGAGAGTGCCTAATGGGTGGGACGGCACGTCTATCGGCGAAGGAAGCTGCCTAGCCGCAGTGTGTTGTGCTCAGTTTCCAGGCTGCTTCGAGAAGGGGCACCTTGAAGAACGCCTTCTTTCTCGACGCGTCCTTCTGGGTGCGCTCAAGCTGCGTGGACTCTGCAACACGGCAGGGTGCAAGCAACTGTTTCTGGCCAGGTTGTGTGATGATGGAGTGCAAGGGCTGCGCCTTACTCTCGGAAGCTGCCGGAGCATTCTCGTCAGCTGAATGCGCTTGTGAAGCAGCTCTCTGCTGGACTTTGGAAGCCGGCACGCTGAGCCCCTTAGAATGCCTGCCCGCTGCCCGGCTGCTGCGTTCTTCGCCTTCTGTGCTCTGGATGGCGAACTGAAGCCCAGCGATGGCTTTGAGCTGTCCCGCTCTTCAGCGCGTGTATAACTGCACGCATCCACAGTGCTCTGTGCACGGATTTTCCTCAGCTCGAGGTGCAATCATTTTCTTGCTGGTTTACAGTGTCCAAAGCGTCCGTGGAGCTCTCGCTCGGCCAAATGCGTCAAGAGAGAAGCCCTTGCTGGATTCGCCTTTCGCTGGCCAAGACTTTCAACACAGCACCACAATCCGGGCGACGACGAGGAGGAAAGGGGGAACATCTTTTCGTCCTGGCACGTTCTTCTGTGCGGGACGTCTATCCGCATCTTCGCTCTCTGCAAGGCTGGAAGGTGCGCGGTGGTACTCGGAAGCGAGAAGAAGGCTGCAGAGAGCACCGTGCTCTGCCGGCGCTGTGCAGGCTGTACAGGCAAGAAGCCTAGCCCTGGAATGTGGTGCAAATACAAGCTTCCACGCATCGGGGGCAAGCTCTGGGTAAGCTCGCTGACCTAAAAGTGTTCTGTGGGCGAGACGCAGCCGAGAAGCTCTCCCTTAAGGTTCAGGCTACCACGCAGACGGAAGGTGCCGCTACCTAGCGCTGCGAGGGAAAGTGCATAGCCCAGGCGTGTTTCGGCAGAAGCAGCAGCCTGGAGGCTTTCGCTGCCGGCACCGTGCTCTCTGGGCGAGAAGCAGACGACCGTTCGTCTGCAGCGAAACGAAAGCGCGACGTGGTACGAAGGGGCAGAAGAACGAAGGCGCAGAGCACCACCGGGCTGCCGTGCGACTCGCACAGGCTGCAAGAGGAAGCGTGCCTGCCACTCGCTCGTTCGCGGATTCACTTTAGCAGTCGGAAACAGAAAGCTCGACTTGCGGCTACTTGTGCTGCTGCCTAGTTCTCTTCCAGTAGCCCCTGGAAACAACGATGCTCGGTTTATGCTTCGAGACGCAGCGATCACGGTGGTAGGTGCGGTGGAGAAGGGAAAGCCAGAGTGCAGAGGACAGTTTCTCGTTGCTCTACGTGAGGCAAGGGGAAGGTTCAGCCCAGCAGTGGCTGTTGCTCCTGGAGCCTTTTTCTTTGGGAGCAGCTGCTGCAAGCGGGCAACGGAGCTGCGAGAGTGCCTAATGGGTGGGACGGCACGTCTATCGGCGAAGGAAGCTGCCTAGCCGCAGTGTGTTGTGCTCAGTTTCCAGGCTGCTTCGAGAAGGGGCACCTTGAAGAACGCCTTCTTTCTCGACGCGTCCTTCTGGGTGCGCTCAAGCTGCGTGGACTCTGCAACACGGCAGGGTGCAAGCAACTGTTTCTGGCCAGGTTGTGTGATGATGGAGTGCAAGGGCTGCGCCTTACTCGCGGAAGCTGCCGGAGCATTCTCATCAGCTGAATGCGCTTGTGAAGCAGCTCTCTGCTGGACTTTGGAAGCCGGCACGCTGAGCCCCTTAGAATGCCTGCCCGCTGCCCGGCTGCTGCGTTCTTCGCCTTCTGTGCTCTGGATGGCGAACTGAAGCCCAGCGATGGCTTTGAGCTGTCCCGCTCTTCAGCGCGTGTATAACTGCACGCATCCACAGTGCTCTGTGCACGGATTTTCCTCAGCTCGAGGTGCAATCATTTTCTTGCTGGTTTACAGTGTCCAAAGCGTCCGTGGAGCTCTCGCTCGGCCAAATGCGTCAAGAGAGAAGCCCTTGCTGGATTCGCCTTTCGCTGGCCAAGACTTTCAACACAGCACCACAATCCGGGCGACGACGAGGAGGAAAGGGGGAACATCTTTTCGTCCTGGCACGTTCTTCTGTGCGGGACGTCTATCCGCATCTTCGCTCTCTGCAAGGCTGGAAGGTGCGCGGTGGTACTCGGAAGCGAGAAGAAGGCTGCAGAGAGCACCGCGCTCTGCCGGCGCTGTGCAGGCTGTACAGGCAAGAAGCCTAGCCCTGGAATGTGGTGCAAATACAAGCTTCCACGCATCGGGGGCAAGCTCTGGGTAAGCTCGCTGACCTAAAAGTGTTCTGTGGGCGAGACGCAGCCGAGAAGCTCTCCCTTAAGGTTCAGGCTACCACGCAGACGGAAGGTGCCGCTACCTAGCGCTGCGAGGGAAAGTGCATAGCCCAGGCGTGTTTCGGCAGAAGCAGCAGCCTGGAGGCTTTCGCTGCCGGCACCGTGCTCTCTGGGCGAGAAGCAGACGACCGTTCGTCTGCAGCGAAACGAAAGCGCGACGTGGTACGAAGGGGCAGAAGAACGAAGGCGCAGAGCACCACCGGGCTGCCGTGCGACTCGCACAGGCTGCAAGAGGAAGCGTGCCTGCCACTCGCTCGTTCGCGGATTCACTTTAGCAGTCGGAAACAGAAAGCTCGACTTGCGGCTAACTACTTGTGCTGCTGCCTAGTTCTCTTCCAGTAGCCCCTGGAAACAACGATGCTCGGTTTATGCTTCGAGACGCAGCGATCACGGTGGTAGGTGCGGTGGAGAAGGGAAAGCCAGCGTGCAGAGGACAGTTTCTCGTTGCTCTACGTGAGGCAAGGGGAAGGTTCAGCCCAGCAGTGGCTGTTGCTCCTGGAGCCTTTTTCTTTGGGAGCAGCTGCTGCAAGCGGGCAACGGAGCTGCGAGAGTGCCTAATGGGTGGGACGGCACGTCTATCGGCGAAGGAAGCTGCCTAGCCGCAGTGTGTTGTGCTCAGTTTCCAGGCTGCTTCGAGAAGGGGCACCTTGAAGAACGCCTTCTTTCTCGACGCGTCCTTCTGGGTGCGCTCAAGCTGCGTGGACTCTGCAACACGGCAGGGTGCAAGCAACTGTTTCTGGCCAGGTTGTGTGATGATGGAGTGCAAGGGCTGCGCCTTACTCGCGGAAGCTGCCGGAGCATTCTCATCAGCTGAATGCGCTTGTGAAGCAGCTCTCTGCTGGACTTTGGAAGCCGGCACGCTGAGCCCCTTAGAATGCCTGCCCGCTGCCCGGCTGCTGCGTTCTTCGCCTTCTGTGCTCTGGATGGCGAACTGAAGCCCAGCGATGGCTTTGAGCTGTCCCACTCTTCAGCGCGTGTATAACTGCACGCATCCACAGTGCTCTGTGCACGGATTTTCCTCAGCTCGAGGTGCAATCATTTTCTTGCTGGTTTACAGTGTCCAAAGCGTCCGTGGAGCTCTCGCTCGGCCAAATGCGTCAAGAGAGAAGCCCTTGCTGGATTCGCCTTTCGCTGGCCAAGACTTTCAACACAGCACCACAATCCGGGCGACGACGAGGAGGAAAGGGGGAACATCTTTTCGTCCTGGCACGTTCTTCTGTGCGGGACGTCTATCCGCATCTTCGCTCTCTGCAAGGCTGGAAGGTGCGCGGTGGTACTCGGAAGCGAGAAGAAGGCTGCAGAGAGCACCGTGCTCTGCCGGCGCTGTGCAGGCTGTACAGGCAAGAAGCCTAGCCCTGGAATGTGGTGCAAATACAAGCTTCCACGCATCGGGGGCAAGCTCTGGGTAAGCTCGCTGACCTAAAAGTGTTCTGTGGGCGAGACGCAGCCGAGAAGCTCTCCCTTAAGGTTCAGGCTACCACGCAGACGGAAGGTGCCGCTACCTAGCGCTGCGAGGGAAAGTGCATAGCCCAGGCGTGTTTCGGCAGAAGCAGCAGCCTGGAGGCTTTCGCTGCCGGCACCGTGCTCTCTGGGCGAGAAGCAGACGACCGTTCGTCTGCAGCGAAACGAAAGCGCGACGTGGTACGAAGGGGCAGAAGAACGAAGGCGCAGAGCACCACCGGGCTGCCGTGCGACTCGCACAGGCTGCAAGAGGAAGCGTGCCTGCCACTCGCTCGTTCGCGGATTCACTTTAGCAGTCGGAAACAGAAAGCTCGACTTGCGGCTACTTGTGCTGCTGCCTAGTTCTCTTCCAGTAGCCCCTGGAAACAACGATGCTCGGTTTATGCTTCGAGACGCAGCGATCACGGTGGTAGGTGCGGTGGAGAAGGGAAAGCCAGCGTGCAGAGGACAGTTTCTCGTTGCTCTACGTGAGGCAAGGGGAAGGTTCAGCCCAGCAGTGGCTGTTGCTCCTGGAGCCTTTTTCTTTGGGAGCAGCTGCTGCAAGCGGGCAACGGAGCTGCGAGAGTGCCTAATGGGTGGGACGGCACGTCTATCGGCGAAGGAAGCTGCCTAGCCGCAGTGTGTTGTGCTCAGTTTCCAGGCTGCTTCGAGAAGGGGCACCTTGAAGAACGCCTTCTTTCTCGACGCGTCCTTCTGGGTGCGCTCAAGCTGCGTGGACTCTGCAACACGGCAGGGTGCAAGCAACTGTTTCTGGCCAGGTTGTGTGATGATGGAGTGCAAGGGCTGCGCCTTACTCTCGGAAGCTGCCGGAGCATTCTCGTCAGCTGAATGCGCTTGTGAAGCAGCTCTCTGCTGGACTTTGGAAGCCGGCACGCTGAGCCCCTTAGAATGCCTGCCCGCTGCCCGGCTGCTGCGTTCTTCGCCTTCTGTGCTCTGGATGGCGAACTGAAGCCCAGCGATGGCTTTGAGCTGTCCCGCTCTTCAGCGCGTGTATAACTGCACGCATCCACAGTGCTCTGTGCACGGATTTTCCTCAGCTCGAGGTGCAATCATTTTCTTGCTGGTTTACAGTGTCCAAAGCGTCCGTGGAGCTCTCGCTCGGCCAAATGCGTCAAGAGAGAAGCCCTTGCTGGATTCGCCTTTCGCTGGCCAAGACTTTCAACACAGCACCACAATCCGGGCGACGACGAGGAGGAAAGGGGGAACATCTTTTCGTCCTGGCACGTTCTTCTGTGCGGGACGTCTATCCGCATCTTCGCTCTCTGCAAGGCTGGAAGGTGCGCGGTGGTACTCGGAAGCGAGAAGAAGGCTGCAGAGAGCACCGTGCTCTGCCGGCGCTGTGCAGGCTGTACAGGCAAGAAGCCTAGCCCTGGAATGTGGTGCAAATACAAGCTTCCACGCATCGGGGGCAAGCTCTGGGTAAGCTCGCTGACCTAAAAGTGTTCTGTGGGCGAGACGCAGCCGAGAAGCTCTCCCTTAAGGTTCAGGCTACCACGCAGACGGAAGGTGCCGCTACCTAGCGCTGCGAGGGAAAGTGCATAGCCCAGGCGTGTTTCGGCAGAAGCAGCAGCCTGGAGGCTTTCGCTGCCGGCACCGTGCTCTCTGGGCGAGAAGCAGACGACCGTTCGTCTGCAGCGAAACGAAAGCGCGACGTGGTACGAAGGGGCAGAAGAACGAAGGCGCAGAGCACCACCGGGCTGCCGTGCGACTCGCACAGGCTGCAAGAGGAAGCGTGCCTGCCACTCGCTCGTTCGCGGATTCACTTTAGCAGTCGGAAACAGAAAGCTCGACTTGCGGCTACTTGTGCTGCTGCCTAGTTCTCTTCCAGTAGCCCCTGGAAACAACGATGCTCGGTTTATGCTTCGAGACGCAGCGATCACGGTGGTAGGTGCGGTGGAGAAGGGAAAGCCAGCGTGCAGAGGACAGTTTCTCGTTGCTCTACGTGAGGCAAGGGGAAGGTTCAGCCCAGCAGTGGCTGTTGCTCCTGGAGCCTTTTTCTTTGGGAGCAGCTGCTGCAAGCGGGCAACGGAGCTGCGAGAGTGCCTAATGGGTGGGACGGCACGTCTATCGGTGAAGGAAGCTGCCTAGCCGCAGTGTGTTGTGCTCAGTTTCCAGGCTGCTTCGAGAAGGGGCACCTTGAAGAACGCCTTCTTTCTCGACGCGTCCTTCTGGGTGCGCTCAAGCTGCGTGGACTCTGCAACACGGCAGGGTGCAAGCAACTGTTTCTGGCCAGGTTGTGTGATGATGGAGTGCAAGGGCTGCGCCTTACTCGCGGAAGCTGCCGGAGCATTCTCATCAGCTGAATGCGCTTGTGAAGCAGCTCTCTGCTGGACTTTGGAAGCCGGCACGCTGAGCCCCTTAGAATGCCTGCCCGCTGCCCGGCTGCTGCGTTCTTCGCCTTCTGTGCTCTGGATGGCGAACTGAAGCCCAGCGATGGCTTTGAGCTGTCCCGCTCTTCAGCGCGTGTATAACTGCACGCATCCACAGTGCTCTGTGCACGGATTTTCCTCAGCTCGAGGTGCAATCATTTTCTTGCTGGTTTACAGTGTCCAAAGCGTCCGTGGAGCTCTCGCTCGGCCAAATGCGTCAAGAGAGAAGCCCTTGCTGGATTCGCCTTTCGCTGGCCAAGACTTTCAACACAGCACCACAATCCGGGCGACGACGAGGAGGAAAGGGGGAACATCTTTTCGTCCTGGCACGTTCTTCTGTGCGGGACGTCTATCCGCATCTTCGCTCTCTGCAAGGCTGGAAGGTGCGCGGTGGTACTCGGAAGCGAGAAGAAGGCTGCAGAGAGCACCGCGCTCTGCCGGCGCTGTGCAGGCTGTACAGGCAAGAAGCCTAGCCCTGGAATGTGGTGCAAATACAAGCTTCCACGCATCGGGGGCAAGCTCTGGGTAAGCTCGCTGACCTAAAAGTGTTCTGTGGGCGAGACGCAGCCGAGAAGCTCTCCCTTAAGGTTCAGGCTACCACGCAGACGGAAGGTGCCGCTACCTAGCGCTGCGAGGGAAAGTGCATAGCCCAGGCGTGTTTCGGCAGAAGCAGCAGCCTGGAGGCTTTCGCTGCCGGCACCGTGCTCTCTGGGCGAGAAGCAGACGACCGTTCGTCTGCAGCGAAACGAAAGCGCGACGTGGTACGAAGGGGCAGAAGAACGAAGGCGCAGAGCACCACCGGGCTGCCGTGCGACTCGCACAGGCTGCAAGAGGAAGCGTGCCTGCCACTCGCTCGTTCGCGGATTCACTTTAGCAGTCGGAAACAGAAAGCTCGACTTGCGGCTAACTACTTGTGCTGCTGCCTAGTTCTCTTCCAGTAGCCCCTGGAAACAACGATGCTCGGTTTATGCTTCGAGACGCAGCGATCACGGTGGTAGGTGCGGTGGAGAAGGGAAAGCCAGCGTGCAGAGGACAGTTTCTCGTTGCTCTACGTGAGGCAAGGGGAAGGTTCAGCCCAGCAGTGGCTGTTGCTCCTGGAGCCTTTTTCTTTGGGAGCAGCTGCTGCAAGCGGGCAACGGAGCTGCGAGAGTGCCTAATGGGTGGGACGGCACGTCTATCGGCGAAGGAAGCTGCCTAGCCGCAGTGTGTTGTGCTCAGTTTCCAGGCTGCTTCGAGAAGGGGCACCTTGAAGAACGCCTTCTTTCTCGACGCGTCCTTCTGGGTGCGCTCAAGCTGCGTGGACTCTGCAACACGGCAGGGTGCAAGCAACTGTTTCTGGCCAGGTTGTGTGATGATGGAGTGCAAGGGCTGCGCCTTACTCTCGGAAGCTGCCGGAGCATTCTCATCAGCTGAATGCGCTTGTGAAGCAGCTCTCTGCTGGACTTTGGAAGCCGGCACGCTGAGCCCCTTAGAATGCCTGCCCGCTGCCCGGCTGCTGCGTTCTTCGCCTTCTGTGCTCTGGATGGCGAACTGAAGCCCAGCGATGGCTTTGAGCTGTCCCGCTCTTCAGCGCGTGTATAACTGCACGCATCCACAGTGCTCTGTGCACGGATTTTCCTCAGCTCGAGGTGCAATCATTTTCTTGCTGGTTTACAGTGTCCAAAGCGTCCGTGGAGCTCTCGCTCGGCCAAATGCGTCAAGAGAGAAGCCCTTGCTGGATTCGCCTTTCGCTGGCCAAGACTTTCAACACAGCACCACAATCCGGGCGACGACGAGGAGGAAAGGGGGAACATCTTTTCGTCCTGGCACGTTCTTCTGTGCGGGACGTCTATCCGCATCTTCGCTCTCTGCAAGGCTGGAAGGTGCGCGGTGGTACTCGGAAGCGAGAAGAAGGCTGCAGAGAGCACCGCGCTCTGCCGGCGCTGTGCAGGCTGTACAGGCAAGAAGCCTAGCCCTGGAATGTGGTGCAAATACAAGCTTCCACGCATCGGGGGCAAGCTCTGGGTAAGCTCGCTGACCTAAAAGTGTTCTGTGGGCGAGACGCAGCCGAGAAGCTCTCCCTTAAGGTTCAGGCTACCACGCAGACGGAAGGTGCCGCTACCTAGCGCTGCGAGGGAAAGTGCATAGCCCAGGCGTGTTTCGGCAGAAGCAGCAGCCTGGAGGCTTTCGCTGCCGGCACCGTGCTCTCTGGGCGAGAAGCAGACGACCGTTCGTCTGCAGCGAAACGAAAGCGCGACGTGGTACGAAGGGGCAGAAGAACGAAGGCGCAGAGCACCACCGGGCTGCCGTGCGACTCGCACAGGCTGCAAGAGGAAGCGTGCCTGCCACTCGCTCGTTCGCGGATTCACTTTAGCAGTCGGAAACAGAAAGCTCGACTTGCGGCTACTTGTGCTGCTGCCTAGTTCTCTTCCAGTAGCCCCTGGAAACAACGATGCTCGGTTTATGCTTCGAGACGCAGCGATCACGGTGGTAGGTGCGGTGGAGAAGGGAAAGCCAGCGTGCAGAGGACAGTTTCTCGTTGCTCTACGTGAGGCAAGGGGAAGGTTCAGCCCAGCAGTGGCTGTTGCTCCTGGAGCCTTTTTCTTTGGGAGCAGCTGCTGCAAGCGGGCAACGGAGCTGCGAGAGTGCCTAATGGGTGGGACGGCACGTCTATCGGCGAAGGAAGCTGCCTAGCCGCAGTGTGTTGTGCTCAGTTTCCAGGCTGCTTCGAGAAGGGGCACCTTGAAGAACGCCTTCTTTCTCGACGCGTCCTTCTGGGTGCGCTCAAGCTGCGTGGACTCTGCAACACGGCAGGGTGCAAGCAACTGTTTCTGGCCAGGTTGTGTGATGATGGAGTGCAAGGGCTGCGCCTTACTCGCGGAAGCTGCCGGAGCATTCTCATCAGCTGAATGCGCTTGTGAAGCAGCTCTCTGCTGGACTTTGGAAGCCGGCACGCTGAGCCCCTTAGAATGCCTGCCCGCTGCCCGGCTGCTGCGTTCTTCGCCTTCTGTGCTCTGGATGGCGAACTGAAGCCCAGCGATGGCTTTGAGCTGTCCCGCTCTTCAGCGCGTGTATAACTGCACGCATCCACAGTGCTCTGTGCACGGATTTTCCTCAGCTCGAGGTGCAATCATTTTCTTGCTGGTTTACAGTGTCCAAAGCGTCCGTGGAGCTCTCGCTCGGCCAAATGCGTCAAGAGAGAAGCCCTTGCTGGATTCGCCTTTCGCTGGCCAAGACTTTCAACACAGCACCACAATCCGGGCGACGACGAGGAGGAAAGGGGGAACATCTTTTCGTCCTGGCACGTTCTTCTGTGCGGGACGTCTATCCGCATCTTCGCTCTCTGCAAGGCTGGAAGGTGCGCGGTGGTACTCGGAAGCGAGAAGAAGGCTGCAGAGAGCACCGCGCTCTGCCGGCGCTGTGCAGGCTGTACAGGCAAGAAGCCTAGCCCTGGAATGTGGTGCAAATACAAGCTTCCACGCATCGGGGGCAAGCTCTGGGTAAGCTCGCTGACCTAAAAGTGTTCTGTGGGCGAGACGCAGCCGAGAAGCTCTCCCTTAAGGTTCAGGCTACCACGCAGACGGAAGGTGCCGCTACCTAGCGCTGCGAGGGAAAGTGCATAGCCCAGGCGTGTTTCGGCAGAAGCAGCAGCCTGGAGGCTTTCGCTGCCGGCACCGTGCTCTCTGGGCGAGAAGCAGACGACCGTTCGTCTGCAGCGAAACGAAAGCGCGACGTGGTACGAAGGGGCAGAAGAACGAAGGCGCAGAGCACCACCGGGCTGCCGTGCGACTCGCACAGGCTGCAAGAGGAAGCGTGCCTGCCACTCGCTCGTTCGCGGATTCACTTTAGCAGTCGGAAACAGAAAGCTCGACTTGCGGCTAACTACTTGTGCTGCTGCCTAGTTCTCTTCCAGTAGCCCCTGGAAACAACGATGCTCGGTTTATGCTTCGAGACGCAGCGATCACGGTGGTAGGTGCGGTGGAGAAGGGAAAGCCAGCGTGCAGAGGACAGTTTCTCGTTGCTCTACGTGAGGCAAGGGGAAGGTTCAGCCCAGCAGTGGCTGTTGCTCCTGGAGCCTTTTTCTTTGGGAGCAGCTGCTGCAAGCGGGCAACGGAGCTGCGAGAGTGCCTAATGGGTGGGACGGCACGTCTATCGGCGAAGGAAGCTGCCTAGCCGCAGTGTGTTGTGCTCAGTTTCCAGGCTGCTTCGAGAAGGGGCACCTTGAAGAACGCCTTCTTTCTCGACGCGTCCTTCTGGGTGCGCTCAAGCTGCGTG
Organism: Aphelocoma coerulescens; assembly: GCF_041296385.1. Classification (NCBI taxonomy): domain Eukaryota; kingdom Metazoa; phylum Chordata; class Aves; order Passeriformes; family Corvidae; genus Aphelocoma; species Aphelocoma coerulescens. The sequence goes on along the minus strand of NW_027183487.1, from coordinate 128,955 downwards.
GACTCTGCAACACGGCAGGGTGCAAGCAACTGTTTCTGGCCAGGTTGTGTGATGATGGAGTGCAAGGGCTGCGCCTTACTCTCGGAAGCTGCCGGAGCATTCTCATCAGCTGAATGCGCTTGTGAAGCAGCTCTCTGCTGGACTTTGGAAGCCGGCACGCTGAGCCCCTTAGAATGCCTGCCCGCTGCCCGGCTGCTGCGTTCTTCACCTTCTGTGCTCTGGATGGCGAACTGAAGCCCAGCGATGGCTTTGAGCTGTCCCGCTCTTCAGCGCGTGTATAACTGCACGCATCCACAGTGCTCTGTGCACGGATTTTCCTCAGCTCGAGGTGCAATCATTTTCTTGCTGGTTTACAGTGTCCAAAGCGTCCGTGGAGCTCTCGCTCGGCCAAATGCGTCAAGAGAGAAGCCCTTGCTGGATTCGCCTTTCGCTGGCCAAGACTTTCAACACAGCACCACAATCCGGGCGACGACGAGGAGGAAAGGGGGAACATCTTTTCGTCCTGGCACGTTCTTCTGTGCGGGACGTCTATCCGCATCTTCGCTCTCTGCAAGGCTGGAAGGTGCGCGGTGGTACTCGGAAGCGAGAAGAAGGCTGCAGAGAGCACCGCGCTCTGCCGGCGCTGTGCAGGCTGTACAGGCAAGAAGCCTAGCCCTGGAATGTGGTGCAAATACAAGCTTCCACGCATCGGGGGCAAGCTCTGGGTAAGCTCGCTGACCTAAAAGTGTTCTGTGGGCGAGACGCAGCCGAGAAGCTCTCCCTTAAGGTTCAGGCTACCACGCAGACGGAAGGTGCCGCTACCTAGCGCTGCGAGGGAAAGTGCATAGCCCAGGCGTGTTTCGGCAGAAGCAGCAGCCTGGAGGCTTTCGCTGCCGGCACCGTGCTCTCTGGGCGAGAAGCAGACGACCGTTCGTCTGCAGCGAAACGAAAGCGCGACGTGGTACGAAGGGGCAGAAGAACGAAGGCGCAGAGCACCACCGGGCTGCCGTGCGACTCGCACAGGCTGCAAGAGGAAGCGTGCCTGCCACTCGCTCGTTCGCGGATTCACTTTAGCAGTCGGAAACAGAAAGCTCGACTTGCGGCTACTTGTGCTGCTGCCTAGTTCTCTTCCAGTAGCCCCTGGAAACAACGATGCTCGGTTTATGCTTCGAGACGCAGCGATCACGGTGGTAGGTGCGGTGGAGAAGGGAAAGCCAGCGTGCAGAGGACAGTTTCTCGTTGCTCTACGTGAGGCAAGGGGAAGGTTCAGCCCAGCAGTGGCTGTTGCTCCTGGAGCCTTTTTCTTTGGGAGCAGCTGCTGCAAGCGGGCAACGGAGCTGCGAGAGTGCCTAATGGGTGGGACGGCACGTCTATCGGCGAAGGAAGCTGCCTAGCCGCAGTGTGTTGTGCTCAGTTTCCAGGCTGCTTCGAGAAGGGGCACCTTGAAGAACGCCTTCTTTCTCGACGCGTCCTTCTGGGTGCGCTCAAGCTGCGTGGACTCTGCAACACGGCAGGGTGCAAGCAACTGTTTCTGGCCAGGTTGTGTGATGATGGAGTGCAAGGGCTGCGCCTTACTCGCGGAAGCTGCCGGAGCATTCTCATCAGCTGAATGCGCTTGTGAAGCAGCTCTCTGCTGGACTTTGGAAGCCGGCACGCTGAGCCCCTTAGAATGCCTGCCCGCTGCCCGGCTGCTGCGTTCTTCGCCTTCTGTGCTCTGGATGGCGAACTGAAGCCCAGCGATGGCTTTGAGCTGTCCCGCTCTTCAGCGCGTGTATAACTGCACGCATCCACAGTGCTCTGTGCACGGATTTTCCTCAGCTCGAGGTGCAATCATTTTCTTGCTGGTTTACAGTGTCCAAAGCGTCCGTGGAGCTCTCGCTCGGCCAAATGCGTCAAGAGAGAAGCCCTTGCTGGATTCGCCTTTCGCTGGCCAAGACTTTCAACACAGCACCACAATCCGGGCGACGACGAGGAGGAAAGGGGGAACATCTTTTCGTCCTGGCACGTTCTTCTGTGCGGGACGTCTATCCGCATCTTCGCTCTCTGCAAGGCTGGAAGGTGCGCGGTGGTACTCGGAAGCGAGAAGAAGGCTGCAGAGAGCACCGCGCTCTGCCGGCGCTGTGCAGGCTGTACAGGCAAGAAGCCTAGCCCTGGAATGTGGTGCAAATACAAGCTTCCACGCATCGGGGGCAAGCTCTGGGTAAGCTCGCTGACCTAAAAGTGTTCTGTGGGCGAGACGCAGCCGAGAAGCTCTCCCTTAAGGTTCAGGCTACCACGCAGACGGAAGGTGCCGCTACCTAGCGCTGCGAGGGAAAGTGCATAGCCCAGGCGTGTTTCGGCAGAAGCAGCAGCCTGGAGGCTTTCGCTGCCGGCACCGTGCTCTCTGGGCGAGAAGCAGACGACCGTTCGTCTGCAGCGAAACGAAAGCGCGACGTGGTACGAAGGGGCAGAAGAACGAAGGCGCAGAGCACCACCGGGCTGCCGTGCGACTCGCACAGGCTGCAAGAGGAAGCGTGCCTGCCACTCGCTCGTTCGCGGATTCACTTTAGCAGTCGGAAACAGAAAGCTCGACTTGCGGCTAACTACTTGTGCTGCTGCCTAGTTCTCTTCCAGTAGCCCCTGGAAACAACGATGCTCGGTTTATGCTTCGAGACGCAGCGATCACGGTGGTAGGTGCGGTGGAGAAGGGAAAGCCAGCGTGCAGAGGACAGTTTCTCGTTGCTCTACGTGAGGCAAGGGGAAGGTTCAGCCCAGCAGTGGCTGTTGCTCCTGGAGCCTTTTTCTTTGGGAGCAGCTGCTGCAAGCGGGCAATGGAGCTGCGAGAGTGCCTAATGGGTGGGACGGCACGTCTATCGGCGAAGGAAGCTGCCTAGCCGCAGTGTGTTGTGCTCAGTTTCCAGGCTGCTTCGAGAAGGGGCACCTTGAAGAACGCCTTCTTTCTCGACGCGTCCTTCTGGGTGCGCTCAAGCTGCGTGGACTCTGCAACACGGCAGGGTGCAAGCAACTGTTTCTGGCCAGGTTGTGTGATGATGGAGTGCAAGGGCTGCGCCTTACTCGCGGAAGCTGCCGGAGCATTCTCATCAGCTGAATGCGCTTGTGAAGCAGCTCTCTGCTGGACTTTGGAAGCCGGCACGCTGAGCCCCTTAGAATGCCTGCCCGCTGCCCGGCTGCTGCGTTCTTCGCCTTCTGTGCTCTGGATGGCGAACTGAAGCCCAGCGATGGCTTTGAGCTGTCCCGCTCTTCAGCGCGTGTATAACTGCACGCATCCACAGTGCTCTGTGCACGGATTTTCCTCAGCTCGAGGTGCAATCATTTTCTTGCTGGTTTACAGTGTCCAAAGCGTCCGTGGAGCTCTCGCTCGGCCAAATGCGTCAAGAGAGAAGCCCTTGCTGGATTCGCCTTTCGCTGGCCAAGACTTTCAACACAGCACCACAATCCGGGCGACGACGAGGAGGAAAGGGGGAACATCTTTTCGTCCTGGCACGTTCTTCTGTGCGGGACGTCTATCCGCATCTTCGCTCTCTGCAAGGCTGGAAGGTGCGCGGTGGTACTCGGAAGCGAGAAGAAGGCTGCAGAGAGCACCGCGCTCTGCCGGCGCTGTGCAGGCTGTACAGGCAAGAAGCCTAGCCCTGGAATGTGGTGCAAATACAAGCTTCCACGCATCGGGGGCAAGCTCTGGGTAAGCTCGCTGACCTAAAAGTGTTCTGTGGGCGAGACGCAGCCGAGAAGCTCTCCCTTAAGGTTCAGGCTACCACGCAGACGGAAGGTGCCGCTACCTAGCGCTGCGAGGGAAAGTGCATAGCCCAGGCGTGTTTCGGCAGAAGCAGCAGCCTGGAGGCTTTCGCTGCCGGCACCGTGCTCTCTGGGCGAGAAGCAGACGACCGTTCGTCTGCAGCGAAACGAAAGCGCGACGTGGTACGAAGGGGCAGAAGAACGAAGGCGCAGAGCACCACCGGGCTGCCGTGCGACTCGCACAGGCTGCAAGAGGAAGCGTGCCTGCCACTCGCTCGTTCGCGGATTCACTTTAGCAGTCGGAAACAGAAAGCTCGACTTGCGGCTAACTACTTGTGCTGCTGCCTAGTTCTCTTCCAGTAGCCCCTGGAAACAACGATGCTCGGTTTATGCTTCGAGACGCAGCGATCACGGTGGTAGGTGCGGTGGAGAAGGGAAAGCCAGCGTGCAGAGGACAGTTTCTCGTTGCTCTACGTGAGGCAAGGGGAAGGTTCAGCCCAGCAGTGGCTGTTGCTCCTGGAGCCTTTTTCTTTGGGAGCAGCTGCTGCAAGCGGGCAACGGAGCTGCGAGAGTGCCTAATGGGTGGGACGGCACGTCTATCGGCGAAGGAAGCTGCCTAGCCGCAGTGTGTTGTGCTCAGTTTCCAGGCTGCTTCGAGAAGGGGCACCTTGAAGAACGCCTTCTTTCTCGACGCGTCCTTCTGGGTGCGCTCAAGCTGCGTGGACTCTGCAACACGGCAGGGTGCAAGCAACTGTTTCTGGCCAGGTTGTGTGATGATGGAGTGCAAGGGCTGCGCCTTACTCTCGGAAGCTGCCGGAGCATTCTCATCAGCTGAATGCGCTTGTGAAGCAGCTCTCTGCTGGACTTTGGAAGCCGGCACGCTGAGCCCCTTAGAATGCCTGCCCGCTGCCCGGCTGCTGCGTTCTTCACCTTCTGTGCTCTGGATGGCGAACTGAAGCCCAGCGATGGCTTTGAGCTGTCCCGCTCTTCAGCGCGTGTATAACTGCACGCATCCACAGTGCTCTGTGCACGGATTTTCCTCAGCTCGAGGTGCAATCATTTTCTTGCTGGTTTACAGTGTCCAAAGCGTCCGTGGAGCTCTCGCTCGGCCAAATGCGTCAAGAGAGAAGCCCTTGCTGGATTCGCCTTTCGCTGGCCAAGACTTTCAACACAGCACCACAATCCGGGCGACGACGAGGAGGAAAGGGGGAACATCTTTTCGTCCTGGCACGTTCTTCTGTGCGGGACGTCTATCCGCATCTTCGCTCTCTGCAAGGCTGGAAGGTGCGCGGTGGTACTCGGAAGCGAGAAGAAGGCTGCAGAGAGCACCGCGCTCTGCCGGCGCTGTGCAGGCTGTACAGGCAAGAAGCCTAGCCCTGGAATGTGGTGCAAATACAAGCTTCCACGCATCGGGGGCAAGCTCTGGGTAAGCTCGCTGACCTAAAAGTGTTCTGTGGGCGAGACGCAGCCGAGAAGCTCTCCCTTAAGGTTCAGGCTACCACGCAGACGGAAGGTGCCGCTACCTAGCGCTGCGAGGGAAAGTGCATAGCCCAGGCGTGTTTCGGCAGAAGCAGCAGCCTGGAGGCTTTCGCTGCCGGCACCGTGCTCTCTGGGCGAGAAGCAGACGACCGTTCGTCTGCAGCGAAACGAAAGCGCGACGTGGTACGAAGGGGCAGAAGAACGAAGGCGCAGAGCACCACCGGGCTGCCGTGCGACTCGCACAGGCTGCAAGAGGAAGCGTGCCTGCCACTCGCTCGTTCGCGGATTCACTTTAGCAGTCGGAAACAGAAAGCTCGACTTGCGGCTACTTGTGCTGCTGCCTAGTTCTCTTCCAGTAGCCCCTGGAAACAACGATGCTCGGTTTATGCTTCGAGACGCAGCGATCACGGTGGTAGGTGCGGTGGAGAAGGGAAAGCCAGCGTGCAGAGGACAGTTTCTCGTTGCTCTACGTGAGGCAAGGGGAAGGTTCAGCCCAGCAGTGGCTGTTGCTCCTGGAGCCTTTTTCTTTGGGAGCAGCTGCTGCAAGCGGGCAACGGAGCTGCGAGAGTGCCTAATGGGTGGGACGGCACGTCTATCGGCGAAGGAAGCTGCCTAGCCGCAGTGTGTTGTGCTCAGTTTCCAGGCTGCTTCGAGAAGGGGCACCTTGAAGAACGCCTTCTTTCTCGACGCGTCCTTCTGGGTGCGCTCAAGCTGCGTGGACTCTGCAACACGGCAGGGTGCAAGCAACTGTTTCTGGCCAGGTTGTGTGATGATGGAGTGCAAGGGCTGCGCCTTACTCGCGGAAGCTGCCGGAGCATTCTCATCAGCTGAATGCGCTTGTGAAGCAGCTCTCTGCTGGACTTTGGAAGCCGGCACGCTGAGCCCCTTAGAATGCCTGCCCGCTGCCCGGCTGCTGCGTTCTTCGCCTTCTGTGCTCTGGATGGCGAACTGAAGCCCAGCGATGGCTTTGAGCTGTCCCGCTCTTCAGCGCGTGTATAACTGCACGCATCCACAGTGCTCTGTGCACGGATTTTCCTCAGCTCGAGGTGCAATCATTTTCTTGCTGGTTTACAGTGTCCAAAGCGTCCGTGGAGCTCTCGCTCGGCCAAATGCGTCAAGAGAGAAGCCCTTGCTGGATTCGCCTTTCGCTGGCCAAGACTTTCAACACAGCACCACAATCCGGGCGACGACGAGGAGGAAAGGGGGAACATCTTTTCGTCCTGGCACGTTCTTCTGTGCGGGACGTCTATCCGCATCTTCGCTCTCTGCAAGGCTGGAAGGTGCGCGGTGGTACTCGGAAGCGAGAAGAAGGCTGCAGAGAGCACCGCGCTCTGCCGGCGCTGTGCAGGCTGTACAGGCAAGAAGCCTAGCCCTGGAATGTGGTGCAAATACAAGCTTCCACGCATCGGGGGCAAGCTCTGGGTAAGCTCGCTGACCTAAAAGTGTTCTGTGGGCGAGACGCAGCCGAGAAGCTCTCCCTTAAGGTTCAGGCTACCACGCAGACGGAAGGTGCCGCTACCTAGCGCTGCGAGGGAAAGTGCATAGCCCAGGCGTGTTTCGGCAGAAGCAGCAGCCTGGAGGCTTTCGCTGCCGGCACCGTGCTCTCTGGGCGAGAAGCAGACGACCGTTCGTCTGCAGCGAAACGAAAGCGCGACGTGGTACGAAGGGGCAGAAGAACGAAGGCGCAGAGCACCACCGGGCTGCCGTGCGACTCGCACAGGCTGCAAGAGGAAGCGTGCCTGCCACTCGCTCGTTCGCGGATTCACTTTAGCAGTCGGAAACAGAAAGCTCGACTTGCGGCTAACTACTTGTGCTGCTGCCTAGTTCTCTTCCAGTAGCCCCTGGAAACAACGATGCTCGGTTTATGCTTCGAGACGCAGCGATCACGGTGGTAGGTGCGGTGGAGAAGGGAAAGCCAGCGTGCAGAGGACAGTTTCTCGTTGCTCTACGTGAGGCAAGGGGAAGGTTCAGCCCAGCAGTGGCTGTTGCTCCTGGAGCCTTTTTCTTTGGGAGCAGCTGCTGCAAGCGGGCAATGGAGCTGCGAGAGTGCCTAATGGGTGGGACGGCACGTCTATCGGCGAAGGAAGCTGCCTAGCCGCAGTGTGTTGTGCTCAGTTTCCAGGCTGCTTCGAGAAGGGGCACCTTGAAGAACGCCTTCTTTCTCGACGCGTCCTTCTGGGTGCGCTCAAGCTGCGTGGACTCTGCAACACGGCAGGGTGCAAGCAACTGTTTCTGGCCAGGTTGTGTGATGATGGAGTGCAAGGGCTGCGCCTTACTCGCGGAAGCTGCCGGAGCATTCTCATCAGCTGAATGCGCTTGTGAAGCAGCTCTCTGCTGGACTTTGGAAGCCGGCACGCTGAGCCCCTTAGAATGCCTGCCCGCTGCCCGGCTGCTGCGTTCTTCGCCTTCTGTGCTCTGGATGGCGAACTGAAGCCCAGCGATGGCTTTGAGCTGTCCCGCTCTTCAGCGCGTGTATAACTGCACGCATCCACAGTGCTCTGTGCACGGATTTTCCTCAGCTCGAGGTGCAATCATTTTCTTGCTGGTTTACAGTGTCCAAAGCGTCCGTGGAGCTCTCGCTCGGCCAAATGCGTCAAGAGAGAAGCCCTTGCTGGATTCGCCTTTCGCTGGCCAAGACTTTCAACACAGCACCACAATCCGGGCGACGACGAGGAGGAAAGGGGGAACATCTTTTCGTCCTGGCACGTTCTTCTGTGCGGGACGTCTATCCGCATCTTCGCTCTCTGCAAGGCTGGAAGGTGCGCGGTGGTACTCGGAAGCGAGAAGAAGGCTGCAGAGAGCACCGCGCTCTGCCGGCGCTGTGCAGGCTGTACAGGCAAGAAGCCTAGCCCTGGAATGTGGTGCAAATACAAGCTTCCACGCATCGGGGGCAAGCTCTGGGTAAGCTCGCTGACCTAAAAGTGTTCTGTGGGCGAGACGCAGCCGAGAAGCTCTCCCTTAAGGTTCAGGCTACCACGCAGACGGAAGGTGCCGCTACCTAGCGCTGCGAGGGAAAGTGCATAGCCCAGGCGTGTTTCGGCAGAAGCAGCAGCCTGGAGGCTTTCGCTGCCGGCACCGTGCTCTCTGGGCGAGAAGCAGACGACCGTTCGTCTGCAGCGAAACGAAAGCGCGACGTGGTACGAAGGGGCAGAAGAACGAAGGCGCAGAGCACCACCGGGCTGCCGTGCGACTCGCACAGGCTGCAAGAGGAAGCGTGCCTGCCACTCGCTCGTTCGCGGATTCACTTTAGCAGTCGGAAACAGAAAGCTCGACTTGCGGCTAACTACTTGTGCTGCTGCCTAGTTCTCTTCCAGTAGCCCCTGGAAACAACGATGCTCGGTTTATGCTTCGAGACGCAGCGATCACGGTGGTAGGTGCGGTGGAGAAGGGAAAGCCAGCGTGCAGAGGACAGTTTCTCGTTGCTCTACGTGAGGCAAGGGGAAGGTTCAGCCCAGCAGTGGCTGTTGCTCCTGGAGCCTTTTTCTTTGGGAGCAGCTGCTGCAAGCGGGCAACGGAGCTGCGAGAGTGCCTAATGGGTGGGACGGCACGTCTATCGGCGAAGGAAGCTGCCTAGCCGCAGTGTGTTGTGCTCAGTTTCCAGGCTGCTTCGAGAAGGGGCACCTTGAAGAACGCCTTCTTTCTCGACGCGTCCTTCTGGGTGCGCTCAAGCTGCGTGGACTCTGCAACACGGCAGGGTGCAAGCAACTGTTTCTGGCCAGGTTGTGTGATGATGGAGTGCAAGGGCTGCGCCTTACTCGCGGAAGCTGCCGGAGCATTCTCATCAGCTGAATGCGCTTGTGAAGCAGCTCTCTGCTGGACTTTGGAAGCCGGCACGCTGAGCCCCTTAGAATGCCTGCCCGCTGCCCGGCTGCTGCGTTCTTCGCCTTCTGTGCTCTGGATGGCGAACTGAAGCCCAGCGATGGCTTTGAGCTGTCCCGCTCTTCAGCGCGTGTATAACTGCACGCATCCACAGTGCTCTGTGCACGGATTTTCCTCAGCTCGAGGTGCAATCATTTTCTTGCTGGTTTACAGTGTCCAAAGCGTCCGTGGAGCTCTCGCTCGGCCAAATGCGTCAAGAGAGAAGCCCTTGCTGGATTCGCCTTTCGCTGGCCAAGACTTTCAACACAGCACCACAATCCGGGCGACGACGAGGAGGAAAGGGGGAACATCTTTTCGTCCTGGCACGTTCTTCTGTGCGGGACGTCTATCCGCATCTTCGCTCTCTGCAAGGCTGGAAGGTGCGCGGTGGTACTCGGAAGCGAGAAGAAGGCTGCAGAGAGCACCGCGCTCTGCCGGCGCTGTGCAGGCTGTACAGGCAAGAAGCCTAGCCCTGGAATGTGGTGCAAATACAAGCTTCCACGCATCGGGGGCAAGCTCTGGGTAAGCTCGCTGACCTGAAAGTGTTCTGTGGGCGAGACGCAGCCGAGAAGCTCTCCCTTAAGGTTCAGGCTACCACGCAGACGGAAGGTGCCGCTACCTAGCGCTGCGAGGGAAAGTGCATAGCCCAGGCGTGTTTCGGCAGAAGCAGCAGCCTGGAGGCTTTCGCTGCCGGCACCGTGCTCTCTGGGCGAGAAGCAGACGACCGTTCGTCTGCAGCGAAACGAAAGCGCGACGTGGTACGAAGGGGCAGAAGAACGAAGGCGCAGAGCACCACCGGGCTGCCGTGCGACTCGCACAGGCTGCAAGAGGAAGCGTGCCTGCCACTCGCTCGTTCGCGGATTCACTTTAGCAGTCGGAAACAGAAAGCTCGACTTGCGGCTAACTACTTGTGCTGCTGCCTAGTTCTCTTCCAGTAGCCCCTGGAAACAACGATGCTCGGTTTATGCTTCGAGACGCAGCGATCACGGTGGTAGGTGCGGTGGAGAAGGGAAAGCCAGCGTGCAGAGGACAGTTTCTCGTTGCTCTACGTGAGGCAAGGGGAAGGTTCAGCCCAGCAGTGGCTGTTGCTCCTGGAGCCTTTTTCTTTGGGAGCAGCTGCTGCAAGCGGGCAACGGAGCTGCGAGAGTGCCTAATGGGTGGGACGGCACGTCTATCGGCGAAGGAAGCTGCCTAGCCGCAGTGTGTTGTGCTCAGTTTCCAGGCTGCTTCGAGAAGGGGCACCTTGAAGAACGCCTTCTTTCTCGACGCGTCCTTCTGGGTGCGCTCAAGCTGCGTGGACTCTGCAACACGGCAGGGTGCAAGCAACTGTTTCTGGCCAGGTTGTGTGATGATGGAGTGCAAGGGCTGCGCCTTACTCTCGGAAGCTGCCGGAGCATTCTCGTCAGCTGAATGCGCTTGTGAAGCAGCTCTCTGCTGGACTTTGGAAGCCGGCACGCTGAGCCCCTTAGAATGCCTGCCCGCTGCCCGGCTGCTGCGTTCTTCGCCTTCTGTGCTCTGGATGGCGAACTGAAGCCCAGCGATGGCTTTGAGCTGTCCCGCTCTTCAGCGCGTGTATAACTGCACGCATCCACAGTGCTCTGTGCACGGATTTTCCTCAGCTCGAGGTGCAATCATTTTCTTGCTGGTTTACAGTGTCCAAAGCGTCCGTGGAGCTCTCGCTCGGCCAAATGCGTCAAGAGAGAAGCCCTTGCTGGATTCGCCTTTCGCTGGCCAAGACTTTCAACACAGCACCACAATCCGGGCGACGACGAGGAGGAAAGGGGGAACATCTTTTCGTCCTGGCACGTTCTTCTGTGCGGGACGTCTATCCGCATCTTCGCTCTCTGCAAGGCTGGAAGGTGCGCGGTGGTACTCGGAAGCGAGAAGAAGGCTGCAGAGAGCACCGCGCTCTGCCGGCGCTGTGCAGGCTGTACAGGCAAGAAGCCTAGCCCTGGAATGTGGTGCAAATACAAGCTTCCACGCATCGGGGGCAAGCTCTGGGTAAGCTCGCTGACCTAAAAGTGTTCTGTGGGCGAGACGCAGCCGAGAAGCTCTCCCTTAAGGTTCAGGCTACCACGCAGACGGAAGGTGCCGCTACCTAGCGCTGCGAGGGAAAGTGCATAGCCCAGGCGTGTTTCGGCAGAAGCAGCAGCCTGGAGGCTTTCGCTGCCGGCACCGTGCTCTCTGGGCGAGAAGCAGACGACCGTTCGTCTGCAGCGAAACGAAAGCGCGACGTGGTACGAAGGGGCAGAAGAACGAAGGCGCAGAGCACCACCGGGCTGCCGTGCGACTCGCACAGGCTGCAAGAGGAAGCGTGCCTGCCACTCGCTCGTTCGCGGATTCACTTTAGCAGTCGGAAACAGAAAGCTCGACTTGCGGCTAACTACTTGTGCTGCTGCCTAGTTCTCTTCCAGTAGCCCCTGGAAACAACGATGCTCGGTTTATGCTTCGAGACGCAGCGATCACGGTGGTAGGTGCGGTGGAGAAGGGAAAGCCAGCGTGCAGAGGACAGTTTCTCGTTGCTCTACGTGAGGCAAGGGGAAGGTTCAGCCCAGCAGTGGCTGTTGCTCCTGGAGCCTTTTTCTTTGGGAGCAGCTGCTGCAAGCGGGCAACGGAGCTGCGAGAGTGCCTAATGGGTGGGACGGCACGTCTATCGGCGAAGGAAGCTGCCTAGCCGCAGTGTGTTGTGCTCAGTTTCCAGGCTGCTTCGAGAAGGGGCACCTTGAAGAACGCCTTCTTTCTCGACGCGTCCTTCTGGGTGCGCTCAAGCTGCGTGGACTCTGCAACACGGCAGGGTGCAAGCAACTGTTTCTGGCCAGGTTGTGTGATGATGGAGTGCAAGGGCTGCGCCTTACTCGCGGAAGCTGCCGGAGCATTCTCGTCAGCTGAATGCGCTTGTGAAGCAGCTCTCTGCTGGACTTTGGAAGCCGGCACGCTGAGCCCCTTAGAATGCCTGCCCGCTGCCCGGCTGCTGCGTTCTTCGCCTTCTGTGCTCTGGATGGCGAACTGAAGCCCAGCGATGGCTTTGAGCTGTCCCGCTCTTCAGCGCGTGTATAACTGCACGCATCCACAGTGCTCTGTGCACGGATTTTCCTCAGCTCGAGGTGCAATCATTTTCTTGCTGGTTTACAGTGTCCAAAGCGTCCGTGGAGCTCTCGCTCGGCCAAATGCGTCAAGAGAGAAGCCCTTGCTGGATTCGCCTTTCGCTGGCCAAGACTTTCAACACAGCACCACAATCCGGGCGACGACGAGGAGGAAAGGGGGAACATCTTTTCGTCCTGGCACGTTCTTCTGTGCGGGACGTCTATCCGCATCTTCGCTCTCTGCAAGGCTGGAAGGTGCGCGGTGGTACTCGGAAGCGAGAAGAAGGCTGCAGAGAGCACCGCGCTCTGCCGGCGCTGTGCAGGCTGTACAGGCAAGAAGCCTAGCCCTGGAATGTGGTGCAAATACAAGCTTCCACGCATCGGGGGCAAGCTCTGGGTAAGCTCGCTGACCTAAAAGTGTTCTGTGGGCGAGACGCAGCCGAGAAGCTCTCCCTTAAGGTTCAGGCTACCACGCAGACGGAAGGTGCCGCTACCTAGCGCTGCGAGGGAAAGTGCATAGCCCAGGCGTGTTTCGGCAGAAGCAGCAGCCTGGAGGCTTTCGCTGCCGGCACCGTGCTCTCTGGGCGAGAAGCAGACGACCGTTCGTCTGCAGCGAAACGAAAGCGCGACGTGGTACGAAGGGGCAGAAGAACGAAGGCGCAGAGCACCACCGGGCTGCCGTGCGACTCGCACAGGCTGCAAGAGGAAGCGTGCCTGCCACTCGCTCGTTCGCGGATTCACTTTAGCAGTCGGAAACAGAAAGCTCGACTTGCGGCTAACTACTTGTGCTGCTGCCTAGTTCTCTTCCAGTAGCCCCTGGAAACAACGATGCTCGGTTTATGCTTCGAGACGCAGCGATCACGGTGGTAGGTGCGGTGGAGAAGGGAAAGCCAGCGTGCAGAGGACAGTTTCTCGTTGCTCTACGTGAGGCAAGGGGAAGGTTCAGCCCAGCAGTGGCTGTTGCTCCTGGAGCCTTTTTCTTTGGGAGCAGCTGCTGCAAGCGGGCAACGGAGCTGCGAGAGTGCCTAATGGGTGGGACGGCACGTCTATCGGCGAAGGAAGCTGCCTAGCCGCAGTGTGTTGTGCTCAGTTTCCAGGCTGCTTCGAGAAGGGGCACCTTGAAGAACGCCTTCTTTCTCGACGCGTCCTTCTGGGTGCGCTCAAGCTGCGTGGACTCTGCAACACGGCAGGGTGCAAGCAACTGTTTCTGGCCAGGTTGTGTGATGATGGAGTGCAAGGGCTGCGCCTTACTCTCGGAAGCTGCCGGAGCATTCTCATCAGCTGAATGCGCTTGTGAAGCAGCTCTCTGCTGGACTTTGGAAGCCGGCACGCTGAGCCCCTTAGAATGCCTGCCCGCTGCCCGGCTGCTGCGTTCTTCGCCTTCTGTGCTCTGGATGGCGAACTGAAGCCCAGCGATGGCTTTGAGCTGTCCCGCTCTTCAGCGCGTGTATAACTGCACGCATCCACAGTGCTCTGTGCACGGATTTTCCTCAGCTCGAGGTGCAATCATTTTCTTGCTGGTTTACAGTGTCCAAAGCGTCCGTGGAGCTCTCGCTCGGCCAAATGCGTCAAGAGAGAAGCCCTTGCTGGATTCGCCTTTCGCTGGCCAAGACTTTCAACACAGCACCACAATCCGGGCGACGACGAGGAGGAAAGGGGGAACATCTTTTCGTCCTGGCACGTTCTTCTGTGCGGGACGTCTATCCGCATCTTCGCTCTCTGCAAGGCTGGAAGGTGCGCGGTGGTACTCGGAAGCGAGAAGAAGGCTGCAGAGAGCACCGCGCTCTGCCGGCGCTGTGCAGGCTGTACAGGCAAGAAGCCTAGCCCTGGAATGTGGTGCAAATACAAGCTTCCACGCATCGGGGGCAAGCTCTGGGTAAGCTCGCTGACCTAAAAGTGTTCTGTGGGCGAGACGCAGCCGAGAAGCTCTCCCTTAAGGTTCAGGCTACCACGCAGACGGAAGGTGCCGCTACCTAGCGCTGCGAGGGAAAGTGCATAGCCCAGGCGTGTTTCGGCAGAAGCAGCAGCCTGGAGGCTTTCGCTGCCGGCACCGTGCTCTCTGGGCGAGAAGCAGACGACCGTTCGTCTGCAGCGAAACGAAAGCGCGACGTGGTACGAAGGGGCAGAAGAACGAAGGCGCAGAGCACCACCGGGCTGCCGTGCGACTCGCACAGGCTGCAAGAGGAAGCGTGCCTGCCACTCGCTCGTTCGCGGATTCACTTTAGCAGTCGGAAACAGAAAGCTCGACTTGCGGCTAACTACTTGTGCTGCTGCCTAGTTCTCTTCCAGTAGCCCCTGGAAACAACGATGCTCGGTTTATGCTTCGAGACGCAGCGATCACGGTGGTAGGTGCGGTGGAGAAGGGAAAGCCAGCGTGCAGAGGACAGTTTCTCGTTGCTCTACGTGAGGCAAGGGGAAGGTTCAGCCCAGCAGTGGCTGTTGCTCCTGGAGCCTTTTTCTTTGGGAGCAGCTGCTGCAAGCGGGCAACGGAGCTGCGAGAGTGCCTAATGGGTGGGACGGCACGTCTATCGGCGAAGGAAGCTGCCTAGCCGCAGTGTGTTGTGCTCAGTTTCCAGGCTGCTTCGAGAAGGGGCACCTTGAAGAACGCCTTCTTTCTCGACGCGTCCTTCTGGGTGCGCTCAAGCTGCGTGGACTCTGCAACACGGCAGGGTGCAAGCAACTGTTTCTGGCCAGGTTGTGTGATGATGGAGTGCAAGGGCTGCGCCTTACTCGCGGAAGCTGCCGGAGCATTCTCGTCAGCTGAATGCGCTTGTGAAGCAGCTCTCTGCTGGACTTTGGAAGCCGGCACGCTGAGCCCCTTAGAATGCCTGCCCGCTGCCCGGCTGCTGCGTTCTTCGCCTTCTGTGCTCTGGATGGCGAACTGAAGCCCAGCGATGGCTTTGAGCTGTCCCGCTCTTCAGCGCGTGTATAACTGCACGCATCCACAGTGCTCTGTGCACGGATTTTCCTCAGCTCGAGGTGCAATCATTTTCTTGCTGGTTTACAGTGTCCAAAGCGTCCGTGGAGCTCTCGCTCGGCCAAATGCGTCAAGAGAGAAGCCCTTGCTGGATTCGCCTTTCGCTGGCCAAGACTTTCAACACAGCACCACAATCTGGGCGACGACGAGGAGGAAAGGGGGAACATCTTTTCGTCCTGGCACGTTCTTCTGTGCGGGACGTCTATCCGCATCTTCGCTCTCTGCAAGGCTGGAAGGTGCGCGGTGGTACTCGGAAGCGAGAAGAAGGCTGCAGAGAGCACCGCGCTCTGCCGGCGCTGTGCAGGCTGTACAGGCAAGAAGCCTAGCCCTGGAATGTGGTGCAAATACAAGCTTCCACGCATCGGGGGCAAGCTCTGGGTAAGCTCGCTGACCTAAAAGTGTTCTGTGGGCGAGACGCAGCCGAGAAGCTCTCCCTTAAGGTTCAGGCTACCACGCAGACGGAAGGTGCCGCTACCTAGCGCTGCGAGGGAAAGTGCATAGCCCAGGCGTGTTTCGGCAGAAGCAGCAGCCTGGAGGCTTTCGCTGCCGGCACCGTGCTCTCTGGGCGAGAAGCAGACGACCGTTCGTCTGCAGCGAAACGAAAGCGCGACGTGGTACGAAGGGGCAGAAGAACGAAGGCGCAGAGCACCACCGGGCTGCCGTGCGACTCGCACAGGCTGCAAGAGGAAGCGTGCCTGCCACTCGCTCGTTCGCGGATTCACTTTAGCAGTCGGAAACAGAAAGCTCGACTTGCGGCTAACTACTTGTGCTGCTGCCTAGTTCTCTTCCAGTAGCCCCTGGAAACAACGATGCTCGGTTTATGCTTCGAGACGCAGCGATCACGGTGGTAGGTGCGGTGGAGAAGGGAAAGCCAGCGTGCAGAGGACAGTTTCTCGTTGCTCTACGTGAGGCAAGGGGAAGGTTCAGCCCAGCAGTGGCTGTTGCTCCTGGAGCCTTTTTCTTTGGGAGCAGCTGCTGCAAGCGGGCAACGGAGCTGCGAGAGTGCCTAATGGGTGGGACGGCACGTCTATCGGCGAAGGAAGCTGCCTAGCCGCAGTGTGTTGTGCTCAGTTTCCAGGCTGCTTCGAGAAGGGGCACCTTGAAGAACGCCTTCTTTCTCGACGCGTCCTTCTGGGTGCGCTCAAGCTGCGTGGACTCTGCAACACGGCAGGGTGCAAGCAACTGTTTCTGGCCAGGTTGTGTGATGATGGAGTGCAAGGGCTGCGCCTTACTCTCGGAAGCTGCCGGAGCATTCTCATCAGCTGAATGCGCTTGTGAAGCAGCTCTCTGCTGGACTTTGGAAGCCGGCACGCTGAGCCCCTTAGAATGCCTGCCCGCTGCCCGGCTGCTGCGTTCTTCGCCTTCTGTGCTCTGGATGGCGAACTGAAGCCCAGCGATGGCTTTGAGCTGTCCCGCTCTTCAGCGCGTGTATAACTGCACGCATCCACAGTGCTCTGTGCACGGATTTTCCTCAGCTCGAGGTGCAATCATTTTCTTGCTGGTTTACAGTGTCCAAAGCGTCCGTGGAGCTCTCGCTCGGCCAAATGCGTCAAGAGAGAAGCCCTTGCTGGATTCGCCTTTCGCTGGCCAAGACTTTCAACACAGCACCACAATCCGGGCGACGACGAGGAGGAAAGGGGGAACATCTTTTCGTCCTGGCACGTTCTTCTGTGCGGGACGTCTATCCGCATCTTCGCTCTCTGCAAGGCTGGAAGGTGCGCGGTGGTACTCGGAAGCGAGAAGAAGGCTGCAGAGAGCACCGCGCTCTGCCGGCGCTGTGCAGGCTGTACAGGCAAGAAGCCTAGCCCTGGAATGTGGTGCAAATACAAGCTTCCACGCATCGGGGGCAAGCTCTGGGTAAGCTCGCTGACCTAAAAGTGTTCTGTGGGCGAGACGCAGCCGAGAAGCTCTCCCTTAAGGTTCAGGCTACCACGCAGACGGAAGGTGCCGCTACCTAGCGCTGCGAGGGAAAGTGCATAGCCCAGGCGTGTTTCGGCAGAAGCAGCAGCCTGGAGGCTTTCGCTGCCGGCACCGTGCTCTCTGGGCGAGAAGCAGACGACCGTTCGTCTGCAGCGAAACGAAAGCGCGACGTGGTACGAAGGGGCAGAAGAACGAAGGCGCAGAGCACCACCGGGCTGCCGTGCGACTCGCACAGGCTGCAAGAGGAAGCGTGCCTGCCACTCGCTCGTTCGCGGATTCACTTTAGCAGTCGGAAACAGAAAGCTCGACTTGCGGCTAACTACTTGTGCTGCTGCCTAGTTCTCTTCCAGTAGCCCCTGGAAACAACGATGCTCGGTTTATGCTTCGAGACGCAGCGATCACGGTGGTAGGTGCGGTGGAGAAGGGAAAGCCAGCGTGCAGAGGACAGTTTCTCGTTGCTCTACGTGAGGCAAGGGGAAGGTTCAGCCCAGCAGTGGCTGTTGCTCCTGGAGCCTTTTTCTTTGGGAGCAGCTGCTGCAAGCGGGCAACGGAGCTGCGAGAGTGCCTAATGGGTGGGACGGCACGTCTATCGGCGAAGGAAGCTGCCTAGCCGCAGTGTGTTGTGCTCAGTTTCCAGGCTGCTTCGAGAAGGGGCACCTTGAAGAACGCCTTCTTTCTCGACGCGTCCTTCTGGGTGCGCTCAAGCTGCGTGGACTCTGCAACACGGCAGGGTGCAAGCAACTGTTTCTGGCCAGGTTGTGTGATGATGGAGTGCAAGGGCTGCGCCTTACTCGCGGAAGCTGCCGGAGCATTCTCGTCAGCTGAATGCGCTTGTGAAGCAGCTCTCTGCTGGACTTTGGAAGCCGGCACGCTGAGCCCCTTAGAATGCCTGCCCGCTGCCCGGCTGCTGCGTTCTTCGCCTTCTGTGCTCTGGATGGCGAACTGAAGCCCAGCGATGGCTTTGAGCTGTCCCGCTCTTCAGCGCGTGTATAACTGCACGCATCCACAGTGCTCTGTGCACGGATTTTCCTCAGCTCGAGGTGCAATCATTTTCTTGCTGGTTTACAGTGTCCAAAGCGTCCGTGGAGCTCTCGCTCGGCCAAATGCGTCAAGAGAGAAGCCCTTGCTGGATTCGCCTTTCGCTGGCCAAGACTTTCAACACAGCACCACAATCCGGGCGACGACGAGGAGGAAAGGGGGAACATCTTTTCGTCCTGGCACGTTCTTCTGTGCGGGACGTCTATCCGCATCTTCGCTCTCTGCAAGGCTGGAAGGTGCGCGGTGGTACTCGGAAGCGAGAAGAAGGCTGCAGAGAGCACCGCGCTCTGCCGGCGCTGTGCAGGCTGTACAGGCAAGAAGCCTAGCCCTGGAATGTGGTGCAAATACAAGCTTCCACGCATCGGGGGCAAGCTCTGGGTAAGCTCGCTGACCTAAAAGTGTTCTGTGGGCGAGACGCAGCCGAGAAGCTCTCCCTTAAGGTTCAGGCTACCACGCAGACGGAAGGTGCCGCTACCTAGCGCTGCGAGGGAAAGTGCATAGCCCAGGCGTGTTTCGGCAGAAGCAGCAGCCTGGAGGCTTTCGCTGCCGGCACCGTGCTCTCTGGGCGAGAAGCAGACGACCGTTCGTCTGCAGCGAAACGAAAGCGCGACGTGGTACGAAGGGGCAGAAGAACGAAGGCGCAGAGCACCACCGGGCTGCCGTGCGACTCGCACAGGCTGCAAGAGGAAGCGTGCCTGCCACTCGCTCGTTCGCGGATTCACTTTAGCAGTCGGAAACAGAAAGCTCGACTTGCGGCTAACTACTTGTGCTGCTGCCTAGTTCTCTTCCAGTAGCCCCTGGAAACAACGATGCTCGGTTTATGCTTCGAGACGCAGCGATCACGGTGGTAGGTGCGGTGGAGAAGGGAAAGCCAGCGTGCAGAGGACAGTTTCTCGTTGCTCTACGTGAGGCAAGGGGAAGGTTCAGCCCAGCAGTGGCTGTTGCTCCTGGAGCCTTTTTCTTTGGGAGCAGCTGCTGCAAGCGGGCAACGGAGCTGCGAGAGTGCCTAATGGGTGGGACGGCACGTCTATCGGCGAAGGAAGCTGCCTAGCCGCAGTGTGTTGTGCTCAGTTTCCAGGCTGCTTCGAGAAGGGGCACCTTGAAGAACGCCTTCTTTCTCGACGCGTCCTTCTGGGTGCGCTCAAGCTGCGTGGACTCTGCAACACGGCAGGGTGCAAGCAACTGTTTCTGGCCAGGTTGTGTGATGATGGAGTGCAAGGGCTGCGCCTTACTCTCGGAAGCTGCCGGAGCATTCTCGTCAGCTGAATGCGCTTGTGAAGCAGCTCTCTGCTGGACTTTGGAAGCCGGCACGCTGAGCCCCTTAGAATGCCTGCCCGCTGCCCGGCTGCTGCGTTCTTCGCCTTCTGTGCTCTGGATGGCGAACTGAAGCCCAGCGATGGCTTTGAGCTGTCCCGCTCTTCAGCGCGTGTATAACTGCACGCATCCACAGTGCTCTGTGCACGGATTTTCCTCAGCTCGAGGTGCAATCATTTTCTTGCTGGTTTACAGTGTCCAAAGCGTCCGTGGAGCTCTCGCTCGGCCAAATGCGTCAAGAGAGAAGCCCTTGCTGGATTCGCCTTTCGCTGGCCAAGACTTTCAACACAGCACCACAATCCGGGCGACGACGAGGAGGAAAGGGGGAACATCTTTTCGTCCTGGCACGTTCTTCTGTGCGGGACGTCTATCCGCATCTTCGCTCTCTGCAAGGCTGGAAGGTGCGCGGTGGTACTCGGAAGCGAGAAGAAGGCTGCAGAGAGCACCGCGCTCTGCCGGCGCTGTGCAGGCTGTACAGGCAAGAAGCCTAGCCCTGGAATGTGGTGCAAATACAAGCTTCCACGCATCGGGGGCAAGCTCTGGGTAAGCTCGCTGACCTAAAAGTGTTCTGTGGGCGAGACGCAGCCGAGAAGCTCTCCCTTAAGGTTCAGGCTACCACGCAGACGGAAGGTGCCGCTACCTAGCGCTGCGAGGGAAAGTGCATAGCCCAGGCGTGTTTCGGCAGAAGCAGCAGCCTGGAGGCTTTCGCTGCCGGCACCGTGCTCTCTGGGCGAGAAGCAGACGACCGTTCGTCTGCAGCGAAACGAAAGCGCGACGTGGTACGAAGGGGCAGAAGAACGAAGGCGCAGAGCACCACCGGGCTGCCGTGCGACTCGCACAGGCTGCAAGAGGAAGCGTGCCTGCCACTCGCTCGTTCGCGGATTCACTTTAGCAGTCGGAAACAGAAAGCTCGACTTGCGGCTAACTACTTGTGCTGCTGCCTAGTTCTCTTCCAGTAGCCCCTGGAAACAACGATGCTCGGTTTATGCTTCGAGACGCAGCGATCACGGTGGTAGGTGCGGTGGAGAAGGGAAAGCCAGCGTGCAGAGGACAGTTTCTCGTTGCTCTACGTGAGGCAAGGGGAAGGTTCAGCCCAGCAGTGGCTGTTGCTCCTGGAGCCTTTTTCTTTGGGAGCAGCTGCTGCAAGCGGGCAACGGAGCTGCGAGAGTGCCTAATGGGTGGGACGGCACGTCTATCGGCGAAGGAAGCTGCCTAGCCGCAGTGTGTTGTGCTCAGTTTCCAGGCTGCTTCGAGAAGGGGCACCTTGAAGAACGCCTTCTTTCTCGACGCGTCCTTCTGGGTGCGCTCAAGCTGCGTGGACTCTGCAACACGGCAGGGTGCAAGCAACTGTTTCTGGCCAGGTTGTGTGATGATGGAGTGCAAGGGCTGCGCCTTACTCGCGGAAGCTGCCGGAGCATTCTCGTCAGCTGAATGCGCTTGTGAAGCAGCTCTCTGCTGGACTTTGGAAGCCGGCACGCTGAGCCCCTTAGAATGCCTGCCCGCTGCCCGGCTGCTGCGTTCTTCGCCTTCTGTGCTCTGGATGGCGAACTGAAGCCCAGCGATGGCTTTGAGCTGTCCCGCTCTTCAGCGCGTGTATAACTGCACGCATCCACAGTGCTCTGTGCACGGATTTTCCTCAGCTCGAGGTGCAATCATTTTCTTGCTGGTTTACAGTGTCCAAAGCGTCCGTGGAGCTCTCGCTCGGCCAAATGCGTCAAGAGAGAAGCCCTTGCTGGATTCGCCTTTCGCTGGCCAAGACTTTCAACACAGCACCACAATCCGGGCGACGACGAGGAGGAAAGGGGGAACATCTTTTCGTCCTGGCACGTTCTTCTGTGCGGGACGTCTATCCGCATCTTCGCTCTCTGCAAGGCTGGAAGGTGCGCGGTGGTACTCGGAAGCGAGAAGAAGGCTGCAGAGAGCACCGCGCTCTGCCGGCGCTGTGCAGGCTGTACAGGCAAGAAGCCTAGCCCTGGAATGTGGTGCAAATACAAGCTTCCACGCATCGGGGGCAAGCTCTGGGTAAGCTCGCTGACCTAAAAGTGTTCTGTGGGCGAGACGCAGCCGAGAAGCTCTCCCTTAAGGTTCAGGCTACCACGCAGACGGAAGGTGCCGCTACCTAGCGCTGCGAGGGAAAGTGCATAGCCCAGGCGTGTTTCGGCAGAAGCAGCAGCCTGGAGGCTTTCGCTGCCGGCACCGTGCTCTCTGGGCGAGAAGCAGACGACCGTTCGTCTGGAGCGAAACGAAAGCGCGACGTGGTACGAAGGGGCAGAAGAACGAAGGCGCAGAGCACCACCGGGCTGCCGTGCGACTCGCACAGGCTGCAAGAGGAAGCGTGCCTGCCACTCGCTCGTTCGCGGATTCACTTTAGCAGTCGGAAACAGAAAGCTCGACTTGCGGCTAACTACTTGTGCTGCTGCCTAGTTCTCTTCCAGTAGCCCCTGGAAACAACGATGCTCGGTTTATGCTTCGAGACGCAGCGATCACGGTGGTAGGTGCGGTGGAGAAGGGAAAGCCAGCGTGCAGAGGACAGTTTCTCGTTGCTCTACGTGAGGCAAGGGGAAGGTTCAGCCCAGCAGTGGCTGTTGCTCCTGGAGCCTTTTTCTTTGGGAGCAGCTGCTGCAAGCGGGCAACGGAGCTGCGAGAGTGCCTAATGGGTGGGACGGCACGTCTATCGGCGAAGGAAGCTGCCTAGCCGCAGTGTGTTGTGCTCAGTTTCCAGGCTGCTTCGAGAAGGGGCACCTTGAAGAACGCCTTCTTTCTCGACGCGTCCTTCTGGGTGCGCTCAAGCTGCGTGGACTCTGCAACACGGCAGGGTGCAAGCAACTGTTTCTGGCCAGGTTGTGTGATGATGGAGTGCAAGGGCTGCGCCTTACTCTCGGAAGCTGCCGGAGCATTCTCATCAGCTGAATGCGCTTGTGAAGCAGCTCTCTGCTGGACTTTGGAAGCCGGCACGCTGAGCCCCTTAGAATGCCTGCCCGCTGCCCGGCTGCTGCGTTCTTCGCCTTCTGTGCTCTGGATGGCGAACTGAAGCCCAGCGATGGCTTTGAGCTGTCCCGCTCTTCAGCGCGTGTATAACTGCACGCATCCACAGTGCTCTGTGCACGGATTTTCCTCAGCTCGAGGTGCAATCATTTTCTTGCTGGTTTACAGTGTCCAAAGCGTCCGTGGAGCTCTCGCTCGGCCAAATGCGTCAAGAGAGAAGCCCTTGCTGGATTCGCCTTTCGCTGGCCAAGACTTTCAACACAGCACCACAATCCGGGCGACGACGAGGAGGAAAGGGGGAACATCTTTTCGTCCTGGCACGTTCTTCTGTGCGGGACGTCTATCCGCATCTTCGCTCTCTGCAAGGCTGGAAGGTGCGCGGTGGTACTCGGAAGCGAGAAGAAGGCTGCAGAGAGCACCGCGCTCTGCCGGCGCTGTGCAGGCTGTACAGGCAAGAAGCCTAGCCCTGGAATGTGGTGCAAATACAAGCTTCCACGCATCGGGGGCAAGCTCTGGGTAAGCTCGCTGACCTAAAAGTGTTCTGTGGGCGAGACGCAGCCGAGAAGCTCTCCCTTAAGGTTCAGGCTACCACGCAGACGGAAGGTGCCGCTACCTAGCGCTGCGAGGGAAAGTGCATAGCCCAGGCGTGTTTCGGCAGAAGCAGCAGCCTGGAGGCTTTCGCTGCCGGCACCGTGCTCTCTGGGCGAGAAGCAGACGACCGTTCGTCTGCAGCGAAACGAAAGCGCGACGTGGTACGAAGGGGCAGAAGAACGAAGGCGCAGAGCACCACCGGGCTGCCGTGCGACTCGCACAGGCTGCAAGAGGAAGCGTGCCTGCCACTCGCTCGTTCGCGGATTCACTTTAGCAGTCGGAAACAGAAAGCTCGACTTGCGGCTAACTACTTGTGCTGCTGCCTAGTTCTCTTCCAGTAGCCCCTGGAAACAACGATGCTCGGTTTATGCTTCGAGACGCAGCGATCACGGTGGTAGGTGCGGTGGAGAAGGGAAAGCCAGCGTGCAGAGGACAGTTTCTCGTTGCTCTACGTGAGGCAAGGGGAAGGTTCAGCCCAGCAGTGGCTGTTGCTCCTGGAGCCTTTTTCTTTGGGAGCAGCTGCTGCAAGCGGGCAACGGAGCTGCGAGAGTGCCTAATGGGTGGGACGGCACGTCTATCGGCGAAGGAAGCTGCCTAGCCGCAGTGTGTTGTGCTCAGTTTCCAGGCTGCTTCGAGAAGGGGCACCTTGAAGAACGCCTTCTTTCTCGACGCGTCCTTCTGGGTGCGCTCAAGCTGCGTGGACTCTGCAACACGGCAGGGTGCAAGCAACTGTTTCTGGCCAGGTTGTGTGATGATGGAGTGCAAGGGCTGCGCCTTACTCGCGGAAGCTGCCGGAGCATTCTCATCAGCTGAATGCGCTTGTGAAGCAGCTCTCTGCTGGACTTTGGAAGCCGGCACGCTGAGCCCCTTAGAATGCCTGCCCGCTGCCCGGCTGCTGCGTTCTTCGCCTTCTGTGCTCTGGATGGCGAACTGAAGCCCAGCGATGGCTTTGAGCTGTCCCGCTCTTCAGCGCGTGTATAACTGCACGCATCCACAGTGCTCTGTGCACGGATTTTCCTCAGCTCGAGGTGCAATCATTTTCTTGCTGGTTTACAGTGTCCAAAGCGTCCGTGGAGCTCTCGCTCGGCCAAATGCGTCAAGAGAGAAGCCCTTGCTGGATTCGCCTTTCGCTGGCCAAGACTTTCAACACAGCACCACAATCCGGGCGACGACGAGGAGGAAAGGGGGAACATCTTTTCGTCCTGGCACGTTCTTCTGTGCGGGACGTCTATCCGCATCTTCGCTCTCTGCAAGGCTGGAAGGTGCGCGGTGGTACTCGGAAGCGAGAAGAAGGCTGCAGAGAGCACCGCGCTCTGCCGGCGCTGTGCAGGCTGTACAGGCAAGAAGCCTAGCCCTGGAATGTGGTGCAAATACAAGCTTCCACGCATCGGGGGCAAGCTCTGGGTAAGCTCGCTGACCTAAAAGTGTTCTGTGGGCGAGACGCAGCCGAGAAGCTCTCCCTTAAGGTTCAGGCTACCACGCAGACGGAAGGTGCCGCTACCTAGCGCTGCGAGGGAAAGTGCATAGCCCAGGCGTGTTTCGGCAGAAGCAGCAGCCTGGAGGCTTTCGCTGCCGGCACCGTGCTCTCTGGGCGAGAAGCAGACGACCGTTCGTCTGCAGCGAAACGAAAGCGCGACGTGGTACGAAGGGGCAGAAGAACGAAGGCGCAGAGCACCACCGGGCTGCCGTGCGACTCGCACAGGCTGCAAGAGGAAGCGTGCCTGCCACTCGCTCGTTCGCGGATTCACTTTAGCAGTCGGAAACAGAAAGCTCGACTTGCGGCTACTTGTGCTGCTGCCTAGTTCTCTTCCAGTAGCCCCTGGAAACAACGATGCTCGGTTTATGCTTCGAGACGCAGCGATCACGGTGGTAGGTGCGGTGGAGAAGGGAAAGCCAGCGTGCAGAGGACAGTTTCTCGTTGCTCTACGTGAGGCAAGGGGAAGGTTCAGCCCAGCAGTGGCTGTTGCTCCTGGAGCCTTTTTCTTTGGGAGCAGCTGCTGCAAGCGGGCAACGGAGCTGCGAGAGTGCCTAATGGGTGGGACGGCACGTCTATCGGCGAAGGAAGCTGCCTAGCCGCAGTGTGTTGTGCTCAGTTTCCAGGCTGCTTCGAGAGGGGGCACCTTGAAGAACGCCTTCTTTCTCGACGCGTCCTTCTGGGTGCGCTCAAGCTGCGTGGACTCTGCAACACGGCAGGGTGCAAGCAACTGTTTCTGGCCAGGTTGTGTGATGATGGAGTGCAAGGGCTGCGCCTTACTCTCGGAAGCTGCCGGAGCATTCTCGTCAGCTGAATGCGCTTGTGAAGCAGCTCTCTGCTGGACTTTGGAAGCCGGCACGCTGAGCCCCTTAGAATGCCTGCCCGCTGCCCGGCTGCTGCGTTCTTCGCCTTCTGTGCTCTGGATGGCGAACTGAAGCCCAGCGATGGCTTTGAGCTGTCCCGCTCTTCAGCGCGTGTATAACTGCACGCATCCACAGTGCTCTGTGCACGGATTTTCCTCAGCTCGAGGTGCAATCATTTTCTTGCTGGTTTACAGTGTCCAAAGCGTCCGTGGAGCTCTCGCTCGGCCAAATGCGTCAAGAGAGAAGCCCTTGCTGGATTCGCCTTTCGCTGGCCAAGACTTTCAACACAGCACCACAATCCGGGCGACGACGAGGAGGAAAGGGGGAACATCTTTTCGTCCTGGCACGTTCTTCTGTGCGGGACGTCTATCCGCATCTTCGCTCTCTGCAAGGCTGGAAGGTGCGCGGTGGTACTCGGAAGCGAGAAGAAGGCTGCAGAGAGCACCGCGCTCTGCCGGCGCTGTGCAGGCTGTACAGGCAAGAAGCCTAGCCCTGGAATGTGGTGCAAATACAAGCTTCCACGCATCGGGGGCAAGCTCTGGGTAAGCTCGCTGACCTAAAAGTGTTCTGTGGGCGAGACGCAGCCGAGAAGCTCTCCCTTAAGGTTCAGGCTACCACGCAGACGGAAGGTGCCGCTACCTAGCGCTGCGAGGGAAAGTGCATAGCCCAGGCGTGTTTCGGCAGAAGCAGCAGCCTGGAGGCTTTCGCTGCCGGCACCGTGCTCTCTGGGCGAGAAGCAGACGACCGTTCGTCTGCAGCGAAACGAAAGCGCGACGTGGTACGAAGGGGCAGAAGAACGAAGGCGCAGAGCACCACCGGGCTGCCGTGCGACTCGCACAGGCTGCAAGAGGAAGCGTGCCTGCCACTCGCTCGTTCGCGGATTCACTTTAGCAGTCGGAAACAGAAAGCTCGACTTGCGGCTACTTGTGCTGCTGCCTAGTTCTCTTCCAGTAGCCCCTGGAAACAACGATGCTCAGTTTATGCTTCGAGACGCAGCGATCACGGTGGTAGGTGCGGTGGAGAAGGGAAAGCCAGCGTGCAGAGGACAGTTTCTCGTTGCTCTACGTGAGGCAAGGGGAAGGTTCAGCCCAGCAGTGGCTGTTGCTCCTGGAGCCTTTTTCTTTGGGAGCAGCTGCTGCAAGCGGGCAACGGAGCTGCGAGAGTGCCTAATGGGTGGGACGGCACGTCTATCGGCGAAGGAAGCTGCCTAGCCGCAGTGTGTTGTGCTCAGTTTCCAGGCTGCTTCGAGAAGGGGCACCTTGAAGAACGCCTTCTTTCTCGACGCGTCCTTCTGGGTGCGCTCAAGCTGCGTGGACTCTGCAACACGGCAGGGTGCAAGCAACTGTTTCTGGCCAGGTTGTGTGATGATGGAGTGCAAGGGCTGCGCCTTACTCGCGGAAGCTGCCGGAGCATTCTCATCAGCTGAATGCGCTTGTGAAGCAGCTCTCTGCTGGACTTTGGAAGCCGGCACGCTGAGCCCCTTAGAATGCCTGCCCGCTGCCCGGCTGCTGCGTTCTTCGCCTTCTGTGCTCTGGATGGCGAACTGAAGCCCAGCGATGGCTTTGAGCTGTCCCGCTCTTCAGCGCGTGTATAACTGCACGCATCCACAGTGCTCTGTGCACGGATTTTCCTCAGCTCGAGGTGCAATCATTTTCTTGCTGGTTTACAGTGTCCAAAGCGTCCGTGGAGCTCTCGCTCGGCCAAATGCGTCAAGAGAGAAGCCCTTGCTGGATTCGCCTTTCGCTGGCCAAGACTTTCAACACAGCACCACAATCCGGGCGACGACGAGGAGGAAAGGGGGAACATCTTTTCGTCCTGGCACGTTCTTCTGTGCGGGACGTCTATCCGCATCTTCGCTCTCTGCAAGGCTGGAAGGTGCGCGGTGGTACTCGGAAGCGAGAAGAAGGCTGCAGAGAGCACCGCGCTCTGCCGGCGCTGTGCAGGCTGTACAGGCAAGAAGCCTAGCCCTGGAATGTGGTGCAAATACAAGCTTCCACGCATCGGGGGCAAGCTCTGGGTAAGCTCGCTGACCTAAAAGTGTTCTGTGGGCGAGACGCAGCCGAGAAGCTCTCCCTTAAGGTTCAGGCTACCACGCAGACGGAAGGTGCCGCTACCTAGCGCTGCGAGGGAAAGTGCATAGCCCAGGCGTGTTTCGGCAGAAGCAGCAGCCTGGAGGCTTTCGCTGCCGGCACCGTGCTCTCTGGGCGAGAAGCAGACGACCGTTCGTCTGCAGCGAAACGAAAGCGCGACGTGGTACGAAGGGGCAGAAGAACGAAGGCGCAGAGCACCACCGGGCTGCCGTGCGACTCGCACAGGCTGCAAGAGGAAGCGTGCCTGCCACTCGCTCGTTCGCGGATTCACTTTAGCAGTCGGAAACAGAAAGCTCGACTTGCGGCTAACTACTTGTGCTGCTGCCTAGTTCTCTTCCAGTAGCCCCTGGAAACAACGATGCTCGGTTTATGCTTCGAGACGCAGCGATCACGGTGGTAGGTGCGGTGGAGAAGGGAAAGCCAGCGTGCAGAGGACAGTTTCTCGTTGCTCTACGTGAGGCAAGGGGAAGGTTCAGCCCAGCAGTGGCTGTTGCTCCTGGAGCCTTTTTCTTTGGGAGCAGCTGCTGCAAGCGGGCAACGGAGCTGCGAGAGTGCCTAATGGGTGGGACGGCACGTCTATCGGCGAAGGAAGCTGCCTAGCCGCAGTGTGTTGTGCTCAGTTTCCAGGCTGCTTCGAGAAGGGGCACCTTGAAGAACGCCTTCTTTCTCGACGCGTCCTTCTGGGTGCGCTCAAGCTGCGTGGACTCTGCAACACGGCAGGGTGCAAGCAACTGTTTCTGGCCAGGTTGTGTGATGATGGAGTGCAAGGGCTGCGCCTTACTCTCGGAAGCTGCCGGAGCATTCTCATCAGCTGAATGCGCTTGTGAAGCAGCTCTCTGCTGGACTTTGGAAGCCGGCACGCTGAGCCCCTTAGAATGCCTGCCCGCTGCCCGGCTGCTGCGTTCTTCGCCTTCTGTGCTCTGGATGGCGAACTGAAGCCCAGCGATGGCTTTGAGCTGTCCCGCTCTTCAGCGCGTGTATAACTGCACGCATCCACAGTGCTCTGTGCACGGATTTTCCTCAGCTCGAGGTGCAATCATTTTCTTGCTGGTTTACAGTGTCCAAAGCGTCCGTGGAGCTCTCGCTCGGCCAAATGCGTCAAGAGAGAAGCCCTTGCTGGATTCGCCTTTCGCTGGCCAAGACTTTCAACACAGCACCACAATCCGGGCGACGACGAGGAGGAAAGGGGGAACATCTTTTCGTCCTGGCACGTTCTTCTGTGCGGGACGTCTATCCGCATCTTCGCTCTCTGCAAGGCTGGAAGGTGCGCGGTGGTACTCGGAAGCGAGAAGAAGGCTGCAGAGAGCACCGCGCTCTGCCGGCGCTGTGCAGGCTGTACAGGCAAGAAGCCTAGCCCTGGAATGTGGTGCAAATACAAGCTTCCACGCATCGGGGGCAAGCTCTGGGTAAGCTCGCTGACCTAAAAGTGTTCTGTGGGCGAGACGCAGCCGAGAAGCTCTCCCTTAAGGTTCAGGCTACCACGCAGACGGAAGGTGCCGCTACCTAGCGCTGCGAGGGAAAGTGCATAGCCCAGGCGTGTTTCGGCAGAAGCAGCAGCCTGGAGGCTTTCGCTGCCGGCACCGTGCTCTCTGGGCGAGAAGCAGACGACCGTTCGTCTGCAGCGAAACGAAAGCGCGACGTGGTACGAAGGGGCAGAAGAACGAAGGCGCAGAGCACCACCGGGCTGCCGTGCGACTCGCACAGGCTGCAAGAGGAAGCGTGCCTGCCACTCGCTCGTTCGCGGATTCACTTTAGCAGTCGGAAACAGAAAGCTCGACTTGCGGCTACTTGTGCTGCTGCCTAGTTCTCTTCCAGTAGCCCCTGGAAACAACGATGCTCGGTTTATGCTTCGAGACGCAGCGATCACGGTGGTAGGTGCGGTGGAGAAGGGAAAGCCAGCGTGCAGAGGACAGTTTCTCGTTGCTCTACGTGAGGCAAGGGGAAGGTTCAGCCCAGCAGTGGCTGTTGCTCCTGGAGCCTTTTTCTTTGGGAGCAGCTGCTGCAAGCGGGCAACGGAGCTGCGAGAGTGCCTAATGGGTGGGACGGCACGTCTATCGGCGAAGGAAGCTGCCTAGCCGCAGTGTGTTGTGCTCAGTTTCCAGGCTGCTTCGAGAAGGGGCACCTTGAAGAACGCCTTCTTTCTCGACGCGTCCTTCTGGGTGCGCTCAAGCTGCGTGGACTCTGCAACACGGCAGGGTGCAAGCAACTGTTTCTGGCCAGGTTGTGTGATGATGGAGTGCAAGGGCTGCGCCTTACTCGCGGAAGCTGCCGGAGCATTCTCGTCAGCTGAATGCGCTTGTGAAGCAGCTCTCTGCTGGACTTTGGAAGCCGGCACGCTGAGCCCCTTAGAATGCCTGCCCGCTGCCCGGCTGCTGCGTTCTTCGCCTTCTGTGCTCTGGATGGCGAACTGAAGCCCAGCGATGGCTTTGAGCTGTCCCGCTCTTCAGCGCGTGTATAACTGCACGCATCCACAGTGCTCTGTGCACGGATTTTCCTCAGCTCGAGGTGCAATCATTTTCTTGCTGGTTTACAGTGTCCAAAGCGTCCGTGGAGCTCTCGCTCGGCCAAATGCGTCAAGAGAGAAGCCCTTGCTGGATTCGCCTTTCGCTGGCCAAGACTTTCAACACAGCACCACAATCCGGGCGACGACGAGGAGGAAAGGGGGAACATCTTTTCGTCCTGGCACGTTCTTCTGTGCGGGACGTCTATCCGCATCTTCGCTCTCTGCAAGGCTGGAAGGTGCGCGGTGGTACTCGGAAGCGAGAAGAAGGCTGCAGAGAGCACCGCGCTCTGCCGGCGCTGTGCAGGCTGTACAGGCAAGAAGCCTAGCCCTGGAATGTGGTGCAAATACAAGCTTCCACGCATCGGGGGCAAGCTCTGGGTAAGCTCGCTGACCTAAAAGTGTTCTGTGGGCGAGACGCAGCCGAGAAGCTCTCCCTTAAGGTTCAGGCTACCACGCAGACGGAAGGTGCCGCTACCTAGCGCTGCGAGGGAAAGTGCATAGCCCAGGCGTGTTTCGGCAGAAGCAGCAGCCTGGAGGCTTTCGCTGCCGGCACCGTGCTCTCTGGGCGAGAAGCAGACGACCGTTCGTCTGCAGCGAAACGAAAGCGCGACGTGGTACGAAGGGGCAGAAGAACGAAGGCGCAGAGCACCACCGGGCTGCCGTGCGACTCGCACAGGCTGCAAGAGGAAGCGTGCCTGCCACTCGCTCGTTCGCGGATTCACTTTAGCAGTCGGAAACAGAAAGCTCGACTTGCGGCTACTTGTGCTGCTGCCTAGTTCTCTTCCAGTAGCCCCTGGAAACAACGATGCTCGGTTTATGCTTCGAGACGCAGCGATCACGGTGGTAGGTGCGGTGGAGAAGGGAAAGCCAGCGTGCAGAGGACAGTTTCTCGTTGCTCTACGTGAGGCAAGGGGAAGGTTCAGCCCAGCAGTGGCTGTTGCTCCTGGAGCCTTTTTCTTTGGGAGCAGCTGCTGCAAGCGGGCAACGGAGCTGCGAGAGTGCCTAATGGGTGGGACGGCACGTCTATCGGCGAAGGAAGCTGCCTAGCCGCAGTGTGTTGTGCTCAGTTTCCAGGCTGCTTCGAGAAGGGGCACCTTGAAGAACGCCTTCTTTCTCGACGCGTCCTTCTGGGTGCGCTCAAGCTGCGTGGACTCTGCAACACGGCAGGGTGCAAGCAACTGTTTCTGGCCAGGTTGTGTGATGATGGAGTGCAAGGGCTGCGCCTTACTCGCGGAAGCTGCCGGAGCATTCTCATCAGCTGAATGCGCTTGTGAAGCAGCTCTCTGCTGGACTTTGGAAGCCGGCACGCTGAGCCCCTTAGAATGCCTGCCCGCTGCCCGGCTGCTGCGTTCTTCGCCTTCTGTGCTCTGGATGGCGAACTGAAGCCCAGCGATGGCTTTGAGCTGTCCCGCTCTTCAGCGCGTGTATAACTGCACGCATCCACAGTGCTCTGTGCACGGATTTTCCTCAGCTCGAGGTGCAATCATTTTCTTGCTGGTTTACAGTGTCCAAAGCGTCCGTGGAGCTCTCGCTCGGCCAAATGCGTCAAGAGAGAAGCCCTTGCTGGATTCGCCTTTCGCTGGCCAAGACTTTCAACACAGCACCACAATCCGGGCGACGACGAGGAGGAAAGGGGGAACATCTTTTCGTCCTGGCACGTTCTTCTGTGCGGGACGTCTATCCGCATCTTCGCTCTCTGCAAGGCTGGAAGGTGCGCGGTGGTACTCGGAAGCGAGAAGAAGGCTGCAGAGAGCACCGCGCTCTGCCGGCGCTGTGCAGGCTGTACAGGCAAGAAGCCTAGCCCTGGAATGTGGTGCAAATACAAGCTTCCACGCATCGGGGGCAAGCTCTGGGTAAGCTCGCTGACCTAAAAGTGTTCTGTGGGCGAGACGCAGCCGAGAAGCTCTCCCTTAAGGTTCAGGCTACCACGCAGACGGAAGGTGCCGCTACCTAGCGCTGCGAGGGAAAGTGCATAGCCCAGGCGTGTTTCGGCAGAAGCAGCAGCCTGGAGGCTTTCGCTGCCGGCACCGTGCTCTCTGGGCGAGAAGCAGACGACCGTTCGTCTGCAGCGAAACGAAAGCGCGACGTGGTACGAAGGGGCAGAAGAACGAAGGCGCAGAGCACCACCGGGCTGCCGTGCGACTCGCACAGGCTGCAAGAGGAAGCGTGCCTGCCACTCGCTCGTTCGCGGATTCACTTTAGCAGTCGGAAACAGAAAGCTCGACTTGCGGCTAACTACTTGTGCTGCTGCCTAGTTCTCTTCCAGTAGCCCCTGGAAACAACGATGCTCGGTTTATGCTTCGAGACGCAGCGATCACGGTGGTAGGTGCGGTGGAGAAGGGAAAGCCAGCGTGCAGAGGACAGTTTCTCGTTGCTCTACGTGAGGCAAGGGGAAGGTTCAGCCCAGCAGTGGCTGTTGCTCCTGGAGCCTTTTTCTTTGGGAGCAGCTGCTGCAAGCGGGCAACGGAGCTGCGAGAGTGCCTAATGGGTGGGACGGCACGTCTATCGGCGAAGGAAGCTGCCTAGCCGCAGTGTGTTGTGCTCAGTTTCCAGGCTGCTTCGAGAAGGGGCACCTTGAAGAACGCCTTCTTTCTCGACGCGTCCTTCTGGGTGCGCTCAAGCTGCGTGGACTCTGCAACACGGCAGGGTGCAAGCAACTGTTTCTGGCCAGGTTGTGTGATGATGGAGTGCAAGGGCTGCGCCTTACTCTCGGAAGCTGCCGGAGCATTCTCATCAGCTGAATGCGCTTGTGAAGCAGCTCTCTGCTGGACTTTGGAAGCCGGCACGCTGAGCCCCTTAGAATGCCTGCCCGCTGCCCGGCTGCTGCGTTCTTCGCCTTCTGTGCTCTGGATGGCGAACTGAAGCCCAGCGATGGCTTTGAGCTGTCCCGCTCTTCAGCGCGTGTATAACTGCACGCATCCACAGTGCTCTGTGCACGGATTTTCCTCAGCTCGAGGTGCAATCATTTTCTTGCTGGTTTACAGTGTCCAAAGCGTCCGTGGAGCTCTCGCTCGGCCAAATGCGTCAAGAGAGAAGCCCTTGCTGGATTCGCCTTTCGCTGGCCAAGACTTTCAACACAGCACCACAATCCGGGCGACGACGAGGAGGAAAGGGGGAACATCTTTTCGTCCTGGCACGTTCTTCTGTGCGGGACGTCTATCCGCATCTTCGCTCTCTGCAAGGCTGGAAGGTGCGCGGTGGTACTCGGAAGCGAGAAGAAGGCTGCAGAGAGCACCGCGCTCTGCCGGCGCTGTGCAGGCTGTACAGGCAAGAAGCCTAGCCCTGGAATGTGGTGCAAATACAAGCTTCCACGCATCGGGGGCAAGCTCTGGGTAAGCTCGCTGACCTAAAAGTGTTCTGTGGGCGAGACGCAGCCGAGAAGCTCTCCCTTAAGGTTCAGGCTACCACGCAGACGGAAGGTGCCGCTACCTAGCGCTGCGAGGGAAAGTGCATAGCCCAGGCGTGTTTCGGCAGAAGCAGCAGCCTGGAGGCTTTCGCTGCCGGCACCGTGCTCTCTGGGCGAGAAGCAGACGACCGTTCGTCTGCAGCGAAACGAAAGCGCGACGTGGTACGAAGGGGCAGAAGAACGAAGGCGCAGAGCACCACCGGGCTGCCGTGCGACTCGCACAGGCTGCAAGAGGAAGCGTGCCTGCCACTCGCTCGTTCGCGGATTCACTTTAGCAGTCGGAAACAGAAAGCTCGACTTGCGGCTACTTGTGCTGCTGCCTAGTTCTCTTCCAGTAGCCCCTGGAAACAACGATGCTCGGTTTATGCTTCGAGACGCAGCGATCACGGTGGTAGGTGCGGTGGAGAAGGGAAAGCCAGCGTGCAGAGGACAGTTTCTCGTTGCTCTACGTGAGGCAAGGGGAAGGTTCAGCCCAGCAGTGGCTGTTGCTCCTGGAGCCTTTTTCTTTGGGAGCAGCTGCTGCAAGCGGGCAACGGAGCTGCGAGAGTGCCTAATGGGTGGGACGGCACGTCTATCGGCGAAGAAAGCTGCCTAGCCGCAGTGTGTTGTGCTCAGTTTCCAGGCTGCTTCGAGAAGGGGCACCTTGAAGAACGCCTTCTTTCTCGACGCGTCCTTCTGGGTGCGCTCAAGCTGCGTGGACTCTGCAACACGGCAGGGTGCAAGCAACTGTTTCTGGCCAGGTTGTGTGATGATGGAGTGCAAGGGCTGCGCCTTACTCGCGGAAGCTGCCGGAGCATTCTCATCAGCTGAATGCGCTTGTGAAGCAGCTCTCTGCTGGACTTTGGAAGCCGGCACGCTGAGCCCCTTAGAATGCCTGCCCGCTGCCCGGCTGCTGCGTTCTTCGCCTTCTGTGCTCTGGATGGCGAACTGAAGCCCAGCGATGGCTTTGAGCTGTCCCGCTCTTCAGCGCGTGTATAACTGCACGCATCCACAGTGCTCTGTGCACGGATTTTCCTCAGCTCGAGGTGCAATCATTTTCTTGCTGGTTTACAGTGTCCAAAGCGTCCGTGGAGCTCTCGCTCGGCCAAATGCGTCAAGAGAGAAGCCCTTGCTGGATTCGCCTTTCGCTGGCCAAGACTTTCAACACAGCACCACAATCCGGGCGACGACGAGGAGGAAAGGGGGAACATCTTTTCGTCCTGGCACGTTCTTCTGTGCGGGACGTCTATCCGCATCTTCGCTCTCTGCAAGGCTGGAAGGTGCGCGGTGGTACTCGGAAGCGAGAAGAAGGCTGCAGAGAGCACCGCGCTCTGCCGGCGCTGTGCAGGCTGTACAGGCAAGAAGCCTAGCCCTGGAATGTGGTGCAAATACAAGCTTCCACGCATCGGGGGCAAGCTCTGGGTAAGCTCGCTGACCTAAAAGTGTTCTGTGGGCGAGACGCAGCCGAGAAGCTCTCCCTTAAGGTTCAGGCTACCACGCAGACGGAAGGTGCCGCTACCTAGCGCTGCGAGGGAAAGTGCATAGCCCAGGCGTGTTTCGGCAGAAGCAGCAGCCTGGAGGCTTTCGCTGCCGGCACCGTGCTCTCTGGGCGAGAAGCAGACGACCGTTCGTCTGCAGCGAAACGAAAGCGCGACGTGGTACGAAGGGGCAGAAGAACGAAGGCGCAGAGCACCACCGGGCTGCCGTGCGACTCGCACAGGCTGCAAGAGGAAGCGTGCCTGCCACTCGCTCGTTCGCGGATTCACTTTAGCAGTCGGAAACAGAAAGCTCGACTTGCGGCTAACTACTTGTGCTGCTGCCTAGTTCTCTTCCAGTAGCCCCTGGAAACAACGATGCTCGGTTTATGCTTCGAGACGCAGCGATCACGGTGGTAGGTGCGGTGGAGAAGGGAAAGCCAGCGTGCAGAGGACAGTTTCTCGTTGCTCTACGTGAGGCAAGGGGAAGGTTCAGCCCAGCAGTGGCTGTTGCTCCTGGAGCCTTTTTCTTTGGGAGCAGCTGCTGCAAGCGGGCAACGGAGCTGCGAGAGTGCCTAATGGGTGGGACGGCACGTCTATCGGCGAAGGAAGCTGCCTAGCCGCAGTGTGTTGTGCTCAGTTTCCAGGCTGCTTCGAGAAGGGGCACCTTGAAGAACGCCTTCTTTCTCGACGCGTCCTTCTGGGTGCGCTCAAGCTGCGTGGACTCTGCAACACGGCAGGGTGCAAGCAACTGTTTCTGGCCAGGTTGTGTGATGATGGAGTGCAAGGGCTGCGCCTTACTCTCGGAAGCTGCCGGAGCATTCTCATCAGCTGAATGCGCTTGTGAAGCAGCTCTCTGCTGGACTTTGGAAGCCGGCACGCTGAGCCCCTTAGAATGCCTGCCCGCTGCCCGGCTGCTGCGTTCTTCGCCTTCTGTGCTCTGGATGGCGAACTGAAGCCCAGCGATGGCTTTGAGCTGTCCCGCTCTTCAGCGCGTGTATAACTGCACGCATCCACAGTGCTCTGTGCACGGATTTTCCTCAGCTCGAGGTGCAATCATTTTCTTGCTGGTTTACAGTGTCCAAAGCGTCCGTGGAGCTCTCGCTCGGCCAAATGCGTCAAGAGAGAAGCCCTTGCTGGATTCGCCTTTCGCTGGCCAAGACTTTCAACACAGCACCACAATCCGGGCGACGACGAGGAGGAAAGGGGGAACATCTTTTCGTCCTGGCACGTTCTTCTGTGCGGGACGTCTATCCGCATCTTCGCTCTCTGCAAGGCTGGAAGGTGCGCGGTGGTACTCGGAAGCGAGAAGAAGGCTGCAGAGAGCACCGCGCTCTGCCGGCGCTGTGCAGGCTGTACAGGCAAGAAGCCTAGCCCTGGAATGTGGTGCAAATACAAGCTTCCACGCATCGGGGGCAAGCTCTGGGTAAGCTCGCTGACCTAAAAGTGTTCTGTGGGCGAGACGCAGCCGAGAAGCTCTCCCTTAAGGTTCAGGCTACCACGCAGACGGAAGGTGCCGCTACCTAGCGCTGCGAGGGAAAGTGCATAGCCCAGGCGTGTTTCGGCAGAAGCAGCAGCCTGGAGGCTTTCGCTGCCGGCACCGTGCTCTCTGGGCGAGAAGCAGACGACCGTTCGTCTGCAGCGAAACGAAAGCGCGACGTGGTACGAAGGGGCAGAAGAACGAAGGCGCAGAGCACCACCGGGCTGCCGTGCGACTCGCACAGGCT
The DNA here is from genome assembly GCF_041296385.1 of Aphelocoma coerulescens. NCBI lineage: Eukaryota > Metazoa > Chordata > Aves > Passeriformes > Corvidae > Aphelocoma > Aphelocoma coerulescens. The sequence goes on along the minus strand of NW_027183487.1, from coordinate 92,482 downwards.
GCAAGAGGAAGCGTGCCTGCCACTCGCTCGTTCGCGGATTCACTTTAGCAGTCGGAAACAGAAAGCTCGACTTGCGGCTACTTGTGCTGCTGCCTAGTTCTCTTCCAGTAGCCCCTGGAAACAACGATGCTCGGTTTATGCTTCGAGACGCAGCGATCACGGTGGTAGGTGCGGTGGAGAAGGGAAAGCCAGCGTGCAGAGGACAGTTTCTCGTTGCTCTACGTGAGGCAAGGGGAAGGTTCAGCCCAGCAGTGGCTGTTGCTCCTGGAGCCTTTTTCTTTGGGAGCAGCTGCTGCAAGCGGGCAACGGAGCTGCGAGAGTGCCTAATGGGTGGGACGGCACGTCTATCGGCGAAGGAAGCTGCCTAGCCGCAGTGTGTTGTGCTCAGTTTCCAGGCTGCTTCGAGAAGGGGCACCTTGAAGAACGCCTTCTTTCTCGACGCGTCCTTCTGGGTGCGCTCAAGCTGCGTGGACTCTGCAACACGGCAGGGTGCAAGCAACTGTTTCTGGCCAGGTTGTGTGATGATGGAGTGCAAGGGCTGCGCCTTACTCGCGGAAGCTGCCGGAGCATTCTCGTCAGCTGAATGCGCTTGTGAAGCAGCTCTCTGCTGGACTTTGGAAGCCGGCACGCTGAGCCCCTTAGAATGCCTGCCCGCTGCCCGGCTGCTGCGTTCTTCGCCTTCTGTGCTCTGGATGGCGAACTGAAGCCCAGCGATGGCTTTGAGCTGTCCCGCTCTTCAGCGCGTGTATAACTGCACGCATCCACAGTGCTCTGTGCACGGATTTTCCTCAGCTCGAGGTGCAATCATTTTCTTGCTGGTTTACAGTGTCCAAAGCGTCCGTGGAGCTCTCGCTCGGCCAAATGCGTCAAGAGAGAAGCCCTTGCTGGATTCGCCTTTCGCTGGCCAAGACTTTCAACACAGCACCACAATCCGGGCGACGACGAGGAGGAAAGGGGGAACATCTTTTCGTCCTGGCACGTTCTTCTGTGCGGGACGTCTATCCGCATCTTCGCTCTCTGCAAGGCTGGAAGGTGCGCGGTGGTACTCGGAAGCGAGAAGAAGGCTGCAGAGAGCACCGCGCTCTGCCGGCGCTGTGCAGGCTGTACAGGCAAGAAGCCTAGCCCTGGAATGTGGTGCAAATACAAGCTTCCACGCATCGGGGGCAAGCTCTGGGTAAGCTCGCTGACCTAAAAGTGTTCTGTGGGCGAGACGCAGCCGAGAAGCTCTCCCTTAAGGTTCAGGCTACCACGCAGACGGAAGGTGCCGCTACCTAGCGCTGCGAGGGAAAGTGCATAGCCCAGGCGTGTTTCGGCAGAAGCAGCAGCCTGGAGGCTTTCGCTGCCGGCACCGTGCTCTCTGGGCGAGAAGCAGACGACCGTTCGTCTGCAGCGAAACGAAAGCGCGACGTGGTACGAAGGGGCAGAAGAACGAAGGCGCAGAGCACCACCGGGCTGCCGTGCGACTCGCACAGGCTGCAAGAGGAAGCGTGCCTGCCACTCGCTCGTTCGCGGATTCACTTTAGCAGTCGGAAACAGAAAGCTCGACTTGCGGCTACTTGTGCTGCTGCCTAGTTCTCTTCCAGTAGCCCCTGGAAACAACGATGCTCGGTTTATGCTTCGAGACGCAGCGATCACGGTGGTAGGTGCGGTGGAGAAGGGAAAGCCAGCGTGCAGAGGACAGTTTCTCGTTGCTCTACGTGAGGCAAGGGGAAGGTTCAGCCCAGCAGTGGCTGTTGCTCCTGGAGCCTTTTTCTTTGGGAGCAGCTGCTGCAAGCGGGCAACGGAGCTGCGAGAGTGCCTAATGGGTGGGACGGCACGTCTATCGGCGAAGGAAGCTGCCTAGCCGCAGTGTGTTGTGCTCAGTTTCCAGGCTGCTTCGAGAAGGGGCACCTTGAAGAACGCCTTCTTTCTCGACGCGTCCTTCTGGGTGCGCTCAAGCTGCGTGGACTCTGCAACACGGCAGGGTGCAAGCAACTGTTTCTGGCCAGGTTGTGTGATGATGGAGTGCAAGGGCTGCGCCTTACTCGCGGAAGCTGCCGGAGCATTCTCATCAGCTGAATGCGCTTGTGAAGCAGCTCTCTGCTGGACTTTGGAAGCCGGCACGCTGAGCCCCTTAGAATGCCTGCCCGCTGCCCGGCTGCTGCGTTCTTCGCCTTCTGTGCTCTGGATGGCGAACTGAAGCCCAGCGATGGCTTTGAGCTGTCCCGCTCTTCAGCGCGTGTATAACTGCACGCATCCACAGTGCTCTGTGCACGGATTTTCCTCAGCTCGAGGTGCAATCATTTTCTTGCTGGTTTACAGTGTCCAAAGCGTCCGTGGAGCTCTCGCTCGGCCAAATGCGTCAAGAGAGAAGCCCTTGCTGGATTCGCCTTTCGCTGGCCAAGACTTTCAACACAGCACCACAATCCGGGCGACGACGAGGAGGAAAGGGGGAACATCTTTTCGTCCTGGCACGTTCTTCTGTGCGGGACGTCTATCCGCATCTTCGCTCTCTGCAAGGCTGGAAGGTGCGCGGTGGTACTCGGAAGCGAGAAGAAGGCTGCAGAGAGCACCGCGCTCTGCCGGCGCTGTGCAGGCTGTACAGGCAAGAAGCCTAGCCCTGGAATGTGGTGCAAATACAAGCTTCCACGCATCGGGGGCAAGCTCTGGGTAAGCTCGCTGACCTAAAAGTGTTCTGTGGGCGAGACGCAGCCGAGAAGCTCTCCCTTAAGGTTCAGGCTACCACGCAGACGGAAGGTGCCGCTACCTAGCGCTGCGAGGGAAAGTGCATAGCCCAGGCGTGTTTCGGCAGAAGCAGCAGCCTGGAGGCTTTCGCTGCCGGCACCGTGCTCTCTGGGCGAGAAGCAGACGACCGTTCGTCTGCAGCGAAACGAAAGCGCGACGTGGTACGAAGGGGCAGAAGAACGAAGGCGCAGAGCACCACCGGGCTGCCGTGCGACTCGCACAGGCTGCAAGAGGAAGCGTGCCTGCCACTCGCTCGTTCGCGGATTCACTTTAGCAGTCGGAAACAGAAAGCTCGACTTGCGGCTACTTGTGCTGCTGCCTAGTTCTCTTCCAGTAGCCCCTGGAAACAACGATGCTCGGTTTATGCTTCGAGACGCAGCGATCACGGTGGTAGGTGCGGTGGAGAAGGGAAAGCCAGCGTGCAGAGGACAGTTTCTCGTTGCTCTACGTGAGGCAAGGGGAAGGTTCAGCCCAGCAGTGGCTGTTGCTCCTGGAGCCTTTTTCTTTGGGAGCAGCTGCTGCAAGCGGGCAACGGAGCTGCGAGAGTGCCTAATGGGTGGGACGGCACGTCTATCGGCGAAGGAAGCTGCCTAGCCGCAGTGTGTTGTGCTCAGTTTCCAGGCTGCTTCGAGAAGGGGCACCTTGAAGAACGCCTTCTTTCTCGACGCGTCCTTCTGGGTGCGCTCAAGCTGCGTGGACTCTGCAACACGGCAGGGTGCAAGCAACTGTTTCTGGCCAGGTTGTGTGATGATGGAGTGCAAGGGCTGCGCCTTACTCGCGGAAGCTGCCGGAGCATTCTCATCAGCTGAATGCGCTTGTGAAGCAGCTCTCTGCTGGACTTTGGAAGCCGGCACGCTGAGCCCCTTAGAATGCCTGCCCGCTGCCCGGCTGCTGCGTTCTTCGCCTTCTGTGCTCTGGATGGCGAACTGAAGCCCAGCGATGGCTTTGAGCTGTCCCGCTCTTCAGCGCGTGTATAACTGCACGCATCCACAGTGCTCTGTGCACGGATTTTCCTCAGCTCGAGGTGCAATCATTTTCTTGCTGGTTTACAGTGTCCAAAGCGTCCGTGGAGCTCTCGCTCGGCCAAATGCGTCAAGAGAGAAGCCCTTGCTGGATTCGCCTTTCGCTGGCCAAGACTTTCAACACAGCACCACAATCCGGGCGACGACGAGGAGGAAAGGGGGAACATCTTTTCGTCCTGGCACGTTCTTCTGTGCGGGACGTCTATCCGCATCTTCGCTCTCTGCAAGGCTGGAAGGTGCGCGGTGGTACTCGGAAGCGAGAAGAAGGCTGCAGAGAGCACCGCGCTCTGCCGGCGCTGTGCAGGCTGTACAGGCAAGAAGCCTAGCCCTGGAATGTGGTGCAAATACAAGCTTCCACGCATCGGGGGCAAGCTCTGGGTAAGCTCGCTGACCTAAAAGTGTTCTGTGGGCGAGACGCAGCCGAGAAGCTCTCCCTTAAGGTTCAGGCTACCACGCAGACGGAAGGTGCCGCTACCTAGCGCTGCGAGGGAAAGTGCATAGCCCAGGCGTGTTTCGGCAGAAGCAGCAGCCTGGAGGCTTTCGCTGCCGGCACCGTGCTCTCTGGGCGAGAAGCAGACGACCGTTCGTCTGCAGCGAAACGAAAGCGCGACGTGGTACGAAGGGGCAGAAGAACGAAGGCGCAGAGCACCACCGGGCTGCCGTGCGACTCGCACAGGCTGCAAGAGGAAGCGTGCCTGCCACTCGCTCGTTCGCGGATTCACTTTAGCAGTCGGAAACAGAAAGCTCGACTTGCGGCTAACTACTTGTGCTGCTGCCTAGTTCTCTTCCAGTAGCCCCTGGAAACAACGATGCTCGGTTTATGCTTCGAGACGCAGCGATCACGGTGGTAGGTGCGGTGGAGAAGGGAAAGCCAGCGTGCAGAGGACAGTTTCTCGTTGCTCTACGTGAGGCAAGGGGAAGGTTCAGCCCAGCAGTGGCTGTTGCTCCTGGAGCCTTTTTCTTTGGGAGCAGCTGCTGCAAGCGGGCAACGGAGCTGCGAGAGTGCCTAATGGGTGGGACGGCACGTCTATCGGCGAAGGAAGCTGCCTAGCCGCAGTGTGTTGTGCTCAGTTTCCAGGCTGCTTCGAGAAGGGGCACCTTGAAGAACGCCTTCTTTCTCGACGCGTCCTTCTGGGTGCGCTCAAGCTGCGTGGACTCTGCAACACGGCAGGGTGCAAGCAACTGTTTCTGGCCAGGTTGTGTGATGATGGAGTGCAAGGGCTGCGCCTTACTCTCGGAAGCTGCCGGAGCATTCTCATCAGCTGAATGCGCTTGTGAAGCAGCTCTCTGCTGGACTTTGGAAGCCGGCACGCTGAGCCCCTTAGAATGCCTGCCCGCTGCCCGGCTGCTGCGTTCTTCGCCTTCTGTGCTCTGGATGGCGAACTGAAGCCCAGCGATGGCTTTGAGCTGTCCCGCTCTTCAGCGCGTGTATAACTGCACGCATCCACAGTGCTCTGTGCACGGATTTTCCTCAGCTCGAGGTGCAATCATTTTCTTGCTGGTTTACAGTGTCCAAAGCGTCCGTGGAGCTCTCGCTCGGCCAAATGCGTCAAGAGAGAAGCCCTTGCTGGATTCGCCTTTCGCTGGCCAAGACTTTCAACACAGCACCACAATCCGGGCGACGACGAGGAGGAAAGGGGGAACATCTTTTCGTCCTGGCACGTTCTTCTGTGCGGGACGTCTATCCGCATCTTCGCTCTCTGCAAGGCTGGAAGGTGCGCGGTGGTACTCGGAAGCGAGAAGAAGGCTGCAGAGAGCACCGCGCTCTGCCGGCGCTGTGCAGGCTGTACAGGCAAGAAGCCTAGCCCTGGAATGTGGTGCAAATACAAGCTTCCACGCATCGGGGGCAAGCTCTGGGTAAGCTCGCTGACCTAAAAGTGTTCTGTGGGCGAGACGCAGCCGAGAAGCTCTCCCTTAAGGTTCAGGCTACCACGCAGACGGAAGGTGCCGCTACCTAGCGCTGCGAGGGAAAGTGCATAGCCCAGGCGTGTTTCGGCAGAAGCAGCAGCCTGGAGGCTTTCGCTGCCGGCACCGTGCTCTCTGGGCGAGAAGCAGACGACCGTTCGTCTGCAGCGAAACGAAAGCGCGACGTGGTACGAAGGGGCAGAAGAACGAAGGCGCAGAGCACCACCGGGCTGCCGTGCGACTCGCACAGGCTGCAAGAGGAAGCGTGCCTGCCACTCGCTCGTTCGCGGATTCACTTTAGCAGTCGGAAACAGAAAGCTCGACTTGCGGCTACTTGTGCTGCTGCCTAGTTCTCTTCCAGTAGCCCCTGGAAACAACGATGCTCGGTTTATGCTTCGAGACGCAGCGATCACGGTGGTAGGTGCGGTGGAGAAGGGAAAGCCAGCGTGCAGAGGACAGTTTCTCGTTGCTCTACGTGAGGCAAGGGGAAGGTTCAGCCCAGCAGTGGCTGTTGCTCCTGGAGCCTTTTTCTTTGGGAGCAGCTGCTGCAAGCGGGCAACGGAGCTGCGAGAGTGCCTAATGGGTGGGACGGCACGTCTATCGGCGAAGAAAGCTGCCTAGCCGCAGTGTGTTGTGCTCAGTTTCCAGGCTGCTTCGAGAAGGGGCACCTTGAAGAACGCCTTCTTTCTCGACGCGTCCTTCTGGGTGCGCTCAAGCTGCGTGGACTCTGCAACACGGCAGGGTGCAAGCAACTGTTTCTGGCCAGGTTGTGTGATGATGGAGTGCAAGGGCTGCGCCTTACTCGCGGAAGCTGCCGGAGCATTCTCATCAGCTGAATGCGCTTGTGAAGCAGCTCTCTGCTGGACTTTGGAAGCCGGCACGCTGAGCCCCTTAGAATGCCTGCCCGCTGCCCGGCTGCTGCGTTCTTCGCCTTCTGTGCTCTGGATGGCGAACTGAAGCCCAGCGATGGCTTTGAGCTGTCCCGCTCTTCAGCGCGTGTATAACTGCACGCATCCACAGTGCTCTGTGCACGGATTTTCCTCAGCTCGAGGTGCAATCATTTTCTTGCTGGTTTACAGTGTCCAAAGCGTCCGTGGAGCTCTCGCTCGGCCAAATGCGTCAAGAGAGAAGCCCTTGCTGGATTCGCCTTTCGCTGGCCAAGACTTTCAACACAGCACCACAATCCGGGCGACGACGAGGAGGAAAGGGGGAACATCTTTTCGTCCTGGCACGTTCTTCTGTGCGGGACGTCTATCCGCATCTTCGCTCTCTGCAAGGCTGGAAGGTGCGCGGTGGTACTCGGAAGCGAGAAGAAGGCTGCAGAGAGCACCGCGCTCTGCCGGCGCTGTGCAGGCTGTACAGGCAAGAAGCCTAGCCCTGGAATGTGGTGCAAATACAAGCTTCCACGCATCGGGGGCAAGCTCTGGGTAAGCTCGCTGACCTAAAAGTGTTCTGTGGGCGAGACGCAGCCGAGAAGCTCTCCCTTAAGGTTCAGGCTACCACGCAGACGGAAGGTGCCGCTACCTAGCGCTGCGAGGGAAAGTGCATAGCCCAGGCGTGTTTCGGCAGAAGCAGCAGCCTGGAGGCTTTCGCTGCCGGCACCGTGCTCTCTGGGCGAGAAGCAGACGACCGTTCGTCTGCAGCGAAACGAAAGCGCGACGTGGTACGAAGGGGCAGAAGAACGAAGGCGCAGAGCACCACCGGGCTGCCGTGCGACTCGCACAGGCTGCAAGAGGAAGCGTGCCTGCCACTCGCTCGTTCGCGGATTCACTTTAGCAGTCGGAAACAGAAAGCTCGACTTGCGGCTAACTACTTGTGCTGCTGCCTAGTTCTCTTCCAGTAGCCCCTGGAAACAACGATGCTCGGTTTATGCTTCGAGACGCAGCGATCACGGTGGTAGGTGCGGTGGAGAAGGGAAAGCCAGCGTGCAGAGGACAGTTTCTCGTTGCTCTACGTGAGGCAAGGGGAAGGTTCAGCCCAGCAGTGGCTGTTGCTCCTGGAGCCTTTTTCTTTGGGAGCAGCTGCTGCAAGCGGGCAACGGAGCTGCGAGAGTGCCTAATGGGTGGGACGGCACGTCTATCGGCGAAGGAAGCTGCCTAGCCGCAGTGTGTTGTGCTCAGTTTCCAGGCTGCTTCGAGAAGGGGCACCTTGAAGAACGCCTTCTTTCTCGACGCGTCCTTCTGGGTGCGCTCAAGCTGCGTGGACTCTGCAACACGGCAGGGTGCAAGCAACTGTTTCTGGCCAGGTTGTGTGATGATGGAGTGCAAGGGCTGCGCCTTACTCTCGGAAGCTGCCGGAGCATTCTCATCAGCTGAATGCGCTTGTGAAGCAGCTCTCTGCTGGACTTTGGAAGCCGGCACGCTGAGCCCCTTAGAATGCCTGCCCGCTGCCCGGCTGCTGCGTTCTTCGCCTTCTGTGCTCTGGATGGCGAACTGAAGCCCAGCGATGGCTTTGAGCTGTCCCGCTCTTCAGCGCGTGTATAACTGCACGCATCCACAGTGCTCTGTGCACGGATTTTCCTCAGCTCGAGGTGCAATCATTTTCTTGCTGGTTTACAGTGTCCAAAGCGTCCGTGGAGCTCTCGCTCGGCCAAATGCGTCAAGAGAGAAGCCCTTGCTGGATTCGCCTTTCGCTGGCCAAGACTTTCAACACAGCACCACAATCCGGGCGACGACGAGGAGGAAAGGGGGAACATCTTTTCGTCCTGGCACGTTCTTCTGTGCGGGACGTCTATCCGCATCTTCGCTCTCTGCAAGGCTGGAAGGTGCGCGGTGGTACTCGGAAGCGAGAAGAAGGCTGCAGAGAGCACCGCGCTCTGCCGGCGCTGTGCAGGCTGTACAGGCAAGAAGCCTAGCCCTGGAATGTGGTGCAAATACAAGCTTCCACGCATCGGGGGCAAGCTCTGGGTAAGCTCGCTGACCTAAAAGTGTTCTGTGGGCGAGACGCAGCCGAGAAGCTCTCCCTTAAGGTTCAGGCTACCACGCAGACGGAAGGTGCCGCTACCTAGCGCTGCGAGGGAAAGTGCATAGCCCAGGCGTGTTTCGGCAGAAGCAGCAGCCTGGAGGCTTTCGCTGCCGGCACCGTGCTCTCTGGGCGAGAAGCAGACGACCGTTCGTCTGCAGCGAAACGAAAGCGCGACGTGGTACGAAGGGGCAGAAGAACGAAGGCGCAGAGCACCACCGGGCTGCCGTGCGACTCGCACAGGCTGCAAGAGGAAGCGTGCCTGCCACTCGCTCGTTCGCGGATTCACTTTAGCAGTCGGAAACAGAAAGCTCGACTTGCGGCTACTTGTGCTGCTGCCTAGTTCTCTTCCAGTAGCCCCTGGAAACAACGATGCTCGGTTTATGCTTCGAGACGCAGCGATCACGGTGGTAGGTGCGGTGGAGAAGGGAAAGCCAGCGTGCAGAGGACAGTTTCTCGTTGCTCTACGTGAGGCAAGGGGAAGGTTCAGCCCAGCAGTGGCTGTTGCTCCTGGAGCCTTTTTCTTTGGGAGCAGCTGCTGCAAGCGGGCAACGGAGCTGCGAGAGTGCCTAATGGGTGGGACGGCACGTCTATCGGCGAAGGAAGCTGCCTAGCCGCAGTGTGTTGTGCTCAGTTTCCAGGCTGCTTCGAGAAGGGGCACCTTGAAGAACGCCTTCTTTCTCGACGCGTCCTTCTGGGTGCGCTCAAGCTGCGTGGACTCTGCAACACGGCAGGGTGCAAGCAACTGTTTCTGGCCAGGTTGTGTGATGATGGAGTGCAAGGGGATGATGGAGTGCAAGGGCTGCGCCTTACTCGCGGAAGGCTGCCGGAGCATTCTCGTCAGCTGAATGCGCTTGTGAAGCAGCCTCTCTGCTGGACTTTGGAAGCCGGCACGCTGAGCCCCTTAGAATGCCTGCCCGCGTGCCCGCGCTGCTGCGTTCTTCGCCTTCTGTGCTCTGGATGGCGAACTGAAGCCCAGCGATGGCTTTGAGCTGTCCCGCTCTTCAGCGCGTGTTATAACTGCACTGGCATCCACAGTGCTCTGTGCACGGATTTTCCTCAGCTCGAGGGTGCAATCATTTTCTTGCTGGTTTACAGTGTCCAAAGCGTCCGTGGGAGCTCTCGCTCGGCCAAATGCGTCAAGAGAGAAGCCCTTGCTGGATTCGCCTTTCGCTGGCCAAGACTTTCAACACAGCACCACAATCCGGGCGACGACGAGGAGGAAAGGGGGAACATCTTTTCGTCCTGGGCACGTTCTTCTGTGCGGGACGTCTATCCGCATCTTCGCTCTCTGCAAGGCTGGAAGGTGCGGCGGTGGTACTCGGGAAGCGAGAAGAAGGCTGCAGAGAGCACCGCGCTCTGCCGGCGCTGTGCAGGCTGTACAGGCAAGAAGCCTAGCCCTGGAATGTGGTGCAAATACAAGCTTCCACGCATCGGGGGGCAAGCTCTGGGGTAAGCTCGCTGACCTAAAAGTGTTCTGTGGGCGAGACGCAGCCGAGAAGCTCTCCCTTAAGGTTCAGGCTACCACGCAGACGGAAGGTGCCGCTACCTAGCGCTGCGAGGGAAAGTGCATAGCCCAGGCGTGTTTCGGCAGAAGCAGCAGCCTGGAGGCTTTCGCTGCCGGCACCGTGCTCTCTGGGCGAGAAGCAGACGACCGTTCGTCTGCAGCGAAACGAAAGCGCGACGTGGTACGAAGGGGCAGAAGAACGAAGGCGCAGAGCACCACCGGGGCTGCCGTGCGACTCGCACAGGCTGCAAGAGGAAGCGTGCCTGCCACTCGCTCGTTCGCGGGATTCACTTTAGCAGTCGGAAACAGAAAGCTCGACTTGCGGCTACTTGTGCTGCTGCCTAGTTCTCTTCCAGTAGCCCCTGGAAACAACGATGCTCGGTTTATGCTTCGAGACGCAGCGATCACGGTGGTAGGTGCGGTGGAGAAGGGAAAGCCAGCGTGCAGAGGACAGTTTCTCGTTGCTCTACGTGAGGCAAGGGGGAAGGTTCAGCCCCAGCAGTGGCTGTTGCTCCTGGAGCCTTTTTCTTTGGGAGCAGCTGCTGCAAGGCGGGCAACGGAGGCTGCGAGAGTGCCTAATGGGTGGGGACGGCACGTCTATCGGCGAAGGAAGCTGCCTAGCCGCAGTGTGTTGTGCTCAGTTTCCAGGCTGCTTCGAGAAGGGGCACCTTGAAGAACGCCTTCTTTCTCGACGCGTCCTTCTGGGTGCGCTCAAGCTGCGTGGACTCTGCAACACGGCAGGGTGCAAGCAACTGTTTCTGGCCAGGGTTGTGTGATGATGGAGTGCAAGGGCTGCGCCTTACTCGCGGAAGCTGCCGGGAGCATTCTCATCAGCTGAATGCGCTTGTGAAGCAGCTCTCTGCTGGACTTTGGAAGCCGGCACGCTGAGCCCCTTAGAATGCCTGCCCGCTGCCCGGCTGCTGCGTTCTTCGCCTTCTGTGCTCTGGATGGCGAACTGAAGCCCAGCGATGGCTCTTAACTGCACGCATCCACAGTGCTCTGTGCACGGATTTTCCTCAGCTCGAGGTGCAATCATTTTCTTGCTGGTTTACAGTGTCCAAAGCGTCCGTGGAGCTCTCGCTCGGCCAAATGCGTCAAGAGAGAAGCCCTTGCTGGATTCGCCTTTCGCTGGCCAAGACTTTCAACACAGCACCACAATCCGGGCGACGACGAGGAGGAAAGGGGGAACATCTTTTCGTCCTGGCACGTTCTTCTGTGCGGGACGTCTATCCGCATCTTCGCTCTCTGCAAGGCTGGAAGGTGCGCGGTGGTACTCGGAAGCGAGAAGAAGGCTGCAGAGAGCACCGCGCTCTGCCGGCGCTGTGCAGGCTGTACAGGCAAGAAGCCTAGCCCTGGAATGTGGTGCAAATACAAGCTTCCACGCATCGGGGGCAAGCTCTGGGTAAGCTCGCTGACCTAAAAGTGTTCTGTGGGCGAGACGCAGCCGAGAAGCTCTCCCTTAAGGTTCAGGCTACCACGCAGACGGAAGGTGCCGCTACCTAGCGCTGCGAGGGAAAGTGCATAGCCCAGGCGTGTTTCGGCAGAAGCAGCAGCCTGGAGGCTTTCGCTGCCGGCACCGTGCTCTCTGGGCGAGAAGCAGACGACCGTTCGTCTGCAGCGAAACGAAAGCGCGACGTGGTACGAAGGGGCAGAAGAACGAAGGCGCAGAGCACCACCGGGCTGCCGTGCGACTCGCACAGGCTGCAAGAGGAAGCGTGCCTGCCACTCGCTCGTTCGCGGATTCACTTTAGCAGTCGGAAACAGAAAGCTCGACTTGCGGCTACTTGTGCTGCTGCCTAGTTCTCTTCCAGTAGCCCCTGGAAACAACGATGCTCGGTTTATGCTTCGAGACGCAGCGATCACGGTGGTAGGTGCGGTGGAGAAGGGAAAGCCAGCGTGCAGAGGACAGTTTCTCGTTGCTCTACGTGAGGCAAGGGGAAGGTTCAGCCCAGCAGTGGCTGTTGCTCCTGGAGCCTTTTTCTTTGGGAGCAGCTGCTGCAAGCGGGCAACGGAGCTGCGAGAGTGCCTAATGGGTGGGACGGCACGTCTATCGGCGAAGGAAGCTGCCTAGCCGCAGTGTGTTGTGCTCAGTTTCCAGGCTGCTTCGAGAAGGGGCACCTTGAAGAACGCCTTCTTTCTCGACGCGTCCTTCTGGGTGCGCTCAAGCTGCGTGGACTCTGCAACACGGCAGGGTGCAAGCAACTGTTTCTGGCCAGGTTGTGTGATGATGGAGTGCAAGGGCTGCGCCTTACTCGCGGAAGCTGCCGGAGCATTCTCATCAGCTGAATGCGCTTGTGAAGCAGCTCTCTGCTGGACTTTGGAAGCCGGCACGCTGAGCCCCTTAGAATGCCTGCCCGCTGCCCGGCTGCTGCGTTCTTCGCCTTCTGTGCTCTGGATGGCGAACTGAAGCCCAGCGATGGCTTTGAGCTGTCCCGCTCTTCAGCGCGTGTATAACTGCACGCATCCACAGTGCTCTGTGCACGGATTTTCCTCAGCTCGAGGTGCAATCATTTTCTTGCTGGTTTACAGTGTCCAAAGCGTCCGTGGAGCTCTCGCTCGGCCAAATGCGTCAAGAGAGAAGCCCTTGCTGGATTCGCCTTTCGCTGGCCAAGACTTTCAACACAGCACCACAATCCGGGCGACGACGAGGAGGAAAGGGGGAACATCTTTTCGTCCTGGCACGTTCTTCTGTGCGGGACGTCTATCCGCATCTTCGCTCTCTGCAAGGCTGGAAGGTGCGCGGTGGTACTCGGAAGCGAGAAGAAGGCTGCAGAGAGCACCGCGCTCTGCCGGCGCTGTGCAGGCTGTACAGGCAAGAAGCCTAGCCCTGGAATGTGGTGCAAATACAAGCTTCCACGCATCGGGGGCAAGCTCTGGGTAAGCTCGCTGACCTAAAAGTGTTCTGTGGGCGAGACGCAGCCGAGAAGCTCTCCCTTAAGGTTCAGGCTACCACGCAGACGGAAGGTGCCGCTACCTAGCGCTGCGAGGGAAAGTGCATAGCCCAGGCGTGTTTCGGCAGAAGCAGCAGCCTGGAGGCTTTCGCTGCCGGCACCGTGCTCTCTGGGCGAGAAGCAGACGACCGTTCGTCTGCAGCGAAACGAAAGCGCGACGTGGTACGAAGGGGCAGAAGAACGAAGGCGCAGAGCACCACCGGGCTGCCGTGCGACTCGCACAGGCTGCAAGAGGAAGCGTGCCTGCCACTCGCTCGTTCGCGGATTCACTTTAGCAGTCGGAAACAGAAAGCTCGACTTGCGGCTAACTACTTGTGCTGCTGCCTAGTTCTCTTCCAGTAGCCCCTGGAAACAACGATGCTCGGTTTATGCTTCGAGACGCAGCGATCACGGTGGTAGGTGCGGTGGAGAAGGGAAAGCCAGCGTGCAGAGGACAGTTTCTCGTTGCTCTACGTGAGGCAAGGGGAAGGTTCAGCCCAGCAGTGGCTGTTGCTCCTGGAGCCTTTTTCTTTGGGAGCAGCTGCTGCAAGCGGGCAACGGAGCTGCGAGAGTGCCTAATGGGTGGGACGGCACGTCTATCGGCGAAGGAAGCTGCCTAGCCGCAGTGTGTTGTGCTCAGTTTCCAGGCTGCTTCGAGAAGGGGCACCTTGAAGAACGCCTTCTTTCTCGACGCGTCCTTCTGGGTGCGCTCAAGCTGCGTGGACTCTGCAACACGGCAGGGTGCAAGCAACTGTTTCTGGCCAGGTTGTGTGATGATGGAGTGCAAGGGCTGCGCCTTACTCTCGGAAGCTGCCGGAGCATTCTCATCAGCTGAATGCGCTTGTGAAGCAGCTCTCTGCTGGACTTTGGAAGCCGGCACGCTGAGCCCCTTAGAATGCCTGCCCGCTGCCCGGCTGCTGCGTTCTTCGCCTTCTGTGCTCTGGATGGCGAACTGAAGCCCAGCGATGGCTTTGAGCTGTCCCGCTCTTCAGCGCGTGTATAACTGCACGCATCCACAGTGCTCTGTGCACGGATTTTCCTCAGCTCGAGGTGCAATCATTTTCTTGCTGGTTTACAGTGTCCAAAGCGTCCGTGGAGCTCTCGCTCGGCCAAATGCGTCAAGAGAGAAGCCCTTGCTGGATTCGCCTTTCGCTGGCCAAGACTTTCAACACAGCACCACAATCCGGGCGACGACGAGGAGGAAAGGGGGAACATCTTTTCGTCCTGGCACGTTCTTCTGTGCGGGACGTCTATCCGCATCTTCGCTCTCTGCAAGGCTGGAAGGTGCGCGGTGGTACTCGGAAGCGAGAAGAAGGCTGCAGAGAGCACCGCGCTCTGCCGGCGCTGTGCAGGCTGTACAGGCAAGAAGCCTAGCCCTGGAATGTGGTGCAAATACAAGCTTCCACGCATCGGGGGCAAGCTCTGGGTAAGCTCGCTGACCTAAAAGTGTTCTGTGGGCGAGACGCAGCCGAGAAGCTCTCCCTTAAGGTTCAGGCTACCACGCAGACGGAAGGTGCCGCTACCTAGCGCTGCGAGGGAAAGTGCATAGCCCAGGCGTGTTTCGGCAGAAGCAGCAGCCTGGAGGCTTTCGCTGCCGGCACCGTGCTCTCTGGGCGAGAAGCAGACGACCGTTCGTCTGCAGCGAAACGAAAGCGCGACGTGGTACGAAGGGGCAGAAGAACGAAGGCGCAGAGCACCACCGGGCTGCCGTGCGACTCGCACAGGCTGCAAGAGGAAGCGTGCCTGCCACTCGCTCGTTCGCGGATTCACTTTAGCAGTCGGAAACAGAAAGCTCGACTTGCGGCTACTTGTGCTGCTGCCTAGTTCTCTTCCAGTAGCCCCTGGAAACAACGATGCTCGGTTTATGCTTCGAGACGCAGCGATCACGGTGGTAGGTGCGGTGGAGAAGGGAAAGCCAGCGTGCAGAGGACAGTTTCTCGTTGCTCTACGTGAGGCAAGGGGAAGGTTCAGCCCAGCAGTGGCTGTTGCTCCTGGAGCCTTTTTCTTTGGGAGCAGCTGCTGCAAGCGGGCAACGGAGCTGCGAGAGTGCCTAATGGGTGGGACGGCACGTCTATCGGCGAAGAAAGCTGCCTAGCCGCAGTGTGTTGTGCTCAGTTTCCAGGCTGCTTCGAGAAGGGGCACCTTGAAGAACGCCTTCTTTCTCGACGCGTCCTTCTGGGTGCGCTCAAGCTGCGTGGACTCTGCAACACGGCAGGGTGCAAGCAACTGTTTCTGGCCAGGTTGTGTGATGATGGAGTGCAAGGGCTGCGCCTTACTCGCGGAAGCTGCCGGAGCATTCTCATCAGCTGAATGCGCTTGTGAAGCAGCTCTCTGCTGGACTTTGGAAGCCGGCACGCTGAGCCCCTTAGAATGCCTGCCCGCTGCCCGGCTGCTGCGTTCTTCGCCTTCTGTGCTCTGGATGGCGAACTGAAGCCCAGCGATGGCTTTGAGCTGTCCCGCTCTTCAGCGCGTGTATAACTGCACGCATCCACAGTGCTCTGTGCACGGATTTTCCTCAGCTCGAGGTGCAATCATTTTCTTGCTGGTTTACAGTGTCCAAAGCGTCCGTGGAGCTCTCGCTCGGCCAAATGCGTCAAGAGAGAAGCCCTTGCTGGATTCGCCTTTCGCTGGCCAAGACTTTCAACACAGCACCACAATCCGGGCGACGACGAGGAGGAAAGGGGGAACATCTTTTCGTCCTGGCACGTTCTTCTGTGCGGGACGTCTATCCGCATCTTCGCTCTCTGCAAGGCTGGAAGGTGCGCGGTGGTACTCGGAAGCGAGAAGAAGGCTGCAGAGAGCACCGCGCTCTGCCGGCGCTGTGCAGGCTGTACAGGCAAGAAGCCTAGCCCTGGAATGTGGTGCAAATACAAGCTTCCACGCATCGGGGGCAAGCTCTGGGTAAGCTCGCTGACCTAAAAGTGTTCTGTGGGCGAGACGCAGCCGAGAAGCTCTCCCTTAAGGTTCAGGCTACCACGCAGACGGAAGGTGCCGCTACCTAGCGCTGCGAGGGAAAGTGCATAGCCCAGGCGTGTTTCGGCAGAAGCAGCAGCCTGGAGGCTTTCGCTGCCGGCACCGTGCTCTCTGGGCGAGAAGCAGACGACCGTTCGTCTGCAGCGAAACGAAAGCGCGACGTGGTACGAAGGGGCAGAAGAACGAAGGCGCAGAGCACCACCGGGCTGCCGTGCGACTCGCACAGGCTGCAAGAGGAAGCGTGCCTGCCACTCGCTCGTTCGCGGATTCACTTTAGCAGTCGGAAACAGAAAGCTCGACTTGCGGCTAACTACTTGTGCTGCTGCCTAGTTCTCTTCCAGTAGCCCCTGGAAACAACGATGCTCGGTTTATGCTTCGAGACGCAGCGATCACGGTGGTAGGTGCGGTGGAGAAGGGAAAGCCAGCGTGCAGAGGACAGTTTCTCGTTGCTCTACGTGAGGCAAGGGGAAGGTTCAGCCCAGCAGTGGCTGTTGCTCCTGGAGCCTTTTTCTTTGGGAGCAGCTGCTGCAAGCGGGCAACGGAGCTGCGAGAGTGCCTAATGGGTGGGACGGCACGTCTATCGGCGAAGGAAGCTGCCTAGCCGCAGTGTGTTGTGCTCAGTTTCCAGGCTGCTTCGAGAAGGGGCACCTTGAAGAACGCCTTCTTTCTCGACGCGTCCTTCTGGGTGCGCTCAAGCTGCGTGGACTCTGCAACACGGCAGGGTGCAAGCAACTGTTTCTGGCCAGGTTGTGTGATGATGGAGTGCAAGGGCTGCGCCTTACTCTCGGAAGCTGCCGGAGCATTCTCATCAGCTGAATGCGCTTGTGAAGCAGCTCTCTGCTGGACTTTGGAAGCCGGCACGCTGAGCCCCTTAGAATGCCTGCCCGCTGCCCGGCTGCTGCGTTCTTCGCCTTCTGTGCTCTGGATGGCGAACTGAAGCCCAGCGATGGCTTTGAGCTGTCCCGCTCTTCAGCGCGTGTATAACTGCACGCATCCACAGTGCTCTGTGCACGGATTTTCCTCAGCTCGAGGTGCAATCATTTTCTTGCTGGTTTACAGTGTCCAAAGCGTCCGTGGAGCTCTCGCTCGGCCAAATGCGTCAAGAGAGAAGCCCTTGCTGGATTCGCCTTTCGCTGGCCAAGACTTTCAACACAGCACCACAATCCGGGCGACGACGAGGAGGAAAGGGGGAACATCTTTTCGTCCTGGCACGTTCTTCTGTGCGGGACGTCTATCCGCATCTTCGCTCTCTGCAAGGCTGGAAGGTGCGCGGTGGTACTCGGAAGCGAGAAGAAGGCTGCAGAGAGCACCGCGCTCTGCCGGCGCTGTGCAGGCTGTACAGGCAAGAAGCCTAGCCCTGGAATGTGGTGCAAATACAAGCTTCCACGCATCGGGGGCAAGCTCTGGGTAAGCTCGCTGACCTAAAAGTGTTCTGTGGGCGAGACGCAGCCGAGAAGCTCTCCCTTAAGGTTCAGGCTACCACGCAGACGGAAGGTGCCGCTACCTAGCGCTGCGAGGGAAAGTGCATAGCCCAGGCGTGTTTCGGCAGAAGCAGCAGCCTGGAGGCTTTCGCTGCCGGCACCGTGCTCTCTGGGCGAGAAGCAGACGACCGTTCGTCTGCAGCGAAACGAAAGCGCGACGTGGTACGAAGGGGCAGAAGAACGAAGGCGCAGAGCACCACCGGGCTGCCGTGCGACTCGCACAGGCTGCAAGAGGAAGCGTGCCTGCCACTCGCTCGTTCGCGGATTCACTTTAGCAGTCGGAAACAGAAAGCTCGACTTGCGGCTACTTGTGCTGCTGCCTAGTTCTCTTCCAGTAGCCCCTGGAAACAACGATGCTCGGTTTATGCTTCGAGACGCAGCGATCACGGTGGTAGGTGCGGTGGAGAAGGGAAAGCCAGCGTGCAGAGGACAGTTTCTCGTTGCTCTACGTGAGGCAAGGGGAAGGTTCAGCCCAGCAGTGGCTGTTGCTCCTGGAGCCTTTTTCTTTGGGAGCAGCTGCTGCAAGCGGGCAACGGAGCTGCGAGAGTGCCTAATGGGTGGGACGGCACGTCTATCGGCGAAGGAAGCTGCCTAGCCGCAGTGTGTTGTGCTCAGTTTCCAGGCTGCTTCGAGAAGGGGCACCTTGAAGAACGCCTTCTTTCTCGACGCGTCCTTCTGGGTGCGCTCAAGCTGCGTGGACTCTGCAACACGGCAGGGTGCAAGCAACTGTTTCTGGCCAGGTTGTGTGATGATGGAGTGCAAGGGCTGCGCCTTACTCGCGGAAGCTGCCGGAGCATTCTCGTCAGCTGAATGCGCTTGTGAAGCAGCTCTCTGCTGGACTTTGGAAGCCGGCACGCTGAGCCCCTTAGAATGCCTGCCCGCTGCCCGGCTGCTGCGTTCTTCGCCTTCTGTGCTCTGGATGGCGAACTGAAGCCCAGCGATGGCTTTGAGCTGTCCCGCTCTTCAGCGCGTGTATAACTGCACGCATCCACAGTGCTCTGTGCACGGATTTTCCTCAGCTCGAGGTGCAATCATTTTCTTGCTGGTTTACAGTGTCCAAAGCGTCCGTGGAGCTCTCGCTCGGCCAAATGCGTCAAGAGAGAAGCCCTTGCTGGATTCGCCTTTCGCTGGCCAAGACTTTCAACACAGCACCACAATCCGGGCGACGACGAGGAGGAAAGGGGGAACATCTTTTCGTCCTGGCACGTTCTTCTGTGCGGGACGTCTATCCGCATCTTCGCTCTCTGCAAGGCTGGAAGGTGCGCGGTGGTACTCGGAAGCGAGAAGAAGGCTGCAGAGAGCACCGCGCTCTGCCGGCGCTGTGCAGGCTGTACAGGCAAGAAGCCTAGCCCTGGAATGTGGTGCAAATACAAGCTTCCACGCATCGGGGGCAAGCTCTGGGTAAGCTCGCTGACCTAAAAGTGTTCTGTGGGCGAGACGCAGCCGAGAAGCTCTCCCTTAAGGTTCAGGCTACCACGCAGACGGAAGGTGCCGCTACCTAGCGCTGCGAGGGAAAGTGCATAGCCCAGGCGTGTTTCGGCAGAAGCAGCAGCCTGGAGGCTTTCGCTGCCGGCACCGTGCTCTCTGGGCGAGAAGCAGACGACCGTTCGTCTGCAGCGAAACGAAAGCGCGACGTGGTACGAAGGGGCAGAAGAACGAAGGCGCAGAGCACCACCGGGCTGCCGTGCGACTCGCACAGGCTGCAAGAGGAAGCGTGCCTGCCACTCGCTCGTTCGCGGATTCACTTTAGCAGTCGGAAACAGAAAGCTCGACTTGCGGCTACTTGTGCTGCTGCCTAGTTCTCTTCCAGTAGCCCCTGGAAACAACGATGCTCGGTTTATGCTTCGAGACGCAGCGATCACGGTGGTAGGTGCGGTGGAGAAGGGAAAGCCAGCGTGCAGAGGACAGTTTCTCGTTGCTCTACGTGAGGCAAGGGGAAGGTTCAGCCCAGCAGTGGCTGTTGCTCCTGGAGCCTTTTTCTTTGGGAGCAGCTGCTGCAAGCGGGCAACGGAGCTGCGAGAGTGCCTAATGGGTGGGACGGCACGTCTATCGGCGAAGGAAGCTGCCTAGCCGCAGTGTGTTGTGCTCAGTTTCCAGGCTGCTTCGAGAAGGGGCACCTTGAAGAACGCCTTCTTTCTCGACGCGTCCTTCTGGGTGCGCTCAAGCTGCGTGGACTCTGCAACACGGCAGGGTGCAAGCAACTGTTTCTGGCCAGGTTGTGTGATGATGGAGTGCAAGGGCTGCGCCTTACTCGCGGAAGCTGCCGGAGCATTCTCATCAGCTGAATGCGCTTGTGAAGCAGCTCTCTGCTGGACTTTGGAAGCCGGCACGCTGAGCCCCTTAGAATGCCTGCCCGCTGCCCGGCTGCTGCGTTCTTCGCCTTCTGTGCTCTGGATGGCGAACTGAAGCCCAGCGATGGCTTTGAGCTGTCCCGCTCTTCAGCGCGTGTATAACTGCACGCATCCACAGTGCTCTGTGCACGGATTTTCCTCAGCTCGAGGTGCAATCATTTTCTTGCTGGTTTACAGTGTCCAAAGCGTCCGTGGAGCTCTCGCTCGGCCAAATGCGTCAAGAGAGAAGCCCTTGCTGGATTCGCCTTTCGCTGGCCAAGACTTTCAACACAGCACCACAATCCGGGCGACGACGAGGAGGAAAGGGGGAACATCTTTTCGTCCTGGCACGTTCTTCTGTGCGGGACGTCTATCCGCATCTTCGCTCTCTGCAAGGCTGGAAGGTGCGCGGTGGTACTCGGAAGCGAGAAGAAGGCTGCAGAGAGCACCGCGCTCTGCCGGCGCTGTGCAGGCTGTACAGGCAAGAAGCCTAGCCCTGGAATGTGGTGCAAATACAAGCTTCCACGCATCGGGGGCAAGCTCTGGGTAAGCTCGCTGACCTAAAAGTGTTCTGTGGGCGAGACGCAGCCGAGAAGCTCTCCCTTAAGGTTCAGGCTACCACGCAGACGGAAGGTGCCGCTACCTAGCGCTGCGAGGGAAAGTGCATAGCCCAGGCGTGTTTCGGCAGAAGCAGCAGCCTGGAGGCTTTCGCTGCCGGCACCGTGCTCTCTGGGCGAGAAGCAGACGACCGTTCGTCTGCAGCGAAATGAAAGCGCGACGTGGTACGAAGGGGCAGAAGAACGAAGGCGCAGAGCACCACCGGGCTGCCGTGCGACTCGCACAGGCTGCAAGAGGAAGCGTGCCTGCCACTCGCTCGTTCGCGGATTCACTTTAGCAGTCGGAAACAGAAAGCTCGACTTGCGGCTAACTACTTGTGCTGCTGCCTAGTTCTCTTCCAGTAGCCCCTGGAAACAACGATGCTCGGTTTATGCTTCGAGACGCAGCGATCACGGTGGTAGGTGCGGTGGAGAAGGGAAAGCCAGCGTGCAGAGGACAGTTTCTCGTTGCTCTACGTGAGGCAAGGGGAAGGTTCAGCCCAGCAGTGGCTGTTGCTCCTGGAGCCTTTTTCTTTGGGAGCAGCTGCTGCAAGCGGGCAACGGAGCTGCGAGAGTGCCTAATGGGTGGGACGGCACGTCTATCGGCGAAGGAAGCTGCCTAGCCGCAGTGTGTTGTGCTCAGTTTCCAGGCTGCTTCGAGAAGGGGCACCTTGAAGAACGCCTTCTTTCTCGACGCGTCCTTCTGGGTGCGCTCAAGCTGCGTGGACTCTGCAACACGGCAGGGTGCAAGCAACTGTTTCTGGCCAGGTTGTGTGATGATGGAGTGCAAGGGCTGCGCCTTACTCTCGGAAGCTGCCGGAGCATTCTCATCAGCTGAATGCGCTTGTGAAGCAGCTCTCTGCTGGACTTTGGAAGCCGGCACGCTGAGCCCCTTAGAATGCCTGCCCGCTGCCCGGCTGCTGCGTTCTTCGCCTTCTGTGCTCTGGATGGCGAACTGAAGCCCAGCGATGGCTTTGAGCTGTCCCGCTCTTCAGCGCGTGTATAACTGCACGCATCCACAGTGCTCTGTGCACGGATTTTCCTCAGCTCGAGGTGCAATCATTTTCTTGCTGGTTTACAGTGTCCAAAGCGTCCGTGGAGCTCTCGCTCGGCCAAATGCGTCAAGAGAGAAGCCCTTGCTGGATTCGCCTTTCGCTGGCCAAGACTTTCAACACAGCACCACAATCCGGGCGACGACGAGGAGGAAAGGGGGAACATCTTTTCGTCCTGGCACGTTCTTCTGTGCGGGACGTCTATCCGCATCTTCGCTCTCTGCAAGGCTGGAAGGTGCGCGGTGGTACTCGGAAGCGAGAAGAAGGCTGCAGAGAGCACCGCGCTCTGCCGGCGCTGTGCAGGCTGTACAGGCAAGAAGCCTAGCCCTGGAATGTGGTGCAAATACAAGCTTCCACGCATCGGGGGCAAGCTCTGGGTAAGCTCGCTGACCTAAAAGTGTTCTGTGGGCGAGACGCAGCCGAGAAGCTCTCCCTTAAGGTTCAGGCTACCACGCAGACGGAAGGTGCCGCTACCTAGCGCTGCGAGGGAAAGTGCATAGCCCAGGCGTGTTTCGGCAGAAGCAGCAGCCTGGAGGCTTTCGCTGCCGGCACCGTGCTCTCTGGGCGAGAAGCAGACGACCGTTCGTCTGCAGCGAAACGAAAGCGCGACGTGGTACGAAGGGGCAGAAGAACGAAGGCGCAGAGCACCACCGGGCTGCCGTGCGACTCGCACAGGCTGCAAGAGGAAGCGTGCCTGCCACTCGCTCGTTCGCGGATTCACTTTAGCAGTCGGAAACAGAAAGCTCGACTTGCGGCTACTTGTGCTGCTGCCTAGTTCTCTTCCAGTAGCCCCTGGAAACAACGATGCTCGGTTTATGCTTCGAGACGCAGCGATCACGGTGGTAGGTGCGGTGGAGAAGGGAAAGCCAGCGTGCAGAGGACAGTTTCTCGTTGCTCTACGTGAGGCAAGGGGAAGGTTCAGCCCAGCAGTGGCTGTTGCTCCTGGAGCCTTTTTCTTTGGGAGCAGCTGCTGCAAGCGGGCAACGGAGCTGCGAGAGTGCCTAATGGGTGGGACGGCACGTCTATCGGCGAAGAAAGCTGCCTAGCCGCAGTGTGTTGTGCTCAGTTTCCAGGCTGCTTCGAGAAGGGGCACCTTGAAGAACGCCTTCTTTCTCGACGCGTCCTTCTGGGTGCGCTCAAGCTGCGTGGACTCTGCAACACGGCAGGGTGCAAGCAACTGTTTCTGGCCAGGTTGTGTGATGATGGAGTGCAAGGGCTGCGCCTTACTCGCGGAAGCTGCCGGAGCATTCTCATCAGCTGAATGCGCTTGTGAAGCAGCTCTCTGCTGGACTTTGGAAGCCGGCACGCTGAGCCCCTTAGAATGCCTGCCCGCTGCCCGGCTGCTGCGTTCTTCGCCTTCTGTGCTCTGGATGGCGAACTGAAGCCCAGCGATGGCTTTGAGCTGTCCCGCTCTTCAGCGCGTGTATAACTGCACGCATCCACAGTGCTCTGTGCACGGATTTTCCTCAGCTCGAGGTGCAATCATTTTCTTGCTGGTTTACAGTGTCCAAAGCGTCCGTGGAGCTCTCGCTCGGCCAAATGCGTCAAGAGAGAAGCCCTTGCTGGATTCGCCTTTCGCTGGCCAAGACTTTCAACACAGCACCACAATCCGGGCGACGACGAGGAGGAAAGGGGGAACATCTTTTCGTCCTGGCACGTTCTTCTGTGCGGGACGTCTATCCGCATCTTCGCTCTCTGCAAGGCTGGAAGGTGCGCGGTGGTACTCGGAAGCGAGAAGAAGGCTGCAGAGAGCACCGCGCTCTGCCGGCGCTGTGCAGGCTGTACAGGCAAGAAGCCTAGCCCTGGAATGTGGTGCAAATACAAGCTTCCACGCATCGGGGGCAAGCTCTGGGTAAGCTCGCTGACCTAAAAGTGTTCTGTGGGCGAGACGCAGCCGAGAAGCTCTCCCTTAAGGTTCAGGCTACCACGCAGACGGAAGGTGCCGCTACCTAGCGCTGCGAGGGAAAGTGCATAGCCCAGGCGTGTTTCGGCAGAAGCAGCAGCCTGGAGGCTTTCGCTGCCGGCACCGTGCTCTCTGGGCGAGAAGCAGACGACCGTTCGTCTGCAGCGAAACGAAAGCGCGACGTGGTACGAAGGGGCAGAAGAACGAAGGCGCAGAGCACCACCGGGCTGCCGTGCGACTCGCACAGGCTGCAAGAGGAAGCGTGCCTGCCACTCGCTCGTTCGCGGATTCACTTTAGCAGTCGGAAACAGAAAGCTCGACTTGCGGCTAACTACTTGTGCTGCTGCCTAGTTCTCTTCCAGTAGCCCCTGGAAACAACGATGCTCGGTTTATGCTTCGAGACGCAGCGATCACGGTGGTAGGTGCGGTGGAGAAGGGAAAGCCAGCGTGCAGAGGACAGTTTCTCGTTGCTCTACGTGAGGCAAGGGGAAGGTTCAGCCCAGCAGTGGCTGTTGCTCCTGGAGCCTTTTTCTTTGGGAGCAGCTGCTGCAAGCGGGCAACGGAGCTGCGAGAGTGCCTAATGGGTGGGACGGCACGTCTATCGGCGAAGGAAGCTGCCTAGCCGCAGTGTGTTGTGCTCAGTTTCCAGGCTGCTTCGAGAAGGGGCACCTTGAAGAACGCCTTCTTTCTCGACGCGTCCTTCTGGGTGCGCTCAAGCTGCGTGGACTCTGCAACACGGCAGGGTGCAAGCAACTGTTTCTGGCCAGGTTGTGTGATGATGGAGTGCAAGGGCTGCGCCTTACTCGCGGAAGCTGCCGGAGCATTCTCATCAGCTGAATGCGCTTGTGAAGCAGCTCTCTGCTGGACTTTGGAAGCCGGCACGCTGAGCCCCTTAGAATGCCTGCCCGCTGCCCGGCTGCTGCGTTCTTCGCCTTCTGTGCTCTGGATGGCGAACTGAAGCCCAGCGATGGCTTTGAGCTGTCCCGCTCTTCAGCGCGTGTATAACTGCACGCATCCACAGTGCTCTGTGCACGGATTTTCCTCAGCTCGAGGTGCAATCATTTTCTTGCTGGTTTACAGTGTCCAAAGCGTCCGTGGAGCTCTCGCTCGGCCAAATGCGTCAAGAGAGAAGCCCTTGCTGGATTCGCCTTTCGCTGGCCAAGACTTTCAACACAGCACCACAATCCGGGCGACGACGAGGAGGAAAGGGGGAACATCTTTTCGTCCTGGCACGTTCTTCTGTGCGGGACGTCTATCCGCATCTTCGCTCTCTGCAAGGCTGGAAGGTGCGCGGTGGTACTCGGAAGCGAGAAGAAGGCTGCAGAGAGCACCGCGCTCTGCCGGCGCTGTGCAGGCTGTACAGGCAAGAAGCCTAGCCCTGGAATGTGGTGCAAATACAAGCTTCCACGCATCGGGGGCAAGCTCTGGGTAAGCTCGCTGACCTAAAAGTGTTCTGTGGGCGAGACGCAGCCGAGAAGCTCTCCCTTAAGGTTCAGGCTACCACGCAGACGGAAGGTGCCGCTACCTAGCGCTGCGAGGGAAAGTGCATAGCCCAGGCGTGTTTCGGCAGAAGCAGCAGCCTGGAGGCTTTCGCTGCCGGCACCGTGCTCTCTGGGCGAGAAGCAGACGACCGTTCGTCTGCAGCGAAACGAAAGCGCGACGTGGTACGAAGGGGCAGAAGAACGAAGGCGCAGAGCACCACCGGGCTGCCGTGCGACTCGCACAGGCTGCAAGAGGAAGCGTGCCTGCCACTCGCTCGTTCGCGGATTCACTTTAGCAGTCGGAAACAGAAAGCTCGACTTGCGGCTAACTACTTGTGCTGCTGCCTAGTTCTCTTCCAGTAGCCCCTGGAAACAACGATGCTCGGTTTATGCTTCGAGACGCAGCGATCACGGTGGTAGGTGCGGTGGAGAAGGGAAAGCCAGCGTGCAGAGGACAGTTTCTCGTTGCTCTACGTGAGGCAAGGGGAAGGTTCAGCCCAGCAGTGGCTGTTGCTCCTGGAGCCTTTTTCTTTGGGAGCAGCTGCTGCAAGCGGGCAACGGAGCTGCGAGAGTGCCTAATGGGTGGGACGGCACGTCTATCGGCGAAGGAAGCTGCCTAGCCGCAGTGTGTTGTGCTCAGTTTCCAGGCTGCTTCGAGAAGGGGCACCTTGAAGAACGCCTTCTTTCTCGACGCGTCCTTCTGGGTGCGCTCAAGCTGCGTGGACTCTGCAACACGGCAGGGTGCAAGCAACTGTTTCTGGCCAGGTTGTGTGATGATGGAGTGCAAGGGCTGCGCCTTACTCTCGGAAGCTGCCGGAGCATTCTCATCAGCTGAATGCGCTTGTGAAGCAGCTCTCTGCTGGACTTTGGAAGCCGGCACGCTGAGCCCCTTAGAATGCCTGCCCGCTGCCCGGCTGCTGCGTTCTTCGCCTTCTGTGCTCTGGATGGCGAACTGAAGCCCAGCGATGGCTTTGAGCTGTCCCGCTCTTCAGCGCGTGTATAACTGCACGCATCCACAGTGCTCTGTGCACGGATTTTCCTCAGCTCGAGGTGCAATCATTTTCTTGCTGGTTTACAGTGTCCAAAGCGTCCGTGGAGCTCTCGCTCGGCCAAATGCGTCAAGAGAGAAGCCCTTGCTGGATTCGCCTTTCGCTGGCCAAGACTTTCAACACAGCACCACAATCCGGGCGACGACGAGGAGGAAAGGGGGAACATCTTTTCGTCCTGGCACGTTCTTCTGTGCGGGACGTCTATCCGCATCTTCGCTCTCTGCAAGGCTGGAAGGTGCGCGGTGGTACTCGGAAGCGAGAAGAAGGCTGCAGAGAGCACCGCGCTCTGCCGGCGCTGTGCAGGCTGTACAGGCAAGAAGCCTAGCCCTGGAATGTGGTGCAAATACAAGCTTCCACGCATCGGGGGCAAGCTCTGGGTAAGCTCGCTGACCTAAAAGTGTTCTGTGGGCGAGACGCAGCCGAGAAGCTCTCCCTTAAGGTTCAGGCTACCACGCAGACGGAAGGTGCCGCTACCTAGCGCTGCGAGGGAAAGTGCATAGCCCAGGCGTGTTTCGGCAGAAGCAGCAGCCTGGAGGCTTTCGCTGCCGGCACCGTGCTCTCTGGGCGAGAAGCAGACGACCGTTCGTCTGCAGCGAAACGAAAGCGCGACGTGGTACGAAGGGGCAGAAGAACGAAGGCGCAGAGCACCACCGGGCTGCCGTGCGACTCGCACAGGCTGCAAGAGGAAGCGTGCCTGCCACTCGCTCGTTCGCGGATTCACTTTAGCAGTCGGAAACAGAAAGCTCGACTTGCGGCTAACTACTTGTGCTGCTGCCTAGTTCTCTTCCAGTAGCCCCTGGAAACAACGATGCTCGGTTTATGCTTCGAGACGCAGCGATCACGGTGGTAGGTGCGGTGGAGAAGGGAAAGCCAGCGTGCAGAGGACAGTTTCTCGTTGCTCTACGTGAGGCAAGGGGAAGGTTCAGCCCAGCAGTGGCTGTTGCTCCTGGAGCCTTTTTCTTTGGGAGCAGCTGCTGCAAGCGGGCAACGGAGCTGCGAGAGTGCCTAATGGGTGGGACGGCACGTCTATCGGCGAAGGAAGCTGCCTAGCCGCAGTGTGTTGTGCTCAGTTTCCAGGCTGCTTCGAGAAGGGGCACCTTGAAGAACGCCTTCTTTCTCGACGCGTCCTTCTGGGTGCGCTCAAGCTGCGTGGACTCTGCAACACGGCAGGGTGCAAGCAACTGTTTCTGGCCAGGTTGTGTGATGATGGAGTGCAAGGGCTGCGCCTTACTCGCGGAAGCTGCCGGAGCATTCTCATCAGCTGAATGCGCTTGTGAAGCAGCTCTCTGCTGGACTTTGGAAGCCGGCACGCTGAGCCCCTTAGAATGCCTGCCCGCTGCCCGGCTGCTGCGTTCTTCGCCTTCTGTGCTCTGGATGGCGAACTGAAGCCCAGCGATGGCTTTGAGCTGTCCCGCTCTTCAGCGCGTGTATAACTGCACGCATCCACAGTGCTCTGTGCACGGATTTTCCTCAGCTCGAGGTGCAATCATTTTCTTGCTGGTTTACAGTGTCCAAAGCGTCCGTGGAGCTCTCGCTCGGCCAAATGCGTCAAGAGAGAAGCCCTTGCTGGATTCGCCTTTCGCTGGCCAAGACTTTCAACACAGCACCACAATCCGGGCGACGACGAGGAGGAAAGGGGGAACATCTTTTCGTCCTGGCACGTTCTTCTGTGCGGGACGTCTATCCGCATCTTCGCTCTCTGCAAGGCTGGAAGGTGCGCGGTGGTACTCGGAAGCGAGAAGAAGGCTGCAGAGAGCACCGTGCTCTGCCGGCGCTGTGCAGGCTGTACAGGCAAGAAGCCTAGCCCTGGAATGTGGTGCAAATACAAGCTTCCACGCATCGGGGGCAAGCTCTGGGTAAGCTCACTGACCTAAAAGTGTTCTGTGGGCGAGACGCAGCCGAGAAGCTCTCCCTTAAGGTTCAGGCTACCACGCAGACGGAAGGTGCCGCTACCTAGCGCTGTGAGGGAAAGTGCATAGCCCAGGCGTGTTTCGGCAGAAGC
The DNA here is from genome assembly GCF_041296385.1 of Aphelocoma coerulescens. Taxonomy (NCBI): domain Eukaryota; kingdom Metazoa; phylum Chordata; class Aves; order Passeriformes; family Corvidae; genus Aphelocoma; species Aphelocoma coerulescens. The sequence continues at coordinate 64,566 of NW_027183487.1, read as the reverse complement.
AGCAGCCTGGAGGCTTTCGCTGCCGGCACCGTGCTCTCTGGGCGAGAAGCAGACGACCGTTCGTCTGCAGCGAAACGAAAGCGCGACGTGGTACGAAGGGGCAGAAGAACGAAGGCGCAGAGCACCACCGGGCTGCCGTGCGACTCGCACAGGCTGCAAGAGGAAGCGTGCCTGCCACTCGCTCGTTCGCGGATTCACTTTAGCAGTCGGAAACAGAAAGCTCGACTTGCGGCTACTTGTGCTGCTGCCTAGTTCTCTTCCAGTAGCCCCTGGAAACAACGATGCTCGGTTTATGCTTCGAGACGCAGCGATCACGGTGGTAGGTGCGGTGGAGAAGGGAAAGCCAGCGTGCAGAGGACAGTTTCTCGTTGCTCTACGTGAGGCAAGGGGAAGGTTCAGCCCAGCAGTGGCTGTTGCTCCTGGAGCCTTTTTCTTTGGGAGCAGCTGCTGCAAGCGGGCAACGGAGCTGCGAGAGTGCCTAATGGGTGGGACGGCACGTCTATCGGCGAAGGAAGCTGCCTAGCCGCAGTGTGTTGTGCTCAGTTTCCAGGCTGCTTCGAGAAGGGGCACCTTGAAGAACGCCTTCTTTCTCGACGCGTCCTTCTGGGTGCGCTCAAGCTGCGTGGACTCTGCAACACGGCAGGGTGCAAGCAACTGTTTCTGGCCAGGTTGTGTGATGATGGAGTGCAAGGGCTGCGCCTTACTCTCGGAAGCTGCCGGAGCATTCTCGTCAGCTGAATGCGCTTGTGAAGCAGCTCTCTGCTGGACTTTGGAAGCCGGCACGCTGAGCCCCTTAGAATGCCTGCCCGCTGCCCGGCTGCTGCGTTCTTCGCCTTCTGTGCTCTGGATGGCGAACTGAAGCCCAGCGATGGCTTTGAGCTGTCCCGCTCTTCAGCGCGTGTATAACTGCACGCATCCACAGTGCTCTGTGCACGGATTTTCCTCAGCTCGAGGTGCAATCATTTTCTTGCTGGTTTACAGTGTCCAAAGCGTCCGTGGAGCTCTCGCTCGGCCAAATGCGTCAAGAGAGAAGCCCTTGCTGGATTCGCCTTTCGCTGGCCAAGACTTTCAACACAGCACCACAATCCGGGCGACGACGAGGAGGAAAGGGGGAACATCTTTTCGTCCTGGCACGTTCTTCTGTGCGGGACGTCTATCCGCATCTTCGCTCTCTGCAAGGTTGGAAGGTGCGCGGTGGTACTCGGAAGCGAGAAGAAGGCTGCAGAGAGCACCGCGCTCTGCCGGCGCTGTGCAGGCTGTACAGGCAAGAAGCCTAGCCCTGGAATGTGGTGCAAATACAAGCTTCCACGCATCGGGGGCAAGCTCTGGGTAAGCTCGCTGACCTAAAAGTGTTCTGTGGGCGAGACGCAGCCGAGAAGCTCTCCCTTAAGGTTCAGGCTACCACGCAGACGGAAGGTGCCGCTACCTAGCGCTGCGAGGGAAAGTGCATAGCCCAGGCGTGTTTCGGCAGAAGCAGCAGCCTGGAGGCTTTCGCTGCCGGCACCGTGCTCTCTGGGCGAGAAGCAGACGACCGTTCGTCTGCAGCGAAACGAAAGCGCGACGTGGTACGAAGGGGCAGAAGAACGAAGGCGCAGAGCACCACCGGGCTGCCGTGCGACTCGCACAGGCTGCAAGAGGAAGCGTGCCTGCCACTCGCTCGTTCGCGGATTCACTTTAGCAGTCGGAAACAGAAAGCTCGACTTGCGGCTACTTGTGCTGCTGCCTAGTTCTCTTCCAGTAGCCCCTGGAAACAACGATGCTCGGTTTATGCTTCGAGACGCAGCGATCACGGTGGTAGGTGCGGTGGAGAAGGGAAAGCCAGCGTGCAGAGGACAGTTTCTCGTTGCTCTACGTGAGGCAAGGGGAAGGTTCAGCCCAGCAGTGGCTGTTGCTCCTGGAGCCTTTTTCTTTGGGAGCAGCTGCTGCAAGCGGGCAACGGAGCTGCGAGAGTGCCTAATGGGTGGGACGGCACGTCTATCGGCGAAGGAAGCTGCCTAGCCGCAGTGTGTTGTGCTCAGTTTCCAGGCTGCTTCGAGAAGGGGCACCTTGAAGAACGCCTTCTTTCTCGACGCGTCCTTCTGGGTGCGCTCAAGCTGCGTGGACTCTGCAACACGGCAGGGTGCAAGCAACTGTTTCTGGCCAGGTTGTGTGATGATGGAGTGCAAGGGCTGCGCCTTACTCTCGGAAGCTGCCGGAGCATTCTCATCAGCTGAATGCGCTTGTGAAGCAGCTCTCTGCTGGACTTTGGAAGCCGGCACGCTGAGCCCCTTAGAATGCCTGCCCGCTGCCCGGCTGCTGCGTTCTTCGCCTTCTGTGCTCTGGATGGCGAACTGAAGCCCAGCGATGGCTTTGAGCTGTCCCGCTCTTCAGCGCGTGTATAACTGCACGCATCCACAGTGCTCTGTGCACGGATTTTCCTCAGCTCGAGGTGCAATCATTTTCTTGCTGGTTTACAGTGTCCAAAGCGTCCGTGGAGCTCTCGCTCGGCCAAATGCGTCAAGAGAGAAGCCCTTGCTGGATTCGCCTTTCGCTGGCCAAGACTTTCAACACAGCACCACAATCCGGGCGACGACGAGGAGGAAAGGGGGAACATCTTTTCGTCCTGGCACGTTCTTCTGTGCGGGACGTCTATCCGCATCTTCGCTCTCTGCAAGGCTGGAAGGTGCGCGGTGGTACTCGGAAGCGAGAAGAAGGCTGCAGAGAGCACCGCGCTCTGCCGGCGCTGTGCAGGCTGTACAGGCAAGAAGCCTAGCCCTGGAATGTGGTGCAAATACAAGCTTCCACGCATCGGGGGCAAGCTCTGGGTAAGCTCGCTGACCTAAAAGTGTTCTGTGGGCGAGACGCAGCCGAGAAGCTCTCCCTTAAGGTTCAGGCTACCACGCAGACGGAAGGTGCCGCTACCTAGCGCTGCGAGGGAAAGTGCATAGCCCAGGCGTGTTTCGGCAGAAGCAGCAGCCTGGAGGCTTTCGCTGCCGGCACCGTGCTCTCTGGGCGAGAAGCAGACGACCGTTCGTCTGCAGCGAAACGAAAGCGCGACGTGGTACGAAGGGGCAGAAGAACGAAGGTGCAGAGCACCACCGGGCTGCCGTGCGACTCGCACAGGCTGCAAGAGGAAGCGTGCCTGCCACTCGCTCGTTCGCGGATTCACTTTAGCAGTCGGAAACAGAAAGCTCGACTTGCGGCTAACTACTTGTGCTGCTGCCTAGTTCTCTTCCAGTAGCCCCTGGAAACAACGATGCTCGGTTTATGCTTCGAGACGCAGCGATCACGGTGGTAGGTGCGGTGGAGAAGGGAAAGCCAGCGTGCAGAGGACAGTTTCTCGTTGCTCTACGTGAGGCAAGGGGAAGGTTCAGCCCAGCAGTGGCTGTTGCTCCTGGAGCCTTTTTCTTTGGGAGCAGCTGCTGCAAGCGGGCAACGGAGCTGCGAGAGTGCCTAATGGGTGGGACGGCACGTCTATCGGCGAAGGAAGCTGCCTAGCCGCAGTGTGTTGTGCTCAGTTTCCAGGCTGCTTCGAGAAGGGGCACCTTGAAGAACGCCTTCTTTCTCGACGCGTCCTTCTGGGTGCGCTCAAGCTGCGTGGACTCTGCAACACGGCAGGGTGCAAGCAACTGTTTCTGGCCAGGTTGTGTGATGATGGAGTGCAAGGGCTGCGCCTTACTCGCGGAAGCTGCCGGAGCATTCTCATCAGCTGAATGCGCTTGTGAAGCAGCTCTCTGCTGGACTTTGGAAGCCGGCACGCTGAGCCCCTTAGAATGCCTGCCCGCTGCCCGGCTGCTGCGTTCTTCGCCTTCTGTGCTCTGGATGGCGAACTGAAGCCCAGCGATGGCTTTGAGCTGTCCCGCTCTTCAGCGCGTGTATAACTGCACGCATCCACAGTGCTCTGTGCACGGATTTTCCTCAGCTCGAGGTGCAATCATTTTCTTGCTGGTTTACAGTGTCCAAAGCGTCCGTGGAGCTCTCGCTCGGCCAAATGCGTCAAGAGAGAAGCCCTTGCTGGATTCGCCTTTCGCTGGCCAAGACTTTCAACACAGCACCACAATCCGGGCGACGACGAGGAGGAAAGGGGGAACATCTTTTCGTCCTGGCACGTTCTTCTGTGCGGGACGTCTATCCGCATCTTCGCTCTCTGCAAGGCTGGAAGGTGCGCGGTGGTACTCGGAAGCGAGAAGAAGGCTGCAGAGAGCACCGCGCTCTGCCGGCGCTGTGCAGGCTGTACAGGCAAGAAGCCTAGCCCTGGAATGTGGTGCAAATACAAGCTTCCACGCATCGGGGGCAAGCTCTGGGTAAGCTCGCTGACCTAAAAGTGTTCTGTGGGCGAGACGCAGCCGAGAAGCTCTCCCTTAAGGTTCAGGCTACCACGCAGACGGAAGGTGCCGCTACCTAGCGCTGCGAGGGAAAGTGCATAGCCCAGGCGTGTTTCGGCAGAAGCAGCAGCCTGGAGGCTTTCGCTGCCGGCACCGTGCTCTCTGGGCGAGAAGCAGACGACCGTTCGTCTGCAGCGAAACGAAAGCGCGACGTGGTACGAAGGGGCAGAAGAACGAAGGCGCAGAGCACCACCGGGCTGCCGTGCGACTCGCACAGGCTGCAAGAGGAAGCATGCCTGCCACTCGCTCGTTCGCGGATTCACTTTAGCAGTCGGAAACAGAAAGCTCGACTTGCGGCTACTTGTGCTGCTGCCTAGTTCTCTTCCAGTAGCCCCTGGAAACAACGATGCTCGGTTTATGCTTCGAGACGCAGCGATCACGGTGGTAGGTGCGGTGGAGAAGGGAAAGCCAGCGTGCAGAGGACAGTTTCTCGTTGCTCTACGTGAGGCAAGGGGAAGGTTCAGCCCAGCAGTGGCTGTTGCTCCTGGAGCCTTTTTCTTTGGGAGCAGCTGCTGCAAGCGGGCAACGGAGCTGCGAGAGTGCCTAATGGGTGGGACGGCACGTCTATCGGCGAAGGAAGCTGCCTAGCCGCAGTGTGTTGTGCTCAGTTTCCAGGCTGCTTCGAGAAGGGGCACCTTGAAGAACGCCTTCTTTCTCGACGCGTCCTTCTGGGTGCGCTCAAGCTGCGTGGACTCTGCAACACGGCAGGGTGCAAGCAACTGTTTCTGGCCAGGTTGTGTGATGATGGAGTGCAAGGGCTGCGCCTTACTCTCGGAAGCTGCCGGAGCATTCTCATCAGCTGAATGCGCTTGTGAAGCAGCTCTCTGCTGGACTTTGGAAGCCGGCACGCTGAGCCCCTTAGAATGCCTGCCCGCTGCCCGGCTGCTGCATTCTTCGCCTTCTGTGCTCTGGATGGCGAACTGAAGCCCAGCGATGGCTTTGAGCTGTCCCGCTCTTCAGCGCGTGTATAACTGCACGCATCCACAGTGCTCTGTGCACGGATTTTCCTCAGCTCGAGGTGCAATCATTTTCTTGCTGGTTTACAGTGTCCAAAGCGTCCGTGGAGCTCTCGCTCGGCCAAATGCGTCAAGAGAGAAGCCCTTGCTGGATTCGCCTTTCGCTGGCCAAGACTTTCAACACAGCACCACAATCCGGGCGACGACGAGGAGGAAAGGGGGAACATCTTTTCGTCCTGGCACGTTCTTCTGTGCGGGACGTCTATCCGCATCTTCGCTCTCTGCAAGGCTGGAAGGTGCGCGGTGGTACTCGGAAGCGAGAAGAAGGCTGCAGAGAGCACCGCGCTCTGCCGGCGCTGTGCAGGCTGTACAGGCAAGAAGCCTAGCCCTGGAATGTGGTGCAAATACAAGCTTCCACGCATCGGGGGCAAGCTCTGGGTAAGCTCGCTGACCTAAAAGTGTTCTGTGGGCGAGACGCAGCCGAGAAGCTCTCCCTTAAGGTTCAGGCTACCACGCAGACGGAAGGTGCCGCTACCTAGCGCTGCGAGGGAAAGTGCATAGCCCAGGCGTGTTTCGGCAGAAGCAGCAGCCTGGAGGCTTTCGCTGCCGGCACCGTGCTCTCTGGGCGAGAAGCAGACGACCGTTCGTCTGCAGCGAAACGAAAGCGCGACGTGGTACGAAGGGGCAGAAGAACGAAGGCGCAGAGCACCACCGGGCTGCCGTGCGACTCGCACAGGCTGCAAGAGGAAGCGTGCCTGCCACTCGCTCGTTCGCGGATTCACTTTAGCAGTCGGAAACAGAAAGCTCGACTTGCGGCTACTTGTGCTGCTGCCTAGTTCTCTTCCAGTAGCCCCTGGAAACAACGATGCTCGGTTTATGCTTCGAGACGCAGCGATCACGGTGGTAGGTGCGGTGGAGAAGGGAAAGCCAGCGTGCAGAGGACAGTTTCTCGTTGCTCTACGTGAGGCAAGGGGAAGGTTCAGCCCAGCAGTGGCTGTTGCTCCTGGAGCCTTTTTCTTTGGGAGCAGCTGCTGCAAGCGGGCAACGGAGCTGCGAGAGTGCCTAATGGGTGGGACGGCACGTCTATCGGCGAAGGAAGCTGCCTAGCCGCAGTGTGTTGTGCTCAGTTTCCAGGCTGCTTCGAGAAGGGGCACCTTGAAGAACGCCTTCTTTCTCGACGCGTCCTTCTGGGTGCGCTCAAGCTGCGTGGACTCTGCAACACGGCAGGGTGCAAGCAACTGTTTCTGGCCAGGTTGTGTGATGATGGAGTGCAAGGGCTGCGCCTTACTCTCGGAAGCTGCCGGAGCATTCTCATCAGCTGAATGCGCTTGTGAAGCAGCTCTCTGCTGGACTTTGGAAGCCGGCACGCTGAGCCCCTTAGAATGCCTGCCCGCTGCCCGGCTGCTGCGTTCTTCGCCTTCTGTGCTCTGGATGGCGAACTGAAGCCCAGCGATGGCTTTGAGCTGTCCCGCTCTTCAGCGCGTGTATAACTGCACGCATCCACAGTGCTCTGTGCACGGATTTTCCTCAGCTCGAGGTGCAATCATTTTCTTGCTGGTTTACAGTGTCCAAAGCGTCCGTGGAGCTCTCGCTCGGCCAAATGCGTCAAGAGAGAAGCCCTTGCTGGATTCGCCTTTCGCTGGCCAAGACTTTCAACACAGCACCACAATCCGGGCGACGACGAGGAGGAAAGGGGGAACATCTTTTCGTCCTGGCACGTTCTTCTGTGCGGGACGTCTATCCGCATCTTCGCTCTCTGCAAGGCTGGAAGGTGCGCGGTGGTACTCGGAAGCGAGAAGAAGGCTGCAGAGAGCACCGCGCTCTGCCGGCGCTGTGCAGGCTGTACAGGCAAGAAGCCTAGCCCTGGAATGTGGTGCAAATACAAGCTTCCACGCATCGGGGGCAAGCTCTGGGTAAGCTCGCTGACCTAAAAGTGTTCTGTGGGCGAGACGCAGCCGAGAAGCTCTCCCTTAAGGTTCAGGCTACCACGCAGACGGAAGGTGCCGCTACCTAGCGCTGCGAGGGAAAGTGCATAGCCCAGGCGTGTTTCGGCAGAAGCAGCAGCCTGGAGGCTTTCGCTGCCGGCACCGTGCTCTCTGGGCGAGAAGCAGACGACCGTTCGTCTGCAGCGAAACGAAAGCGCGACGTGGTACGAAGGGGCAGAAGAACGAAGGTGCAGAGCACCACCGGGCTGCCGTGCGACTCGCACAGGCTGCAAGAGGAAGCGTGCCTGCCACTCGCTCGTTCGCGGATTCACTTTAGCAGTCGGAAACAGAAAGCTCGACTTGCGGCTAACTACTTGTGCTGCTGCCTAGTTCTCTTCCAGTAGCCCCTGGAAACAACGATGCTCGGTTTATGCTTCGAGACGCAGCGATCACGGTGGTAGGTGCGGTGGAGAAGGGAAAGCCAGCGTGCAGAGGACAGTTTCTCGTTGCTCTACGTGAGGCAAGGGGAAGGTTCAGCCCAGCAGTGGCTGTTGCTCCTGGAGCCTTTTTCTTTGGGAGCAGCTGCTGCAAGCGGGCAACGGAGCTGCGAGAGTGCCTAATGGGTGGGACGGCACGTCTATCGGCGAAGGAAGCTGCCTAGCCGCAGTGTGTTGTGCTCAGTTTCCAGGCTGCTTCGAGAAGGGGCACCTTGAAGAACGCCTTCTTTCTCGACGCGTCCTTCTGGGTGCGCTCAAGCTGCGTGGACTCTGCAACACGGCAGGGTGCAAGCAACTGTTTCTGGCCAGGTTGTGTGATGATGGAGTGCAAGGGCTGCGCCTTACTCGCGGAAGCTGCCGGAGCATTCTCATCAGCTGAATGCGCTTGTGAAGCAGCTCTCTGCTGGACTTTGGAAGCCGGCACGCTGAGCCCCTTAGAATGCCTGCCCGCTGCCCGGCTGCTGCGTTCTTCGCCTTCTGTGCTCTGGATGGCGAACTGAAGCCCAGCGATGGCTTTGAGCTGTCCCGCTCTTCAGCGCGTGTATAACTGCACGCATCCACAGTGCTCTGTGCACGGATTTTCCTCAGCTCGAGGTGCAATCATTTTCTTGCTGGTTTACAGTGTCCAAAGCGTCCGTGGAGCTCTCGCTCGGCCAAATGCGTCAAGAGAGAAGCCCTTGCTGGATTCGCCTTTCGCTGGCCAAGACTTTCAACACAGCACCACAATCCGGGCGACGACGAGGAGGAAAGGGGGAACATCTTTTCGTCCTGGCACGTTCTTCTGTGCGGGACGTCTATCCGCATCTTCGCTCTCTGCAAGGCTGGAAGGTGCGCGGTGGTACTCGGAAGCGAGAAGAAGGCTGCAGAGAGCACCGCGCTCTGCCGGCGCTGTGCAGGCTGTACAGGCAAGAAGCCTAGCCCTGGAATGTGGTGCAAATACAAGCTTCCACGCATCGGGGGCAAGCTCTGGGTAAGCTCGCTGACCTAAAAGTGTTCTGTGGGCGAGACGCAGCCGAGAAGCTCTCCCTTAAGGTTCAGGCTACCACGCAGACGGAAGGTGCCGCTACCTAGCGCTGCGAGGGAAAGTGCATAGCCCAGGCGTGTTTCGGCAGAAGCAGCAGCCTGGAGGCTTTCGCTGCCGGCACCGTGCTCTCTGGGCGAGAAGCAGACGACCGTTCGTCTGCAGCGAAACGAAAGCGCGACGTGGTACGAAGGGGCAGAAGAACGAAGGCGCAGAGCACCACCGGGCTGCCGTGCGACTCGCACAGGCTGCAAGAGGAAGCGTGCCTGCCACTCGCTCGTTCGCGGATTCACTTTAGCAGTCGGAAACAGAAAGCTCGACTTGCGGCTACTTGTGCTGCTGCCTAGTTCTCTTCCAGTAGCCCCTGGAAACAACGATGCTCGGTTTATGCTTCGAGACGCAGCGATCACGGTGGTAGGTGCGGTGGAGAAGGGAAAGCCAGCGTGCAGAGGACAGTTTCTCGTTGCTCTACGTGAGGCAAGGGGAAGGTTCAGCCCAGCAGTGGCTGTTGCTCCTGGAGCCTTTTTCTTTGGGAGCAGCTGCTGCAAGCGGGCAACGGAGCTGCGAGAGTGCCTAATGGGTGGGACGGCACGTCTATCGGCGAAGGAAGCTGCCTAGCCGCAGTGTGTTGTGCTCAGTTTCCAGGCTGCTTCGAGAAGGGGCACCTTGAAGAACGCCTTCTTTCTCGACGCGTCCTTCTGGGTGCGCTCAAGCTGCGTGGACTCTGCAACACGGCAGGGTGCAAGCAACTGTTTCTGGCCAGGTTGTGTGATGATGGAGTGCAAGGGCTGCGCCTTACTCTCGGAAGCTGCCGGAGCATTCTCATCAGCTGAATGCGCTTGTGAAGCAGCTCTCTGCTGGACTTTGGAAGCCGGCACGCTGAGCCCCTTAGAATGCCTGCCCGCTGCCCGGCTGCTGCATTCTTCGCCTTCTGTGCTCTGGATGGCGAACTGAAGCCCAGCGATGGCTTTGAGCTGTCCCGCTCTTCAGCGCGTGTATAACTGCACGCATCCACAGTGCTCTGTGCACGGATTTTCCTCAGCTCGAGGTGCAATCATTTTCTTGCTGGTTTACAGTGTCCAAAGCGTCCGTGGAGCTCTCGCTCGGCCAAATGCGTCAAGAGAGAAGCCCTTGCTGGATTCGCCTTTCGCTGGCCAAGACTTTCAACACAGCACCACAATCCGGGCGACGACGAGGAGGAAAGGGGGAACATCTTTTCGTCCTGGCACGTTCTTCTGTGCGGGACGTCTATCCGCATCTTCGCTCTCTGCAAGGCTGGAAGGTGCGCGGTGGTACTCGGAAGCGAGAAGAAGGCTGCAGAGAGCACCGCGCTCTGCCGGCGCTGTGCAGGCTGTACAGGCAAGAAGCCTAGCCCTGGAATGTGGTGCAAATACAAGCTTCCACGCATCGGGGGCAAGCTCTGGGTAAGCTCGCTGACCTAAAAGTGTTCTGTGGGCGAGACGCAGCCGAGAAGCTCTCCCTTAAGGTTCAGGCTACCACGCAGACGGAAGGTGCCGCTACCTAGCGCTGCGAGGGAAAGTGCATAGCCCAGGCGTGTTTCGGCAGAAGCAGCAGCCTGGAGGCTTTCGCTGCCGGCACCGTGCTCTCTGGGCGAGAAGCAGACGACCGTTCGTCTGCAGCGAAACGAAAGCGCGACGTGGTACGAAGGGGCAGAAGAACGAAGGCGCAGAGCACCACCGGGCTGCCGTGCGACTCGCACAGGCTGCAAGAGGAAGCGTGCCTGCCACTCGCTCGTTCGCGGATTCACTTTAGCAGTCGGAAACAGAAAGCTCGACTTGCGGCTACTTGTGCTGCTGCCTAGTTCTCTTCCAGTAGCCCCTGGAAACAACGATGCTCGGTTTATGCTTCGAGACGCAGCGATCACGGTGGTAGGTGCGGTGGAGAAGGGAAAGCCAGCGTGCAGAGGACAGTTTCTCGTTGCTCTACGTGAGGCAAGGGGAAGGTTCAGCCCAGCAGTGGCTGTTGCTCCTGGAGCCTTTTTCTTTGGGAGCAGCTGCTGCAAGCGGGCAACGGAGCTGCGAGAGTGCCTAATGGGTGGGACGGCACGTCTATCGGCGAAGGAAGCTGCCTAGCCGCAGTGTGTTGTGCTCAGTTTCCAGGCTGCTTCGAGAAGGGGCACCTTGAAGAACGCCTTCTTTCTCGACGCGTCCTTCTGGGTGCGCTCAAGCTGCGTGGACTCTGCAACACGGCAGGGTGCAAGCAACTGTTTCTGGCCAGGTTGTGTGATGATGGAGTGCAAGGGCTGCGCCTTACTCTCGGAAGCTGCCGGAGCATTCTCATCAGCTGAATGCGCTTGTGAAGCAGCTCTCTGCTGGACTTTGGAAGCCGGCACGCTGAGCCCCTTAGAATGCCTGCCCGCTGCCCGGCTGCTGCGTTCTTCGCCTTCTGTGCTCTGGATGGCGAACTGAAGCCCAGCGATGGCTTTGAGCTGTCCCGCTCTTCAGCGCGTGTATAACTGCACGCATCCACAGTGCTCTGTGCACGGATTTTCCTCAGCTCGAGGTGCAATCATTTTCTTGCTGGTTTACAGTGTCCAAAGCGTCCGTGGAGCTCTCGCTCGGCCAAATGCGTCAAGAGAGAAGCCCTTGCTGGATTCGCCTTTCGCTGGCCAAGACTTTCAACACAGCACCACAATCCGGGCGACGACGAGGAGGAAAGGGGGAACATCTTTTCGTCCTGGCACGTTCTTCTGTGCGGGACGTCTATCCGCATCTTCGCTCTCTGCAAGGCTGGAAGGTGCGCGGTGGTACTCGGAAGCGAGAAGAAGGCTGCAGAGAGCACCGCGCTCTGCCGGCGCTGTGCAGGCTGTACAGGCAAGAAGCCTAGCCCTGGAATGTGGTGCAAATACAAGCTTCCACGCATCGGGGGCAAGCTCTGGGTAAGCTCGCTGACCTAAAAGTGTTCTGTGGGCGAGACGCAGCCGAGAAGCTCTCCCTTAAGGTTCAGGCTACCACGCAGACGGAAGGTGCCGCTACCTAGCGCTGCGAGGGAAAGTGCATAGCCCAGGCGTGTTTCGGCAGAAGCAGCAGCCTGGAGGCTTTCGCTGCCGGCACCGTGCTCTCTGGGCGAGAAGCAGACGACCGTTCGTCTGCAGCGAAACGAAAGCGCGACGTGGTACGAAGGGGCAGAAGAACGAAGGCGCAGAGCACCACCGGGCTGCCGTGCGACTCGCACAGGCTGCAAGAGGAAGCGTGCCTGCCACTCGCTCGTTCGCGGATTCACTTTAGCAGTCGGAAACAGAAAGCTCGACTTGCGGCTACTTGTGCTGCTGCCTAGTTCTCTTCCAGTAGCCCCTGGAAACAACGATGCTCGGTTTATGCTTCGAGACGCAGCGATCACGGTGGTAGGTGCGGTGGAGAAGGGAAAGCCAGCGTGCAGAGGACAGTTTCTCGTTGCTCTACGTGAGGCAAGGGGAAGGTTCAGCCCAGCAGTGGCTGTTGCTCCTGGAGCCTTTTTCTTTGGGAGCAGCTGCTGCAAGCGGGCAACGGAGCTGCGAGAGTGCCTAATGGGTGGGACGGCACGTCTATCGGCGAAGGAAGCTGCCTAGCCGCAGTGTGTTGTGCTCAGTTTCCAGGCTGCTTCGAGAAGGGGCACCTTGAAGAACGCCTTCTTTCTCGACGCGTCCTTCTGGGTGCGCTCAAGCTGCGTGGACTCTGCAACACGGCAGGGTGCAAGCAACTGTTTCTGGCCAGGTTGTGTGATGATGGAGTGCAAGGGCTGCGCCTTACTCTCGGAAGCTGCCGGAGCATTCTCATCAGCTGAATGCGCTTGTGAAGCAGCTCTCTGCTGGACTTTGGAAGCCGGCACGCTGAGCCCCTTAGAATGCCTGCCCGCTGCCCGGCTGCTGCGTTCTTCGCCTTCTGTGCTCTGGATGGCGAACTGAAGCCCAGCGATGGCTTTGAGCTGTCCCGCTCTTCAGCGCGTGTATAACTGCACGCATCCACAGTGCTCTGTGCACGGATTTTCCTCAGCTCGAGGTGCAATCATTTTCTTGCTGGTTTACAGTGTCCAAAGCGTCCGTGGAGCTCTCGCTCGGCCAAATGCGTCAAGAGAGAAGCCCTTGCTGGATTCGCCTTTCGCTGGCCAAGACTTTCAACACAGCACCACAATCCGGGCGACGACGAGGAGGAAAGGGGGAACATCTTTTCGTCCTGGCACGTTCTTCTGTGCGGGACGTCTATCCGCATCTTCGCTCTCTGCAAGGCTGGAAGGTGCGCGGTGGTACTCGGAAGCGAGAAGAAGGCTGCAGAGAGCACCGCGCTCTGCCGGCGCTGTGCAGGCTGTACAGGCAAGAAGCCTAGCCCTGGAATGTGGTGCAAATACAAGCTTCCACGCATCGGGGGCAAGCTCTGGGTAAGCTCGCTGACCTAAAAGTGTTCTGTGGGCGAGACGCAGCCGAGAAGCTCTCCCTTAAGGTTCAGGCTACCACGCAGACGGAAGGTGCCGCTACCTAGCGCTGCGAGGGAAAGTGCATAGCCCAGGCGTGTTTCGGCAGAAGCAGCAGCCTGGAGGCTTTCGCTGCCGGCACCGTGCTCTCTGGGCGAGAAGCAGACGACCGTTCGTCTGCAGCGAAACGAAAGCGCGACGTGGTACGAAGGGGCAGAAGAACGAAGGCGCAGAGCACCACCGGGCTGCCGTGCGACTCGCACAGGCTGCAAGAGGAAGCGTGCCTGCCACTCGCTCGTTCGCGGATTCACTTTAGCAGTCGGAAACAGAAAGCTCGACTTGCGGCTACTTGTGCTGCTGCCTAGTTCTCTTCCAGTAGCCCCTGGAAACAACGATGCTCGGTTTATGCTTCGAGACGCAGCGATCACGGTGGTAGGTGCGGTGGAGAAGGGAAAGCCAGCGTGCAGAGGACAGTTTCTCGTTGCTCTACGTGAGGCAAGGGGAAGGTTCAGCCCAGCAGTGGCTGTTGCTCCTGGAGCCTTTTTCTTTGGGAGCAGCTGCTGCAAGCGGGCAACGGAGCTGCGAGAGTGCCTAATGGGTGGGACGGCACGTCTATCGGCGAAGGAAGCTGCCTAGCCGCAGTGTGTTGTGCTCAGTTTCCAGGCTGCTTCGAGAAGGGGCACCTTGAAGAACGCCTTCTTTCTCGACGCGTCCTTCTGGGTGCGCTCAAGCTGCGTGGACTCTGCAACACGGCAGGGTGCAAGCAACTGTTTCTGGCCAGGTTGTGTGATGATGGAGTGCAAGGGCTGCGCCTTACTCTCGGAAGCTGCCGGAGCATTCTCATCAGCTGAATGCGCTTGTGAAGCAGCTCTCTGCTGGACTTTGGAAGCCGGCACGCTGAGCCCCTTAGAATGCCTGCCCGCTGCCCGGCTGCTGCGTTCTTCGCCTTCTGTGCTCTGGATGGCGAACTGAAGCCCAGCGATGGCTTTGAGCTGTCCCGCTCTTCAGCGCGTGTATAACTGCACGCATCCACAGTGCTCTGTGCACGGATTTTCCTCAGCTCGAGGTGCAATCATTTTCTTGCTGGTTTACAGTGTCCAAAGCGTCCGTGGAGCTCTCGCTCGGCCAAATGCGTCAAGAGAGAAGCCCTTGCTGGATTCGCCTTTCGCTGGCCAAGACTTTCAACACAGCACCACAATCCGGGCGACGACGAGGAGGAAAGGGGGAACATCTTTTCGTCCTGGCACGTTCTTCTGTGCGGGACGTCTATCCGCATCTTCGCTCTCTGCAAGGCTGGAAGGTGCGCGGTGGTACTCGGAAGCGAGAAGAAGGCTGCAGAGAGCACCGCGCTCTGCCGGCGCTGTGCAGGCTGTACAGGCAAGAAGCCTAGCCCTGGAATGTGGTGCAAATACAAGCTTCCACGCATCAGGGGCAAGCTCTGGGTAAGCTCGCTGACCTAAAAGTGTTCTGTGGGCGAGACGCAGCCGAGAAGCTCTCCCTTAAGGTTCAGGCTACCACGCAGACGGAAGGTGCCGCTACCTAGCGCTGCGAGGGAAAGTGCATAGCCCAGGCGTGTTTCGGCAGAAGCAGCAGTCTGGAGGCTTTCGCTGCCGGCACCGTGCTCTCTGGGCGAGAAGCAGACGACCGTTCGTCTGCAGCGAAACGAAAGCGCGACGTGGTACGAAGGGGCAGAAGAACGAAGGCGCAGAGCACCACCGGGCTGCCGTGCGACTCGCACAGGCTGCAAGAGGAAGCGTGCCTGCCACTCGCTCGTTCACGGATTCACTTTAGCAGTCGGAAACAGAAAGCTCGACTTGCGGCTACTTGTGCTGCTGCCTAGTTCTCTTCCAGTAGCCCCTGGTAACAACGATGCTCGGTTTATGCTTCGAGACGCAGCGATCACGGTGGTAGGTGCGGTGGAGAAGGGAAAGCCAGCGTGCAGAGGACAGTTTCTCGTTGCTCTACGTGAGGCAAGGGGAAGGTTCAGCCCAGCAGTGGCTGTTGCTCCTGGAGCCTTTTTCTTTGGGAGCAGCTGCTGCAAGCGGGCAACGGAGCTGCGAGAGTGCCTAATGGGTGGGACGGCACGTCTATCGGCGAAGGAAGCTGCCTAGCCGCAGTGTGTTGTGCTCAGTTTCCAGGCTGCTTCGAGAAGGGGCACCTTGAAGAACGCCTTCTTTCTCGACGCGTCCTTCTGGGTGCGCTCAAGCTGCGTGGACTCTGCAACACGGCAGGGTGCAAGCAACTGTTTCTGGCCAGGTTGTGTGATGATGGAGTGCAAGGGCTGCGCCTTACTCGCGGAAGCTGCCGGAGCATTCTCATCAGCTGAATGCGCTTGTGAAGCAGCTCTCTGCTGGACTTTGGAAGCCGGCACGCTGAGCCCCTTAGAATGCCTGCCCGCTGCCCGGCTGCTGCGTTCTTCGCCTTCTGTGCTCTGGATGGCGAACTGAAGCCCAGCGATGGCTTTGAGCTGTCCCGCTCTTCAGCGCGTGTATAACTGCACGCATCCACAGTGCTCTGTGCACGGATTTTCCTCAGCTCGAGGTGCAATCATTTTCTTGCTGGTTTACAGTGTCCAAAGCGTCCGTGGAGCTCTCGCTCGGCCAAATGCGTCAAGAGAGAAGCCCTTGCTGGATTCGCCTTTCGCTGGCCAAGACTTTCAACACAGCACCACAATCCGGGCGACGACGAGGAGGAAAGGGGGAACATCTTTTCGTCCTGGCACGTTCTTCTGTGCGGGACGTCTATCCGCATCTTCGCTCTCTGCAAGGCTGGAAGGTGCGCGGTGGTACTCGGAAGCGAGAAGAAGGCTGCAGAGAGCACCGCGCTCTGCCGGCGCTGTGCAGGCTGTACAGGCAAGAAGCCTAGCCCTGGAATGTGGTGCAAATACAAGCTTCCACGCATCGGGGGCAAGCTCTGGGTAAGCTCGCTGACCTAAAAGTGTTCTGTGGGCGAGACGCAGCCGAGAAGCTCTCCCTTAAGGTTCAGGCTACCACGCAGACGGAAGGTGCCGCTACCTAGCGCTGCGAGGGAAAGTGCATAGCCCAGGCGTGTTT
The DNA here is from genome assembly GCF_041296385.1 of Aphelocoma coerulescens. NCBI lineage: Eukaryota > Metazoa > Chordata > Aves > Passeriformes > Corvidae > Aphelocoma > Aphelocoma coerulescens. Next base: position 48,343 of record NW_027183487.1, on the reverse strand, counting down.
CGGCAGAAGCAGCAGCCTGGAGGCTTTCGCTGCCGGCACCGTGCTCTCTGGGCGAGAAGCAGACGACCGTTCGTCTGCAGCGAAACGAAAGCGCGACGTGGTACGAAGGGGCAGAAGAACGAAGGCGCAGAGCACCACCGGGCTGCCGTGCGACTCGCACAGGCTGCAAGAGGAAGCGTGCCTGCCACTCGCTCGTTCGCGGATTCACTTTAGCAGTCGGAAACAGAAAGCTCGACTTGCGGCTAACTACTTGTGCTGCTGCCTAGTTCTCTTCCAGTAGCCCCTGGAAACAACGATGCTCGGTTTATGCTTCGAGACGCAGCGATCACGGTGGTAGGTGCGGTGGAGAAGGGAAAGCCAGCGTGCAGAGGACAGTTTCTCGTTGCTCTACGTGAGGCAAGGGGAAGGTTCAGCCCAGCAGTGGCTGTTGCTCCTGGAGCCTTTTTCTTTGGGAGCAGCTGCTGCAAGCGGGCAACGGAGCTGCGAGAGTGCCTAATGGGTGGGACGGCACGTCTATCGGCGAAGGAAGCTGCCTAGCCGCAGTGTGTTGTGCTCAGTTTCCAGGCTGCTTCGAGAAGGGGCACCTTGAAGAACGCCTTCTTTCTCGACGCGTCCTTCTGGGTGCGCTCAAGCTGCGTGGACTCTGCAACACGGCAGGGTGCAAGCAACTGTTTCTGGCCAGGTTGTGTGATGATGGAGTGCAAGGGCTGCGCCTTACTCGCGGAAGCTGCCGGAGCATTCTCATCAGCTGAATGCGCTTGTGAAGCAGCTCTCTGCTGGACTTTGGAAGCCGGCACGCTGAGCCCCTTAGAATGCCTGCCCGCTGCCCGGCTGCTGCGTTCTTCGCCTTCTGTGCTCTGGATGGCGAACTGAAGCCCAGCGATGGCTTTGAGCTGTCCCGCTCTTCAGCGCGTGTATAACTGCACGCATCCACAGTGCTCTGTGCACGGATTTTCCTCAGCTCGAGGTGCAATCATTTTCTTGCTGGTTTACAGTGTCCAAAGCGTCCGTGGAGCTCTCGCTCGGCCAAATGCGTCAAGAGAGAAGCCCTTGCTGGATTCGCCTTTCGCTGGCCAAGACTTTCAACACAGCACCACAATCCGGGCGACGACGAGGAGGAAAGGGGGAACATCTTTTCGTCCTGGCACGTTCTTCTGTGCGGGACGTCTATCCGCATCTTCGCTCTCTGCAAGGCTGGAAGGTGCGCGGTGGTACTCGGAAGCGAGAAGAAGGCTGCAGAGAGCACCGCGCTCTGCCGGCGCTGTGCAGGCTGTACAGGCAAGAAGCCTAGCCCTGGAATGTGGTGCAAATACAAGCTTCCACGCATCGGGGGCAAGCTCTGGGTAAGCTCGCTGACCTAAAAGTGTTCTGTGGGCGAGACGCAGCCGAGAAGCTCTCCCTTAAGGTTCAGGCTACCACGCAGACGGAAGGTGCCGCTACCTAGCGCTGCGAGGGAAAGTGCATAGCCCAGGCGTGTTTCGGCAGAAGCAGCAGCCTGGAGGCTTTCGCTGCCGGCACCGTGCTCTCTGGGCGAGAAGCAGACGACCGTTCGTCTGCAGCGAAACGAAAGCGCGACGTGGTACGAAGGGGCAGAAGAACGAAGGCGCAGAGCACCACCGGGCTGCCGTGCGACTCGCACAGGCTGCAAGAGGAAGCGTGCCTGCCACTCGCTCGTTCGCGGATTCACTTTAGCAGTCGGAAACAGAAAGCTCGACTTGCGGCTAACTACTTGTGCTGCTGCCTAGTTCTCTTCCAGTAGCCCCTGGAAACAACGATGCTCGGTTTATGCTTCGAGACGCAGCGATCACGGTGGTAGGTGCGGTGGAGAAGGGAAAGCCAGCGTGCAGAGGACAGTTTCTCGTTGCTCTACGTGAGGCAAGGGGAAGGTTCAGCCCAGCAGTGGCTGTTGCTCCTGGAGCCTTTTTCTTTGGGAGCAGCTGCTGCAAGCGGGCAACGGAGCTGCGAGAGTGCCTAATGGGTGGGACGGCACGTCTATCGGCGAAGGAAGCTGCCTAGCCGCAGTGTGTTGTGCTCAGTTTCCAGGCTGCTTCGAGAAGGGGCACCTTGAAGAACGCCTTCTTTCTCGACGCGTCCTTCTGGGTGCGCTCAAGCTGCGTGGACTCTGCAACACGGCAGGGTGCAAGCAACTGTTTCTGGCCAGGTTGTGTGATGATGGAGTGCAAGGGCTGCGCCTTACTCGCGGAAGCTGCCGGAGCATTCTCATCAGCTGAATGCGCTTGTGAAGCAGCTCTCTGCTGGACTTTGGAAGCCGGCACGCTGAGCCCCTTAGAATGCCTGCCCGCTGCCCGGCTGCTGCGTTCTTCGCCTTCTGTGCTCTGGATGGCGAACTGAAGCCCAGTGATGGCTTTGAGCTGTCCCGCTCTTCAGCGCGTGTATAACTGCACGCATCCACAGTGCTCTGTGCACGGATTTTCCTCAGCTCGAGGTGCAATCATTTTCTTGCTGGTTTACAGTGTCCAAAGCGTCCGTGGAGCTCTCGCTCGGCCAAATGCGTCAAGAGAGAAGCCCTTGCTGGATTCGCCTTTCGCTGGCCAAGACTTTCAACACAGCACCACAATCCGGGCGACGACGAGGAGGAAAGGGGGAACATCTTTTCGTCCTGGCACGTTCTTCTGTGCGGGACGTCTATCCGCATCTTCGCTCTCTGCAAGGCTGGAAGGTGCGTGGTGGTACTCGGAAGCGAGAAGAAGGCTGCAGAGAGCACCGCGCTCTGCCGGCGCTGTGCAGGCTGTACAGGCAAGAAGCCTAGCCCTGGAATGTGGTGCAAATACAAGCTTCCATGCATCGGGGGCAAGCTCTGGGTAAGCTCACTGACCTAAAAGTGTTCTGTGGGCGAGACGCAGCCGAGAAGCTCTCCCTTAAGGTTCAGGCTACCACGCAGACGGAAGGTGCCGCTACATAGCGCTGCGAGGGAAAGTGCATAGCCCAGGCGTGTTTCGGCAGAAGCAGCAGCCTGGAGGCTTTCGCTGCCGGCACCGTGCTCTCTGGGCGAGAAGCAGACGACCGTTCGTCTGCAGCGAAACGAAAGCGCGACGTGGTACGAAGGGGCAGAAGAACGAAGGCGCAGAGCACCACCGGGCTGCCGTGCGACTCGCACAGGCTGCAAGAGGAAGCGTGCCTGCCACTCGCTCGTTCGCGGATTCACTTTAGCAGTCGGAAACAGAAAGCTCGACTTGCGGCTACTTGTGCTGCTGCCTAGTTCTCTTCCAGTAGCCCCTGGAAACAACGATGCTCGGTTTATGCTTCGAGACGCAGCGATCACGGTGGTAGGTGCGGTGGAGAAGGGAAAGCCAGCGTGCAGAGGACAGTTTCTCGTTGCTCTACGTGAGGCAAGGGGAAGGTTCAGCCCAGCAGTGGCTGTTGCTCCTGGAGCCTTTTTCTTTGGGAGCAGCTGCTGCAAGCGGGCAACGGAGCTGCGAGAGTGCCTAATGGGTGGGACGGCACGTCTATCGGCGAAGGAAGCTGCCTAGCCGCAGTGTGTTGTGCTCAGTTTCCAGGCTGCTTCGAGAAGGGGCACCTTGAAGAACGCCTTCTTTCTCGACGCGTCCTTCTGGGTGCGCTCAAGCTGCGTGGACTCTGCAACACGGCAGGGTGCAAGCAACTGTTTCTGGCCAGGTTGTGTGATGATGGAGTGCAAGGGCTGCGCCTTACTCTCGGAAGCTGCCGGAGCATTCTCATCAGCTGAATGCGCTTGTGAAGCAGCTCTCTGCTGGACTTTGGAAGCCGGCACGCTGAGCCCCTTAGAATGCCTGCCCGCTGCCCGGCTGCTGCGTTCTTCGCCTTCTGTGCTCTGGATGGCGAACTGAAGCCCAGCGATGGCTTTGAGCTGTCCCGCTCTTCAGCGCGTGTATAACTGCACGCATCCACAGTGCTCTGTGCACGGATTTTCCTCAGCTCGAGGTGCAATCATTTTCTTGCTGGTTTACAGTGTCCAAAGCGTCCGTGGAGCTCTCGCTCGGCCAAATGCGTCAAGAGAGAAGCCCTTGCTGGATTCGCCTTTCGCTGGCCAAGACTTTCAACACAGCACCACAATCCGGGCGACGACGAGGAGGAAAGGGGGAACATCTTTTCGTCCTGGCACGTTCTTCTGTGCGGGACGTCTATCCGCATCTTCGCTCTCTGCAAGGCTGGAAGGTGCGCGGTGGTACTCGGAAGCGAGAAGAAGGCTGCAGAGAGCACCGCGCTCTGCCGGCGCTGTGCAGGCTGTACAGGCAAGAAGCCTAGCCCTGGAATGTGGTGCAAATACAAGCTTCCACGCATTGGGGGCAAGCTCTGGGTAAGCTCGCTGACCTAAAAGTGTTCTGTGGGCGAGACGCAGCCGAGAAGCTCTCCCTTAAGGTTCAGGCTACCACGCAGACGGAAGGTGCCGCTACCTAGCGCTGCGAGGGAAAGTGCATAGCCCAGGCGTGTTTCGGCAGAAGCAGCAGCCTGGAGGCTTTCGCTGCCGGCACCGTGCTCTCTGGGCGAGAAGCAGACGACCGTTCGTCTGCAGCGAAACGAAAGCGCGACGTGGTACGAAGGGGCAGAAGAACGAAGGCGCAGAGCACCACCGGGCTGCCGTGCGACTCGCACAGGCTGCAAGAGGAAGCGTGCCTGCCACTCGCTCGTTCGCGGATTCACTTTAGCAGTCGGAAACAGAAAGCTCGACTTGCGGCTACTTGTGCTGCTGCCTAGTTCTCTTCCAGTAGCCCCTGGAAACAACGATGCTCGGTTTATGCTTCGAGACGCAGCGATCACGGTGGTAGGTGCGGTGGAGAAGGGAAAGCCAGCGTGCAGAGGACAGTTTCTCGTTGCTCTACGTGAGGCAAGGGGAAGGTTCAGCCCAGCAGTGGCTGTTGCTCCTGGAGCCTTTTTCTTTGGGAGCAGCTGCTGCAAGCGGGCAACGGAGCTGCGAGAGTGCCTAATGGGTGGGACGGCACGTCTATCGGCGAAGGAAGCTGCCTAGCCGCAGTGTGTTGTGCTCAGTTTCCAGGCTGCTTCGAGAAGGGGCACCTTGAAGAACGCCTTCTTTCTCGACGCGTCCTTCTGGGTGCGCTCAAGCTGCGTGGACTCTGCAACACGGCAGGGTGCAAGCAACTGTTTCTGGCCAGGTTGTGTGATGATGGAGTGCAAGGGCTGCGCCTTACTCTCGGAAGCTGCCGGAGCATTCTCATCAGCTGAATGCGCTTGTGAAGCAGCTCTCTGCTGGACTTTGGAAGCCGGCACGCTGAGCCCCTTAGAATGCCTGCCCGCTGCCCGGCTGCTGCGTTCTTCGCCTTCTGTGCTCTGGATGGCGAACTGAAGCCCAGCGATGGCTTTGAGCTGTCCCGCTCTTCAGCGCGTGTATAACTGCACGCATCCACAGTGCTCTGTGCACGGATTTTCCTCAGCTCGAGGTGCAATCATTTTCTTGCTGGTTTACAGTGTCCAAAGCGTCCGTGGAGCTCTCGCTCGGCCAAATGCGTCAAGAGAGAAGCCCTTGCTGGATTCGCCTTTCGCTGGCCAAGACTTTCAACACAGCACCACAATCCGGGCGACGACGAGGAGGAAAGGGGGAACATCTTTTCGTCCTGGCACGTTCTTCTGTGCGGGACGTCTATCCGCATCTTCGCTCTCTGCAAGGCTGGAAGGTGCGCGGTGGTACTCGGAAGCGAGAAGAAGGCTGCAGAGAGCACCGCGCTCTGCCGGCGCTGTGCAGGCTGTACAGGCAAGAAGCCTAGCCCTGGAATGTGGTGCAAATACAAGCTTCCACGCATCGGGGGCAAGCTCTGGGTAAGCTCGCTGACCTAAAAGTGTTCTGTGGGTGAGACGCAGCCGAGAAGCTCTCCCTTAAGGTTCAGGCTACCACGCAGACGGAAGGTGCCGCTACCTAGCGCTGCGAGGGAAAGTGCATAGCCCAGGCGTGTTTCGGCAGAAGCAGCAGCCTGGAGGCTTTCGCTGCCGGCACCGTGCTCTCTGGGCGAGAAGCAGACGACCGTTCGTCTGCAGCGAAACGAAAGCGCGACGTGGTACGAAGGGGCAGAAGAACGAAGGCGCAGAGCACCACCGGGCTGCCGTGCGACTCGCACAGGCTGCAAGAGGAAGCGTGCCTGCCACTCGCTCGTTCGCGGATTCACTTTAGCAGTCGGAAACAGAAAGCTCGACTTGCGGCTACTTGTGCTGCTGCCTAGTTCTCTTCCAGTAGCCCCTGGAAACAACGATGCTCGGTTTATGCTTCGAGACGCAGCGATCACGGTGGTAGGTGCGGTGGAGAAGGGAAAGCCAGCGTGCAGAGGACAGTTTCTCGTTGCTCTACGTGAGGCAAGGGGAAGGTTCAGCCCAGCAGTGGCTGTTGCTCCTGGAGCCTTTTTCTTTGGGAGCAGCTGCTGCAAGCGGGCAACGGAGCTGCGAGAGTGCCTAATGGGTGGGACGGCACGTCTATCGGCGAAGGAAGCTGCCTAGCCGCAGTGTGTTGTGCTCAGTTTCCAGGCTGCTTCGAGAAGGGGCACCTTGAAGAACGCCTTCTTTCTCGACGCGTCCTTCTGGGTGCGCTCAAGCTGCGTGGACTCTGCAACACGGCAGGGTGCAAGCAACTGTTTCTGGCCAGGTTGTGTGATGATGGAGTGCAAGGGCTGCGCCTTACTCGCGGAAGCTGCCGGAGCATTCTCATCAGCTGAATGCGCTTGTGAAGCAGCTCTCTGCTGGACTTTGGAAGCCGGCACGCTGAGCCCCTTAGAATGCCTGCCCGCTGCCCGGCTGCTGCGTTCTTCGCCTTCTGTGCTCTGGATGGCGAACTGAAGCCCAGCGATGGCTTTGAGCTGTCCCGCTCTTCAGCGCGTGTATAACTGCACGCATCCACAGTGCTCTGTGCACGGATTTTCCTCAGCTCGAGGTGCAATCATTTTCTTGCTGGTTTACAGTGTCCAAAGCGTCCGTGGAGCTCTCGCTCGGCCAAATGCGTCAAGAGAGAAGCCCTTGCTGGATTCGCCTTTCGCTGGCCAAGACTTTCAACACAGCACCACAATCCGGGCGACGACGAGGAGGAAAGGGGGAACATCTTTTCGTCCTGGCACGTTCTTCTGTGCGGGACGTCTGTCCGCATCTTCGCTCTCTGCAAGGCTGGAAGGTGCGCGGTGGTACTCGGAAGCGAGAAGAAGGCTGCAGAGAGCACCGCGCTCTGCCGGCGCTGTGCAGGCTGTACAGGCAAGAAGCCTAGCCCTGGAATGTGGTGCAAATACAAGCTTCCACGCATCGGGGGCAAGCTCTGGGTAAGCTCGCTGACCTAAAAGTGTTCTGTGGGCGAGACGCAGCCGAGAAGCTCTCCCTTAAGGTTCAGGCTACCACGCAGACGGAAGGTGCCGCTACCTAGCGCTGCGAGGGAAAGTGCATAGCCCAGGCGTGTTTCGGCAGAAGCAGCAGCCTGGAGGCTTTCGCTGCCGGCACCGTGCTCTCTGGGCGAGAAGCAGACGACCGTTCGTCTGCAGCGAAACGAAAGCGCGACGTGGTACGAAGGGGCAGAAGAACGAAGGCGCAGAGCACCACCGGGCTGCCGTGCGACTCGCACAGGCTGCAAGAGGAAGCGTGCCTGCCACTCGCTCGTTCGCGGATTCACTTTAGCAGTCGGAAACAGAAAGCTCGACTTGCGGCTGGCTACTTGTGCTGCTGCCTAGTTCTCTTCCAGTAGCCCCTGGAAACAACGATGCTCGGTTTATGCTTCGAGACGCAGCGATCACGGTGGTAGGTGCGGTGGAGAAGGGAAAGCCAGCGTGCAGAGGACAGTTTCTCGTTGCTCTACGTGAGGCAAGGGGAAGGTTCAGCCCAGCAGTGGCTGTTGCTCCTGGAGCCTTTTTCTTTGGGAGCAGCTGCTGCAAGCGGGCAACGGAGCTGCGAGAGTGCCTAATGGGTGGGACGGCACGTCTATCGGCGAAGGAAGCTGCCTAGCCGCAGTGTGTTGTGCTCAGTTTCCAGGCTGCTTCGAGAAGGGGCACCTTGAAGAACGCCTTCTTTCTCGACGCGTCCTTCTGGGTGCGCTCAAGCTGCGTGGACTCTGCAACACGGCAGGGTGCAAGCAACTGTTTCTGGCCAGGTTGTGTGATGATGGAGTGCAAGGGCTGCGCCTTACTCTCGGAAGCTGCCGGAGCATTCTCATCAGCTGAATGCGCTTGTGAAGCAGCTCTCTGCTGGACTTTGGAAGCCGGCACGCTGAGCCCCTTAGAATGCCTGCCCGCTGCCCGGCTGCTGCGTTCTTCGCCTTCTGTGCTCTGGATGGCGAACTGAAGCCCAGCGATGGCTTTGAGCTGTCCCGCTCTTCAGCGCGTGTATAACTGCACGCATCCACAGTGCTCTGTGCACGGATTTTCCTCAGCTCGAGGTGCAATCATTTTCTTGCTGGTTTACAGTGTCCAAAGCGTCCGTGGAGCTCTCGCTCGGCCAAATGCGTCAAGAGAGAAGCCCTTGCTGGATTCGCCTTTCGCTGGCCAAGACTTTCAACACAGCACCACAATCCGGGCGACGACGAGGAGGAAAGGGGGAACATCTTTTCGTCCTGGCACGTTCTTCTGTGCGGGACATCTATCCGCATCTTCGCTCTCTGCAAGGCTGGAAGGTGCGCGGTGGTACTCGGAAGCGAGAAGAAGGCTGCAGAGAGCACCGCGCTCTGCCGGCGCTGTGCAGGCTGTACAGGCAAGAAGCCTAGCCCTGGAATGTGGTGCAAATACAAGCTTCCACGCATCGGGGGCAAGCTCTGGGTAAGCTCGCTGACCTAAAAGTGTTCTGTGGGCGAGACGCAGCCGAGAAGCTCTCCCTTAAGGTTCAGGCTACCACGCAGACGGAAGGTGCCGCTACCTAGCGCTGCGAGGGAAAGTGCATAGCCCAGGCGTGTTTCGGCAGAAGCAGCAGCCTGGAGGCTTTCGCTGCCGGCACCGTGCTCTCTGGGCGAGAAGCAGACGACCGTTCGTCTGCAGCGAAACGAAAGCGCGACGTGGTACGAAGGGGCAGAAGAACGAAGGCGCAGAGCACCACCGGGCTGCCGTGCGACTCGCACAGGCTGCAAGAGGAAGCATGCCTGCCACTCGCTCGTTCGCGGATTCACTTTAGCAGTCGGAAACAGAAAGCTCGACTTGCGGCTACTTGTGCTGCTGCCTAGTTCTCTTCCAGTAGCCCCTGGAAACAACGATGCTCGGTTTATGCTTCGAGACGCAGCGATCACGGTGGTAGGTGCGGTGGAGAAGGGAAAGCCAGCGTGCAGAGGACAGTTTCTCGTTGCTCTACGTGAGGCAAGGGGAAGGTTCAGCCCAGCAGTGGCTGTTGCTCCTGGAGCCTTTTTCTTTGGGAGCAGCTGCTGCAAGCGGGCAACGGAGCTGCGAGAGTGCCTAATGGGTGGGACGGCACGTCTATCTGCGAAGGAAGCTGCCTAGCCGCAGTGTGTTGTGCTCAGTTTCCAGGCTGCTTCGAGAAGGGGCACCTTGAAGAACGCCTTCTTTCTCGACGCGTCCTTCTGGGTGCGCTCAAGCTGCGTGGACTCTGCAACACGGCAGGGTGCAAGCAACTGTTTCTGGCCAGGTTGTGTGATGATGGAGTGCAAGGGCTGCGCCTTACTCTCGGAAGCTGCCGGAGCATTCTCATCAGCTGAATGCGCTTGTGAAGCAGCTCTCTGCTGGACTTTGGAAGCCGGCACGCTGAGCCCATTAGAATGCCTGCCCGCTGCCCGGCTGCTGCGTTCTTCGCCTTCTGTGCTCTGGATGGCGAACTGAAGCCCAGCGATGGCTTTGAGCTGTCCCGCTCTTCAGCGCGTGTATAACTGCACGCATCCACAGTGCTCTGTGCACGGATTTTCCTCAGCTCGAGGTGCAATCATTTTCTTGCTGGTTTACAGTGTCCAAAGCGTCCGTGGAGCTCTCGCTCGGCCAAATGCGTCAAGAGAGAAGCCCTTGCTGGATTCGCCTTTCGCTGGCCAAGACTTTCAACACAGCACCACAATCCGGGCGACGACGAGGAGGAAAGGGGGAACATCTTTTCGTCCTGGCACGTTCTTCTGTGCGGGACGTCTATCCGCATCTTCGCTCTCTGCAAGGCTGGAAGGTGCGCGGTGGTACTCGGAAGCGAGAAGAAGGCTGCAGAGAGCACCGCGCTCTGCCGGCGCTGTGCAGGCTGTACAGGCAAGAAGCCTAGCCCTGGAATGTGGTGCAAATACAAGCTTCCACGCATCGGGGGCAAGCTCTGGGTAAGCTCGCTGACCTAAAAGTGTTCTGTGGGCGAGACGCAGCCGAGAAGCTCTCCCTTAAGGTTCAGGCTACCACGCAGACGGAAGGTGCCGCTACCTAGCGCTGCGAGGGAAAGTGCATAGCCCAGGCGTGTTTCGGCAGAAGCAGCAGCCTGGAGGCTTTCGCTGCCGGCACCGTGCTCTCTGGGCGAGAAGCAGACGACCGTTCGTCTGCAGCGAAACGAAAGCGCGATGTGGTACGAAGGGGCAGAAGAACGAAGGCGCAGAGCACCACCGGGCTGCCGTGCGACTCGCACAGGCTGCAAGAGCCACTCGCTCGTTCGCGGATTCACTTTAGCAGTCGGAAACAGAAAGCTCGACTTGCGGCTACTTGTGCTGCTGCCTAGTTCTCTTCCAGTAGCCCCTGGAAACAACGATGCTCGGTTTATGCTTCGAGACGCAGCGATCACGGTGGTAGGTGCGGTGGAGAAGGGAAAGCCAGCGTGCAGAGGACAGTTTCTCGTTGCTCTACGTGAGGCAAGGGGAAGGTTCAGCCCAGCAGTGGCTGTTGCTCCTGGAGCCTTTTTCTTTGGGAGCAGCTGCTGCAAGCGGGCAACGGAGCTGCGAGAGTGCCTAATGGGTGGGACGGCACGTCTATCGGCGAAGGAAGCTGCCTAGCCGCAGTGTGTTGTGCTCAGTTTCCAGGCTGCTTCGAGAAGGGGCACCTTGAAGAACGCCTTCTTTCTCGACGCGTCCTTCTGGGTGCGCTCAAGCTGCGTGGACTCTGCAACACGGCAGGGTGCAAGCAACTGTTTCTGGCCAGGTTGTGTGATGATGGAGTGCAAGGGCTGCGCCTTACTCGCGGAAGCTGCCGGAGCATTCTCATCAGCTGAATGCGCTTGTGAAGCAGCTCTCTGCTGGACTTTGGAAGCCGGCACGCTGAGCCCCTTAGAATGCCTGCCCGCTGCCCGGCTGCTGCGTTCTTCGCCTTCTGTGCTCTGGATGGCGAACTGAAGCCCAGCGATGGCTTTGAGCTGTCCCGCTCTTCAGCGCGTGTATAACTGCACGCATCCACAGTGCTCTGTGCACGGATTTTCCTCAGCTCGAGGTGCAATCATTTTCTTGCTGGTTTACAGTGTCCAAAGCGTCCGTGGAGCTCTCGCTCGGCCAAATGCGTCAAGAGAGAAGCCCTTGCTGGATTCGCCTTTCGCTGGCCAAGACTTTCAACACAGCACCACAATCCGGGCGACGACGAGGAGGAAAGGGGGAACATCTTTTCGTCCTGGCACGTTCTTCTGTGCGGGACGTCTGTCCGCATCTTCGCTCTCTGCAAGGCTGGAAGGTGCGCGGTGGTACTCGGAAGCGAGAAGAAGGCTGCAGAGAGCACCGCGCTCTGCCGGCGCTGTGCAGGCTGTACAGGCAAGAAGCCTAGCCCTGGAATGTGGTGCAAATACAAGCTTCCACGCATCGGGGGCAAGCTCTGGGTAAGCTCGCTGACCTAAAAGTGTTCTGTGGGCGAGACGCAGCCGAGAAGCTCTCCCTTAAGGTTCAGGCTACCACGCAGACGGAAGGTGCCGCTACCTAGCGCTGCGAGGGAAAGTGCATAGCCCAGGCGTGTTTCGGCAGAAGCAGCAGCCTGGAGGCTTTCGCTGCCGGCACCGTGCTCTCTGGGCGAGAAGCAGACGACCGTTCGTCTGCAGCGAAACGAAAGCGCGACGTGGTACGAAGGGGCAGAAGAACGAAGGCGCAGAGCACCACCGGGCTGCCGTGCGACTCGCACAGGCTGCAAGAGGAAGCGTGCCTGCCACTCGCTCGTTCGCGGATTCACTTTAGCAGTCGGAAACAGAAAGCTCGACTTGCGGCTACTTGTGCTGCTGCCTAGTTCTCTTCCAGTAGCCCCTGGAAACAACGATGCTCGGTTTATGCTTCGAGACGCAGCGATCACGGTGGTAGGTGCGGTGGAGAAGGGAAAGCCAGCGTGCAGAGGACAGTTTCTCGTTGCTCTACGTGAGGCAAGGGGAAGGTTCAGCCCAGCAGTGGCTGTTGCTCCTGGAGCCTTTTTCTTTGGGAGCAGCTGCTGCAAGCGGGCAACGGAGCTGCGAGAGTGCCTAATGGGTGGGACGGCACGTCTATCGGCGAAGGAAGCTGCCTAGCCGCAGTGTGTTGTGCTCAGTTTCCAGGCTGCTTCGAGAAGGGGCACCTTGAAGAACGCCTTCTTTCTCGACGCGTCCTTCTGGGTGCGCTCAAGCTGCGTGGACTCTGCAACACGGCAGGGTGCAAGCAACTGTTTCTGGCCAGGTTGTGTGATGATGGAGTGCAAGGGCTGCGCCTTACTCTCGGAAGCTGCCGGAGCATTCTCATCAGCTGAATGCGCTTGTGAAGCAGCTCTCTGCTGGACTTTGGAAGCCGGCACGCTGAGCCCCTTAGAATGCCTGCCCGCTGCCCGGCTGCTGCGTTCTTCGCCTTCTGTGCTCTGGATGGCGAACTGAAGCCCAGCGATGGCTTTGAGCTGTCCCGCTCTTCAGCGCGTGTATAACTGCACGCATCCACAGTGCTCTGTGCACGGATTTTCCTCAGCTCGAGGTGCAATCATTTTCTTGCTGGTTTACAGTGTCCAAAGCGTCCGTGGAGCTCTCGCTCGGCCAAATGCGTCAAGAGAGAAGCCCTTGCTGGATTCGCCTTTCGCTGGCCAAGACTTTCAACACAGCACCACAATCCGGGCGACGACGAGGAGGAAAGGGGGAACATCTTTTCGTCCTGGCACGTTCTTCTGTGCGGGACGTCTGTCCGCATCTTCGCTCTCTGCAAGGCTGGAAGGTGCGCGGTGGTACTCGGAAGCGAGAAGAAGGCTGCAGAGAGCACCGCGCTCTGCCGGCGCTGTGCAGGCTGTACAGGCAAGAAGCCTAGCCCTGGAATGTGGTGCAAATACAAGCTTCCACGCATCGGGGGCAAGCTCTGGGTAAGCTCGCTGACCTAAAAGTGTTCTGTGGGCGAGACGCAGCCGAGAAGCTCTCCCTTAAGGTTCAGGCTACCACGCAGACGGAAGGTGCCGCTACCTAGCGCTGCGAGGGAAAGTGCATAGCCCAGGCGTGTTTCGGCAGAAGCAGCAGCCTGGAGGCTTTCGCTGCCGGCACCGTGCTCTCTGGGCGAGAAGCAGACGACCGTTCGTCTGCAGCGAAACGAAAGCGCGACGTGGTACGAAGGGGCAGAAGAACGAAGGCGCAGAGCACCACCGGGCTGCCGTGCGACTCGCACAGGCTGCAAGAGGAAGCGTGCCTGCCACTCGCTCGTTCGCGGATTCACTTTAGCAGTCGGAAACAGAAAGCTCGACTTGCGGCTACTTGTGCTGCTGCCTAGTTCTCTTCCAGTAGCCCCTGGAAACAACGATGCTCGGTTTATGCTTCGAGACGCAGCGATCACGGTGGTAGGTGCGGTGGAGAAGGGAAAGCCAGCGTGCAGAGGACAGTTTCTCGTTGCTCTACGTGAGGCAAGGGGAAGGTTCAGCCCAGCAGTGGCTGTTGCTCCTGGAGCCTTTTTCTTTGGGAGCAGCTGCTGCAAGCGGGCAACGGAGCTGCGAGAGTGCCTAATGGGTGGGACGGCACGTCTATCGGCGAAGGAAGCTGCCTAGCCGCAGTGTGTTGTGCTCAGTTTCCAGGCTGCTTCGAGAAGGGGCACCTTGAAGAACGCCTTCTTTCTCGACGCGTCCTTCTGGGTGCGCTCAAGCTGCGTGGACTCTGCAACACGGCAGGGTGCAAGCAACTGTTTCTGGCCAGGTTGTGTGATGATGGAGTGCAAGGGCTGCGCCTTACTCGCGGAAGCTGCCGGAGCATTCTCATCAGCTGAATGCGCTTGTGAAGCAGCTCTCTGCTGGACTTTGGAAGCCGGCACGCTGAGCCCCTTAGAATGCCTGCCCGCTGCCCGGCTGCTGCGTTCTTCGCCTTCTGTGCTCTGGATGGCGAACTGAAGCCCAGCGATGGCTTTGAGCTGTCCCGCTCTTCAGCGCGTGTATAACTGCACGCATCCACAGTGCTCTGTGCACGGATTTTCCTCAGCTCGAGGTGCAATCATTTTCTTGCTGGTTTACAGTGTCCAAAGCGTCCGTGGAGCTCTCGCTCGGCCAAATGCGTCAAGAGAGAAGCCCTTGCTGGATTCGCCTTTCGCTGGCCAAGACTTTCAACACAGCACCACAATCCGGGCGACGACGAGGAGGAAAGGGGGAACATCTTTTCGTCCTGGCACGTTCTTCTGTGCGGGACGTCTGTCCGCATCTTCGCTCTCTGCAAGGCTGGAAGGTGCGCGGTGGTACTCGGAAGCGAGAAGAAGGCTGCAGAGAGCACCGCGCTCTGCCGGCGCTGTGCAGGCTGTACAGGCAAGAAGCCTAGCCCTGGAATGTGGTGCAAATACAAGCTTCCACGCATCGGGGGCAAGCTCTGGGTAAGCTCGCTGACCTAAAAGTGTTCTGTGGGCGAGACGCAGCCGAGAAGCTCTCCCTTAAGGTTCAGGCTACCACGCAGACGGAAGGTGCCGCTACCTAGCGCTGCGAGGGAAAGTGCATAGCCCAGGCGTGTTTCGGCAGAAGCAGCAGCCTGGAGGCTTTCGCTGCCGGCACCGTGCTCTCTGGGCGAGAAGCAGACGACCGTTCGTCTGCAGCGAAACGAAAGCGCGACGTGGTACGAAGGGGCAGAAGAACGAAGGCGCAGAGCACCACCGGGCTGCCGTGCGACTCGCACAGGCTGCAAGAGGAAGCGTGCCTGCCACTCGCTCGTTCGCGGATTCACTTTAGCAGTCGGAAACAGAAAGCTCGACTTGCGGCTACTTGTGCTGCTGCCTAGTTCTCTTCCAGTAGCCCCTGGAAACAACGATGCTCGGTTTATGCTTCGAGACGCAGCGATCACGGTGGTAGGTGCGGTGGAGAAGGGAAAGCCAGCGTGCAGAGGACAGTTTCTCGTTGCTCTACGTGAGGCAAGGGGAAGGTTCAGCCCAGCAGTGGCTGTTGCTCCTGGAGCCTTTTTCTTTGGGAGCAGCTGCTGCAAGCGGGCAACGGAGCTGCGAGAGTGCCTAATGGGTGGGACGGCACGTCTATCGGCGAAGGAAGCTGCCTAGCCGCAGTGTGTTGTGCTCAGTTTCCAGGCTGCTTCGAGAAGGGGCACCTTGAAGAACGCCTTCTTTCTCGACGCGTCCTTCTGGGTGCGCTCAAGCTGCGTGGACTCTGCAACACGGCAGGGTGCAAGCAACTTTTTCTGGCCAGGCTGTGTGATGATGGAGTGCAAGGGCTGCGCCTTACTCGCGGAAGCTGCCGGAGCATTCTCATCAGCTGAATGCGCTTGTGAAGCAGCTCTCTGCTGGACTTTGGAAGCCGGCACGCTGAGCCCCTTAGAATGCCTGCCCGCTGCCCGGCTGCTGCGTTCTTCGCCTTCTGTGCTCTGGATGGCGAACTGAAGCCCAGCGATGGCTTTGAGCTGTCCCGCTCTTCAGCGCGTGTATAACTGCACGCATCCACAGTGCTCTGTGCACGGATTTTCCTCAGCTCGAGGTGCAATCATTTTCTTGCTGGTTTACAGTGTCCAAAGCGTCCGTGGAGCTCTCGCTCGGCCAAATGCGTCAAGAGAGAAGCCCTTGCTGGATTCGCCTTTCGCTGGCCAAGACTTTCAACACAGCACCACAATCCGGGCGACGACGAGGAGGAAAGGGGGAACATCTTTTCGTCCTGGCACGTTCTTCTGTGCGGGACGTCTGTCCGCATCTTCGCTCTCTGCAAGGCTGGAAGGTGCGCGGTGGTACTCGGAAGCGAGAAGAAGGCTGCAGAGAGCACCGCGCTCTGCCGGCGCTGTGCAGGCTGTACAGGCAAGAAGCCTAGCCCTGGAATGTGGTGCAAATACAAGCTTCCACGCATCGGGGGCAAGCTCTGGGTAAGCTCGCTGACCTAAAAGTGTTCTGTGGGCGAGACGCAGCCGAGAAGCTCTCCCTTAAGGTTCAGGCTACCACGCAGACGGAAGGTGCCGCTACCTAGCGCTGCGAGGGAAAGTGCATAGCCCAGGCGTGTTTCGGCAGAAGCAGCAGCCTGGAGGCTTTCGCTGCCGGCACCGTGCTCTCTGGGCGAGAAGCAGACGACCGTTCGTCTGCAGCGAAACGAAAGCGCGACGTGGTACGAAGGGGCAGAAGAACGAAGGCGCAGAGCACCACCGGGCTGCCGTGCGACTCGCACAGGCTGCAAGAGGAAGCGTGCCTGCCACTCGCTCGTTCGCGGATTCACTTTAGCAGTCGGAAACAGAAAGCTCGACTTGCGGCTACTTGTGCTGCTGCCTAGTTCTCTTCCAGTAGCCCCTGGAAACAACGATGCTCGGTTTATGCTTCGAGACGCAGCGATCACGGTGGTAGGTGCGGTGGAGAAGGGAAAGCCAGCGTGCAGAGGACAGTTTCTCGTTGCTCTACGTGAGGCAAGGGGAAGGTTCAGCCCAGCAGTGGCTGTTGCTCCTGGAGCCTTTTTCTTTGGGAGCAGCTGCTGCAAGCGGGCAACGGAGCTGCGAGAGTGCCTAATGGGTGGGACGGCACGTCTATCGGCGAAGGAAGCTGCCTAGCCGCAGTGTGTTGTGCTCAGTTTCCAGGCTGCTTCGAGAAGGGGCACCTTGAAGAACGCCTTCTTTCTCGACGCGTCCTTCTGGGTGCGCTCAAGCTGCGTGGACTCTGCAACACGGCAGGGTGCAAGCAACTGTTTCTGGCCAGGCTGTGTGATGATGGAGTGCAAGGGCTGCGCCTTACTCTCGGAAGCTGCCGGAGCATTCTCATCAGCTGAATGCGCTTGTGAAGCAGCTCTCTGCTGGACTTTGGAAGCCGGCACGCTGAGCCCCTTAGAATGCCTGCCCGCTGCCCGGCTGCTGCGTTCTTCGCCTTCTGTGCTCTGGATGGCGAACTGAAGCCCAGCGATGGCTTTGAGCTGTCCCGCTCTTCAGCGCGTGTATAACTGCACGCATCCACAGTGCTCTGTGCACGGATTTTCCTCAGCTCGAGGTGCAATCATTTTCTTGCTGGTTTACAGTGTCCAAAGCGTCCGTGGAGCTCTCGCTCGGCCAAATGCGTCAAGAGAGAAGCCCTTGCTGGATTCGCCTTTCGCTGGCCAAGACTTTCAACACAGCACCACAATCCGGGCGACGACGAGGAGGAAAGGGGGAACATCTTTTCGTCCTGGCACGTTCTTCTGTGCGGGACGTCTGTCCGCATCTTCGCTCTCTGCAAGGCTGGAAGGTGCGCGGTGGTACTCGGAAGCGAGAAGAAGGCTGCAGAGAGCACCGCGCTCTGCCGGCGCTGTGCAGGCTGTACAGGCAAGAAGCCTAGCCCTGGAATGTGGTGCAAATACAAGCTTCCACGCATCGGGGGCAAGCTCTGGGTAAGCTCGCTGACCTAAAAGTGTTCTGTGGGCGAGACGCAGCCGAGAAGCTCTCCCTTAAGGTTCAGGCTACCACGCAGACGGAAGGTGCCGCTACCTAGCGCTGCGAGGGAAAGTGCATAGCCCAGGCGTGTTTCGGCAGAAGCAGCAGCCTGGAGGCTTTCTCTGCCGGCACCGTGCTCTCTGGGCGAGAAGCAGACGACCGTTCGTCTGCAGCGAAACGAAAGCGCGACGTGGTACGAAGGGGCAGAAGAACGAAGGCGCAGAGCACCACCGGGCTGCCGTGCGACTCGCACAGGCTGCAAGAGGAAGCGTGCCTGCCACTCGCTCGTTCGCGGATTCACTTTAGCAGTCGGAAACAGAAAGCTCGACTTGCGGCTACTTGTGCTGCTGCCTAGTTCTCTTCCAGTAGCCCCTGGAAACAACGATGCTCGGTTTATGCTTCGAGACGCAGCGATCACGGTGGTAGGTGCGGTGGAGAAGGGAAAGCCAGCGTGCAGAGGACAGTTTCTCGTTGCTCTACGTGAGGCAAGGGGAAGGTTCAGCCCAGCAGTGGCTGTTGCTCCTGGAGCCTTTTTCTTTGGGAGCAGCTGCTGCAAGCGGGCAACGGAGCTGCGAGAGTGCCTAATGGGTGGGACGGCACGTCTATCGGCGAAGGAAGCTGCCTAGCCGCAGTGTGTTGTGCTCAGTTTCCAGGCTGCTTCGAGAAGGGGCACCTTGAAGAACGCCTTCTTTCTCGACGCGTCCTTCTGGGTGCGCTCAAGCTGCGTGGACTCTGCAACACGGCAGGGTGCAAGCAACTGTTTCTGGCCAGGTTGTGTGATGATGGAGTGCAAGGGCTGCGCCTTACTCGCGGAAGCTGCCGGAGCATTCTCATCAGCTGAATGCGCTTGTGAAGCAGCTCTCTGCTGGACTTTGGAAGCCGGCACGCTGAGCCCCTTAGAATGCCTGCCCGCTGCCCGGCTGCTGCGTTCTTCGCCTTCTGTGCTCTGGATGGCGAACTGAAGCCCAGCGATGGCTTTGAGCTGTCCCGCTCTTCAGCGCGTGTATAACTGCACGCATCCACAGTGCTCTGTGCACGGATTTTCCTCAGCTCGAGGTGCAATCATTTTCTTGCTGGTTTACAGTGTCCAAAGCGTCCGTGGAGCTCTCGCTCGGCCAAATGCGTCAAGAGAGAAGCCCTTGCTGGATTCGCCTTTCGCTGGCCAAGACTTTCAACACAGCACCACAATCCGGGCGACGACGAGGAGGAAAGGGGGAACATCTTTTCGTCCTGGCACGTTCTTCTGTGCGGGACGTCTGTCCGCATCTTCGCTCTCTGCAGGGCTGGAAGGTGCGCGGTGGTACTCGGAAGCGAGAAGAAGGCTGCAGAGAGCACCGCGCTCTGCCGGCGCTGTGCAGGCTGTACAGGCAAGAAGCCTAGCCCTGGAATGTGGTGCAAATACAAGCTTCCACGCATCGGGGGCAAGCTCTGGGTAAGCTCGCTGACCTAAAAGTGTTCTGTGGGCGAGACGCAGCCGAGAAGCTCTCCCTTAAGGTTCAGGCTACCACGCAGACGGAAGGTGCCGCTACCTAGCGCTGCGAGGGAAAGTGCATAGCCCAGGCGTGTTTCGGCAGAAGCAGCAGCCTGGAGGCTTTCGCTGCCGGCACCGTGCTCTCTGGGCGAGAAGCAGACGACCGTTCGTCTGCAGCGAAACGAAAGCGCGACGTGGTACGAAGGGGCAGAAGAACGAAGGCGCAGAGCACCACCGGGCTGCCGTGCGACTCGCACAGGCTGCAAGAGGAAGCGTGCCTGCCACTCGCTCGTTCGCGGATTCACTTTAGCAGTCGGAAACAGAAAGCTCGACTTGCGGCTACTTGTGCTGCTGCCTAGTTCTCTTCCAGTAGCCCCTGGAAACAACGATGCTCGGTTTATGCTTCGAGACGCAGCGATCACGGTGGTAGGTGCGGTGGAGAAGGGAAAGCCAGCGTGCAGAGGACAGTTTCTCGTTGCTCTACGTGAGGCAAGGGGAAGGTTCAGCCCAGCAGTGGCTGTTGCTCCTGGAGCCTTTTTCTTTGGGAGCAGCTGCTGCAAGCGGGCAACGGAGCTGCGAGAGTGCCTAATGGGTGGGACGGCACGTCTATCGGCGAAGGAAGCTGCCTAGCCGCAGTGTGTTGTGCTCAGTTTCCAGGCTGCTTCGAGAAGGGGCACCTTGAAGAACGCCTTCTTTCTCGACGCGTCCTTCTGGGTGCGCTCAAGCTGCGTGGACTCTGCAACACGGCAGGGTGCAAGCAACTGTTTCTGGCCAGGTTGTGTGATGATGGAGTGCAAGGGCTGCGCCTTACTCGCGGAAGCTGCCGGAGCATTCTCATCAGCTGAATGCGCTTGTGAAGCAGCTCTCTGCTGGACTTTGGAAGCCGGCACGCTGAGCCCCTTAGAATGCCTGCCCGCTGCCCGGCTGCTGCGTTCTTCGCCTTCTGTGCTCTGGATGGCGAACTGAAGCCCAGCGATGGCTTTGAGCTGTCCCGCTCTTCAGCGCGTGTATAACTGCACGCATCCACAGTGCTCTGTGCACGGATTTTCCTCAGCTCGAGGTGCAATCATTTTCTTGCTGGTTTACAGTGTCCAAAGCGTCCGTGGAGCTCTCGCTCGGCCAAATGCGTCAAGAGAGAAGCCCTTGCTGGATTCGCCTTTCGCTGGCCAAGACTTTCAACACAGCACCACAATCCGGGCGACGACGAGGAGGAAAGGGGGAACATCTTTTCGTCCTGGCACGTTCTTCTGTGCGGGACGTCTGTCCGCATCTTCGCTCTCTGCAAGGCTGGAAGGTGCGCGGTGGTACTCGGAAGCGAGAAGAAGGCTGCAGAGAGCACCGCGCTCTGCCGGCGCTGTGCAGGCTGTACAGGCAAGAAGCCTAGCCCTGGAATGTGGTGCAAATACAAGCTTCCACGCATCGGGGGCAAGCTCTGGGTAAGCTCGCTGACCTAAAAGTGTTCTGTGGGCGAGACGCAGCCGAGAAGCTCTCCCTTAAGGTTCAGGCTACCACGCAGACGGAAGGTGCCGCTACCTAGCGCTGCGAGGGAAAGTGCATAGCCCAGGCGTGTTTCGGCAGAAGCAGCAGCCTGGAGGCTTTCGCTGCCGGCACCGTGCTCTCTGGGCGAGAAGCAGACGACCGTTCGTCTGCAGCGAAACGAAAGCGCGACGTGGTACGAAGGGGCAGAAGAACGAAGGCGCAGAGCACCACCGGGCTGCCGTGCGACTCGCACAGGCTGCAAGAGGAAGCGTGCCTGCCACTCGCTCGTTCGCGGATTCACTTTAGCAGTCGGAAACAGAAAGCTCGACTTGCGGCTACTTGTGCTGCTGCCTAGTTCTCTTCCAGTAGCCCCTGGAAACAACGATGCTCGGTTTATGCTTCGAGACGCAGCGATCACGGTGGTAGGTGCGGTGGAGAAGGGAAAGCCAGCGTGCAGAGGACAGTTTCTCGTTGCTCTACGTGAGGCAAGGGGAAGGTTCAGCCCAGCAGTGGCTGTTGCTCCTGGAGCCTTTTTCTTTGGGAGCAGCTGCTGCAAGCGGGCAACGGAGCTGCGAGAGTGCCTAATGGGTGGGACGGCACGTCTATCGGCGAAGGAAGCTGCCTAGCCGCAGTGTGTTGTGCTCAGTTTCCAGGCTGCTTCGAGAAGGGGCACCTTGAAGAACGCCTTCTTTCTCGACGCGTCCTTCTGGGTGCGCTCAAGCTGCGTGGACTCTGCAACACGGCAGGGTGCAAGCAACTGTTTCTGGCCAGGTTGTGTGATGATGGAGTGCAAGGGCTGCGCCTTACTCGCGGAAGCTGCCGGAGCATTCTCATCAGCTGAATGCGCTTGTGAAGCAGCTCTCTGCTGGACTTTGGAAGCCGGCACGCTGAGCCCCTTAGAATGCCTGCCCGCTGCCCGGCTGCTGCGTTCTTCGCCTTCTGTGCTCTGGATGGCGAACTGAAGCCCAGCGATGGCTTTGAGCTGTCCCGCTCTTCAGCGCGTGTATAACTGCACGCATCCACAGTGCTCTGTGCACGGATTTTCCTCAGCTCGAGGTGCAATCATTTTCTTGCTGGTTTACAGTGTCCAAAGCGTCCGTGGAGCTCTCGCTCGGCCAAATGCGTCAAGAGAGAAGCCCTTGCTGGATTCGCCTTTCGCTGGCCAAGACTTTCAACACAGCACCACAATCCGGGCGACGACGAGGAGGAAAGGGGGAACATCTTTTCGTCCTGGCACGTTCTTCTGTGCGGGACGTCTGTCCGCATCTTCGCTCTCTGCAAGGCTGGAAGGTGCGCGGTGGTACTCGGAAGCGAGAAGAAGGCTGCAGAGAGCACCGCGCTCTGCCGGCGCTGTGCAGGCTGTACAGGCAAGAAGCCTAGCCCTGGAATGTGGTGCAAATACAAGCTTCCACGCATCGGGGGCAAGCTCTGGGTAAGCTCGCTGACCTAAAAGTGTTCTGTGGGCGAGACGCAGCCGAGAAGCTCTCCCTTAAGGTTCAGGCTACCACGCAGACGGAAGGTGCCGCTACCTAGCGCTGCGAGGGAAAGTGCATAGCCCAGGCGTGTTTCGGCAGAAGCAGCAGCCTGGAGGCTTTCGCTGCCGGCACCGTGCTCTCTGGGCGAGAAGCAGACGACCGTTCGTCTGCAGCGAAACGAAAGCGCGACGTGGTACGAAGGGGCAGAAGAACGAAGGCGCAGAGCACCACCGGGCTGCCGTGCGACTCGCACAGGCTGCAAGAGGAAGCGTGCCTGCCACTCGCTCGTTCGCGGATTCACTTTAGCAGTCGGAAACAGAAAGCTCGACTTGCGGCTACTTGTGCTGCTGCCTAGTTCTCTTCCAGTAGCCCCTGGAAACAACGATGCTCGGTTTATGCTTCGAGACGCAGCGATCACGGTGGTAGGTGCGGTGGAGAAGGGAAAGCCAGCGTGCAGAGGACAGTTTCTCGTTGCTCTACGTGAGGCAAGGGGAAGGTTCAGCCCAGCAGTGGCTGTTGCTCCTGGAGCCTTTTTCTTTGGGAGCAGCTGCTGCAAGCGGGCAACGGAGCTGCGAGAGTGCCTAATGGGTGGGACGGCACGTCTATCGGCGAAGGAAGCTGCCTAGCCGCAGTGTGTTGTGCTCAGTTTCCAGGCTGCTTCGAGAAGGGGCACCTTGAAGAACGCCTTCTTTCTCGACGCGTCCTTCTGGGTGCGCTCAAGCTGCGTGGACTCTGCAACACGGCAGGGTGCAAGCAACTGTTTCTGGCCAGGTTGTGTGATGATGGAGTGCAAGGGCTGCGCCTTACTCGCGGAAGCTGCCGGAGCATTCTCATCAGCTGAATGCGCTTGTGAAGCAGCTCTCTGCTGGACTTTGGAAGCCGGCACGCTGAGCCCCTTAGAATGCCTGCCCGCTGCCCGGCTGCTGCGTTCTTCGCCTTCTGTGCTCTGGATGGCGAACTGAAGCCCAGCGATGGCTTTGAGCTGTCCCGCTCTTCAGCGCGTGTATAACTGCACGCATCCACAGTGCTCTGTGCACGGATTTTCCTCAGCTCGAGGTGCAATCATTTTCTTGCTGGTTTACAGTGTCCAAAGCGTCCGTGGAGCTCTCGCTCGGCCAAATGCGTCAAGAGAGAAGCCCTTGCTGGATTCGCCTTTCGCTGGCCAAGACTTTCAACACAGCACCACAATCCGGGCGACGACGAGGAGGAAAGGGGGAACATCTTTTCGTCCTGGCACGTTCTTCTGTGCGGGACGTCTGTCCGCATCTTCGCTCTCTGCAAGGCTGGAAGGTGCGCGGTGGTACTCGGAAGCGAGAAGAAGGCTGCAGAGAGCACCGCGCTCTGCCGGCGCTGTGCAGGCTGTACAGGCAAGAAGCCTAGCCCTGGAATGTGGTGCAAATACAAGCTTCCACGCATCGGGGGCAAGCTCTGGGTAAGCTCGCTGACCTAAAAGTGTTCTGTGGGCGAGACGCAGCCGAGAAGCTCTCCCTTAAGGTTCAGGCTACCACGCAGACGGAAGGTGCCGCTACCTAGCGCTGCGAGGGAAAGTGCATAGCCCAGGCGTGTTTCGGCAGAAGCAGCAGCCTGGAGGCTTTCGCTGCCGGCACCGTGCTCTCTGGGCGAGAAGCAGACGACCGTTCGTCTGCAGCGAAACGAAAGCGCGACGTGGTACGAAGGGGCAGAAGAACGAAGGCGCAGAGCACCACCGGGCTGCCGTGCGACTCGCACAGGCTGCAAGAGGAAGCGTGCCTGCCACTCGCTCGTTCGCGGATTCACTTTAGCAGTCGGAAACAGAAAGCTCGACTTGCGGCTACTTGTGCTGCTGCCTAGTTCTCTTCCAGTAGCCCCTGGAAACAACGATGCTCGGTTTATGCTTCGAGACGCAGCGATCACGGTGGTAGGTGCGGTGGAGAAGGGAAAGCCAGCGTGCAGAGGACAGTTTCTCGTTGCTCTACGTGAGGCAAGGGGAAGGTTCAGCCCAGCAGTGGCTGTTGCTCCTGGAGCCTTTTTCTTTGGGAGCAGCTGCTGCAAGCGGGCAACGGAGCTGCGAGAGTGCCTAATGGGTGGGACGGCACGTCTATCGGCGAAGGAAGCTGCCTAGCCGCAGTGTGTTGTGCTCAGTTTCCAGGCTGCTTCGAGAAGGGGCACCTTGAAGAACGCCTTCTTTCTCGACGCGTCCTTCTGGGTGCGCTCAAGCTGCGTGGACTCTGCAACACGGCAGGGTGCAAGCAACTGTTTCTGGCCAGGTTGTGTGATGATGGAGTGCAAGGGCTGCGCCTTACTCGCGGAAGCTGCCGGAGCATTCTCATCAGCTGAATGCGCTTGTGAAGCAGCTCTCTGCTGGACTTTGGAAGCCGGCACGCTGAGCCCCTTAGAATGCCTGCCCGCTGCCCGGCTGCTGCGTTCTTCGCCTTCTGTGCTCTGGATGGCGAACTGAAGCCCAGCGATGGCTTTGAGCTGTCCCGCTCTTCAGCGCGTGTATAACTGCACGCATCCACAGTGCTCTGTGCACGGATTTTCCTCAGCTCGAGGTGCAATCATTTTCTTGCTGGTTTACAGTGTCCAAAGCGTCCGTGGAGCTCTCGCTCGGCCAAATGCGTCAAGAGAGAAGCCCTTGCTGGATTCGCCTTTCGCTGGCCAAGACTTTCAACACAGCACCACAATCCGGGCGACGACGAGGAGGAAAGGGGGAACATCTTTTCGTCCTGGCACGTTCTTCTGTGCGGGACGTCTGTCCGCATCTTCGCTCTCTGCAAGGCTGGAAGGTGCGCGGTGGTACTCGGAAGCGAGAAGAAGGCTGCAGAGAGCACCGCGCTCTGCCGGCGCTGTGCAGGCTGTACAGGCAAGAAGCCTAGCCCTGGAATGTGGTGCAAATACAAGCTTCCACGCATCGGGGGCAAGCTCTGGGTAAGCTCGCTGACCTAAAAGTGTTCTGTGGGCGAGACGCAGCCGAGAAGCTCTCCCTTAAGGTTCAGGCTACCACGCAGACGGAAGGTGCCGCTACCTAGCGCTGCGAGGGAAAGTGCATAGCCCAGGCGTGTTTCGGCAGAAGCAGCAGCCTGGAGGCTTTCGCTGCCGGCACCGTGCTCTCTGGGCGAGAAGCAGACGACCGTTCGTCTGCAGCGAAACGAAAGCGCGACGTGGTACGAAGGGGCAGAAGAACGAAGGCGCAGAGCACCACCGGGCTGCCGTGCGACTCGCACAGGCTGCAAGAGGAAGCGTGCCTGCCACTCGCTCGTTCGCGGATTCACTTTAGCAGTCGGAAACAGAAAGCTCGACTTGCGGCTACTTGTGCTGCTGCCTAGTTCTCTTCCAGTAGCCCCTGGAAACAACGATGCTCGGTTTATGCTTCGAGACGCAGCGATCACGGTGGTAGGTGCGGTGGAGAAGGGAAAGCCAGCGTGCAGAGGACAGTTTCTCGTTGCTCTACGTGAGGCAAGGGGAAGGTTCAGCCCAGCAGTGGCTGTTGCTCCTGGAGCCTTTTTCTTTGGGAGCAGCTGCTGCAAGCGGGCAACGGAGCTGCGAGAGTGCCTAATGGGTGGGACGGCACGTCTATCGGCGAAGGAAGCTGCCTAGCCGCAGTGTGTTGTGCTCAGTTTCCAGGCTGCTTCGAGAAGGGGCACCTTGAAGAACGCCTTCTTTCTCGACGCGTCCTTCTGGGTGCGCTCAAGCTGCGTGGACTCTGCAACACGGCAGGGTGCAAGCAACTGTTTCTGGCCAGGTTGTGTGATGATGGAGTGCAAGGGCTGCGCCTTACTCGCGGAAGCTGCCGGAGCATTCTCATCAGCTGAATGCGCTTGTGAAGCAGCTCTCTGCTGGACTTTGGAAGCCGGCACGCTGAGCCCCTTAGAATGCCTGCCCGCTGCCCGGCTGCTGCGTTCTTCGCCTTCTGTGCTCTGGATGGCGAACTGAAGCCCAGCGATGGCTTTGAGCTGTCCCGCTCTTCAGCGCGTGTATAACTGCACGCATCCACAGTGCTCTGTGCACGGATTTTCCTCAGCTCGAGGTGCAATCATTTTCTTGCTGGTTTACAGTGTCCAAAGCGTCCGTGGAGCTCTCGCTCGGCCAAATGCGTCAAGAGAGAAGCCCTTGCTGGATTCGCCTTTCGCTGGCCAAGACTTTCAACACAGCACCACAATCCGGGCGACGACGAGGAGGAAAGGGGGAACATCTTTTCGTCCTGGCACGTTCTTCTGTGCGGGACGTCTGTCCGCATCTTCGCTCTCTGCAAGGCTGGAAGGTGCGCGGTGGTACTCGGAAGCGAGAAGAAGGCTGCAGAGAGCACCGCGCTCTGCCGGCGCTGTGCAGGCTGTACAGGCAAGAAGCCTAGCCCTGGAATGTGGTGCAAATACAAGCTTCCACGCATCGGGGGCAAGCTCTGGGTAAGCTCGCTGACCTAAAAGTGTTCTGTGGGCGAGACGCAGCCGAGAAGCTCTCCCTTAAGGTTCAGGCTACCACGCAGACGGAAGGTGCCGCTACCTAGCGCTGCGAGGGAAAGTGCATAGCCCAGGCGTGTTTCGGCAGAAGCAGCAGCCTGGAGGCTTTCGCTGCCGGCACCGTGCTCTCTGGGCGAGAAGCAGACGACCGTTCGTCTGCAGCGAAACGAAAGCGCGACGTGGTACGAAGGGGCAGAAGAACGAAGGCGCAGAGCACCACCGGGCTGCCGTGCGACTCGCACAGGCTGCAAGAGGAAGCGTGCCTGCCACTCGCTCGTTCGCGGATTCACTTTAGCAGTCGGAAACAGAAAGCTCGACTTGCGGCTACTTGTGCTGCTGCCTAGTTCTCTTCCAGTAGCCCCTGGAAACAACGATGCTCGGTTTATGCTTCGAGACGCAGCGATCACGGTGGTAGGTGCGGTGGAGAAGGGAAAGCCAGCGTGCAGAGGACAGTTTCTCGTTGCTCTACGTGAGGCAAGGGGAAGGTTCAGCCCAGCAGTGGCTGTTGCTCCTGGAGCCTTTTTCTTTGGGAGCAGCTGCTGCAAGCGGGCAACGGAGCTGCGAGAGTGCCTAATGGGTGGGACGGCACGTCTATCGGCGAAGGAAGCTGCCTAGCCGCAGTGTGTTGTGCTCAGTTTCCAGGCTGCTTCGAGAAGGGGCACCTTGAAGAACGCCTTCTTTCTCGACGCGTCCTTCTGGGTGCGCTCAAGCTGCGTGGACTCTGCAACACGGCAGGGTGCAAGCAACTGTTTCTGGCCAGGTTGTGTGATGATGGAGTGCAAGGGCTGCGCCTTACTCGCGGAAGCTGCCGGAGCATTCTCATCAGCTGAATGCGCTTGTGAAGCAGCTCTCTGCTGGACTTTGGAAGCCGGCACGCTGAGCCCCTTAGAATGCCTGCCCGCTGCCCGGCTGCTGCGTTCTTCGCCTTCTGTGCTCTGGATGGCGAACTGAAGCCCAGCGATGGCTTTGAGCTGTCCCGCTCTTCAGCGCGTGTATAACTGCACGCATCCACAGTGCTCTGTGCACGGATTTTCCTCAGCTCGAGGTGCAATCATTTTCTTGCTGGTTTACAGTGTCCAAAGCGTCCGTGGAGCTCTCGCTCGGCCAAATGCGTCAAGAGAGAAGCCCTTGCTGGATTCGCCTTTCGCTGGCCAAGACTTTCAACACAGCACCACAATCCGGGCGACGACGAGGAGGAAAGGGGGAACATCTTTTCGTCCTGGCACGTTCTTCTGTGCGGGACGTCTGTCCGCATCTTCGCTCTCTGCAAGGCTGGAAGGTGCGCGGTGGTACTCGGAAGCGAGAAGAAGGCTGCAGAGAGCACCGCGCTCTGCCGGCGCTGTGCAGGCTGTACAGGCAAGAAGCCTAGCCCTGGAATGTGGTGCAAATACAAGCTTCCACGCATCGGGGGCAAGCTCTGGGTAAGCTCGCTGACCTAAAAGTGTTCTGTGGGCGAGACGCAGCCGAGAAGCTCTCCCTTAAGGTTCAGGCTACCACGCAGACGGAAGGTGCCGCTACCTAGCGCTGCGAGGGAAAGTGCATAGCCCAGGCGTGTTTCGGCAGAAGCAGCAGCCTGGAGGCTTTCGCTGCCGGCACCGTGCTCTCTGGGCGAGAAGCAGACGACCGTTCGTCTGCAGCGAAACGAAAGCGCGACGTGGTACGAAGGGGCAGAAGAACGAAGGCGCAGAGCACCACCGGGCTGCCGTGCGACTCGCACAGGCTGCAAGAGGAAGCGTGCCTGCCACTCGCTCGTTCGCGGATTCACTTTAGCAGTCGGAAACAGAAAGCTCGACTTGCGGCTACTTGTGCTGCTGCCTAGTTCTCTTCCAGTAGCCCCTGGAAACAACGATGCTCGGTTTATGCTTCGAGACGCAGCGATCACGGTGGTAGGTGCGGTGGAGAAGGGAAAGCCAGCGTGCAGAGGACAGTTTCTCGTTGCTCTACGTGAGGCAAGGGGAAGGTTCAGCCCAGCAGTGGCTGTTGCTCCTGGAGCCTTTTTCTTTGGGAGCAGCTGCTGCAAGCGGGCAACGGAGCTGCGAGAGTGCCTAATGGGTGGGACGGCACGTCTATCGGCGAAGGAAGCTGCCTAGCCGCAGTGTGTTGTGCTCAGTTTCCAGGCTGCTTCGAGAAGGGGCACCTTGAAGAACGCCTTCTTTCTCGACGCGTCCTTCTGGGTGCGCTCAAGCTGCGTGGACTCTGCAACACGGCAGGGTGCAAGCAACTGTTTCTGGCCAGGTTGTGTGATGATGGAGTGCAAGGGCTGCGCCTTACTCTCGGAAGCTGCCGGAGCATTCTCATCAGCTGAATGCGCTTGTGAAGCAGCTCTCTGCTGGACTTTGGAAGCCGGCACGCTGAGCCCCTTAGAATGCCTGCCCGCTGCCCGGCTGCTGCGTTCTTCGCCTTCTGTGCTCTGGATGGCGAACTGAAGCCCAGCGATGGCTTTGAGCTGTCCCGCTCTTCAGCGCGTGTATAACTGCACGCATCCACAGTGCTCTGTGCACGGATTTTCCTCAGCTCGAGGTGCAATCATTTTCTTGCTGGTTTACAGTGTCCAAAGCGTCCGTGGAGCTCTCGCTCGGCCAAATGCGTCAAGAGAGAAGCCCTTGCTGGATTCGCCTTTCGCTGGCCAAGACTTTCAACACAGCACCACAATCCGGGCGACGACGAGGAGGAAAGGGGGAACATCTTTTCGTCCTGGCACGTTCTTCTGTGCGGGACGTCTGTCCGCATCTTCGCTCTCTGCAAGGCTGGAAGGTGCGCGGTGGTACTCGGAAGCGAGAAGAAGGCTGCAGAGAGCACCGCGCTCTGCCGGCGCTGTGCAGGCTGTACAGGCAAGAAGCCTAGCCCTGGAATGTGGTGCAAATACAAGCTTCCACGCATCGGGGGCAAGCTCTGGGTAAGCTCGCTGACCTAAAAGTGTTCTGTGGGCGAGACGCAGCCGAGAAGCTCTCCCTTAAGGTTCAGGCTACCACGCAGACGGAAGGTGCCGCTACCTAGCGCTGCGAGGGAAAGTGCATAGCCCAGGCGTGTTTCGGCAGAAGCAGCAGCCTGGAGGCTTTCGCTGCCGGCACCGTGCTCTCTGGGCGAGAAGCAGACGACCGTTCGTCTGCAGCGAAACGAAAGCGCGACGTGGTACGAAGGGGCAGAAGAACGAAGGCGCAGAGCACCACCGGGCTGCCGTGCGACTCGCACAGGCTGCAAGAGGAAGCGTGCCTGCCACTCGCTCGTTCGCGGCTTCACTTTAGCAGTCGGAAACAGAAAGCTCGACTTGCGGCTACTTGTGCTGCTGCCTAGTTCTCTTCCAGTAGCCCCTGGAAACAACGATGCTCGGTTTATGCTTCGAGACGCAGCGATCACGGTGGTAGGTGCGGTGGAGAAGGGAAAGCCAGCGTGCAGAGGACAGTTTCTCGTTGCTCTACGTGAGGCAAGGGGAAGGTTCAGCCCAGCAGTGGCTGTTGCTCCTGGAGCCTTTTTCTTTGGGAGCAGCTGCTGCAAGCGGGCAACGGAGCTGCGAGAGTGCCTAATGGGTGGGACGGCACGTCTATCGGCGAAGGAAGCTGCCTAGCCGCAGTGTGTTGTGCTCAGTTTCCAGGCTGCTTCGAGAAGGGGCACCTTGAAGAACGCCTTCTTTCTCGACGCGTCCTTCTGGGTGCGCTCAAGCTGCGTGGACTCTGCAACACGGCAGGGTGCAAGCAACTGTTTCTGGCCAGGTTGTGTGATGATGGAGTGCAAGGGCTGCGCCTTACTCTCGGAAGCTGCCGGAGCATTCTCATCAGCTGAATGCGCTTGTGAAGCAGCTCTCTGCTGGACTTTGGAAGCCGGCACGCTGAGCCCCTTAGAATGCCTGCCCGCTGCCCGGCTGCTGCGTTCTTCGCCTTCTGTGCTCTGGATGGCGAACTGAAGCCCAGCGATGGCTTTGAGCTGTCCCGCTCTTCAGCGCGTGTATAACTGCACGCATCCACAGTGCTCTGTGCACGGATTTTCCTCAGCTCGAGGTGCAATCATTTTCTTGCTGGTTTACAGTGTCCAAAGCGTCCGTGGAGCTCTCGCTCGGCCAAATGCGTCAAGAGAGAAGCCCTTGCTGGATTCGCCTTTCGCTGGCCAAGACTTTCAACACAGCACCACAATCCGGGCGACGACGAGGAGGAAAGGGGGAACATCTTTTCGTCCTGGCACGTTCTTCTGTGCGGGACGTCTATCCGCATCTTCGCTCTCTGCAAGGCTGGAAGGTGCGCGGTGGTACTCGGAAGCGAGAAGAAGGCTGCAGAGAGCACCGCGCTCTGCCGGCGCTGTGCAGGCTGTACAGGCAAGAAGCCTAGCCCTGGAATGTGATGCAAATACAAGCTTCCACGCATCGGGGGCAAGCTCTGGGTAAGCTCGCTGACCTAAAAGTGTTCTGTGGGCGAGACGCAGCCGAGAAGCTCTCCCTTAAGGTTCAGGCTACCACGCAGACGGAAGGTGCCGCTACCTAGCGCTGCGAGGGAAAGTGCATAGCCCAGGCGTGTTTCGGCAGAAGCAGCAGCCTGGAGGCTTTCGCTGCCGGCACCGTGCTCTCTGGGCGAGAAGCAGACGACCGTTCGTCTGCAGCGAAACGAAAGCGCGACGTGGTACGAAGGGGCAGAAGAACGAAGGCGCAGAGCACCACCGGGCTGCCGTGCGACTCGCACAGGCTGCAAGAGGAAGCGTGCCTGCCACTCGCTCGTTCGCGGCTTCACTTTAGCAGTCGGAAACAGAAAGCTCGACTTGCGGCTACTTGTGCTGCTGCCTAGTTCTCTTCCAGTAGCCCCTGGAAACAACGATGCTCGGTTTATGCTTCGAGACGCAGCGATCACGGTGGTAGGTGCGGTGGAGAAGGGAAAGCCAGCGTGCAGAGGACAGTTTCTCATTGCTCTACGTGAGGCAAGGGGAAGGTTCAGCCCAGCAGTGGCTGTTGCTCCTGGAGCCTTTTTCTTTGGGAGCAGCTGCTGCAAGCGGGCAACGGAGCTGCGAGAGTGCCTAATGGGTGGGACGGCACGTCTATCGGCGAAGGAAGCTGCCTAGCCGCAGTGTGTTGTGCTCAGTTTCCAGGCTGCTTCGAGAAGGGGCACCTTGAAGAACGCCTTCTTTCTCGACGCGTCCTTCTGGGTGCGCTCAAGCTGCGTGGACTCTGCAACACGGCAGGGTGCAAGCAACTGTTTCTGGCCAGGTTGTGTGATGATGGAGTGCAAGGGCTGCGCCTTACTCGCGGAAGCTGCCGGAGCATTCTCATCAGCTGAATGCGCTTGTGAAGCAGCTCTCTGCTGGACTTTGGAAGCCGGCACGCTGAGCCCCTTAGAATGCCTGCCCGCTGCCCGGCTGCTGCGTTCTTCGCCTTCTGTGCTCTGGATGGCGAACTGAAGCCCAGCGATGGCTTTGAGCTGTCCCGCTCTTCAGCGCGTGTATAACTGCACGCATCCACAGTGCTCTGTGCACGGATTTTCCTCAGCTCGAGGTGCAATCATTTTCTTGCTGGTTTACAGTGTCCAAAGCGTCCGTGGAGCTCTCGCTCGGCCAAATGCGTCAAGAGAGAAGCCCTTGCTGGATTCGCCTTTCGCTGGCCAAGACTTTCAACACAGCACCACAATCCGGGCGACGACGAGGAGGAAAGGGGGAACATCTTTTCGTCCTGGCACGTTCTTCTGTGCGGGACGTCTGTCCGCATCTTCGCTCTCTGCAAGGCTGGAAGGTGCGCGGTGGTACTCGGAAGCGAGAAGAAGGCTGCAGAGAGCACCGCGCTCTGCCGGCGCTGTGCAGGCTGTACAGGCAAGAAGCCTAGCCCTGGAATGTGGTGCAAATACAAGCTTCCACGCATCGGGGGCAAGCTCTGGGTAAGCTCGCTGACCTAAAAGTGTTCTGTGGGCGAGACGCAGCCGAGAAGCTCTCCCTTAAGGTTCAGGCTACCACGCAGACGGAAGGTGCCGCTACCTAGCGCTGCGAGGGAAAGTGCATAGCCCAGGCGTGTTTCGGCAGAAGCAGCAGCCTGGAGGCTTTCGCTGCCGGCACCGTGCTCTCTGGGCGAGAAGCAGACGACCGTTCGTCTGCAGCGAAACGAAAGCGCGACGTGGTACGAAGGGGCAGAAGAACGAAGGCGCAGAGCACCACCGGGCTGCCGTGCGACTCGCACAGGCTGCAAGAGGAAGCGTGCCTGCCACTCGCTCGTTCGCGGATTCACTTTAGCAGTCGGAAACAGAAAGCTCGACTTGCGGCTACTTGTGCTGCTGCCTAGTTCTCTTCCAGTAGCCCCTGGAAACAACGATGCTCGGTTTATGCTTCGAGACGCAGCGATCACGGTGGTAGGTGCGGTGGAGAAGGGAAAGCCAGCGTGCAGAGGACAGTTTCTCGTTGCTCTACGTGAGGCAAGGGGAAGGTTCAGCCCAGCAGTGGCTGTTGCTCCTGGAGCCTTTTTCTTTGGGAGCAGCTGCTGCAAGCGGGCAACGGAGCTGCGAGAGTGCCTAATGGGTGGGACGGCACGTCTATCGGCGAAGGAAGCTGCCTAGCCGCAGTGTGTTGTGCTCAGTTTCCAGGCTGCTTCGAGAAGGGGCACCTTGAAGAACGCCTTCTTTCTCGACGCGTCCTTCTGGGTGCGCTCAAGCTGCGTGGACTCTGCAACACGGCAGGGTGCAAGCAACTGTTTCTGGCCAGGTTGTGTGATGATGGAGTGCAAGGGCTGCGCCTTACTCGCGGAAGCTGCCGGAGCATTCTCATCAGCTGAATGCGCTTGTGAAGCAGCTCTCTGCTGGACTTTGGAAGCCGGCACGCTGAGCCCCTTAGAATGCCTGCCCGCTGCCCGGCTGCTGCGTTCTTCGCCTTCTGTGCTCTGGATGGCGAACTGAAGCCCAGCGATGGCTTTGAGCTGTCCCGCTCTTCAGCGCGTGTATAACTGCACGCATCCACAGTGCTCTGTGCACGGATTTTCCTCAGCTCGAGGTGCAATCATTTTCTTGCTGGTTTACAGTGTCCAAAGCGTCCGTGGAGCTCTCGCTCGGCCAAATGCGTCAAGAGAGAAGCCCTTGCTGGATTCGCCTTTCGCTGGCCAAGACTTTCAACACAGCACCACAATCCGGGCGACGACGAGGAGGAAAGGGGGAACATCTTTTCGTCCTGGCACGTTCTTCTGTGCGGGACGTCTGTCCGCATCTTCGCTCTCTGCAAGGCTGGAAGGTGCGCGGTGGTACTCGGAAGCGAGAAGAAGGCTGCAGAGAGCACCGCGCTCTGCCGGCGCTGTGCAGGCTGTACAGGCAAGAAGCCTAGCCCTGGAATGTGGTGCAAATACAAGCTTCCACGCATCGGGGGCAAGCTCTGGGTAAGCTCGCTGACCTAAAAGTGTTCTGTGGGCGAGACGCAGCCGAGAAGCTCTCCCTTAAGGTTCAGGCTACCACGCAGACGGAAGGTGCCGCTACCTAGCGCTGCGAGGGAAAGTGCATAGCCCAGGCGTGTTTCGGCAGAAGCAGCAGCCTGGAGGCTTTCGCTGCCGGCACCGTGCTCTCTGGGCGAGAAGCAGACGACCGTTCGTCTGCAGCGAAACGAAAGCGCGACGTGGTACGAAGGGGCAGAAGAACGAAGGCGCAGAGCACCACCGGGCTGCCGTGCGACTCGCACAGGCTGCAAGAGGAAGCGTGCCTGCCACTCGCTCGTTCGCGGATTCACTTTAGCAGTCGGAAACAGAAAGCTCGACTTGCGGCTACTTGTGCTGCTGCCTAGTTCTCTTCCAGTAGCCCCTGGAAACAACGATGCTCGGTTTATGCTTCGAGACGCAGCGATCACGGTGGTAGGTGCGGTGGAGAAGGGAAAGCCAGCGTGCAGAGGACAGTTTCTCGTTGCTCTACGTGAGGCAAGGGGAAGGTTCAGCCCAGCAGTGGCTGTTGCTCCTGGAGCCTTTTTCTTTGGGAGCAGCTGCTGCAAGCGGGCAACGGAGCTGCGAGAGTGCCTAATGGGTGGGACGGCACGTCTATCGGCGAAGGAAGCTGCCTAGCCGCAGTGTGTTGTGCTCAGTTTCCAGGCTGCTTCGAGAAGGGGCACCTTGAAGAACGCCTTATTTCTCGACGCGTCCTTCTGGGTGCGCTCAAGCTGCGTGGACTCTGCAACACGGCAGGGTGCAAGCAACTGTTTCTGGCCAGGTTGTGTGATGATGGAGTGCAAGGGCTGCGCCTTACTCGCGGAAGCTGCCGGAGCATTCTCATCAGCTGAATGCGCTTGTGAAGCAGCTCTCTGCTGGACTTTGGAAGCCGGCACGCTGAGCCCCTTAGAATGCCTGCCCGCTGCCCGGCTGCTGCGTTCTTCGCCTTCTGTGCTCTGGATGGCGAACTGAAGCCCAGCGATGGCTTTGAGCTGTCCCGCTCTTCAGCGCGTGTATAACTGCACGCATCCACAGTGCTCTGTGCACGGATTTTCCTCAGCTCGAGGTGCAATCATTTTCTTGCTGGTTTACAGTGTCCAAAGCGTCCGTGGAGCTCTCGCTCGGCCAAATGCGTCAAGAGAGAAGCCCTTGCTGGATTCGCCTTTCGCTGGCCAAGACTTTCAACACAGCACCACAATCCGGGCGACGACGAGGAGGAAAGGGGGAACATCTTTTCGTCCTGGCACGTTCTTCTGTGCGGGACGTCTGTCCGCATCTTCGCTCTCTGCAAGGCTGGAAGGTGCGCGGTGGTACTCGGAAGCGAGAAGAAGGCTGCAGAGAGCACCGCGCTCTGCCGGCGCTGTGCAGGCTGTACAGGCAAGAAGCCTAGCCCTGGAATGTGGTGCAAATACAAGCTTCCACGCATCGGGGGCAAGCTCTGGGTAAGCTCGCTGACCTAAAAGTGTTCTGTGGGCGAGACGCAGCCGAGAAGCTCTCCCTTAAGGTTCAGGCTACCACGCAGACGGAAGGTGCCGCTACCTAGCGCTGCGAGGGAAAGTGCATAGCCCAGGCGTGTTTCGGCAGAAGCAGCAGCCTGGAGGCTTTCGCTGCCGGCACCGTGCTCTCTGGGCGAGAAGCAGACGACCGTTCGTCTGCAGCGAAACGAAAGCGCGACGTGGTACGAAGGGGCAGAAGAACGAAGGCGCAGAGCACCACCGGGCTGCCGTGCGACTCGCACAGGCTGCAAGAGGAAGCGTGCCTGCCACTCGCTCGTTCGCGGATTCACTTTAGCAGTCGGAAACAGAAAGCTCGACTTGCGGCTACTTGTGCTGCTGCCTAGTTCTCTTCCAGTAGCCCCTGGAAACAACGATGCTCGGTTTATGCTTCGAGACGCAGCGATCACGGTGGTAGGTGCGGTGGAGAAGGGAAAGCCAGCGTGCAGAGGACAGTTTCTCGTTGCTCTACGTGAGGCAAGGGGAAGGTTCAGCCCAGCAGTGGCTGTTGCTCCTGGAGCCTTTTTCTTTGGGAGCAGCTGCTGCAAGCGGGCAACGGAGCTGCGAGAGTGCCTAATGGGTGGGACGGCACGTCTATCGGCGAAGGAAGCTGCCTAGCCGCAGTGTGTTGTGCTCAGTTTCCAGGCTGCTTCGAGAAGGGGCACCTTGAAGAACGCCTTCTTTCTCGACGCGTCCTTCTGGGTGCGCTCAAGCTGCGTGGACTCTGCAACACGGCAGGGTGCAAGCAACTGTTTCTGGCCAGGTTGTGTGATGATGGAGTGCAAGGGCTGCGCCTTACTCGCGGAAGCTGCCGGAGCATTCTCATCAGCTGAATGCGCTTGTGAAGCAGCTCTCTGCTGGACTTTGGAAGCCGGCACGCTGAGCCCCTTAGAATGCCTGCCCGCTGCCCGGCTGCTGCGTTCTTCGCCTTCTGTGCTCTGGATGGCGAACTGAAGCCCAGCGATGGCTTTGAGCTGTCCCGCTCTTCAGCGCGTGTATAACTGCACGCATCCACAGTGCTCTGTGCACGGATTTTCCTCAGCTCGAGGTGCAATCATTTTCTTGCTGGTTTACAGTGTCCAAAGCGTCCGTGGAGCTCTCGCTCGGCCAAATGCGTCAAGAGAGAAGCCCTTGCTGGATTCGCCTTTCGCTGGCCAAGACTTTCAACACAGCACCACAATCCGGGCGACGACGAGGAGGAAAGGGGGAACATCTTTTCGTCCTGGCACGTTCTTCTGTGCGGGACGTCTGTCCGCATCTTCGCTCTCTGCAAGGCTGGAAGGTGCGCGGTGGTACTCGGAAGCGAGAAGAAGGCTGCAGAGAGCACCGCGCTCTGCCGGCGCTGTGCAGGCTGTACAGGCAAGAAGCCTAGCCCTGGAATGTGGTGCAAATACAAGCTTCCACGCATCGGGGGCAAGCTCTGGGTAAGCTCGCTGACCTAAAAGTGTTCTGTGGGCGAGACGCAGCCGAGAAGCTCTCCCTTAAGGTTCAGGCTACCACGCAGACGGAAGGTGCCGCTACCTAGCGCTGCGAGGGAAAGTGCATAGCCCAGGCGTGTTTCGGCAGAAGCAGCAGCCTGGAGGCTTTCGCTGCCGGCACCGTGCTCTCTGGGCGAGAAGCAGACGACCGTTCGTCTGCAGCGAAACGAAAGCGCGACGTGGTACGAAGGGGCAGAAGAACGAAGGCGCAGAGCACCACCGGGCTGCCGTGCGACTCGCACAGGCTGCAAGAGGAAGCGTGCCTGCCACTCGCTCGTTCGCGGATTCACTTTAGCAGTCGGAAACAGAAAGCTCGACTTGCGGCTACTTGTGCTGCTGCCTAGTTCTCTTCCAGTAGCCCCTGGAAACAACGATGCTCGGTTTATGCTTCGAGACGCAGCGATCACGGTGGTAGGTGCGGTGGAGAAGGGAAAGCCAGCGTGCAGAGGACAGTTTCTCGTTGCTCTACGTGAGGCAAGGGGAAGGTTCAGCCCAGCAGTGGCTGTTGCTCCTGGAGCCTTTTTCTTTGGGAGCAGCTGCTGCAAGCGGGCAACGGAGCTGCGAGAGTGCCTAATGGGTGGGACGGCACGTCTATCGGCGAAGGAAGCTGCCTAGCCGCAGTGTGTTGTGCTCAGTTTCCAGGCTGCTTCGAGAAGGGGCACCTTGAAGAACGCCTTCTTTCTCGACGCGTCCTTCTGGGTGCGCTCAAGCTGCGTGGACTCTGCAACACGGCAGGGTGCAAGCAACTGTTTCTGGCCAGGTTGTGTGATGATGGAGTGCAAGGGCTGCGCCTTACTCGCGGAAGCTGCCGGAGCATTCTCATCAGCTGAATGCGCTTGTGAAGCAGCTCTCTGCTGGACTTTGGAAGCCGGCACGCTGAGCCCCTTAGAATGCCTGCCCGCTGCCCGGCTGCTGCGTTCTTCGCCTTCTGTGCTCTGGATGGCGAACTGAAGCCCAGCGATGGCTTTGAGCTGTCCCGCTCTTCAGCGCGTGTATAACTGCACGCATCCACAGTGCTCTGTGCACGGATTTTCCTCAGCTCGAGGTGCAATCATTTTCTTGCTGGTTTACAGTGTCCAAAGCGTCCGTGGAGCTCTCGCTCGGCCAAATGCGTCAAGAGAGAAGCCCTTGCTGGATTCGCCTTTCGCTGGCCAAGACTTTCAACACAGCACCACAATCCGGGCGACGACGAGGAGGAAAGGGGGAACATCTTTTCGTCCTGGCACGTTCTTCTGTGCGGGACGTCTGTCCGCATCTTCGCTCTCTGCAAGGCTGGAAGGTGCGCGGTGGTACTCGGAAGCGAGAAGAAGGCTGCAGAGAGCACCGCGCTCTGCCGGCGCTGTGCAGGCTGTACAGGCAAGAAGCCTAGCCCTGGAATGTGGTGCAAATACAAGCTTCCACGCATCGGGGGCAAGCTCTGGGTAAGCTCGCTGACCTAAAAGTGTTCTGTGGGCGAGACGCAGCCGAGAAGCTCTCCCTTAAGGTTCAGGCTACCACGCAGACGGAAGGTGCCGCTACCTAGCGCTGCGAGGGAAAGTGCATAGCCCAGGCGTGTTTCGGCAGAAGCAGCAGCCTGGAGGCTTTCGCTGCCGGCACCGTGCTCTCTGGGCGAGAAGCAGACGACCGTTCGTCTGCAGCGAAACGAAAGCGCGACGTGGTACGAAGGGGCAGAAGAACGAAGGCGCAGAGCACCACCGGGCTGCCGTGCGACTCGCACAGGCTGCAAGAGGAAGCGTGCCTGCCACTCGCTCGTTCGCGGATTCACTTTAGCAGTCGGAAACAGAAAGCTCGACTTGCGGCTACTTGTGCTGCTGCCTAGTTCTCTTCCAGTAGCCCCTGGAAACAACGATGCTCGGTTTATGCTTCGAGACGCAGCGATCACGGTGGTAGGTGCGGTGGAGAAGGGAAAGCCAGCGTGCAGAGGACAGTTTCTCGTTGCTCTACGTGAGGCAAGGGGAAGGTTCAGCCCAGCAGTGGCTGTTGCTCCTGGAGCCTTTTTCTTTGGGAGCAGCTGCTGCAAGCGGGCAACGGAGCTGCGAGAGTGCCTAATGGGTGGGACGGCACGTCTATCGGCGAAGGAAGCTGCCTAGCCGCAGTGTGTTGTGCTCAGTTTCCAGGCTGCTTCGAGAAGGGGCACCTTGAAGAACGCCTTCTTTCTCGACGCGTCCTTCTGGGTGCGCTCAAGCTGCGTGGACTCTGCAACACGGCAGGGTGCAAGCAACTGTTTCTGGCCAGGTTGTGTGATGATGGAGTGCAAGGGCTGCGCCTTACTCTCGGAAGCTGCCGGAGCATTCTCATCAGCTGAATGCGCTTGTGAAGCAGCTCTCTGCTGGACTTTGGAAGCCGGCACGCTGAGCCCCTTAGAATGCCTGCCCGCTGCCCGGCTGCTGCGTTCTTCGCCTTCTGTGCTCTGGATGGCGAACTGAAGCCCAGCGATGGCTTTGAGCTGTCCCGCTCTTCAGCGCGTGTATAACTGCACGCATCCACAGTGCTCTGTGCACGGATTTTCCTCAGCTCGAGGTGCAATCATTTTCTTGCTGGTTTACAGTGTCCAAAGCGTCCGTGGAGCTCTCGCTCGGCCAAATGCGTCAAGAGAGAAGCCCTTGCTGGATTCGCCTTTCGCTGGCCAAGACTTTCAACACAGCACCACAATCCGGGCGACGACGAGGAGGAAAGGGGGAACATCTTTTCGTCCTGGCACGTTCTTCTGTGCGGGACGTCTGTCCGCATCTTCGCTCTCTGCAAGGCTGGAAGGTGCGCGGTGGTACTCGGAAGCGAGAAGAAGGCTGCAGAGAGCACCGCGCTCTGCCGGCGCTGTGCAGGCTGTACAGGCAAGAAGCCTAGCCCTGGAATGTGGTGCAAATACAAGCTTCCACGCATCGGGGGCAAGCTCTGGGTAAGCTCGCTGACCTAAAAGTGTTCTGTGGGCGAGACGCAGCCGAGAAGCTCTCCCTTAAGGTTCAGGCTACCACGCAGACGGAAGGTGCCGCTACCTAGCGCTGCGAGGGAAAGTGCATAGCCCAGGCGTGTTTCGGCAGAAGCAGCAGCCTGGAGGCTTTCGCTGCCGGCACCGTGCTCTCTGGGCGAGAAGCAGACGACCGTTCGTCTGCAGCGAAACGAAAGCGCGACGTGGTACGAAGGGGCAGAAGAACGAAGGCGCAGAGCACCACCGGGCTGCCGTGCGACTCGCACAGGCTGCAAGAGGAAGCGTGCCTGCCACTCGCTCGTTCGCGGCTTCACTTTAGCAGTCGGAAACAGAAAGCTCGACTTGCGGCTACTTGTGCTGCTGCCTAGTTCTCTTCCAGTAGCCCCTGGAAACAACGATGCTCGGTTTATGCTTCGAGACGCAGCGATCACGGTGGTAGGTGCGGTGGAGAAGGGAAAGCCAGCGTGCAGAGGACAGTTTCTCGTTGCTCTACGTGAGGCAAGGGGAAGGTTCAGCCCAGCAGTGGCTGTTGCTCCTGGAGCCTTTTTCTTTGGGAGCAGCTGCTGCAAGCGGGCAACGGAGCTGCGAGAGTGCCTAATGGGTGGGACGGCACGTCTATCGGCGAAGGAAGCTGCCTAGCCGCAGTGTGTTGTGCTCAGTTTCCAGGCTGCTTCGAGAAGGGGCACCTTGAAGAACGCCTTCTTTCTCGACGCGTCCTTCTGGGTGCGCTCAAGCTGCGTGGACTCTGCAACACGGCAGGGTGCAAGCAACTGTTTCTGGCCAGGTTGTGTGATGATGGAGTGCAAGGGCTGCGCCTTACTCTCGGAAGCTGCCGGAGCATTCTCATCAGCTGAATGCGCTTGTGAAGCAGCTCTCTGCTGGACTTTGGAAGCCGGCACGCTGAGCCCCTTAGAATGCCTGCCCGCTGCCCGGCTGCTGCGTTCTTCGCCTTCTGTGCTCTGGATGGCGAACTGAAGCCCAGCGATGGCTTTGAGCTGTCCCGCTCTTCAGCGCGTGTATAACTGCACGCATCCACAGTGCTCTGTGCACGGATTTTCCTCAGCTCGAGGTGCAATCATTTTCTTGCTGGTTTACAGTGTCCAAAGCGTCCGTGGAGCTCTCGCTCGGCCAAATGCGTCAAGAGAGAAGCCCTTGCTGGATTCGCCTTTCGCTGGCCAAGACTTTCAACACAGCACCACAATCCGGGCGACGACGAGGAGGAAAGGGGGAACATCTTTTCGTCCTGGCACGTTCTTCTGTGCGGGACGTCTATCCGCATCTTCGCTCTCTGCAAGGCTGGAAGGTGCGCGGTGGTACTCGGAAGCGAGAAGAAGGCTGCAGAGAGCACCGCGCTCTGCCGGCGCTGTGCAGGCTGTACAGGCAAGAAGCCTAGCCCTGGAATGTGATGCAAATACAAGCTTCCACGCATCGGGGGCAAGCTCTGGGTAAGCTCGCTGACCTAAAAGTGTTCTGTGGGCGAGACGCAGCCGAGAAGCTCTCCCTTAAGGTTCAGGCTACCACGCAGACGGAAGGTGCCGCTACCTAGCGCTGCGAGGGAAAGTGCATAGCCCAGGCGTGTTTCGGCAGAAGCAGCAGCCTGGAGGCTTTCGCTGCCGGCACCGTGCTCTCTGGGCGAGAAGCAGACGACCGTTCGTCTGCAGCGAAACGAAAGCGCGACGTGGTACGAAGGGGCAGAAGAACGAAGGCGCAGAGCACCACCGGGCTGCCGTGCGACTCGCACAGGCTGCAAGAGGAAGCGTGCCTGCCACTCGCTCGTTCGCGGCTTCACTTTAGCAGTCGGAAACAGAAAGCTCGACTTGCGGCTACTTGTGCTGCTGCCTAGTTCTCTTCCAGTAGCCCCTGGAAACAACGATGCTCGGTTTATGCTTCGAGACGCAGCGATCACGGTGGTAGGTGCGGTGGAGAAGGGAAAGCCAGCGTGCAGAGGACAGTTTCTCGTTGCTCTACGTGAGGCAAGGGGAAGGTTCAGCCCAGCAGTGGCTGTTGCTCCTGGAGCCTTTTTCTTTGGGAGCAGCTGCTGCAAGCGGGCAACGGAGCTGCGAGAGTGCCTAATGGGTGGGACGGCACGTCTATCGGCGAAGGAAGCTGCCTAGCCGCAGTGTGTTGTGCTCAGTTTCCAGGCTGCTTCGAGAAGGGGCACCTTGAAGAACGCCTTCTTTCTCGACGCGTCCTTCTGGGTGCGCTCAAGCTGCGTGGACTCTGCAACACGGCAGGGTGCAAGCAACTGTTTCTGGCCAGGTTGTGTGATGATGGAGTGCAAGGGCTGCGCCTTACTCGCGGAAGCTGCCGGAGCATTCTCATCAGCTGAATGCGCTTGTGAAGCAGCTCTCTGCTGGACTTTGGAAGCCGGCACGCTGAGCCCCTTAGAATGCCTGCCCGCTGCCCGGCTGCTGCGTTCTTCGCCTTCTGTGCTCTGGATGGCGAACTGAAGCCCAGCGATGGCTTTGAGCTGTCCCGCTCTTCAGCGCGTGTATAACTGCACGCATCCACAGTGCTCTGTGCACGGATTTTCCTCAGCTCGAGGTGCAATCATTTTCTTGCTGGTTTACAGTGTCCAAAGCGTCCGTGGAGCTCTCGCTCGGCCAAATGCGTCAAGAGAGAAGCCCTTGCTGGATTCGCCTTTCGCTGGCCAAGACTTTCAACACAGCACCACAATCCGGGCGACGACGAGGAGGAAAGGGGGAACATCTTTTCGTCCTGGCACGTTCTTCTGTGCGGGACGTCTATCCGCATCTTCGCTCTCTGCAAGGCTGGAAGGTGCGCGGTGGTACTCGGAAGCGAGAAGAAGGCTGCAGAGAGCACCGCGCTCTGCCGGCGCTGTGCAGGCTGTACAGGCAAGAAGCCTAGCCCTGGAATGTGGTGCAAATACAAGCTTCCACGCATCGGGGGCAAGCTCTGGGTAAGCTCGCTGACCTAAAAGTGTTCTGTGGGCGAGACGCAGCCGAGAAGCTCTCCCTTAAGGTTCAGGCTACCACGCAGACGGAAGGTGCCGCTACCTAGCGCTGCGAGGGAAAGTGCATAGCCCAGGCGTGTTTCGGCAGAAGCAGCAGCCTGGAGGCTTTCGCTGCCGGCACCGTGCTCTCTGGGCGAGAAGCAGACGACCGTTCGTCTGCAGCGAAACGAAAGCGCGACGTGGTACGAAGGGGCAGAAGAACGAAGGCGCAGAGCACCACCGGGCTGCCGTGCGACTCGCACAGGCTGCAAGAGGAAGCGTGCCTGCCACTCGCTCGTTCGCGGCTTCACTTTAGCAGTCGGAAACAGAAAGCTCGACTTGCGGCTACTTGTGCTGCTGCCTAGTTCTCTTCCAGTAGCCCCTGGAAACAACGATGCTCGGTTTATGCTTCGAGACGCAGCGATCACGGTGGTAGGTGCGGTGGAGAAGGGAAAGCCAGCGTGCAGAGGACAGTTTCTCGTTGCTCTACGTGAGGCAAGGGGAAGGTTCAGCCCAGCAGTGGCTGTTGCTCCTGGAGCCTTTTTCTTTGGGAGCAGCTGCTGCAAGCGGGCAACGGAGCTGCGAGAGTGCCTAATGGGTGGGACGGCACGTCTATCGGCGAAGGAAGCTGCCTAGCCGCAGTGTGTTGTGCTCAGTTTCCAGGCTGCTTCGAGAAGGGGCACCTTGAAGAACGCCTTCTTTCTCGACGCGTCCTTCTGGGTGCGCTCAAGCTGCGTGGACTCTGCAACACGGCAGGGTGCAAGCAACTGTTTCTGGCCAGGTTGTGTGATGATGGAGTGCAAGGGCTGCGCCTTACTCTCGGAAGCTGCCGGAGCATTCTCATCAGCTGAATGCGCTTGTGAAGCAGCTCTCTGCTGGACTTTGGAAGCCGGCACGCTGAGCCCCTTAGAATGCCTGCCCGCTGCCCGGCTGCTGCGTTCTTCGCCTTCTGTGCTCTGGATGGCGAACTGAAGCCCAGCGATGGCTTTGAGCTGTCCCGCTCTTCAGCGCGTGTATAACTGCACGCATCCACAGTGCTCTGTGCACGGATTTTCCTCAGCTCGAGGTGCAATCATTTTCTTGCTGGTTTACAGTGTCCAAAGCGTCCGTGGAGCTCTCGCTCGGCCAAATGCGTCAAGAGAGAAGCCCTTGCTGGATTCGCCTTTCGCTGGCCAAGACTTTCAACACAGCACCACAATCCGGGCGACGACGAGGAGGAAAGGGGGAACATCTTTTCGTCCTGGCACGTTCTTCTGTGCGGGACGTCTGTCCGCATCTTCGCTCTCTGCAAGGCTGGAAGGTGCGCGGTGGTACTCGGAAGCGAGAAGAAGGCTGCAGAGAGCACCGCGCTCTGCCGGCGCTGTGCAGGCTGTACAGGCAAGAAGCCTAGCCCTGGAATGTGGTGCAAATACAAGCTTCCACGCATCGGGGGCAAGCTCTGGGTAAGCTCGCTGACCTAAAAGTGTTCTGTGGGCGAGACGCAGCCGAGAAGCTCTCCCTTAAGGTTCAGGCTACCACGCAGACGGAAGGTGCCGCTACCTAGCGCTGCGAGGGAAAGTGCATAGCCCAGGCGTGTTTCGGCAGAAGCAGCAGCCTGGAGGCTTTCGCTGCCGGCACCGTGCTCTCTGGGCGAGAAGCAGACGACCGTTCGTCTGCAGCGAAACGAAAGCGCGACGTGGTACGAAGGGGCAGAAGAACGAAGGCGCAGAGCACCACCGGGCTGCCGTGCGACTCGCACAGGCTGCAAGAGGAAGCGTGCCTGCCACTCGCTCGTTCGCGGATTCACTTTAGCAGTCGGAAACAGAAAGCTCGACTTGCGGCTACTTGTGCTGCTGCCTAGTTCTCTTCCAGTAGCCCCTGGAAACAA
The DNA here is from genome assembly GCF_041296385.1 of Aphelocoma coerulescens. Lineage (NCBI taxonomy): Eukaryota > Metazoa > Chordata > Aves > Passeriformes > Corvidae > Aphelocoma > Aphelocoma coerulescens. Next base: position 3,804 of record NW_027183487.1, on the reverse strand, counting down.
CGATGCTCGATTTATGCTTCGAGACGCAGCGATCACGGTGGTAGGTGCGGTGGAGAAGGGAAAGCCAGCGTGCAGAGGACAGTTTCTCGTTGCTCTACGTGAGGCAAGGGGAAGGTTCAGCCCAGCAGTGGCTGTTGCTCCTGGAGCCTTTTTCTTTGGGAGCAGCTGCTGCAAGCGGGCAACGGAGCTGCGAGAGTGCCTAATGGGTGGGACGGCACGTCTATCGGCGAAGGAAGCTGCCTAGCCGCAGTGTGTTGTGCTCAGTTTCCAGGCTGCTTCGAGAAGGGGCACCTTGAAGAACGCCTTCTTTCTCGACGCGTCCTTCTGGGTGCGCTCAAGCTGCGTGGACTCTGCAACACGGCAGGGTGCAAGCAACTGTTTCTGGCCAGGTTGTGTGATGATGGAGTGCAAGGGCTGCGCCTTACTCTCGGAAGCTGCCGGAGCATTCTCATCAGCTGAATGCGCTTGTGAAGCAGCTCTCTGCTGGACTTTGGAAGCCGGCACGCTGAGCCCCTTAGAATGCCTGCCCGCTGCCCGGCTGCTGCGTTCTTCGCCTTCTGTGCTCTGGATGGCGAACTGAAGCCCAGCGATGGCTTTGAGCTGTCCCGCTCTTCAGCGCGTGTATAACTGCACGCATCCACAGTGCTCTGTGCACGGATTTTCCTCAGCTCGAGGTGCAATCATTTTCTTGCTGGTTTACAGTGTCCAAAGCGTCCGTGGAGCTCTCGCTCGGCCAAATGCGTCAAGAGAGAAGCCCTTGCTGGATTCGCCTTTCGCTGGCCAAGACTTTCAACACAGCACCACAATCCGGGCGACGACGAGGAGGAAAGGGGGAACATCTTTTCGTCCTGGCACGTTCTTCTGTGCGGGACGTCTATCCGCATCTTCGCTCTCTGCAAGGCTGGAAGGTGCGCGGTGGTACTCGGAAGCGAGAAGAAGGCTGCAGAGAGCACCGCGCTCTGCCGGCGCTGTGCAGGCTGTACAGGCAAGAAGCCTAGCCCTGGAATGTGATGCAAATACAAGCTTCCACGCATCGGGGGCAAGCTCTGGGTAAGCTCGCTGACCTAAAAGTGTTCTGTGGGCGAGACGCAGCCGAGAAGCTCTCCCTTAAGGTTCAGGCTACCACGCAGACAGAAGGTGCCGCTACCTAGCGCTGCGAGGGAAAGTGCATAGCCCAGGCGTGTTTCGGCAGAAGCAGCAGCCTGGAGGCTTTCGCTGCCGGCACCGTGCTCTCTGGGCGAGAAGCAGACGACCGTTCGTCTGCAGCGAAACGAAAGCGCGACGTGGTACGAAGGGGCAGAAGAACGAAGGCGCAGAGCACCACCGGGCTGCCGTGCGACTCGCACAGGCTGCAAGAGGAAGCGTGCCTGCCACTCGCTCGTTCGCGGATTCACTTTAGCAGTCGGAAACAGAAAGCTCGACTTGCGGCTACTTGTGCTGCTGCCTAGTTCTCTTCCAGTAGCCCCTGGAAACAACGATGCTCGGTTTATGCTTCGAGACGCAGCGATCACGGTGGTAGGTGCGGTGGAGAAGGGAAAGCCAGCGTGCAGAGGACAGTTTCTCGTTGCTCTACGTGAGGCAAGGGGAAGGTTCAGCCCAGCAGTGGCTGTTGCTCCTGGAGCCTTTTTCTTTGGGAGCAGCTGCTGCAAGCGGGCAACGGAGCTGCGAGAGTGCCTAATGGGTGGGACGGCACGTCTATCGGCGAAGGAAGCTGCCTAGCCGCAGTGTGTTGTGCTCAGTTTCCAGGCTGCTTCGAGAAGGGGCACCTTGAAGAACGCCTTCTTTCTCGACGCGTCCTTCTGGGTGCGCTCAAGCTGCGTGGACTCTGCAACACGGCAGGGTGCAAGCAACTGTTTCTGGCCAGGTTGTGTGATGATGGAGTGCAAGGGCTGCGCCTTACTCGCGGAAGCTGCCGGAGCATTCTCATCAGCTGAATGCGCTTGTGAAGCAGCTCTCTGCTGGACTTTGGAAGCCGGCACGCTGAGCCCCTTAGAATGCCTGCCCGCTGCCCGGCTGCTGCGTTCTTCGCCTTCTGTGCTCTGGATGGCGAACTGAAGCCCAGCGATGGCTTTGAGCTGTCCCGCTCTTCAGCGCGTGTATAACTGCACGCATCCACAGTGCTCTGTGCACGGATTTTCCTCAGCTCGAGGTGCAATCATTTTCTTGCTGGTTTACAGTGTCCAAAGCGTCCGTGGAGCTCTCGCTCGGCCAAATGCGTCAAGAGAGAAGCCCTTGCTGGATTCGCCTTTCGCTGGCCAAGACTTTCAACACAGCACCACAATCCGGGCGACGACGAGGAGGAAAGGGGGAACATCTTTTCGTCCTGGCACGTTCTTCTGTGCGGGACGTCTGTCCGCATCTTCGCTCTCTGCAAGGCTGGAAGGTGCGCGGTGGTACTCGGAAGCGAGAAGAAGGCTGCAGAGAGCACCGCGCTCTGCCGGCGCTGTGCAGGCTGTACAGGCAAGAAGCCTAGCCCTGGAATGTGGTGCAAATACAAGCTTCCACGCATCGGGGGCAAGCTCTGGGTAAGCTCGCTGACCTAAAAGTGTTCTGTGGGCGAGACGCAGCCGAGAAGCTCTCCCTTAAGGTTCAGGCTACCACGCAGACGGAAGGTGCCGCTACCTAGCGCTGCGAGGGAAAGTGCATAGCCCAGGCGTGTTTCGGCAGAAGCAGCAGCCTGGAGGCTTTCGCTGCCGGCACCGTGCTCTCTGGGCGAGAAGCAGACGACCGTTCGTCTGCAGCGAAACGAAAGCGCGACGTGGTACGAAGGGGCAGAAGAACGAAGGCGCAGAGCACCACCGGGCTGCCGTGCGACTCGCACAGGCTGCAAGAGGAAGCGTGCCTGCCACTCGCTCGTTCGCGGCTTCACTTTAGCAGTCGGAAACAGAAAGCTCGACTTGCGGCTACTTGTGCTGCTGCCTAGTTCTCTTCCAGTAGCCCCTGGAAACAACGATGCTCGGTTTATGCTTCGAGACGCAGCGATCACGGTGGTAGGTGCGGTGGAGAAGGGAAAGCCAGCGTGCAGAGGACAGTTTCTCGTTGCTCTACGTGAGGCAAGGGGAAGGTTCAGCCCAGCAGTGGCTGTTGCTCCTGGAGCCTTTTTCTTTGGGAGCAGCTGCTGCAAGCGGGCAACGGAGCTGCGAGAGTGCCTAATGGGTGGGACGGCACGTCTATCGGCGAAGGAAGCTGCCTAGCCGCAGTGTGTTGTGCTCAGTTTCCAGGCTGCTTCGAGAAGGGGCACCTTGAAGAACGCCTTCTTTCTCGACGCGTCCTTCTGGGTGCGCTCAAGCTGCGTGGACTCTGCAACACGGCAGGGTGCAAGCAACTGTTTCTGGCCAGGTTGTGTGATGATGGAGTGCAAGGGCTGCGCCTTACTCGCGGAAGCTGCCGGAGCATTCTCATCAGCTGAATGCGCTTGTGAAGCAGCTCTCTGCTGGACTTTGGAAGCCGGCACGCTGAGCCCCTTAGAATGCCTGCCCGCTGCCCGGCTGCTGCGTTCTTCGCCTTCTGTGCTCTGGATGGCGAACTGAAGCCCAGCGATGGCTTTGAGCTGTCCCGCTCTTCAGCGCGTGTATAACTGCACGCATCCACAGTGCTCTGTGCACGGATTTTCCTCAGCTCGAGGTGCAATCATTTTCTTGCTGGTTTACAGTGTCCAAAGCGTCCGTGGAGCTCTCGCTCGGCCAAATGCGTCAAGAGAGAAGCCCTTGCTGGATTCGCCTTTCGCTGGCCAAGACTTTCAACACAGCACCACAATCCGGGCGACGACGAGGAGGAAAGGGGGAACATCTTTTCGTCCTGGCA